>NW_028227261.1:29510000-30120000 GCF_978045245.1 Mus caroli | reverse complement strand
TGTGTTGCTGCAATTGGTTTTCTAGTATTTTGTTAAAAATTCATACAAATGGCTCAGTGATTGAAAGCGTGTACTATTGTAGAGAACGCAAAACCGAGTCCCAGGACTCACATCAGGCAGCCCGTGACAGCCTGTAACGGAAGTTCCAAGGGACCTCCGCCCTTCAAGGGCACCCTGTGCTCCTATACACAAACCATTATAATCCACATAATGTAAAATGATAAAAATAAATCTTTAAAGAATTATACAAGTATGTTCATAAAGTTGATTTGCAGTTGGCTTAAAAATTTTTTTTTCTTATGATAGCATTCTCATTTTTAAATCAGGGCATACTCATGTCACAGAATGAGTAGGGAGATAAGACTCCTAGTTCGCTTTTGGGAAGAATCCACGAAGGGTTGGTGTTTCTTGGCTCCAGGAGTTACCAAATGGTGACTTCTGGCGAAGCCATCTGGAACTGGCCTTCTCTTTGTAGGAGGCTTCAAAATTGATAATTTCATCTCCTGACTTGAAGGGTTGTTATTCACATTTCCTACTTCTTGGATTAGTTTTAGTAATTTGTCTTTCTAGCAATTTGACAATTTCACTTAACTTATCACATTTGTTGGCACACAGTCAGTTTTCGAATTCCCTTATAATTCTTTTTATTTCTGCAAGGAAAATAACCTCTTTCTTGATTTGAGAAAATTGGGGATTCATTTCTGTCTTGGTTATTTTACCTAATGGTTTGTCAATCTTACCGTTTTTTTTTCAAATACATTACGTTTTAAGAAATATATTACTAATGGAGGCAGAGGCTCAATATAGCCCAGGTTGGCCCAGCATTTGCTCTGTAACTAAGGATGATATTGAATATCTGGTCGTCATGTCTCTACCTTCCAAGAGCTGGGATTACGGTACTGTATCATCACACCTGATTTGATATTATTCTGGGGATTAACCCAGGTTTTTGTGCATGGTAGGCGAGCACTATACTGAGTCAATCCCTGGCACATTTTACTGACACTCACCTACACACACACACACACACACACACACACACACACGCTCACACTCTTTCTCTGTTTGTGTTTATAAAGGCATGTACATATATGGTGTGACACCTGTGTAATCTTGGGTGTCTGCTCTCCTTTGTATGCTATTGTTGCCACTGAAAACTTCAGCATAGCTGGCCTACAAACTTCCAGGGATTCTCAAATCTCTCCCTCCCATCTTACTGTAGGACAGATGGGTTCTGCCTTCTCTGACTTTATATGGATTCTGGGCATCCAAACTTAGGTCCTGAGGTTTCTACAGCAGGCACCTCACCTACTGAGTGCCTTCTCAACCCTTGTTTGTTTGCTTATTTTAAGGACCATCTTTTGATTTTAACTTTCTTTGTTTTTCTATTCTGCATTTTATTTATTTTCAGCCCTAGTCCTTATAATTTCATACTTGCTGTTGGCTTTGTGCTCTATTTTCTCTTAATGTTTTGGCTTTTTAAGGAGGAATTTTAAGCAGCCAACAAGTTCTTTCCTTTTCGTTTTTAAGGCAAGTCTTTACGGCTATGGCTTTCCCTCCACGTGCATCTTTGGCTGCACATTGTTGGTTTTGGTGTGCTGTATGTTTCTTTCCGTTCATCACAAAGTACTTCCTAATTTCCACATGACTTCCTTTTCCTCCACTGCTTTGTTAGCTGTGTGTTATTAAATTCTCACATCTTTGTTAAAACCCCAAATTTACTTCTGTTTGGATTCTTTAATTCTGTATGGTCAAAGAACATCCTTTTCTATGTCATTACAACCATTTTAGAGTTATTGGTTTTAATTTGTGGTCTAGCATAAGGTCTGTCCTAAGGAGTGATTCATGTGCCCTTCAGAGTATTGGCTGGCATCAGACACCATGTTCTGCAGTGTTTGGGTCTAGGTGGCTTGTTGCATGGTCTTCTTCCTTCTGCCTTCTGCCTAACTGGTTTACCAACTATTGAAAGTCAACTTTGTACCTATTACTAAGGGTTTCCAATTATTAGAGAATTATCTACTTCCTTTTCCAATTGTATCAGGTTTTACATATTTGTATTTTTCGAGATGGATTCTTTTTTTATCATTATGAGATATTCTTCTTTGCCTTAAGTAACATGAAACACCTTGTCTACAACAAGCTGGGACATGAGAGGTTGCCCACAGTGCTGTCAGCCCATCTGTGCCTAATGTAGGACTCCTGCCCTGAGCATGGGGGCTAGAAGGGCAAGGTTGGTCTTCCATGTTGTATCAACTGCAGTAGAACTACAGCATAGAAAGAGGAGGTGAGAATTCCCAGTAGTCTTCATTCAGGATGAAATCATGGTCACAGACTGGGAGCTAGAGGTGAAAGGAGGTTTTTTTTTTGTCATACTAGCTTGAGTGGAGTTTGTACAATATGGAACTAGAGAGGTAGTTCAAGATAGAAAGTGGATCTGGTATCAAGTGTTATCTAATGAGGCTTAGTAGACTTGCTTGAAGGCAGTTTTTCCTTTTGCCTATGCTTTCAGGGTCATTTCCAGAGAGTTTAAACATATTTTACCAAATGCTCTTTGGAGGGAGTCTTCTATGTTCCTCCTCCTACTTCTCAGAGAACCTTCCTCCCCATGACAATTTAAAAATATATATAGAGAGAGCTAAATGGGACTAAATGGAGTCTGTTTTGGTTGAGTACCACCTTGACGTCTTGGACTGGGAGGTTATGATGACCAGAAATGGGGACAAACAAGATGCAATCCTCAGCAGCAGATGTTAAAGAAGGAAGAGCAGGCTGCTGAGTGGCCACAGATTTGCCTTTCCGTTGTCAGAGAGATCAATATCATTACTCAGCAACTCGAAATGACGGCAGCAATAAAAGTGCAATTGCATTTGTTTGAAGGCCTAACCCAGCTCTTGGCTTCAAATTACTTATAAGCTCTGAGGGTAAACGGCAAGTGCGGAGGCTGATTAGAAAGAGGGTATAGATCTAAAAGCCAATCTCGTCTGTGTAGTTAAGGAGGAAGTGGAACCTGGAGGGGATGAAGCGTTACCATTTCCCAAACGGGCGACTTATCCAAAGAGGACCTCACCGGACTGGCTGTGAGTTGATGGACTTGGGTTTGGGGAGGAGGTGGGGGAATGGGTGGGGGATGGTGAGAGTGGCAGTCCAATGTACAGTTTAGACATATTTACTGGTTCCAGGCATTTGCTTGGTGATGTGGTTCTCAAACTGCCAAAGGTATGCCATCAAACCAGGCAAAGGTATGAGAGAAGAAAGAAAGAAAGGACGTTGGTGAGGTATTCTTGGTAGGTCACCAGCTCTAGAGAGATGCTGGCTATAAATGCCCCCCTCATAGCCCAGGGGCACCGAGGCACAAGACAGATACCAATGCCAGAGGGATGCAAAATCAGAATGAGACCAAGCACTGAATCTTGAAAGGATGAATCATGAAGTGTAGGCTTTTGGCTTTGAATTTTTTGAAAATAATGTTTTATTAATTCTTTGAGCATTTTATATGAGGTATCTTGATCACCCTCCCACTCCTCCTTCTTCTCCCAGCTCTTCCCAGATCCACCCTTTCCTTCCTACCCTGCCCCCGTGTCATGTCCTCTTTTTATTTAGAAGAGACTTTCATTCTGGTCCTGTGGGTCTTCAATCTCCCTTCCTTCTCCTGTAATGTCCCCTGACCCTTAAGTACAGGGGTTGTGTTATAAATGTGTTCACTGGAGATAAGCACACCACAGTGTGCACTTTGACCAGTTGTGTTTCCTGTAATGATTTGTCTGCTGCAAAACGAAGCTTCTTAGATGAGGAGTGAAAACTGTATTTACCGGCAGATAGAAGGATACATATTTAGAATGCAATTAGCAATTATTATGCCTAAGGTCCTCTAGGTTTTATGGTTTCCCCAGGCATAGATGATTGGCTATGTAAACAATGCCAGGAATGAATTACCTCCTATTGAGCAGGGCCTAAGTCCAATGAGGTCATCGTTGGTTACTCCCAAGATGCAAATGTCACTATTGCACCTTTAGGAATATCTTGCTGTTCTGGTCATTGTATGCTTCCTAGGCATCCCAGATGGATAAGATTCATTTTGTCCCTTGGCAGCTTGCATGGTTTCTCCCAATACTAAGAGAGTTGATCCTTAGGGATGAAACCTCCAGGTCAGGTTCAGACGGATTCTGCTAATTTCTGTGTCCAAAGTGTGTGGTGTCTTTAGCAGTAGGCTCTTCCCTTCTTTTTCTGGAATAAGCTGAGGGTAATACCGATAGCTTATATTGTTTTGGGGAGGTTCTTAGACTCCTCTGACCAATAACTCAAAAAGGAGGTTTCGCCTATGGGCTTTAAGATTTTGTCTACATATTAGACCATTTGTACCTGGGGGGGGGCTGATAGCTTGTAGTTATAAGCATTTGAGATCCTTGTTGTCTTTAATGTCAGGATCAGGAAATAATCATAGTAGTAACAGCAGTAACAAAATCTTATATATCACAATAGCCCAAGCACCACTGTAAACACGCGTTACAAGCCCCATGAAGTAGCTCCACACCACCCCTACTCTAGACACTGGAAAACAGGGGCAGAGAATATTTGCATACATACTGGAACCAGGGCTGAATCTCAGGCATCTGGCTCCTTGTCTTATATCTTGACCACTGGATTCTATGGCATCAGATGACCTCTGAACTCATTTCCCCATCTTTAAGCAAGATGAACAATAGATCCCTCATTAGATTGTAGTGGATGGTGTCTGTGGGAGTGCATATGAGCCAGAAATTATGGCTGCTGTGTGCTTTATTCATGATGGCACCAACTCCCAGGCTGTCCTCAAATACAACCCCTTCTGTCTGCTTCTTTAATAATTGAAAATGAGCCGGAGATGGAAGGCTTCACCTCAGCAGTAATGTTTTACTGCTTAAGCTGGGCAAAGCATGTGGATAATCATTGCATTATTCTTTAAACCTTTCTGTATAGCTCAGACATTGTAGACTAAGTTGAGGAAATTAAAGGGATGTGTGTCTGGTTGGGTGATGTGAGTGGGCTTCAGAATCTGGGGCCCAAAGTGGCTTAGCATCCTTCTGTCTGGCTCTGGGGGAAGGGTGGATGGATCAATGTGCATTTCTAGCAACAGTTTTGAAATACCTGGAAAGAAAGCCAATGTTTCAGGCGGTGGAGTCTCTACACTGGGAAAGGAGAGGGGAGAAATGTCAGAGGTAAATTAGCAGAGTGCTTTGTGTTAGAAAAGAGCAAGAGAGGAGGGGAAAAGGAGGGCGTGTTGCCAACACAGTCACAGGCTTGAGCCAGGGCCATGAGAAGAGATAGGCCACTTAGTGAAGCAACTAGAAAGTCTCCTGTACTGGCTAGTTTTGTGTCAACTTGACACAGCTGGAGTTATCACAGAGAAAGGAGTTTCAGTTGAGGAAATGCCTTCATGAGATCCAACTGTAAGGCATTTTCTCAATTAGTGATCAAGGGGGAAAGGCCCCTTGTGGGTGGTGCCATCTCTGGGCTGGTAGTCTTGGTTCTATAAGAGAGCAGGCTGAGCAAGCCAGTAAGTAACATCCCTCCATGGCCTCTGCATCAGCTCCTGCTTCCTGACCTGCTTGAGTTCCAGTTCTGACTTCCTTGGTGATGAACAGCAGGATGGAAGTGTAAGCCGAATAAACCCTTTCCTCCCCAACTTGCTTCTTGGTCATGATGTTTGTGCAGGAATAGAAATCCTGACTAAGACAATCCCCAGAGAGCTTCCATAGTGCAGTGACAGGATTTAAAAAAAAATTCTGGCCCACAAAGTATATATTCAGTTGATCTGGTAAAGGGCTGATAGCAAGGGAAAATTGGGACCAAGGATTAAAAAGAGAGATTAGAGCACACTCATAGTAAAGCTTGATTTAGTTCTCTGGAGTATTGGGAAAAAGAAAGGGAGACACAGAAGTTACAAAACTCAGCTCAACAGAAAGGAAGATACAGGCCAGTTCTTCAATAGAAGCACTCCATTCTGTCCCTTGTGTTTGGGCTGGTTTTTGGTATCTTGGGATGTTCGCAAATAGAAAATATTAGTTTAAATGACCCCTTAAAAAGAGACCAAGGTCCAGATGATAACTTAGCAGGGAAAGGGCTTTGGAGTGTGGTGCCTGCCTATAATTCCATTCTGAGAAGAGGGAGACAGAGTAGCTATGGAGATTAATCATATTGAATTTCATTAAGAGACACTTGCTCAAAAAGAATATGGAATACTGAATAGGTGTGATCCCCATTGTCAACCTTGGGATTCCACAGACATGCACATAGGTGCACACACTTGGATTTGTCAAACATAAACACACACGCACACATGCGCACATGCGCGCACACACACATGTTAAAATTAGAGTGGCCAAGCTGGACATGGTGATAAATTTCTGCAGCCCAGCACTTGGGAGGCTGAGGTAAGAGGGTTTTGAGTTCAAGACCAGCCTTAACACTGAAGTTGGGCATGCAATTCTCTGCTCACCCACTCTTTTGAACAGAGTGACTCAAGAGCTGACTTTGTGTTTTTAAAAACAACTTTCCCAACAAAAGAATGTACAACAGAATGATGTTAACATTCTCAAGTTCAGGCTTGACTTTGACAGTACAATCCTAAACAGATCACTCTTGTGCAAAAACTCTTGGAGCGTTTGGCCACTTTTCTCAAGAGCCCATCTTATGCCTTTGCTCCTTTAACCCCATTCTCCTTCCAAGTTGTCACAGTGTCTCCATTCTTGCTGCTTCCTGCTCTCGAATGGTTGATTGCTCAAACCCTCCCTGTGCGGCTTGGTGGGGGCCTTTGCACACAATGTCATCGGCTGTTCCGATTCACTCTCATAAGCTTTATGCAGTGCCCCCTCCTTCTCTCGGAAATTTGTGACTATACAATCAGTTTGCATTGTCGTCCCAAGAATATTGATTTTGTGCCAGAAGAGAAACAATGCCACTGATGTGGTGGAGAGGGAGAGACCCCGATGAGAATGTGGCGAGGAAGAGATGAAACAAGAAGAGACTTCTCATCTGACTCTTCCCAAGGTACCCTCTGATCTGTGGGGGCTCAGATAATGAATACCCAAATGGAGAAACCTCTCTTTTCAACTTTTAATGGCTTCCTCACACTTCCCTCTACCACAGCATTCACAGCGCTGAAGCAGTGGTCAACAATCCACCTAGTAGCAGGCGTTAGGAAATCCAGTGATGCTGTAGGACATGGCTGTTTCTTGTAAATGCCACTGATAAATTTGGGGCAGAGTGTGTCCTGATGCAGTCTGGGGAAGCTCATTTTACATGGGCTTTGCCCTGATGGAGGCTGGCATGTAATTTGCCTGTATCTGGTGTCTATCACCGTATAACACATGACTCACAAAGTATCCCCAACGTATCCCCTGAACATCAGCAACAACTACTGTCCCTTGGAAAAGAACTTCAGAAGCTTCACAGCTCTGGGACAGCTGGGGACGCAGCTTGCCAAGGCCTGGAGGATTGTCCCCACCCCAACCCCATAAGTTTTCCTGTGCATTTGGGGGCAGGATGCTTGTTAAATGGGCACCACCATAAGGTCTGATGGCATGACCTCCAGCTTCATTCTTCCAACATTTCATCAGTCACCTTAGGACTGTGGTGGCCAAGACATGGTAGTCTTAGAGATTGGCCCCCACCTAGCCGAGGCATTGAGAAGAAAACATTTCTGATGTAGTGACCAAGAGGGGGAAGATAAGTGATGTGAGGAGTGGGAAAGGAGAGGATGACTGGAAAGAAATGGTGGCATGAAGGTTCTGAAGCTGCTGCGGGGCTATAGTTGAGTTTAAATGTAAAATGGTCCCATAGGCTCCTGAGTTTTGAATACTTAGACTCCAACTGGTGGCTCTTTTCAGGGGGCTAAGGAACCTTTTGGAGGTGGGGCCTCATGGGAGGAAGTGGATCACTAGGGGCGGGCCTTGAGGCTTTATTGCTTGACCTCATTTCCTGTTTATTCTTTGTTTTTTGAGTGGCAGATGGAGTGAGACCAGCTAGCTTCCTGCTTGCACTACCGTTCCTTCTCTGTCGGCTGTCCAGCCATCTGTGACATGTTGGACAGTCTCCCTCTGTAACTGTAAGTTGAAGTAAACCCTTTCTTCCTTACGTTGCTTTTGTCGGGGTGTTCTGCTAAAGCAATGGGAAAGTAACTAAGATACACAACCTTTCTCTTTTCCTTTAAATTGGCTATGGACGTTACCTGGCGCCATTGCTAGGTCTTCACATCCAACATCCACTTCCATGTCTCTAGAATATAGTGTGATAGTGTATGGAGCCTGTTGTTTGGTGTCCCGTGGGAGGATGAGCATCCAATGACCAGAGCTCAGTTGCTGCTTTGAGCTCTTGTCTGCAGTGTGATGTCCCCTGCTACTAAACAAACTGGTGGAGGATGATATGGCGGAGACGTATCCTACTTACTTTTCTCCTTGCTGAGAACAAAGACTTGGGAAGAAGCAAGTTATTGGAGGAAGGGTTTACTTTGGCCCATGCTTTGCGGACACCATGGTATGGAACGCATGGTCTGGGAGTGGCCCTTGACTGTGGTGGCAGGACTGTGAAGTGATGTGTTCCCATCTCTGTGGACCAGGAAGCAGAGAGGGATGAGACTTGGGGTCTGGTTATAAGATTCCAGCACCGCCACCCAGCAACCCATTTCCTACAGCTAAGTTTCAGGACTTTCCCCAAACAGAAGCAGCAACAGGGCTGCATGTGTTTGTACTCATGAGCTCACTTACGGTGGGCATCTCATAGTCAAGCCATAGCAGGATGTCACAACAGGTTTGGCTCCATTTGAGATGCTGACATGACTCAGGATGCAGATCAGTGAGACATGGTGGCCTGCTTCCTAAGCATCTGCCGTTCCATTTACACCTCTGTCAGAGAAAAGGCTGACAGGGACAAGACTGTGCTGTTAGAAAGCCCCAGAGTTTCAGGGATGGGAAATCAGACACAACCAAGTTGTTTCTAAAGACAGTGACTTTCTGGGTCACCCTCTGTCATGGTTGTCCCCCACATTTATACCTTGAAGACCTAACTTCCAACTACCTCAGAATGTGACTGTATTTATAGATTGTCTTGAAAGAGGCAATGAGGAAGGGTCCTTCTCTAACATGACTGCTGTCCACATAGAAAGAGCAGATCTGGGCGGAGCCATGTACCGAGGGGGACCCTGTGCAGACACAGGGAGAAGACAGACATCTCTATGTGAAAGAAAAAGACCCCAGGAATAAAACTAAACAAGCCAGTCCATTGATTTCAGACTTCTGCCTTCCATGGGCAGCAGGTGATATATTTCTGTTATTTAGGCTGCCACCGAGGAAGCGTTGGTATGGCAGCCTGGCAAGCTCTGAACAAGGCTTTTTCCTTTACTCTTGACAACATCACACATGTACACACTATAGTCTGACCACTTTCCTCACCCATTAACCCTTTCCATCCCCATTCTACTCACGTGGAATCTCTTCTTCCCAGTCTCAAGGCTCTTTCCTATTTTCATCTCTGTTTCTCTGTCTCTCTTTCTGTCTCCCTCACACTGAGTTTAATTAGAGTTTCTTTCATGAGCACAGGTGAGCGGCTATTTACTGGTCTACACTACTGAAGAAAATGATTCTCCCTCCATCAGCAACCATTCAGTCTACACTGAGAACTCTACACACACCCCTCTGTTCCCCTGTCTCCCTGTCTCTGTCTCTATCTATCAACTACATCTATATCTGCATCTATATCTAGATATCAATAACTCATCACCCATGATGAGTTGCTGATATGCTCCATCTTGTGCAGATGTTTTGCAGCTAGCTGCAGCTGCTATGAGGTCATGAGTCAGTGGCCTGCATTTGGGACAGGACTTTACTATCCTGCATAAGCTCTGCTCTTGCAGTATTGAAAAGTCTGCATGTGGTGGACATCAGATGGTGTGCTATCCACGTGCCCCTCTTGTGCAAATTAAATCGAGATGTCCTTCTCTCGGGTACCTGCAGCCTTGCCCTTGGCTGGTTTCACTTGGCAAGGGGTGGGATCCCAATGTCCTCTTCCTTCAGCTTGTCACATACGCTTATGCTGGGCACACCCTGCGTGTCCTTACATACTGACCCTACCCACACTGGATCCTTTAGGTGACAGATGGGAGGCCAGGCCTGACTGGGAAAGCCATTTCAGCTCCTCTCCTCAAGGGGATAAGAGATGGAGCTGGTATCCCTTCCTCCTCATTGCCCTTTCTTAGAGGAATCTCAGAGGAAAACTTCCACAAATGATGCATTAAACTTTCAAATTTACAGCGTACTTTGCAAGTCTACTGTACCTTAATAACATAACACACCACGAGGCTGGAGAGAGTTCCTTTGAAACATTTTATGAATTCATGGCTCTGTACCCATGGTCTCATTCCCATTCTCCACCACAGATGCTCACAAACTCCGAGATTTACATATTCATCTATGTAGAAATACCACCTTGCTCTCTCTGTAAATATAGTTTAATGTCACTTTGAGAAAATTTGTAGAGCTGGCTACCTTGTTGCAGATTAATGAATATTTGGTTAGATGAGACCAGCTCTTCCTTGACAAATTCTCTCTTCCTAAGTCAAAAGGTCGGGTGATGCTCTAAGTCTCTTTCCCTTCTGTGGTTGCCTCCAGGCTGTTTGGGGGGAGCTGGAGGAGCTAAGGAAGCGATAGCTGGCTGAACTCAGGCCTGGCATGGTTATGGGCAGCTGGGACAGAATGATAAGTGCCATCTGTGCCCTTCTCTCTCATGCCTCATGGCTTAGAGCAGTAGCACTGTCCCCGGGGTTTACCTCAGAGGTACTGGAAGCCACCTGCCACCAGCCACAGGAGCAGACCTCCATTGCAATAGCCTTGGACAAGCTATGGTAGGGGGGTTGTGTGTAAAGTACTCTATCCACGTTGCCTGGTTTGTGTGCACATGGATAAGGTCAGGGCTGCTAGCTTACATTTCCCAGAGTTTCCCATGGAGTGCATGGGGGTCCCTCAAGGAAGGAAACACCGTAATCACGCACATTTTGGCTGCCTCCTTTCTCTAGATTACTTCTCTACTCCCAAGGTGCTGTTTCTGGCACTTCCTAAATAAATTATTAGCATCTGGATCCTGCCTCAGGGTCTGCTCCTTAAGAGAACCCAGACTATCTCCCTCTTCATATCGTAAAAAGGCTTGGCTTCAAACTTTGTATAAAGTCAGCAGGATGCTTTGGTCCAGTGAAGAGGGCTGGACCACATGAATCCTGATGTGGATTTGTTGCTTTGGGCCACATTTAAGGCACATACCCTAAAGCACAGTCAGTGGGTTTAAAGCAACCCCAAGGGGCAGAAGTTGCTTTCTCATTTATAAATTCTGCAGGTAAACAGGAGAGTTGAGCTCAGGAATTGGAGGGGTGAAAGAGAAACGTGAAGCTCTTTCATACTTACTACAGCCTAGAAGCTCCATGCACTAAAAACGACATAATTTTGAGCTAACACAAAAGGTACAAGCAAGATGAAGCAGTCTCCTATATTTTTCATCTTGCTTTCATCTTACCGAGCTGCAATATAAGAGACAGATGCAGAAATGAATACGTAGCTGTACAATGCATATCAATGCTCCAGTCATAGGCAGGCTGCATCTTTTATTGTGGCATCTTAAGATGTCAGAATTGGAATAGGGATATGTGAATGCAGAAGTGGCTGGGAAGGGAAAGAAACCATGGGAAAGGAAGGGGAAAGTGGGGAGGAAGAAGAGGAGGAAGAGTAGGAGGA
This sequence comes from Mus caroli, assembly GCF_978045245.1. NCBI lineage: Eukaryota > Metazoa > Chordata > Mammalia > Rodentia > Muridae > Mus > Mus caroli. The sequence goes on along the minus strand of NW_028227261.1, from coordinate 30,108,247 downwards.
GAAGGAAGAGGAGGAGGAGGAAGGCTATCATGGTAATAGCATAATAATAATTCCTAAAACAAATTCTCAGTGAAAGAGTTAGTAGAAGCTTTTGCAGTCATCAACAGCTTTTTAAATGCTTGGACATATGGACCAATACAAACATGTTGTTATGAACAGCGAGGAATGCTCATGGTACATTGCCACCTTTAAGGAAATCTATGTTGAGCTAAAGAAACAAACCAAGAGAACGTGTTTAATCTACATTATATGCCTGTAGAAAAACTTAAAAACCTAAAATATTTTTTTAAAGTTCGAATAGAAGATCCCTGCTCTTAGAATAAATCAGTGTCATTCAATAAAAATATCAATGTCAGGAGTGGGGTATCTCCCTATGAATTGATGGTCAAAGAAGCCCCTGAGGCTAATTCTGTAGTTGTTGATTGTCAGCCAGAACCAGATAGTAAGACCCTATTACTGAAGATGACACAGTTTTTTAGTTGTGTGTCATAGAGAAGTCAAGTTTGAGAAACTGAGCTGGAAGCCTCACTTCTGGCTGGGTTTCCTAGCAACAGAATGAGCTGTGCAGGCTGCTGGGTTGAGAACTGGCATCAGCAGTGTTATTCAGATGTGAACCCTGTATGCCATGTTATCTGTATGCTAAGCAAGATGTACCCACCACTGTAATAGTGGCATTACCATCATGGGAGCAACCAACTGATTACACATTCAATCCTGATTGAAGTTGTGGCCCATTCAGCAGAGGGAATCCTCTTGTCTGGAACTGTAAGCCTAGTCAAAAACCTTTGACCTAGGAGGTCATAGGCCTTAAGAAAGTGGCTGCTATTTGTTTCCCTAAATAAATGGGGTTCTACTGTCAATTTGCCTTTGAAATATTTATGTTTATGTTCATAGGCGATCAAAATGTTACCTATACATATGAAAATGACATAGTGAAAATCTATTGTATGCACTTAGTATTTGGAAAACCATCCTTTCTCTCCTCTTTATCTCTTTCCCTCTCCTCCCAGCTCTCCTCTTTCTGTCTCTGTCTCTCTGTCTCTGTCTCTCTGTCTTTCTCTGGCAGAATTGCATGTAGCCCATGGGCTTGAACTCTGTTTAGCTGAGGCTCTGGTCTTTAGCCCTCAGCTCTCAGCGTCTGGGATTTCTAGCATGTGCCCCCACAGCTGGCTTATGTAACACTGAAGATGAAACCCAGAACTTCGTATCTGCTAGACAAATATGCTACCAACGGAACTGCATGCCCGTCCCCACAGTGGGGACATTCTTGACATTCCTAAAGATACTTGCTCCTGAAGAGCTGCAAGTATCCTCCTCAGGATGATTCCAGAAGAAGGTGCTGTTACCACAGAAATGACAGTGCTGTGTGTTACTGCCTCTGAAAACCTTCCAGTGGGACAAACTGTGAGGTAGAAAGCAGGACTTGTGATGGCCCTGATCTCGGGTGGGTCTAAATGATGTGTGTGTGTGTGTGTCTTAGTTCTCAACAAAATTTTTTTTCTTAAAAATTAAAGCTTTATATAATAAAACAACATTTACAGCATAGTAGTATAAAGAGAATACTTTATGCACCAGCATAGTGTGTTTATGCTCTAAGTATTATTAAAAGTAAAAAAGTTTAAGAAACCTAGAAGTACATATAGTCAATATTTTTCAGGAAGCTACCCCCCTTTTTTTTTTGAAAAAAAAATGTTCATTTAGTATGGGGAAAAGGAGAATTGTAAGTAATCCAGTGAACTGTAGGTATGAAGTGTTCACAAGATTTGACACACAGTGATGACCTAGGCCTGTGCACCTGGGTAGTCCCCCCAGCTCACGTTCTTACCCTGAACAGTTTCCAGTCCACTCAGAGTGACCCTTTACAGCCACCATTCAGACATCTTTTGAACTGTGTCTTTATTCACTTTTCTGTGCTTGTTTGTATGTATAAGTACCTCTTACTGTGCCACAGTTGTCTGCAGTAACAAGTAGAGGTTCATGCGTAGATTCGTATTCTACAGCAGTAGCCACATCCCACAGCCTAGGTGAGTAGTAGGCTATACCATCTGAGCTTGCCCATGCAGACTGTGATGGAGAATCATCTAAATGATGCCTTTCGCAGAATGTGTCCCTGGCTAGGTTTGTCACTTTGTTACTGGGACAGAAGAGTTTATTTTGGCTCACGGTTACAGACTTCCAGCCTGTGACCTCTTTATCTCGTGACTTCTAGGCAGAAACATCACAGCAGGGAGAATGTGGCAGAGCAAAGTCACCTGCCTTATTGGTAAGCAAGAAATATATGTACACACAGAGAAGAGAGATGAGGAGGAGAAGCAGAAGGGAAAGAACCAGAAAGGGAGCACCTAGGCACAATGTATTGCTTTGAAAGTCACTCTCTGGTGATAGTCACCCTCCATTCATTGATGAGATCAATGGATGAATCTGCCTGCGAGGCCACCACCCTCACGTTTCAGCTACTTATCCATGATGCCATTCGTAGGGGAGCAAGCCCTCAGTACACAAAGCGTGTGCAGACATTCCCAGTCACTCTCAGCACTGTGGCTGTGTAACACAGAGCTCTATGAACACACACACTTCCCAGTGTGGTTTGATGACAATGGGGGCCAGAAGTGATGGCACCTCTATACAATGGATCCCTGGCAATCTGGGCTCTGCTCTCTAAACGCCACCTCTCTTCAAAAGGAACCAAGGTTCTAAGGAAAGCTAGTTGATCCCAAGCCTCAAGATTGGAACATCCAAGATGTGCCTGGAACTGTGGGGTGGGGACTGTGTGGAAAGAAAACAGGAGACAATTGGGTGCCTTGTGATCGAGGTTGGAACTATGTAAGCAGCAAAAAATACAGGGAACGCAAGCTTTGTATTTCAAACCTGAGAATAAAATACAGACTTTTCAAAAATGGAAATTCTCATACCCACTCTATGAGGTTGACATTATCATTGTAAGCTTACCAATTCTGAAAGCAAAGGAGTTGAAATTTAAACCAGGTTCAAACAGCATCCAAATGCCATTCTACAACACACTTCTGCATGGCAAAAGACACAGTGTCTCTGGGCTTCTAAGATGCCCACATCCACCCTGGGTTGAGTTCTACGCATCTCCTCATTTCTACTCCTGTCTTTCTAGGAACTTCACCTCTGGGTCTCACTGAACCACCGTTGTGTTGACTCTGCCGACCTAAGCCAGAGGCCTTGTGCCAGGAACATCATGATGAACACACTCCGTTCGGAGTGTGCAGACCCCTGGGGGGAGTGGGGTTGCTATTCTGTTCTGGCTGATAACTCAGGTGAAGTCTGAAGTTCAGTGGAATTCTGCAGGGGGAGGGGGTGGAAGTGAGACTTCCCTTCCTTAATCACTTCTGTGCCTTCCTCAGTTTGCTTGGATTTCCTGAGGGTCATAGGAATGCAGAGCATTCCCACACTGCAGTAGAAATAACCAAGGTGATGGATAGTCCCAAGCAGTGAGGAGGGCAAACAAGGTGCTCCTCTCCCACTATCCCTAGACTCCAGATAAATTGCATCCATCTTGACTGGGGGGTAGTGGAGTTTTGGTGATCATGGAATTGAGCTGGCTGCCTGCCAGACCCTCCTCTCCCTGCAGCAAGGCAGCTGACCCTGCTGGCTAATTTGAAAAAGACCCAGAACACAGGAGTCTGCTTCTCTGCCTAGCTAAAAGCCAGTTGCCCCAGGGTTTGGGGACCTCCACCTCTTGTTGGCACAACTTGCTCAGAGACAATGAAACCCACATGTGCACTCCTGGAATGTCCTTTGCTGCACCTATGGTCAGTCCTTGGGAGTTGGTTACAGACAGATTCAGAGATAGAAGGATGGAGGAGATGGCCTCTAAAGACTCTTTCCTGCTGCAGTTTTGGAATACATGCTGGGTTTTGAGTTCTGACTCAGCCTACGATAAAGCTATTGCTTGGTACTACCACGGCATATGGTAGGCTGATACCAGGGAATCTACCCCTACCTGCAGTGCTTCTCTGTCCCATTGCCTCTATCAACAGTCTCATCCCTTGACCATCTCCTGGTTGTGTCTGTTCTCTGTTCTCAGGGCCTTCATCCTAGGGCAGCCATAATTAATACAAGGGCATCCTAGTGGTCCCCTGCCTCCATTTCACACTCCCTGATCTTCCCTTCCATGAGCCACCAGGAGATGGGCAGCCCTAGCCTTCTGCTCATCCAAGCCTTCTCAGGCTCTGCTGCTGCACAGATAAAACCCAAGTCCTACTGCTCAGAGCACAGCCCTTGTGCAGCCTGCCCCACCCAGCTTCTCTCTCCAGCTTTGTCTCCCCTGGATACTCTGCTGGGAGTCCTAACCTATAGGAGTAAGTCTCTAAATAAGACTTGATTCTTCTTGCCTTCAGTAGGGTGCTCACATGGGCTCCTATTTACCACCAGAGCCCCAGCTACAACCTCCTCTCCAAAACCTAGAATAAGAGGCCTTTGTCTTCTATCACTCAGAAGCTCCATGGCAGGCTTCGTGAGGCAAGCTCACGAGACTTGTCACGAGTGAGTGCACAGGACTCACCAGACACGATTCCAGCATTGAATAGACTTCCTGGGCCCTTCCTCTATCTTACATTTAGCATCTCCATTCTTTAGATGCTGCTGAGATGTGACGCAGGGCGGCACTTTCCCATGATCCCAGGGATTGCGTGGGAGAAAACCAAGATTGCTTTTGGTTCATGTGTGTGACCCCAAGGTCATACCATGCATATTCTATGAATAGCAGATGGTACTGCCATGTTGCAGTTTAGAGAGGAAGGGTTGAACACCTAAGGCTCTCGTCAGAACTATCAGAGCTTCATTTGATCTGGGAGGGCTTGCAAGTTGCCCATGCACACCCTGAGCGTGGCCACCTACTTTGGTGAATAGAAATTTTAGAGGTAAAGCCACCCCCAGTCATTTGCATGCCTTCCGTGGCTGCTCTCTGTCTGTTTTGGGAGAGGCAACTAGTTGTAGCAGAATTCTTATGGCCTATGAATTCTAAATCACTTACTATCTGCCTATCAAAAAAGCTTTGTGGGGCCGGAGGTATGGCCCAGTGGTAAAAAGTAGCTTTCTTTTCTTGCAGAGGACTGAAGTTCAGTTTCTAGCTCTCACCCATGCTAGGAAGTTCACAACCATCTGTAACTCTAGCTCCAGGGGATCTGATACCCTCATCTGGACTCTGAAGGTACAGATGCACATGCACAAGCATGAGCATGCATGCACACACACACACACACACACACACACACACACACACACACACACCAAAAAATAATAGGGTAAAAGCTTGCACAGTCTCATCAGCCAAGCTTATATAACAACTAAGCTGGGGTGGAAATAAAGAAGCCATGTTCCAGAAATTTCAAATTATGCTCCAGTTCACGAGGTAACTCTCTTGCAAACAGAAGCTGAGTTGGGCAGCACACAGTGGCCAAGGGAGCATGAAAGACCAGGCAAGGGACAGAGCCAGTGCTTGGATGACTATCTACTTCTATACCCACCTGTCTCTGCCATCTCCTCCTGACTTGGCACCTGGGTCTCCGCTGTTGGTTTATGTCACTCATGGGCTTCTCTGAAACCCCAACATCCTTGATCAGCCTGTTCTTTGAGAAGCTACTGATTGGCTGTGTGCTACCTGACGCCAGCTTGTTCCCTTTAGGCAGATGCCAAGGTTGAAAGCCTGCATCTCCCCAGCTTTTTCCACACTCTGGGCTTGATCTCTCTCATCTGTTTTCAGAGCCACAGATAGAGTTAGTTATAAAAAGTACATTGGTAAGTTGGACTGGGAAAGATAAAATCCTCAGTGTGAAGAAGAGCTGGTGTGTGTGAGTGTGTGTGTGTATGTGTGTGTGTGTGTACACAGATGTGTGAGTGCACACGTGTGTGAGTGCACATGGACCTGCACAAGGATGGGATGTGGGAGTGGGAGACAGGCTTTAACGGGGAAAGAAGACAAAGACCCCGGGAAAGGTAGGGTTGGGCAGGCTTTTTTTTTTTTTTTTTTTTTTTTTTGGCAGTGAAGAGTGATTTAAAATCAATTTCCCAGCCAAGAAGAATCCCTCTTGCCAGGGTGAAATACAACGGGAGGTAGAAGAGTGAGGGAGCTTGCACGCCACCACGGTGTGCTTCAGGCATCCTCTCCTGCTTATGAAGTAAATAAACAGCCGCCTCCTCAGGCAGCCAGGGCAGCTCTGTCATTACAGCAGGAGCATGTGCCAGCTGCCGCCAGCTCTGGTCACTAGACCGTGGACATCAGACTCAGGAGAATTGAGCTCTCGGAGGCTGTTCTGTCTCCAGACATGACCGTCTTCGCAGCAGGCCATCTTGGGCGTGCTCCTGGAATTTCTACCCTTTAGCCTGAGATTCTGAGATCAGAATCTTTTGGTTGCTGGTGACAGAAACCCAATTCAATTTCGTTTAGGCCATAAGGAGCTCTATTGATTGGAGTGACCAAATCTCAGGTCAGAGGAGGGTCCGGGCACTCAAACACGGTTAAGATATTCTCTGTGTCTCCTTGAATGTCTTCTATCTTGGATGCAAGGGGCTTTCTCCATAGCTGCTCCTGGACTCATAAACCTGAGGTTTCACCAAATAAGAGGGAAATACTAGTGTAATCATTTGGGCAGTTAAAAGGGAGTGGTTTGTTTTGGCTCTCGGTTTGAGAGGGAGAAAGCCCATCGTACAGCAGCCGAAGCTTGAGGTGGTGGTCCCCTTGTATCTGCAGTCAGGAAGGGGGGAAAGATAAACACTAATTCTCAGTGCTCGAGTCAGTCAGGAGGTCCAGTCCATGGAATGACGCTGCCCATATTCAGGGCAGGTCTTGCTTTTGTTAAACCTTCTGGAGACGTTCCCACAGACAGACCCAGGGGTGGGATTCCATGATGAGTCTAAATCTAGCCCAGTTGACAATGAAAATGAGCCATCATATAGGCTATCCCCAAATGCTGCTTGAGAAATCCCAGCAAAGGGCCCTGACTGTGGGCATAGTGTGAGCTCATGCCCTCTTCTGCACCCAGACCCCACTCAGATAAAATATCTGGGTTGGGAGGACCAAAACAGGCCTTAAGGGAGTGGGCATTTGATTTCTGGGAGAAGGGAGATTCTGGACACAAACCAGCATGTCAGCCACAGAGTCAAGTTGGGAGCCCCCTCCGCCATGATGACTTCTCAACATTGTGCTGAGACCATGCCCATCAGCCCCTGGCCCCTCCCAGCAGCAAAGTTCTGTCTATGCATAGAGCTCCAAAGCCTTGTTCTTACCCTGCCTTCAGCCCTCGTCCTCTCCTGGTCTCCATCCACTCCGATCTCTGGTTCTACTTTGCCATTCAAAGACGTGACAAGTCAGAGGGGCACACTCAAAGACTGCCTTCACGTCTTGACTCATCTCACTGCACTGGTCTCTCCCCAAGGTTGCACGGCTCTCACCTGAGGCGTCGGGATGAGCTCTAGTCCTCCAGTGTAGTCTCCAGCATTCTCACGGTGCCTCTGCCTTTGTTTGTTTGTTTTTGTTTTGTTTTGTTTTTTGCATCCATAATAAAATAGCATTTTCTCCAAGAATTGAGTGTGGTTTTTTTCTCCCTGCTCTGGTAATTTTAACTAATCACAGAGCTGTTAAAAAGAGCCTGGTGGCTGAGCAGTGGTGGCACATGCCTTTAATCCCAGCACTTGGGAGGCAGAGGCAGGCAGATTTCTGAGTTGGAGGCCAGCCTGGTCTACAAAGTGAGTTCCAGGACAGCCAGGGCTACACAAAGAAATCCTGTCTCGAAAAACCAAAATAAATTAAAAAAAAACAAAAAAGAGCCTGGTGATAGTGGGGGGAAGGGAGAGAGAGAGAGAGAGAGAGAGAGAGAGAGAGAGAGAGAGAGAGAGAGAGAGAGAGAGAGAGAGAGAGAGAGAGAGAGGTGGCGGGGGGAGAAGAACCCCCTTGTAATGGCAGCCTCAGCCAGGGCAATATGTGTGTAAACTTAGCATAGCTTACAGGGTCATGAATGGGGTACAGGGGGAGGGGAAGGTGGTAGACGTAGGGACTGAATAGAACATTTCAGATAAGCCCAAAGGGTTACTTCTAGGCTTGTGAGCATGACTGGTCCAGCTGATGGGATTGGTCTCAGCACAATCCTGGGAAATCATGATAGTTGGTTTTATCTCTGAATCCTGAAATGACCTTCAGCCTCAGGGCTAGTATTGGCAATAGGAAAGGGGGCTTTTCTGTGTAGGAGAGAACTATGCCCGTTCCTGCCGTCTGGAAGGCAGACAGCAGAAACTATGAGTTTCATTCAGAGCACACAGGAGGAGGTGGGCTTACATGTCCTTCCAAATCCTAAATTGATGTGACTCAGGGATAAGCCTTGCACGGGAGCCCAGGTCTTCTTGTGCTTAGAGGACTCTGGGTAGGATGAGCAAGTCATCCTACTGTGGGTCTTCTGTGCCTCTTTCTGTGCCCTGCAAAGACCCCTGTGCTCAACTCAACCTCTGCCCAAACCAGGAGCTTCTCTCCTCTGCCTGTTTGTCTTATTTAATACTGATTCTTCAGTATCTACTGTAGGCCAGGCAGTGAAGTAAGTGCTAGGGATATGGGTGTATGCTGCAACAGCAATAATAACATCAGGGCAGTACATTTAGCAGTACTTTACCACAGTGACAGTGACCACGCTCACATGTCACATAGATGTCCACACTCATGGAGCATGCGTATAGTCTAGCAGATGAGACACTTAGTACCAGAAGAGATTTTATTCGTTGTGATAAGTGCTGTGATGAGGTAAATCAGGCAGTTGGGTGAGGGTTGGGTGGGAGCTAGAAGATGTGTCCACAGACAGACAGACGAGGTGTATCTTAGAAGGGGTGTTAAAGGAAATATAAATAGGAGGAAGGTGACAAGGGATGATCCCAATCCCAGTGGCAGGGATGGAGTGGGAGCACGTGGTACTGGCGAGTATTAGAGTTTGATGAGTGTCTCTGGAGGCTCCAAAGGGTTTCTGGCTTCTTTGCGTAGTCACAGTTCATGCTTTCTTACACAGTTTTATGTATAACTTCATGCACTGCCCATCTCATTAGCATCTTTAATTTCCATGTGTATGTTTGTAATCCAATGAGCCATGGGCCATCTTCAGGTGCTCTGGGATACCTCTGCCCCTCAGCCAATGGCTCCAGCTAGTTCCAGTGGGTCTCAGGGTGTGTTTCAACCTTTTCCTCTACCAACAGGTTTATTGCATAAGGTAATTTCGCAGTGTCTCTGTAGGACCTGGATCTCACTCTGCCCTAGTCTTACTTCTCACCTGTATGAATAGAGACTTCATGGTGAGGGAAAGCATTCCAAGAGAAAGGAAGAGAAACATTCTAGGTAGGGCAACTGTTGGTGCAAAGGCCCTGGGGGGAAGGCAGCTAGAGAGCAGAATGGAGCAGTGGTTAGTGAGTAGGTTGGTGATGGCTTCAGGCCACGTCGGAGATGCTGGAAGGGGACCCGAGTGAGGAGGTGAGACCCTCAGGGTAACTTTTAATGAGACCACGCTGGCCTTGATGAGAGTTAGACAGTGAGACACAGATGTGGTAAAGCCACAGCTGTAAGACCAGGAGGGGAGAAGGCAGCATGGACTTGGGAGACTGGCAGAAATGGAGGAAGTGCTTGTATGGACCTGTCATAAGCCAGAGATCTCTTCACAGACTAGATGAGGGACGTTGGGGTAGGGGGTAGGGCACAGAGACAGGAGAGAAATAAAAAGTGACATTTGGGGCCAATCAACAAGGTGGTTCATTACGAAAATAAAGGATCCTGAGATAGAGGAGAGTGATGTATTGACGTGAGTGGAGAACAGGGGGCAGATCTGGGCTCGCTGCACCATTGCACAAACACTGGCTCTTTGGATTTATGAACCTAGGGTTTGGGAGCTGGAGAGAGAGTGAGGGGATTATGAACACACATTGTCTTTGCAGAAAACCCAGGCTTGATTCCCAGCACCCACGTGGCGGCTCACAACTCTATAATTCCAGTTCCGGGGGGGATCTGATGCTCATTTCTGACTTCCTTGGATATTAGGAACCATATGGTGCAGATATATGCGTGCAGGCGAAACACTCCCACACAGAAAACAAATAAATCAATCTAAAAAATGAAGGAATCTAGAGCTTGGTTTCATGTCTCATGGGGATCATTCTAAAGCTGTCGGAGACTCTGGCACACGGTTGTGGGATGGAGCCCAACACCCTTTCGTCATCACCACAGTCTCTGTCAGTCTCTGCTCTCCTCCCTACACTGTCTCCCATCAACCTCTCCGTACACTCAGCAAAGAAGCAGACATAAGCACCCCTCCCGAATGCTATGCTCGGTTCGATTACCTGCTGTGTACCAGACAGTGTGTTGGACAGAGAATACAAACAGAAAATAATAAAATTGTTCTTGGCGTAGAGAGCTTATTGGGGGTCCGTGAGGTGGCTTGGTGACCCAGATGTTACCCCACATACTAGAAGGAGAGAACTGGTGTGTACACGTGCATGTACACACACACACACATACACAAGGTCCTAGTTTTGCTTGTGGAAATTAGCACACTGGAGGCAGGGAAGATCAGAGGTTCAAGGCTGCCTTTTGGCTACATGATAGGTTCAAGGTCAGTATGTGGCACATTAGAGCTTGAGTGTATAAATAAATAAATGAAAGAATAGTTCTCTGGGGACAACACAGTAATTACAAGGCAAGAAGAAAAGAGCCCAGGTAGACACATCCAGCCTGTGGCTGGATGAGAAAGAAGAGGGGTGTATCCGGGTCAGGAGTGGTGGTGCGGTGACCATTTCCTCTTCTGGGAGCTGTGCCAATGTACCAAGATCTCTAGCTGACTTAACTCTCCCTTCCTCCCTCCTGCCCTCCCTTCCTGTTTTCTTCCCTCCCTCCTTCCCTCCTCCTAGCATCCCTCCTCTCTCCGTCCCTCCTCCTCCCCTCCCCCCTCTCTCCCTCCCTGCTCTGTTAGGTTTTCCCAAGCTTGAGCCTCCCACTTCTGCTCCAGACTTTATCTTCCTCTCCATGTCTCTCCTGCTGGCACCCACTCCTCTGGGGCAGTGCCCTTGTCTAACCCTTCTCAACAATTCTAGGGTCCAGGCACAGCCTGCGGCGGGTCAGTGTCTGGATAGTGCCCTCTCCTGTCCCCATCACCTCAAGGCGGGAGGAGGAGGTCCCACATAGCCCTTCTGTGGTGGTGGATCTATGTCCCTGCCTGTAAGAAGTCTCTCTGCTGCTCATCGACAGCTGTTCCTTCTGCCTCTGGCTGCCAGAGCATCCAGCCTGCTTTCTGAAGGGTCCAGGCTCCCTACTGAGGCCAATACATAGGAAATTAGTTGAAAATGTCTATATGCCCAGAAAACACTCAAAATCACAATAGCCACAGAGCACACGGGGGCTTTGGCTTATTTTTATAGTTTTGTGGTACCGGAGGAAGTTAACCTAAGTCTGTGTGTCCTGGGGAGTTAGGCATGACAAATTACTTCAATGACACATTTCTAATGTCACCCTTCCCACCCTCCTACCTGGACCCTTCTGAGCTTGGGAGGTGGCATGTTGGGGGAGTGTTGTATATAGTGTGGCCAAGTGCAGAGAGGATGTGGGAAGCAGTACCCCCGAGGAGTGTTGACACCGACTCCCCACATTTAAAATGCCTGTTTATAAGTTCTGCCTCTTTAGCCAGCAGTTTCCTTGGGTTGGAACTCACAGTTTTATTTGCAGGAATAAAAGTCTGTGGCAGCTGATGTGGCTCTGTGGAGTTAAAGGCAATAACCATCTTAGGCGATACAGCCCAGAAGACCATCATAATCAGCAGCAGCAGCAAGAGGGAAGACAGTGCTTTGAAGGTGGCTGTCAAGTGGCCAGTAGACTCCATGACAATCCCTACTGCACTACTACTACTGCACACACACACACACACACACACACACACACACACACACACACACTTGCACAACCTATACACAGGCATACACAAATTCATGCACATGCACTCCCCCCCCCCCCCACATACACACAGGTACACACATGTACACACATGCATACCCATATGTGTACCCATGGTGTACCCATGGTTACACAATGCACATACCCACACATGCACACATACATCCAGAAGAGAGGCTGGCACAGAAAAAAGGAAGTTGGGAAGGCTGCCTTGCTCCTGAGGGTGTGAGAGCTGCTAAGATAGCTACCAGTTCTTCCCTTCAGGGGAGAAGTTCTTGCTATGAGCCAGATGCTCTTTGAATCATGTGATGGAATATCAAGGACAATATATTTCTCTCTAATCCATAAACCACCTTGCAGGTAGGTGTTGAGCCCTCCCATCTTAGGGTGGAGAAAACTCAGAGTTGAGTGATTGTCCCAGGTCCACTGTGAGTAGGGGAGAAGAGGCCTGGAACCCAGATGCACAGACTCTAGCACCCAGGATCTCTCTCTGTCCCCTCCGTCCTTCTCACTCTTTCTCTTTGTGTGTCTCTGTCTCTCTGCTATGTGTGTATATGCATATGTGTGGAAGTCAGGTGACCTTGGGTGTCATCTTCAGGAACACCATCTACCTCTTTTGAGATGGCCTTCCCGTGGCCTGGAGCTCCCCAGGTAGGCTAAGCTGGCCAGCCAGCAAACCCTGGCTCTCCTTGTCTCTGCCTCTCCAGCACTGGGATCATAAGTGTAGTTACTATACCTAGTCCCTATTTTGTTTCGTTTTGTATGCAGTGGGTTCTGGGGATCAAGCCCAGGCCCTCAGTCTTGCATGGCCAGAACTTACTGTGTTCATTTGTAATTTTCACCTCTGTGACTGGGACCTGGAGGATCCTCAGCTCTGGTGCCTAAGAGGCTAAGCATGGGTCCTCAAAGTCCCCATTGAGCCCTTCTTGCATGATGTAAAAGGATGCCCAATTCTGTTAAGGTGCTGGTCCTTGAGGCAGGTTGGACCCTAGAGGAAACACTAAGAAGAGCTGTCTGGAAGCCATGCCCAGACAGATGTCCTTGCTGGCCAGTCTCCAGAGCTCTCTCTAAGGCTCCTATCGCTCCTGCCGAGAGAACTCAATTCTGGCTGGTGTCTGCGATGTATACACATGTGTAGGCTGGGTTTCATTCATGCCAGATTCTGACACATAGGCAGAATTTTTGTAGCAAGCATATGGCTGGGAACCCTCAGATAACGTGCTCAGTGGGGACCCATTTGAAGCGAGATTCCTAGCGAAAACAAGCCAGCAAAGATAGGAAAGCTGGGGTAGGCACAGAAGAGCCCTCAGCCTCTGAGTGCCACATTTCCGCTGTGTGCAGACATGCATGTGAGGGGTGTGTGTGTGAACTGGGAGCTTGTCTCTGTTTGAAGCAATGTGTCTGAACATGTGGTCACGCATGTGTGTGTGCCAGGGTCTGTGGGTGACCGTGAGCCTGTGAATGTGATGCCTTCGGGGATGTGTGGGGGCCATGTTTTGGGGGATGCAGGTGGCAATGTGTGCCACTTGGGCACGAGCTCACCAGTTTGAAAATGAGAGAGTTTGTGTGGCCGTGAGTGTCTCTGCTGGATCTCCTTGAGGGAGCAAATGATGGGATGGAGAGTTTGGGGCTGCACACGCTGCTACATTGTGCTCCACACACCAGTCAAGCAGGTTTTCTGGTCACATCTCCAGCTCCTGACTGCAGAGCCTGTTGGTGTTTTATGACTGAGCCTCCCAGGTACGATTCGGATGATGCCCAGACAACCAGGCCATTCAGCAAAAGATCCAGACAGATGGACCACAAGCTCCTAAGCTCCCAGGCCTGTGGCAACACAGTTGATTTAGACCCTCTGCCGGGCCAGAGTGAGGCCGGCAGGGCTCCCTGGGGGCCTTGTGGCTTGGATTGCCTCTATGCACACTGGCTCCACAAAGGCCATTCCATCGCAGCTGGTGCCTCTCAGAAAACAAGACAACATGGGGATTTCAGTTCCCTGAGACTTGGCCATCAGTGGTCGAGGATGTGGTCCTGTCCCTCACCCCAACACCTCTGTTTAAATCCGAAAAACCTTGTTCTGTGATAAACCCTTATAGAATGTCGTAAGCAGGCTTCACATAGTCCCGTACTTTCTAAGTGAGGGCTTTCTTCTTTTCCTACATCTGATGCAGTGTTGGAAACTGAAAGTGAGGCTAGGATGGGATCAAAAGTGTTCAGTCAGATGGAAGGGGAAAGGACAGTGATGCCCATGAGCACAGCTGGTCATCCTTTCACATACACAATTTGTCCTTACAACCCTGGGAAGTAGTATGGTTGGCATCTTATAGGTGATAAATTTGAGCCTCAGAGAAGTTAAACAACTTCCCAAGATCACACAGCTGCACTAAGAGCATGATCAGAATGTGGATGCACAACTAAGACGGCATCAAATGTGATCTAGGAGTAAGGATCGCAGTTTAGGACATACCACACCATCACGCTTTCTCCTGTTCTCCTTAGACACACCCAAGCTCAAAGCCTGGATGTCACTGATACATTTTTTTCATTGATAACCTCTCTTTAGCTATGGTAGTTTTGACTCCATTTGAAGATAAACACACGAAGACAAAAACATCGTGCTGGGAGTTTAGGGTGGAATTGCAGTAGAGGGTCTCTTCTGTGCTGGTGGAAGAGGAGGGTACACTGTGGCCATCACTTAGGATCTGTGCAGAGGCTAGCCTTCAACACCTGTCACCCACTCAGTGCCAGCAGGGCAGGCGTCCACCCATCACCCTCACCGATGGGAGCATCTGTTATACCTGCTTCCCAGAGCCGCCCTCTCCTTCTCTCCCCCACCTCATCCTGGCTCTTCCCTGGGAACCCATTCCTTGCTTCCCCATTGGTAACTGTTGGTGCTCTGTCTTCAGTCTGCCTACCAATGATGACGCTGTGTGCCCCTGGCCTCCATGACTGGCTTGGGAGTGAGGGTGTGGTTCAGGAAGGGTCAGGGACAGGCTCAGGTAGTCAGGGACAGGCTCAGGTAGTCAGGGACAGGCTCAGGTAGTCAGGGACAGGCTCAGGTGTCTTTAAGAAAATATCTGGACACAGCTGTGAGATGCTAGAGGCCGAGCAGCCAGCCTCCACAGGGTGACTTGCACTGGAGAATGGGTGACATTCTAAGCTGGGTATGCCTGGAGTGAGCAAGTGGGCTAGTGTGCAGACCTCTGGATTCAATGAAGAACCTGGTGTGTGCAGTGGTAGCAGCTCGGGGATACTTGGATAGCTTCGTCACCCTCAAGTCTCAGAGCCTCTCCCTGGGTGCAAGAGTGAGTCAGATTTGTCTACTCCCTATCAGGAAATAGGATACAGGGAGGACATGTTCCCCAAACTGCTAATCAGCTTTATTGAGATATGATTTACAAGCGATAAAATATAACTCATTCCAGATGTCGCAGGATCGTTGACAAATGTCTGCTGTCACAGAACCATCTCTGTCACCAAGACAGAGAGCATTTCAGTGCTTCCCGTTCCTACCGCAGGACACTGGCCCGGCCTGCATTCTCCCCCTGGAGTTTTGTATTTAGCATTCATACAGATGTCTTATGATGTGTACTCTCCCTGCCAGGTTTCTCTGACTTAGCATAATGTCTCTGCAGCCCAGCCGTGCTCTCCTGCACCATTTCTTTGGCCTTATTCACCCTGCTACAGTCTCCAGAGTGAGGCTCCCTGGAAATCATGAGCAGGGCTCTCCTGGCCTTGTCTCTGCCCGAAGTGGCAAAGTGTTTGATGTTTCAATATTAAGTGTAATGTTAATATATAAAAGATATATAATTTTATATAAATATATACATTTCTTATCAGGAAAAATCTTTTACAGTGCTGGGGATGGAGCCTAGGACTGTAACACTCAGCTGTATCCTCCATCCTATGGTGTTTTGAGACAGGGTCTTGCTATGTAGGACAGGCTGGCTTTGAACTCATGATCAGCCTACTTTTGACTCTGGAGTGCTGAGATTACAAGTATATTCTTTCTCCACCTGCCCGGCTATAGAAATTCTCTCTCTCTCTCTCTCTCTCTCTCTCTCTCTCTCTCTCTCTCTCTCTGTTTGCATGGGTGTGTGCATGTGTATCAAGGTGTGTACATGTATGCACACGCATGTGGAGGTCAGAAGTTGATGCTGGGCATCTTTCCTTGGTTGCACCCCACTTCAGTATTTGAACAGAGCCTCTTGTTGAACCTGAATGCTACTGAGTCAACTGGGCTGTCAGGCTAATGAATTCCAGGAATCCACCTTTCTCCGCCTCCCCCAGTGCTGGGTTACAGACGCATGCCGCCATGCCTGGCTTTTACCTGGAAGTTAGGTGTTCAGACTCAGCCCCTCATGCTTGTGTGGCTAGTGAGCTGAGACCTTTTCTAGGCCTTAAGTTCTTTTTAATTCTTCATCAGCTGATGTCTTTCAGTCAGGAATGGAGATCAACTTTTGTCGCGCTTTTTTTTTTTCCTGATTCCATGACCCGGAAGTCTTTCTGCTGAATTCTTGTCGACAGAGTAGATTGCACTGACTGACCACTAAGCCGATTTGGAGTCAAGCCAACCAGATCATGGTACATTATCCTTTTATATATCACTTATTAGATTTACTAGTGCGCTATTAAGGCCTTTCACATTTATTAACTGTGAAAGATATCCCGAAGTTTCCTGGAGCCCTCTTTGTCTGATCGTGGTGTTAGGGTGATGCTGGCCACACGGAATAAATGAGGGAGCACTGTTCTGTCGTCTGTTTGCTGAGTGTCTTGGTGCAGGACTGCTGTTATTGTTCCTTCATTAGATGCTCAGGAAAACTTACCCATGAAGCCATCTGGGCTTGGAACTCTCTTTGTATTCTGGATTTTAACTACAAATTCAGATCCCTCCATAGACACAGGGCTGTTTTAAGACTCATTTTCTGCTTAGAAGTTTGTGTCTCTCCAGGGTCTTGCTCATTCCATATGGGTTGTTGACCTACTGGCACTCCGGCAGTCACAATAGTCTTAACTGTAGCTTCTGATGTCCCCAGAACCCATTGGAACACCCCCATCTGCTCTGGCACCTGCCACACAGGCTCTCACCCCCTCTCCTCTCTCAGTTTTTACAGTTTGTCAACTGTACTGATTTTTTTTTTTTTAAAGACAGATGTAAGTTCCATTGATTTTTCTCTTCTTTCTCCCTGGTTTCTAGTTAATTTGGTTTGGCATTTTATTTTATTTTTGCTCTTCTTTTTTCTGCTCCTTTAAAATAGAAATTTAGAGTGTTGATTTAAGAGTTTTCTCTTTCTTTCTAATATGAGCTTTTTTTTAAAAAAAGAATATAACATGTATGCTATAATTTATCCCCTATCATTTCAAGTGTGTGTGTCTGTGTGTTTCTGTATGTGTGTCTGTGTGTCTCTCTGTGTGTGTGTGTCTCTGTGCATGTCTGTTTGTCTCTCTCTCTCTCTCTCTGTGTCTGTGTCTCTGTGTGTGTCTGTCTGTGTGTGTGTCTGCATGTTTCTGTGTATCTCTCTGTGTCTGTGTGTCTGTGTGTGTCTCTGTGTGTGTGTCT
The DNA here is from genome assembly GCF_978045245.1 of Mus caroli. Lineage (NCBI taxonomy): Eukaryota > Metazoa > Chordata > Mammalia > Rodentia > Muridae > Mus > Mus caroli. The sequence goes on along the minus strand of NW_028227261.1, from coordinate 30,090,758 downwards.
CTGTGTGTCTGTCTGTTTATGTGTGTGTCTCTGTGTGTGTCTGTGTGTGCGTGTATAGGCATTCATGTATATGCACACACACTGACATCAGAGAACAACTTACAAAGTCAGTTCTCTTTCTTTACCAGGTGTGGTCCAGGGTCTGAGCTTGAGGTGCCAGGCTTGGCAGCAGGCACCCTTACCCACCCACCTGAGTCACCCCACCAGCTCTGGCCCTTACATTTTGATGGTTACATTTTTGTTAAGTTAAACATAATCTGTAATATCCATTGTGATGTCTTCCTCAATACCTGGGGTTGCTTGCCAAAATATTGAGGTCTTCTAGGCGTCTCTGTTATTAAATTTTAGATTGATTTTAGTGTTGACAGAGACTCCATCCTTTTACATTTATTATTTTATGTCTTCGGATGTGGTCTGTGATTGTGAATATTATTTGCTCACTTGAAAGGAATGCACTTGCAGCCTCTGAGATGTCTGTCCGAGAAATAGCAGCTGAGTTAAAAATTTCATAGTAACGTTCAAGCTTTACTGGTATGTGCGTGTGTGTGTGTGTGTGTGTGTATGTGTGTATGTGTGTGTGCACGCATACATGTGCATTTGCAAGTCTGTGTTTTCTTCTCCTTTTTTAATTTTTGAAACTAATTCATTGTGTTTGTGATTTGTTTATCTCTCACTTCTGTTGTTTTGCTCTTAGTTTTATACATTTTGAAACACAACCATACATGAATATTCAGCAACATTGCATTGTTTTATACAAATTTATCTTTTTGTGGCATTTTAGAGGCAGTTTTGGGACACCGTTTGCCCTCAAGCATTATTTATCTAATGTTAACCCAGTCACCTAAGCTTTTTTTTTTATTATTAAAGTTTTGATGGTCTACCCCCCTTTTGAAGTGTCTAATTTATCTGGACTTCATGATTAAGTGGGCTTGTTTGTTTTATGCAGTATATAATTAAGTATTGCTTTTATACTTATTATTATTGAGTCAGCCTTTAAGCTGGCAACCACTGTCTTTTAATTGGAGTGGTTAAAGCATTTAAGTTTAATGTAACTGTCAATATGGCTGAATTTAAATATGCCCTTTGCTGTTTGTCCATCGTTTAAGACATTTATTTTTATTCTTATTTGTGTGTGTGCACATGTGTGTGATTGTGCATGTATGTGTGAGTATGTGTGAATGTGTGTGCATGCATGCATGTGTGTACTCCATGTGTGTGAAGGTGCTTGTAGGGTCCACAGGGGGGCACCAGAGCTCCTGGAGGGGACGTACATGCAGTATGAGCCTCCTGGTGTGGGTTCTAGGAACCAAACACAGGTCCTCTGCAAGATCAGCGAGTGCTCTTTACAACTGAGCGGCGTCTCCCACATCTGTTTCGTTCCCTTCCTTTTATTCTTTTCTTATGTCTGAGGTGACTTTTGACAACTCCACCTCGTCTCTGCTCTTCTCGGCTGTGTGCTGCCTCACAGAGTGCTTTAAGGTTAGCTATCTCCCTAGCACAGGTTACCTTTAGGTGATGTTATTCCACTTCATGTGTACCATGGGGACTCCCGATCTCTGTGCTAGAGTTTTCAAGTTTATTTCTATGTGTGATGGAAACCAGAAACCCCATGGTTTTGAGCATTCAATTGTCTCCTAGTGCGATTTTAAACCGCAAGGACAAAAGTCTTTGTTATTCACATGTGATGGGGGTGGCCTGCTCATTATAGATCCACACTTCCTTCTGCCTGTAGGTCTTTCTTCAGGGCCCATATTATTGCGACGTTTTTTAAAAGAATGTTTTCTTATACCTGAAACTGTTTACTTTGCCTGAATTAAATAAAAACTTTCGTTGGGTTATTGAAATATTGCTTTTGGCATGCTACAGATGTTGTCCCTCACTGTGCCTAACTGTGCTCTCTTTGCAAGTCTTCTGCAAATATGAAATGGTTCTAGAGTTAAAAGTGTATTAGCAAGAGAATGGGTAAAAGCTACATGCACCAAGAGAGCCAAAAACTCGGGAAAAAACAGATAACATCTAAGTTTCCTGGCAGTTTTAAATATAGGTGTATTTTGGTCATTTCCACCCCCATCACACTCTCATCCCCTCCCTGTCCTTCTCAGTTCCCTTTCTCCCCATCTTTCCTTCTCCTCCTTTCACGACTTCCCCTCCGTGACCTGCCGAATTTAATTACGATTGCGTTTGTGAGCATGGGTGGCGCATGGACACCTCACTGGCCAACTATACCACTGAATAAAATGACTCTGCTTTGCAGGCGGCCATTAAGCACCGGCAGCTCTTTGAGGAGCATGGAGCTTATGGACCCCAGCACATTGATGGGGTCACCTGGCACCATCCTGTGCAGGTAAGCACAGCAGACGCTAGTACCAGCCGTGCCTAGAAGACAATGTTTCCTATATCCCTCCTCATTCACTGGCCCCTACATTTTTTTTCTGCCCTCCATTTTCCAAAGAAAACCACAGTATTGAATAAGCGAAATCAAAGAGAAAAAGTGTGGACAGCAGCCATTCTGTTAGCGAGTGCCATTATAAAGCACAGAGAGTGGGTACCTGGATAAATAGCTGAAGGGGCCGTTACAGGTAAGTGCGAGCCCCCACCCCGGCAATATACTGACTGTGTGGTTGCTATGGTACCCTGATGGGTTATTTCGCATTTATTATTGATTAGTGTACTTGTATATGTGTAGATACTTACAACACCAGCAACACATCTTATTTTCAGAATTAAAAGGCGTCACTGCATTGTCTCTGGCCTGTATTTTTTCAGTTGAGAAGTCTGATATCATCTCTTACTTTGTCTGTAATGTCCCCTGACTTAGGGTTTCTTTGCTGTGAATAGATGCCATGACCACAGCAAATCTTATAAAGACAACATTTAATTGGGGCTGGGTTAGAGTTTCAGAGGTTCAGTCCATTATCATCAAGGTGGGAAGCATGGCAACATGAAGTCAGACATGGTGCTGGAGGAGGCAAGAGCTCTCCATCTTAATTTGAAGGCAGCAGAAGGAGACTGTGCCACTGGGCATAGCTTGAGCATAGAAAATATCAAAGCCCACCTCCACAGTGACACACTTCCTCCAACAAGGTAACACCTACCCCAGCAAGGCAACGCCTCCTAATCATGTCACTCTTTCTGGATCAAGCATTTTGGGGGCCATACCTATTCAAACCACCATCTCCCCCAACCAGTTTTATGACAAATTTTAAGGTTTTTCTCTTTTTATTGTTTTCGGTCAATTTGATTGCTACCAACTTTTATTAATATTTTCTTGATATTCTGTATGTTTCTCAATCTATGGGTCTTTCATCAAATTTAGGGGGAAAACCAGCTTTTCCTTTTTCATACCCTTTGGTCTCCTCACATTTGGGTGAACACAGAGAGTTGGGCTGTTTTCTACTGTCCCTGGCTCACTAGGAACCAGTCTGCCCTCACCCTTGCCTTTCAATGTGTCATTTCAGTGCAGTTACAATTGGCCCATCTTCAAGATCATCCACTCTCCCCCTGTAGATTGTTGTGAATTTATCCAGCTTGCTTCTACTTTAAGATGTTAAGCTTTTCATCTGTAGACGTTTTGCACAAAGGTTCTAAATATCTCCCAGTTTCTCTCTCTCTCCTTCCTTCCTTCCTTCCTTCCTTCTTTCCTTCTCTCTCTCTCTCTTTCTCTCTCTCTCTCTCTCTCTCTCTCTCTCTCTCTCTCTCTCTCTCTCTCTTTATATATCTTTCCCTATTATCTTTGAGCACATTTTTAAGATCTAGCATAGCTATTTTTAAGAGTGTTCTCTTAATCCCATAATGTCTTAGCACTTCTGGGTCTTTATCCAATCATTGTGTTTGTCCCTCTGATTGTAAGTTTTGCCTGCCTGCTATTGATATGTCTGAATGGACATAGGATAATACATTTTACTGTCTTGTGCTAGCTTTTGCTGTTTTTCCTTTAAAGAGTCTTGTACTTTTCCTGATACAAATTCAAGCTATTGGGGAATCTACTTTTAAGCCTTATTATTGCAAGTCCAGACTGATTCCCTGTAAGACTCATTTATTCTCACAAAGAAGGCTTCCAAACCGGCTGAGGCATTCTGCTCATCTGCTCTTTACAGCCTGACTGGGTGTGAGGATCTGAGCTCTCCCCTTTCCTTCTGTGCCACAGAGGTTTCTCTTCTTTTTCACCTCAGTGAGTGACAGGGCATCTCTGCTTGTTCATGGCACATGCTCGGGTGTCCAAACCCAATGCCTAAGTTCTCCCTACCCCATCACACATCCATTTCCATGTGTGGCATCTCTACACTCTCTTATCCACAGTATTTCTTGCTAGGAGTGATTTCTATGGATTTGAACAGTCTTGTTCCATGATTCTCCAGATTAGAATGCAGCCAAAGCCTCAAAGAGATTATCTTTGATGATCTCTGGATCTCTCTTTGAAGACAGCTCCCTTTATTTTGTATACTCTGCCCCACAGAATTTAGCTGCCCCAGCTTCCCCAGCTTCCCCAGTTCTGTGCTATCTCCTGAGTTCTGCATTGGGCTCTGTTTTGACTGCCCCCTTTTACAGATCACCGTGGAAACTGCCTGCAGACAGGGGGCAAAGGCAAAAAAAACCCACTGAGCTGTCCGATCATACTTGCTTTTCTCCCAGGATCAAGGTTGTGTTAGGAGCCTTTCTGTTTGTTTACTATTTATGGAGAGAGGGAAGACACTTGTAGCAGTGAGACCCCACGGTCAAAAACAAGTCTTCTAAGGGCAGGGATCCAAAGCTCCCAGTCTTAGGTCGGACTATTGGAATTGAGTTATGGCTCTGAGGAGGGCGGCTTTATAATACAATCTAGCCACTTGGTCATGTATCCTGTTAGCTATATTACTACAAGGTGTGTGTGTGTGTGTGTGTGTGTGTGTGTGTGCATGCCTGTGTGCATTTGTGCATGTGTATATGTGCACATGTGTGTGTGCATGTATCTATGTGTTCGTGTGTATGTATTCGTGTGTGTCTCTGTGTATGTGTGTTTTTCTGAGACTTGAATCCATGCTTTTCAGCACAGGCTCCGATGCCGAGTTACACTTGAGTCACCAGGTGTTCACACACCCAAATGTGTGTCTAGGAAATGCAAATGTGTGTCTAGGAACCTTAAAAGTAGTTCAAGGAAATCTCTCTCTCCGTCCTTCCAAGCTTCCCTGTTTTTCCCCATCTCAGCAAGATGACAGCACATCCCCCATCACTTGTGGCTCAGGTCTTGGCGTGGTTTATGTCCTTCCTTGATCCCCAAACCTAACTAGTAGGTAGGCTCTGAGCTCCCACACTTGCCTGTTTCCATCAGCAGATCTCTCCCCTGCTCAGGCCTCCCTCACTCCTTGTGGTGTGATGCTTTCAAGGCTGGTCTTCATGGTGACCAGAATCACATTATTGTTTTAAAACTGATGAATAAAACAGTAGACATTTATGCCCACAGTGTGATGCGCTGCTGTGTGTGTACACTGTGTGCTGTTGCATTCTTATTTCTTGCGACGAAAATATTAAAATTTTTGCCTATTAATTTTTAAGTGTGACATAGATTATTATTAACTATATTCAGTATGCTATGCAACCCTTCTCCAAAGTTTACCCTCTGGATCTAACTGAGCCATATCTTCTAGCTGTTCCCCCCACTATTGTCTGAGGACCACCATTCTGCCCTCTTTCTCGATGAATTAGATTTTTTTTTTTTACCATGTGAGATCACAAAGTAGTTTTGTTTGTATGTATGTCTTATTTTATGAAGCAATAATGCTCCGTGGTTCATCAATCTTGTGCAACAGGTTGCTATTCAGTCTCAATAAATTAGGAGGCCTTTAGATAACATACTGTGTGCATGTACCTGTGTGTGCATGTGTGCACATGTATGTACATGTATGTGTGTATGTTTATGTGTGTGTGTGTGTGTGTATAGGTGATAATACCACCACACACATGTAGAGGAGTGGAGATCAGAGGATAACTCGAAGGAACAGGTTCTCTGTTACTGAGTGGGTCCTGAGAGTCAAACTTAGGGTCTCAGGCTTGGCAGAAAGCATCTCCACATGCTGAGCCATGTCACTGGCCCCAAGCAAAGAGGTCTTGTCATTTATGACAATTCAAATGTAGCAGGAATTTCACTGCATCGATAAAGCTTGGTGGCATCTACCTCTCCTTTAACACTTCTTCCATACCTCCCCTGGCATGAGTGGACTTCTCATCCTGCTTTGTACACGTACACTCCATCCCTACTTCCCTCACTGAATACCCCTCTTGTCCTTCACCTTCCCCACATCCTGTGAAGGTCTCACTCTGCTGCCTCACCTACACAGATCACACACACACACACACACACACACACACACACACACACACACACACTGGCTGTTCTCTCTGCCCACAGTGATTTCTTCCTTATCTTATGTAACAGGATTCCTCTTCCCTTGCTTGCTATTTGACTCTGAATGTCAGCACGGCAGAGAGACTCACCACACGTAAAATTAGCCATTTCCTATCACCTCAAGGCTCTACTTCTCCGCACACCATCCCTTCACTACCTGATAGGGACCGGACCATTCTTTTGCCTCCTATCTAAGCTGTAAATTTGGGAGCAGGAGCGCTATTTCTTATAAGCGGTTTAATGTCAGTCCTTAGAATCATTCATAGAACGCAGTAAGCACTCACTAAGCCCATTAATGAATTGGGCCACACATCTATGTTACAGATGCCTCCACCTAGGTATAAAGACATCTCCATAGAAACCCTTGGCACAGTGCATCAGGCCAATAGGAAGTAAGCCAGTCTCCCATGCCTATCACAAATACCTGCGTCAATCCATTTGTAAAGAGAAAAGGTTTATCTGAGCTCACAGTTTTGAAGGTTCCAGCCGATGATTTGTTAATGTCATTGCCTTGGGTCTCTAGCCAGGCAATAAATCACAGTTGTGGCAGAGCCAAACCACTGACTCAGAAGCAAAAAAAAAAAAAAGCAGGGATGAGACTGGAGTTCTAGAGTCCTTTGAGAATGTACCCTAATGACCTGCCTGTTCCACCACTTCTCAATAGCGCCACCTTGTGGACCAAACCTTTAACACGTGGCTTTGCAGAACATTTAAAATTCAAACCAGTATATGCCACCTACCTGCTTGGGTCAGTATCTGGTATCTGGTAGAAGATTTAGGACTCAGGAAAACAGCTGTAGAGACTCGTCTCAGTTAATGGCCAGCAGAACCAAGTGGACTCGGAAGTCCTGGCTCTCTGTATCCACTCCATCGCTGCTTAGCTCCTGGCTGCACTTGCCTCTGCTAGAATTAGCTATGCCAGTGCCTCTGCTGTGCACAGGGTGATCAGAGCAGAAAACAGCCTGCCTTGCAGTTTTCAGATACTATAGCGAGGCCGTGTAGGATTAGGCTGTAAGAGGGAGGAATGCTGACGAAGGTGTGTCCGCTGAGAAAGTAGAGCGCTTGTATGAGGGAGCAGGCAGCCTCCTGGGATAGGTGGAAACACGGAGTCAATTGGAAAAACTTCCGTGTGGCGGGATTTAGAGATGTATAATACTATTGAGTTGTGCAAGATTCTTACATCTCCGAATTTCCTTTCAGGCTAAAATACATTTACTACTTAAGGCATCTTCGAACTTCATGGAACCAGATGGCTCAGGACTTCATTTCATTAGCATTCCTTCCTGGGGTGGTAATGGCCTCTGCTGCAGAGCTGGATGGTGGCCACTGGCTTCTAAAGTGATATCAAGTGATGAGGAATTTGCCATTACTCTAGGAAGCTCATTCCTACCTTAGGAAATTGATTGTTAGTAGAGTGGTTTCACTATGGGCCAGAGATGCAACTGGCTGGTTGTGTTTGGCTGAGAACAAGGCCCTGAGCTCAAACCCGGGCACCCCAAAAAGAAACAAGCAAACCAAAGACTTTTTGCATCGGACACAGACTTGCATGTGTTGCTTTTTAAAATGGTCTTTGTTTTCTCTTCAGAGTACAACAGAGCAAACCTTAAAGTGTCTCCCATCCAATGGCCTAATAGGAACAGAACCGTGAACCCACATTCATACTGAAAGCCCAGTCTCCAGTATAGCTGTATTTGGGGAAAGGGCTGAGATGAGGTAATCACTAATAAGTGAAGTCTTGGACTGAGTCCCATTAGGCTAAGATGAGTGGTTCATCTTCAAAGCATAGGAAGAGATGCCAGGGCAAACGTATCGAGAAGAAGCCATTTAATGTAGAGAGTCATCTGGAAAAACTCAACCTGATTTCCCCTTGGTCGTGGGCTTCCAGACTCCAGAACTCCAGAAAGTAGCATTGTGGTCTGTGTTATTTTGTTACTAGCAGCCTGCACTGATTCCTGCTTAGTTTCTGTCCACCACAGCTGACAGGGAAAGCTCGGGGTAAATCCCCACTCAGGTGAGATGACTCTTCTTTCTTCAGCTGCTACTCAGGCATCCATCGGATCGGGGAAGTGCTGTGGGCTCAGGTCACAGCAGCGGGACAAGCCCCTTGTTCTACAGATACTGTGCTTTCTAGTCAGTATCCTGTTTCAACTAAGAATGACCAAGTTCTATTCCTGTGTTGGTCAGTTTTCTGTTCTACATCAAAAGACCTGAGATCACCAACTTACAAGGAGGGAAGGTTTGCTTGGGGTCATGGGTTTGGAGGTCCCAGTTCATGGTCCAGCTAGCACAATGGTTCTTCAGCTTTGGTTGAGGTAGAACGCCCTCTAGGAATGCATGGTGAGGAGGAAGGGAGGGAGAGAGAGAGACTTTGAAGTTATAATTTGAATGACTTAAATTTACTACTTGGTACCACCCTTTTAAAAAAGTTATTTTGTTTACCTATATACGCCTTTGTATATGTGCACATGTGTAGAGTATCTGCAGAAGCCGATACTGGAGCTGGAGTTTCAGGTAGTTGTGAGCCTCTTGCTGTGGGTACTCAACTCTGGTTCTCTATAAGATCAGCAAGCATTCTTACCCACTAAGTCCTCTCTCCAGCCCCAGGCACCACATCCTAAAGTTTCCACCACCTCCCAATGGCACCAAGCAGAGAATCAAGACTTTACCGTACATGGCAGGAAGACATCCCAGGGCCAGGCTGCAGAACCTTCCAAGGCTGTGTAAACTCATCTCTCACAGGCTTTTCTCGTTGTCCAAGTGCATAAAGTACCCAGGCTAACATCGATAGCCTTCGATTTCATCATGTGAGATTCGCCTCCTTTTAAAAACCATCCCAGCACATTCCCTGCCTGGCCTCAAATGCTTATTATTGGAAAATCAATCCACCTTCTCCAGGCATCTTCATAACGATGTTGAGCTGGAAGAGATCAAGAGTGGACGCTGATATTACAGGGGATAGCAATAACAATGTGCAGCTATATGGAAAGCCACAGCGTACCGCTTTCTGCTGGTTTGTTGATCCTGGAAAGCTAGGAAATGAGTTTCATGTGTCATGATCCTGCTTGGTAGGATAGAAAGGAACCAGGAACCAAGAACATTGGTCTTAGTGTTAAAGCCACATGCCTCTTAGCACACCCAAGAGTGAAGGATAAGGTCTGATAGGCTGCAGTATCACTTATCTTCAACACTTTGTCATGGATAGGTATGAAATTCTTTTTCACAGGACAGATCTACATGTATTCAAAGTCTTCCACTTCTAGGTCAGCATCCATGCGGAGTTTTATTGTTGTTTTGTTTTATTATTTTTTAAAGATTACACACACACACATACACACACACACACACACACACACACGATGAGTACATGGTAGCTGTCTTCAGACATACCAGAAGAGGGCATCAGATCCCATTACAGATGGTTGTGAGCCACATGTGGTTGCTGGGATTTGAACTCAGGACCTCTGGAAGAGCAGTCAGTGCTCCTAACCGCAGAGTCATCTCTCCAGCCCTGTTTTAATGTTTTTATAGACAGGGTCTCTCCATGCAGTCAAAGATAGTCTCAAACTCTATCTTCCTGTGTGTCCCTTCTGAGTGCTGGAATTGTAGTAACACACCATGCTATCTGTCCACCTACTCACCATTATCCTTCCTTATACTTCATTTGTCCCAAACCTAGATAGACAGAGCCTCCTCTGTCATCCTTTGCTTGTTTGCTTTGGGTCTTGCTACAGATCTCAGGTTGGTTTGGAATTCACTTAATAGCCCAGACTGGCCTCAAATTCCCCATTATCATCCGCCTCAACCTCTTCAGTGCTAGGATTATAGGCATGCACCATGATGTCTGACTCCTCCTCTTCTTCCTCCCCTTCCTCCACTTCCTCCTCATATTATGGAGCTCTGGATTCCATAAATTCACAAGTTCTTTTCTTCCTTTCAGAAGTGTTCAGAAACCTTTTCATTAACCATACGAAGAATCCAGTTTTAAATTCTTTTGTAAATTTTGCCCTTTCTGCATCACTGGCCACCAACCCCAGTGGGTTCCTCTTCTTCTGCAAATGTGCTCACAGGGGCTCAGCGGCAGATGCACAGCTTCTTGGGGCCATAGGGTGCAGTTTCCCTTGTAGCATCTCTTCCAGCTCTGGTGAGATCAGCCAGGTGCTCTCTTGCTCCCCGCTTACCCATTGTGAGTACTCCTCACAGCTTTTCATCAGCACATTTGAGATTCATGTCTGCCACATCTTTATTCAAGGTGCCAATAAAATACATTATGTATGACTTGGTTTGCTGGGAGAAAATGATCATGTTTTGTGTATTTAGGGATGTAAGAGTTTGTAAAGAAGCAGAGATGGGGGTTGTTATTTCCTGACAAACAAACTCTTCGGGAAAATAATATTCTGCATTCGCTCCTGTTTGTCACCCCTCCCCCCACTCAGATCTCGACCTCCCTACCCAGAGCACCTAGTCCTCAGGTAACATGAGAAGGCAGCAAAGCCGAGTGGAGTGGACAGGAGGCAACCTGAACATCCAGGCCAAGACTTCCATCTTGAACTCAGGGAACAGTAGGTAACTGCGTGTGGTCTGTGAGAGGAGAGTGTTGCAAAGTCAGGTGTTTTATATCTGCCTGAGGGAGCCCTTCACAGGACCCCCACAGTCAGAGCACATGCACACTTCAGCACTTGCCATTTCTCTGCTGACCACCAGCAACTTAGGAATCAATTCTTTTAATTCTTCTCTCTGTGTGAGATAGATAGATAGATAGATAGATAGATAGATAGATAGATAGATAGATAGATCTATTAAAATGGGATGAATTTTCCCCACCCCTAGAGACTTTGGATCAGGAAGTATGGGATGTCACCTATAAATTTCCATACCTACCAAGTTCCTAGACAGTACTGACACTGCCCACCACCCCAACTGCATTTAGACAATCACAGCTCTGAAGAATCCTGTATTGTCTTTCTCTCACCCTTCATATCGAGAGGAAAACAGCGGCATGAGATTCACAAGGGCACTGAGAGTCATCGCATCGTCTTTTTCTCAGTGGGAGTCTCCCCATTGGCACATACCATAACATTTTTCCTGGGGACACATGCCTTCAGAGAATGAGTTCAACAACTATAGGAGTCTACTTTATCTTGCTATAACAAAATTCCTGATACCAGGCAATTTATAAACTGGAAAGAGGTGTCAGCATGTGTCATTGACTGAAGGCTTTCTTGCTGGGTTATATCATGGGGGCTGTTATAGAGGGAGATATGGAAAACTGACCAGTTGCGTTTCTTTTCCTCTAGAGGGTCAGTATTCTGCTCACGAGGATCCCCCCCTTCATGGTCCCATCTAACCTTATTCACCCAAAACCTAGCATCGAATTACTATCAATATGTGAATTGGGGGCTTGAGTTTTTAACCCTGAATATTTGGAGATGGGGTGCTCTCAGCCCCCCAGATGCAACACCATGTCTAGCAAAAGACTGAAACCCACCTTTCCAGTGGGGATGGATGAGCTCATCAATAGTCTGGGATAATTCATCAATGCAATGAGCTAATTCAAAGAGCCAATACTCATCAAATTATCTTTGCCTCCCTAGGTTGCTGAATTATCCCAAGATGTGGATTAGTTACTATCATATTTTCTTTTCTGATGCTTTTATAAATACTGGCCAAAAAAAAGGGGGAAGAAAGGGTTCATTTTATCTCATTGCTTATGGTCCACCACTGAGGAAAATCAGAGTAGGGACTCAAAGAAGAATCCTGGAGGCTGGAACTGAAGCAGGATCATGGATGAACATTGTTACTGCTCAAGTCTTTCTTATCTAACCCAGAACCATGAGATAAGAACACACCATGCCTAGGGGATGGTTCCACCCACAGTGGGCTGAATCCTCCTACATAAAATCAGCAATTATAAAAATTCCTCGCAGGCATGGCCACTGGCCAATTTGACGGAGGTAATTCCTCAACTGAAGCTTCCCACCCTCACCCTGTGCCCCTGGTAAGTCAAGTTAACAACTGAAGTGAAGTTACAGTTACCAAGAAGAATGTACTGATAAAGGACATAGAAACACACACACACACACACACACACACACACACACACACACACACACACAAAACATGAACTCAAGGAGTTACTGATACTTTTATAAGGGTGCTAATTAGAAATAAGTTGGATTTTTCTAAATGTAGATAATGTCTAGGTTTTGGAATTAGAGAGAACATGGTTTAAATAATTTTTACTTTGCAGGAGTCACTTAACCTGCCTGAGCCTTTTCTGCTAGATACATTACAGGAATTACTAAGGCTTTTGTAATGTTCAACCAAGAGGAAGCATGTAAAATACTTAACCCTGGAACTGGAGAGATGGCTCAGTGGTTAAGAGCACTTGCTGTTTCTGCAGAGGACATAAGTTTGTTTTTCAGCACCCAATCCAGATGACTCACTACTATCTCCAGCTCCAGGAGATTTGGCTATCTTCTGGGTCCTTCAGATACATCACATACATGGTATGCACACAGATATGTCACACAAAAATAAAAATACAGTAAATAAACAAATGCTTAGACCTTTTTTCACAGTAGATGCCAACTCATGCTAATGACCTGTGTTCTTGTTACAGAGACCATTTTTACCATTGAACATCACGATTATTTTGAAACATATGACGGAAAAACAGAACCAAACTTAGAATGGGAGTATCATTTCCAAAACCAAGGCAGGCAGCTCCCCACTACCGCCAATTTGGAGATTAATCTTTCTTGGTGGCTTAAGCCTTTCTTGGTGAGGGATTTACCTTACTGCAGAGAGAAATTGGCTCTGTAGGTGGCACTGGGTGATGCTGGGAATCTGCTTCCTACTGACAAAGGGGTGTCAGCGCTGGAGTCGTAAGGGTAGCACCTTGGACAGCGCAGAACGTAGCATCTTGGACAGCGCAGTGCGCGCGTCAGCACCTTAGACAGGGAACCTGAGATTGGGTTCTGTCAGCCAGGCTCTAGCGAGGCCTGGGTAATGATCCGTGGCAGTCTTGTTAAAGACCCGAGGCGTTCACATATTTCTGTAATTATTCAATCATTTGGAAGTTTTGAGTTTCAAATTATTAGGCATGAATTAAAATATCCTCTAATTCAGTTCCCTCCAGGCCTTGAACTAGCAGATTACCCTTCCAGAGAGTGAGCTGCGATTACTGTTCTCATTTTCTCTTCGTAGACTTACCACGATGGCATCCTTGCTTAAACCTGATGCCATCAGGTGCTTAAACCAAGTCGTCAGCTCGAAGGTATCTCCTCCTCCCCAAAGATCTACTAGTGTCTCCTCAACTCCTCATCGACTTCTCTGTGAGGATAGACGCTGAGCCCAATCTTCTTATTGATATCCAGCATTGCAAACCTTATCTCCAAAGTTAGACCAGGGAGGAAGTAATAGAGAAAGGGACCCTTGGTTCCTAGCGAGCCATTTGGAGGTCACCGAGTGAAGTCCACCTGTGTATGGCCGGTGTCCTGTCAATCAAACTCTTTTCTAAAACACGCTTTTATTTTCAAAGTTAAGACCTATGCACGTTGCTGATTTACTCCTTTGCTTTCTTCCCTCCGACCTCTCCCAAGTCGTGTAAAATTAATGGTCTTCTTAAATTAAATTAATCATCCATTTTCTTTGAGTGTTATTGTTTCATGTTTGTATAAATGCATAAACAATACACACAGCTTACTGAATTCATTCAGTGTTGCTTGTGTGGATATGATTTCAGGGGTGGGTGACTTACTTAGAATTGGATAACCCAGGCTCATTCCCGGGCATGGCCAACTTCCCCCTCTCTCAGTAGTCCTTAGTTGCCTGTAGTTCTTTGTCTACAGATGGGGCCCCATGAAGTTTCCCACACTCTTGCATATATACTCTGGCTTTGAGGACAGGTTCCTTTCAAAGCACTAACCAAGATATGATATAATGGTGATATAAATGTCACCATTGGTGGGGATGGAAAGTAATTTAGGCAGCCAATATGCTCATCACCCGAAACAGATAAGCAAGTGGAGCTGACAAGGCTGATCATCTGGTAGAGTGCTTGCTTTGCAAGCACGAGGGCCTCAGTTTGGCTCCCAGAATCCATATGTTTGAAGAAAATCCACGGGTGAGGTTGTGCACCTGTAATCCTAGTGCTGGAGAAGTGGAGAGAGGCAGGTCCCTCACAGGCAGTAGCCAATGAGAGACCTCGGGGTGTGTGTGCAGAAGTGGATGGTGTCTGGGTAACAATAGCCAAAGTTGTCCTCTGTTCACACTGCACATGTATGCACACCTCCACATGCACATGTATGCACACCTCCACATGCACATGTATGCACACCTCCACACGTACACATGCACCTGCACATATGAGCATATGCACATGTACACACAAATAGGTAACCAAAATGTAGAAGATGCAGTCATGGACTACAGTGTAGAAGTTAAAGCCAGAAAATGGAATTATCCACTGTAATGTAACTGGAAGTGTAAAATAGAGTGCTTGAACGAAGAAAGAAACAGCGTGGCGTCTGCAGTCACGGCCGCTTGTGTACATTTAAAGCAAATTCACTCACAAAACAATATTACAGATTTTCCATGAGCACACTCATATCCAGGGGTGTTTACCAAGCACAGCCTAAGTGCTTGTGGGAAATGGGATTGAGGGGCGAGGATGAAAGGAAAAAATAATGAAACAAAATCTAGCAAGAACAGGACCTTTACCAGGCAGGGGCTGATGGTATGTGCTGTGAACCAAGATGTATGGTGAGCCTTGTGTGCTACAAAGGGAGGGAAGAGCAGAAGAAAGGGAGGGAGGGAGGGAGGGAAGGAGCCCTAGCTCAGTTCAGAGGTAGGAGCTGGAGAACCCAAGGAGAAAAATGAGAACTTTGTACCAGGAAAGAGAGCCACAAACCAGCCCCAGGCTGGAAGGAGATGCCTAGCTTTATTGCTCCTTATTATGGATCGAAAGGGGAAATGAAAACGGCTTGCTATGTTGGAAATAAAGGCATTTACCCAGTCCTAAGATGAGGGGAGGCCAATTTAGAGACTTGAGCTGAGAAGCAGTGCTTCCAGACTAGAAGGGAAGTTTTGTTGAGACACCAGGCCTGTTGCTGCTACATCAGCTGGGAGGTGGACTCCATTCCATTTTTTTTTTTTTTTTTTGGTTTCTCAAGACAGAATTTCTCTGTATAGCCCTGGCTGTCTTGGAACTCACTTTGTAGACCAGGCTGGCCTCGAACTCAGAAATCCGCCTGCCTCTGCCTCCCAAGTGCTGGGATTAAAGGTGTGTGCCACCATGCCTGGCATGGACTCCATTCCTTCTAACGCTCTGGGTATGCTGAGTTTCAGAAAGAACAGGCTTTGTGGAGCTTCTGGAATGATCCATACCTATGTTCTCTGCATTACTTACTTTTCTTGTTGCTGTAATAAAATACACATCAAAGCAACTTAAGGAAAGAGGGGTCTGTTTTCACTCGAGGTCTGAGTCTTTCGTGGTGGAGAAGGAAGAGAGTGTGTCGCTTGCTACATCACATCTACAGCCAGGAAGCAGAGATCAATGAGCGTTGGTGAACAGCTTGCTGTCTCCTGTTCCTTTAGTCCCAGCCCCCGCCCTGAGGATGGCACCGGCCATATTGAGAGTGAATCTTCCCTCTTCAATTAAGCATCTTTGGGCCCATAAGGTGGGAGCGATGGCTCACCAGGTAGGAGCACTTGCTGCTCTTGCAGATGACCTGGGTTTAGTTCCCGGCACACATGTGGTGGCTCACAATTATCCAGAACTCCAGTTTCAGGAGATCTGATGTCCTCTTCCGGTCTTCATGGGAACCAGACACATGCAAGCATGGTGCTCATACATACAGTCAAATACACATACACACAAAACAAAAATAAACAAATCTTTAAAATCAACAACAACAATAACAACAGCAAACCTCTCTGGCAGGCACCACCAGAGTGGTGTCTGATAGGTATTTTAAATCCAACCTAAATCTATATGATGAAATGGACCATTCCAGTCTCCTTTTCAGATTTCGTCAGATACCAATTCAGTTGTTACACTAGGCAACCAAAGTTCACGCAAAAGACCTGGAGGGTACACTACGCTGTGGGTACAGAGAAGAAATGAGCTTGTCTCTGCCTTTAGGCAGGATAAATGTAGGTGCTGAAACTTCCGTATTTTGCCCTGAACATTGGGCTGGGGCTATGTAGCATTTCCTGCCCCCTTGACAGCAGAGAGTTGCCATCCTGTGGAGGAGCAATGCCAGGGATGACTGCCTATCAGTCTGGAGCAACACATACCTTAGCAGGAAGCCTTTCCCTTCATGCTACCGATAAAGAATAATTAATGTACTAAGTTAATTATTGTACTAAGCAAGCACACTCTGAGCATGTTTCCCATTAGGAATCGAAGAAAGAGCAACAGAAATGTCACCCGATGTCACCCTCTTGAAGGCGACACGGATGTCAGGTCAGACTTGTAGAACAGTGGTTGCTACAGCCAGGTTGAGTTTTACAGCTATGGGAACCAAGAGACTATGAGATCAAAATGAACTCCTCACAAGTAGGGCAGGGTGGCTTGCACTTTGGGGAGCCACCCTAGTCCACCCCTCCTGAAAGCCACACTGCTGTAGCTTCGAGAGCAATTATCTCAGCCGAGAAGGCTCTTACTTTGCATTTAAGATCATCCTCCTGAAAAGGTCACGTGTAAATCAAATTTAATAAATCAAATTCTACACCTCGTACCTTGGGGAGGCTCTCTCTTCAAAGGAAACTGTGAGTGAATCCCTTTTTAATAGAAGTAATCGGCTCTCCATTTCTCTGACCTATAGGGTAAGATACTTTAGAAATCTGCTTTCTCTCAGTGAGCAGCAAGGTCTTTTTTGTCAAGGACAGAAAACACAACACCAGATAGTAACAGAGGCACATGAGCTAATTGTTGCATCAGAGGCTCAAGTAATATCAAGTATCAAGGTGGTCTGGCTTTGGACGTGGCTGGGTTCAGGCCTCAAACCACAGGGAAGGACTTGGGATTTGCATTTTTCTGTCTCCCAAATCTGCTTTTTCTTGACTGGTATCTTAGGTGCTAGCTGTGTTCAGCAATGACAGCATCTTCTATACCAACTTCAAGGCCGACAAGGAAGACTGCTTGATTGTCTTCCTGGTCATCTCAGAAGTGGCTCTGAGAGTCATTTGAGTCATTTGCCCCCTAACCTGAGTAGCCATAGGCTGAGTGCCTGAGACCTTGTACAAACCATCTGATCTGAGAGCACCAGGGTAGAGAGAGGGGGGCAGTGGGTGTGGGGGAAGGGGTGAAGTCATTTTCATGGAAGACTAGGCTGCTGGCAGAAGAAATGGGGCTCCCTGGGAGGGAAGGTAGTTAAAACTCAACCCTCCCTCCCCCTCCCCCACCTTCATAGCGGATTCATCACCAAGAATCTCTCTGGAAATGTTCCCGTAGCAATCATCTGCGGCGTGCTGGCCTGAGAATCATTTGGGGGTGCTTTTTAAAATGCAGGCGTGAGGGTCCACCTCCAGTTGTAGGGAATTCCATTATCTTGCAGCAGGTCTCAGAATTTGCAATTTTAGGTCCTTCCCCAGGTAAGGCTTTAAAAATGCTCACTGACATTAAGGAATCATTTTCCAAAGCTATTCCACCCTTCTCGTTGCCCACTCATTGTCCTAACTCAGCTGGCTCGCCCAAATGCCTCCTGACTGCTTTTCCTTCTGCAGGGCCTTCCATGCCACCCTGGTCTCCTGCACCGTGTAGGTGGCGGTCATGCTAACCTCTGACTCTAGTGCCTGCTCACTTCCTCAGCCTCCTGGTAACATTCATTCAGGCTCCCAGCTGTTCTAGATGTCTCCCTCATCCAGCCCTATGTCCCCAAAATTCTGGATCTTTTTCTCAACATTTCTACCTGTCACTTTCCACTATCTCCCAGTGGAAAGCCCAGCTCACCAGCCACCACCGTGTGCAACCTTACTTACTTCCCTTCAGGAGGATTCCTTATGGTACCTTTCCTTCCTGTCTGTTCTCCTAAGTAACCACCTACGGCCTTCAGAGTGGGTTAGCATGCTACATAGGTTGTAATTATTGCACGTCTCTTTCCCTCTGGCCCCAGGAATGTGGGGTTCAGTGACATTTGTTAAGTCTTTGGAGGAAGACGAAGTGGATTTGCATCTCGCCTGAGCTATTGACAAAGCATGTGACCTTGGGCGAGTTACTTCACATCCACGAGTGGTGGTTTCCACGTTGTAATGGGACTCCCTAGGTCTCCCAGACGAGGGACAGAGATCTCAGCACAGTCCCTGGTGCTGCCATGAGCATCCCGTGATTGTAAAATCCAAAAGTAAGGAAACCCTAACAAACTTTTGAGTCAAGGGAAACCACCTTTAGTAATCACCCCAATTGTCATGCGTGTAGCTCTAAGTAATGATTCCTTAAGCTCTATGTCACAGGATAATCCTGTCATGTTGGGTGAGTCAAATCTGGAACCGGGCAAATGGACTCCAGCCTTAGGCCATTTCCTGTGCTGAGGGCATTTCTCTACCCCTCTTTATATCCTTGAAGCTTTGGAGCAGATTTTTAAGCCCGTCCCTCAAAATTAATCCCATTCCGTCCTCGGAATGCTGACTCAGGAGCGAGGGGGGCCTCCCATGGGATAAGTTTTCTGGACCATGGAAATGTGTCAGTTCTGTGAGGGTGTGGAAGGCCCTGGAGGCAGGGGGTTGCCTGTTGGTGAACCAGGGGTATAGAAGTCACAGTGTTGAGCTGGCAGAAAAGAAAGCCATTAAAGCTGCCCGAAGTGACAAGATTGGTCCTGGAATCTGAGTGAACTGATAAGTATGGGAAAGAGAAGCATTTCACTGAAGGCGGCTGCCGAGTGAATTTCAAGAAACTCAGCCCTTCTTTCTGTGACTGTCCCCTGCTTGTTTTATGATCTGTCTGACATTGACCCTCCCCTTACCATCATGCCTCACGTGCTTGGCATCTGAGAGCGTATGCAAAGGGAATCACAGATCAGAGTTAGGGGAAGCAACGGCTGTGCAGGAAAGAGTGACTGCAAATGCCTAGCTCCCTGCAATGGCCACTGCAGCTTAACAGAGGAGTGGAGGTTGAGTGCTGAACATGGCAGCTCAGGGTGACAGTTAAGGGTTTGTTTTTTCCCCCTTTCTTGACTTGAAGGTTACTTGAATCTGTTTTGCTTTTTTAATTTAGCATTTGTTGTGCACTTTTTATGTTGAATGGAAAGGGTTCAGACATTTGTGGGATTTAGGGGCTAGAGAAGAGGAGAGAGAGAGAGAGAGAGAGAGAGAGAGAGAGAGAGAGAGAGAACACATGCATGGAAGAAAACACAAGAGAAAGACCTCCGAGTCTTTGTGAATCGCTCAGAATTTGGAGTCAAGGCCACAACACTAATCTAATCCTATCCACTGAGCAGATGTTTTGGATATGATTCTGAAGGAGCAAGGAATAGGAAAGTTTAGCCACAAAGTGAAAGACTGAGTCTTTGTCTTTTGGGGACTCATAATTAGAACAAAGAAGCCAGACAAGTAAACAAACCAAGCCTTAGATTGGGTACCCTCGAAGGCAGAGGCTGCATCTCGCTCATCTTTGTTTTCCTAGCACCTCTCGGCTGCCTGTGACCTCCGTAGGCCTCTGATGTTCTTTGCCTTCAAGAACTGCTTTATTTAAAATCCAACCTATTAGGGCACCAATGCCACCCGGCATAATTTATACATCACCGTGAAGAGCTGCCGCTGGAAGGTAGCTGGCAGGTGGACATAAGGTTAGACTTTATAGACTTTCAAGTGGGTGTTTGTTGGTTTAATTTCACAGTCTTTGTATTTTGGAGGTGATATTAATTATCTTCAGGTCTCAAATATTTTCATGAGCCCTCAAAAAGCTTATAAGTCGCAGGAACTGCTTTGATGTTGCCTAATAGATTTCTTGGCCCTGGAAACTTTGCACAGTGATTGTCATGCAGGGATGTTCCTCATTCAAAGTGTTTGATGAGTGAATAAATTAAGGACATCTGATAATAAATATGTTTTATGAAGTCTAGTTCCACTAAAGAAGGGACTTTCTGTCTCTGAATCCCATCCTGGAGCCCAGTTCTGCTCCTCTGGAAAGCAAATGTCTTTGATTGCTAAGGGGTTATGTTGGCTTGGGTCAAGGTCTCATTGGTAAATGAACTCAAAAAAAAAAAAAGTCTGACACTTATGAGTTTTCCACAACGATGCAGAGCATTTTTGAAGGTTACTCTACTGTTGCTGTGATTAAACACTATGGTCAAAAGCAACTCATGGGTAGAATTCATTTTGGCTTGTGGTTCCAGAGGGATAGAAATTCAACATGGCAGCCGGTAGCAGGCATGGCAACAGGAGTGGGGAAGGAGGAGACGACAACTTCAATTGCAAGTATAAAGGGAGAGGGGAAACCAGAAGTAGGGGGAGGCTATGGATCTCCAGCCCCCTTCAGGTCACATGCTTCCTCCAGCAAGCCTACCTCCCTAAACAACACACCAATGAGGGGTATTCAAATGCCCAAGCCTATGGGGACATTTCTCATTTAAACTATCACATTCTGCTCCTTGACTGCCATAGGCTCATTGTTCGAACCATGACAGATCCCATGGGTGCAAAGTGAAGTTGAGCAGGTGAGAACTAAACGGGTATTTCTGCCTCATTTACCATGTGAACAGGGCAGGGCTGGGGAAATAACTCAGTTGGTTAAGTGCTTGCTTAGCATGTGGGAAGGCTTGGGTTCGATCCCCAGTACCAAGTAAACTGGATACAGTGGTAAAAGACTGTAATCCCAGCATTAGGGCAGGAAGACAGGAGGAAAGTTCAAGTTTATCTATGGTTACATAGAGAGTTCAAAGGCTTGGGGATCCATAAGAACTTGTCATTTTAAAAAGAAAAAAGGATCCCAAATGGGCAATAAGCATGGTACAAAAGTCAGAAAACCTAAGGCTTACATATGCTGGTTAAGACTATGAGTTTGGGGCAACTCATTCTTGAGACACCCCATCCTCCCCCAGGAGGCTGTTACTCTACATAGACAAAAAAAATTTCTTTTGTTTGCTTGCTCTGGGCATGCCAGTTGGGGAATCCCTTGATTGCATTAATTGAGTTAGTGATATCTGCTGCCTCCCATGGGCAGCATCATTGAAATCCTAGACTGTGTCCGTGGACCAAGGGACCCGAGCAACCGGATGCATTCACGGTTCTCTGCTTCCTGGTTGTGGATCCAACATGGTCGGCTGCTTCAAGATCCTGTGACCTTGATTTCCCCACCACAATATACTGCTTCAGAACTGTGAACCAGAGTAAACTCTTTCTCTCTTTAAAAAAAAAATTGACCTTGGAGATGGACTGCCCAGGCTTGAATCCTAATTAGAGGACTCCTGGTTGGGGGGGGTGGGGCATCATTTCTCTTGAGAATATATGTGGGTATGCATTAATTATTTTAATATGTAGTGGGAAATGGTTATAGAGACTATTTCACAGGCTTATATGAAAATCAAATGGCTTTTATAATGTGCTTATCACGCTGTCTGCTGCCATGTAGTAACAAGCCCCAACTTTCACTCTAATGTCATCTGAAATTAGCCATAGGCATCCAGACCAACCTGTGCTTTCTCAGCTTTTATGCCTTGGTATGAATTGAAACCTTGCAGTAAAGACAGAACGAGGTCTCTAGTGCTGGCAGAGTCAGTGATATACCGAGTTACTGCCAGCTCCCTCAAGCCTACCAGTAATCATTCAGCCGTTCTGTGAGCTACTTATTAAATATAGCCATTTAAACAAATTAAATCCTATAACATGTAAATTAGTTGTATTTATAAGTGTTGATAATTGGTATGCAAAGCGCATCACTTTCTTAAGCATGTATTCCTGTAGATTTCATTCCCAGATCCCCATGTAGTTTTTTTCTTTGTGCCTGCTGTCTATGTGTGGTGGGATTCCGACTTTAGTGGGGCAGTTGCCTGCATTTCTTCACAACTCCACACACAAAAGCTGTTAAACTGGAGTCTTGAAATGAGCGAAGGCGGCCATGTTGGCATCATGGAAATTGGCAAGCGCCAGAAATATGAGACTGCTTCCTCCTGAAGAACTCATTGTTCAACAGTCATTGCTAGATCTCTGCACAGTGTTCCACAAAACATTTTCTTTTCAATTGTTTAGAGTTGTTTATTTTATTGTCGTCTGTGTGTATTTTGCTTGCTCATATATCTGTGTATCCTGGGTGAGACTGGAGTTACAGATGGTTGTGAGCTGCCATACAAAGGGAGGGAACTGAACCTTGGTCCTCTGGAAGAGCATCCGGAGACCTACCCACTGAGGAATCTCTCCACCCCCCATACTAAGTTCTCTTAACTTCTGTCTTGCAGGCATAGATTGGCAATGCTTCCTGGGCCCATCTGAACCTGATGGGGAAGACAAGATCATCCATTGCAGACAACAGGGAGACCCTGGCATTCACGTGGCAGCTGCTGATGCTCTGTCAGTATAAGAATCTGAACTTGACAGCATCAGGTTTTTTTCCCCAACAAAAATCTCCTTAGGATTTTGTTAGAAGAAAGAGGCTGAAGTTTTTTTTGTTGTTGTTGTTGTTGTTATGGATTTTGAGAAAAGGTGCTTCATCTACTGTGCATGGAAGGAGCCATTGCTTTCATGGTACTTGCCATCAGCCCACAGGTCCTTAGCATCCTTGCCTCGCCAGCCAGGCACTGGGAGGAGGGACAGGGAAAAAAAAAAGGAAACTGTGATCTTGACCTCAAGACATGAATAATTGAAATGAGGACACACACATATGCAAACATAAAAACTAAACATCTGCAGGGGAGATGGCAGTTCAGGGCACCATGGGGTCCCCAAACAGGATGAAAGTCCTTATGCATCTGTACCTGGTGTGGAAGGAAGGAGACCTGGGAAGATTTCAGAACAGAAGACAGTTTACTAGCCAGAGATTTTGACTGCAAATAATATAAACCAGCCCTGGCTAGATAAACAGAGAGAAGACTTAAGAGAGCATCTCAGAAAATTTAGAAAATCTCCAAGAGGACCCAGAGACTATGCAGTCAGAGGTCACACCATAGGGGTTGTTCGACGGCACTGTCAAAGCTCTCTAATGAGCCTAGATGTTGCAGTCTATGACCAACTCTGCGTTTATCATACTCCTGCAGCTGATGTCTTTGAAAACCGGATGTGATTGTTGTAAATATATTACACATAGTGCTCGATTCTACAAACCACAAGCTCTCTAAAAACACTATTTATCTTTATTTTTATTTTACTTGTATGAGTGTTTTGCCTGAAAGTGTGTCTAGACCAGAAGATAGGAGTTGAATCCTCTGGGACCTGAGCTACATACAGACAGTTGTGGGTGTTGGAGATTGACCCTGGGTCCTCTGGAAAAGCAGCCAGTTCTCTGAACTGCTGGGCCATCTGTCTAACACCAGACCACAGGCTTCATATTTAAAGCCTAGTGAAGATGTGACTGAGGGTAAAGCTAAAGTCACATCCCTATGTCCTAGCTGCAAGGGAGGCTGGTAAATATATGGGGCTTATTAAGCAGTTTGGAAGACCAGTAACTCTCTAAATACAGGATGTTGTTTAAAGACCTAATCAGTCAAACTAATAGCAGAATGACATTTTAATGTGAGTTTTAGAGTTTTGCAGAAAAGTTTAGAAGTATGTAAGTTGTGTCCAACATAGGGGACAGTAAATTCAAAGGTTCTGTAGCTCAGGGAAAGGAACCTAGACTGAGTAATTTCACAGACTTTGGTCTAGGGTCAGAGATGTAGTTCAATGACAGAAAACTTGAATGAATGTGTAAGGCCCTGAGGTTGGTGCCCAACAATGCAAAAATGAAACTTTTCAGTCCATCTAGGGTGAAGATCATGTCAGCTCTGTGTGTGTGTGTGTTTGTGTGTTTTCTAGATGTCATGACCAGAGATGAATTGGCAGATACAAAGTGAGGTATTGAATTAAAAGCCTTGGCTTCATGGTAGTTGAGACATTCAAACTTCATTTTGTTGCTGACACTGAACCATAGGAGAGCTTTAAAAGGGGGAACAAGGTGGGTATCCTCCCAGATGGCTCAGAACCTCTGAGGGACAGAGGCTCCTCTATGAAGTGTTTTAGAATTCAGAAAATAAAAAATAAACTTTACACTTATTTTTTACACTTGGTATTTTACACTTAGTCTTCATTTAAAAAGTCCTTTTAAAAATTATATATGCATGTATGAAGTGCATGTGCCCCAGGGTCTTGCACATCAATTGAACTACATCTGTGTTTGCATACGTGTCCAGGCATGCTCAGGCCTTGGCATCTGTATGGAGGTCAGAGGATAACTTCAGGTTCTACGTGGTTTGAGACAAGGTCTCGTGTTCACCACTGCACAGGCGAGAGCAGCCTATAAACTTCTGTGGGTTCTCCTCTGGCTACAGAAGCACTGGGATTACAGACCATGTCTCCCTGCCTGCCTTTCTGTGGGCTCTGGAAATGTGACTCTGGTCCTTACTGCTTGTATGGCATGGCTTGTATCGCTTTATCCACGGAGCTCCTGACTCTCCCTTTCGAGTTTTTAGCTGGTATAATTTTTTCTTCACAATGAAGACTTTTCTTCAACCTTTCTTTCAACCTAGGTGATGAATTTTCTCAGGTATGATTTACATAAAAATTATTTCACTTTTACTTTAGAAAAAAATTATCTTTAGATATAGTTTTAATTCAACATTTTTTCCTGCTTAGCACTTACAAGATGAGTCTTTCCTTCCTTCCTTCCTTCCTTCCTTCCTTCCTTCCTTCCTTCCTTCCTTCCTTCCTTCCTTCCTTCCTCCCTTCCTCTTCCTCCCTCCCTTCCTCCCTTCCTCTTCTCTTTCTTTCTTTCTTTCTTTCTTTCTTTCTTTCTTTCTTTCTTTCTTTCTTTCTTTCTTTCTTTCTTTCTTTCTTCTTTCTCTTTTCATTCCTTTCCTTTTCCTTTTCCTTTTCCTTTTCCTTTTCCTTTTCCTTTTCCTTTTCCTTTCCCTTTCCCTTTCCCTTTCCCTTTCCCTTTCCCTTTCCCTTTCCCCTTTTCTTTTCTTTTCTTTTCTTTTCTTTTCTTTTCTTTTCTTTTCTTTTCTTTTCTTTTCTTTTCCTTTCTTTTCTTTTCTCCCCTCCCCTACCTCTTTCTTCCATTCTTCATTTCTTCCTAAGACAGGATTTTGACAGGGAACTGAAATAACAGGATGTTCTGGAGAAGGTGAAATACTTCAGGAACGCTCCTTAAGATAGGATGTAAACAACCCAGAATAGCTTCAGGAAGTCCCTGAAAGTGACCAGATGTGTTAGGTCCTCACTCCCCAGTACTATATAAAGAGTAAAGGCTGCCAAGAGAAGACTGTCAGATGAACCTGGCTACCCAGCAGAAGCTCAAACAGAGTGACTGAGAAAGGAAGCCCTCTAGCCTGCTGAGGTGCCTACAGGCTGTGCATTACACTCCAGGTTCCTGGCTTTATAAGCTGTCACGCATGCTAGGGTGGGTTTTGGGGATGAAGTTGTTGAGTCCTTTCTGCTTCACTAAGTAACCCACATCCATACTCCTGGAGGTAAACACAGTGAAGCTCATTGGTTCACCAGGCTGGACTTGGGCTGTGTCTGTACTGTGGTCGGTCGCTAGCTCCCTATCTGGTATGAATAGCTATGTGTTCATGTGTCCTGCACAGGAACAGTGTCGTACAACACTGTGGTGTTTACACTCAGCTGAGGCACAGCTTTTGTTCCATTTGTCCTTTTAAAGATCATCTGAGATTCCTCTATCTCTGAATAGGTTTAAAAAATATTAATTTTGAAAATAGTTAAAACCCCTTTGCCTTTCTCGTCTCCTGGGACCACACTGACGGATAGGTAACATCATTTTATATCATTCTATAGGTAATTACTTCTGCTCTGCCTTCTTCTCCTGTGCTGTAGTTTGATTAATTCTTAGTGACTTGATTTTTAGCTTTCTTGTTTTTTTTTTTTTTCTTCTTTTTTCCATTGTGGCCACTATTGGTTAGCCCATAAAATTAACATTTTAATTTTAAATGTGTAAAGTTTCAGATCTCCAGTTTCCTTTTTGCTGTTATAGTTTTAGGATTTTAATTTTTTTTTAAGATTTATTATTATATCTAAATATACTGTAGCTGTCTTCAGACACACCAGAAAAGGGCATCAGATCTCATTATGGATGGTTGTGAGCCACCATGTGGTAGCTGGGAATTGAACTCAGGACCTCTGGAAGAGCAGTTAGTGCTCTTAACTGCTGAGCCATCTCTCCAGTCCCAGATTTTAATTTCCTAACAGTCTTCCTTCCTTCCTTCCTTCCTTCCTTCCTTCCTTCCTTCCTTCCTTCCTTCCTTCCTTCTTTCCTTCCCTCCTTCTTCTCTCTCTCTTTTCTTTTTTTCTTGTACATGTGTGTGTGTGTGTGCCTGTTTCTATGTGCACCGTGTGTGTGTGTGTGTGTGTGTGTGTGTGTGTGTGTGTGTGTGTGTGTGTGTGTAGTGCCTTCAGAGGCTAGAAAAGGGCATTCTATCCCCTGGAATTAGAATTACAAGCAGTTGTGAGCTGCCCAACGTGGAAGCTGGAGACCAAACCTAGGTCCTCTGGAAGTGCTCATAGCTATGCAGCCATTTCCTTAGCCCCTGACAGTCTCCTCTCATTATTCATTCTACACATCATTTCCCCATGGGAATTCTAACATGTTTGTAGCAGTTGTTTTAAAGTCCTTGATTGCCGGTTCCAGGAACGGGTCTTCTATCAGTCTGCTCTCTACTGATAGTTTTTCTGTTGATGATGGTCCACAATCACCTGCTTTACCCCGTGTCTTATAACATTTTCTTGCATGCTAGAGATTGCATTTTAAAACCAGTGGACAAAGAAGTCTAATCTTCGATGCTTTATTTATTTATTTATTTATTTATTTATCTATTTATCTATTTTCTGAGAGCACAGATCGTTGTCTTAGTCAAATGAAATTCAGATTTCAGGTCTTGAATTGAGGTGGGCTGGGATACTGCTATAATTAGATTACATTCACCTCTGCTCTCCAAGAGGAACAAGGGTGTGTCTGATTGCCGTTATCTGTTTGAATCTGTGGCCTCACCAAGGCCTGCTGTCTCTATTTTATGATCTGATCTGGAAGCAAGTTGGGCTGTAACCTCAGCTAGACTTGATCACATTTGAATTAAACTCCAACAGGGTCTCAGAGATCAAGAAACTCCTGAATGAGTCATGTGACTTACTGTGTTTTGGGGACTCGATTCTAGTGTTCCCTGCCTTGTCACACTGTCCTTTGAAGCTTCCCTGGCCTCCCTGTCATTGAAATATTCTCTGTATAACAGACCTGATACTCTGCTCACTTTTTTCAGGACATGGGCCAGGTCTCCCTGAACAAAAGACGACATTGCTTTCTACTGTCCTGTTTCTCTGGGAGTGAAGTCCATCAGCGACTTTTGGTATACACTGTTCTTTGATAGTTCTATAGTTTTGTTTTGTTTTTCCTTGTTACTATGTGAGTTTGTGCTATAGACTAAACAGGAATAAAAATAACCCTTCTTCTCTCCCACTCTAGAATGATGTTTTCCCCTGATAGTATATTCTTTGGGTCTCTGCCCTGAAAGGGAGGCCTTATAACTCAGGCTCCTAGAGGTCAGCCCCTCTCCATCTCTCAGCCACTCTAGAAGCCCCATTCTCCTCCCCAGCATTCTTGCAAAGACAGCTGCTACTTTAGTGCTAGATGTACACAACAGGCTGGGGAAGATGCTCAACCCCCGCCCCGCCCCACCCCCAGAACCCCAGAACCACCACCCGGTAGACTTTCAGCTGCTCTCCCTTTACACCCAACAGACACATTTGTAGGCAACCGTAGCTCCTTCTTATGTAATTGAACTAGTTTTTAAATACCTTACGGGAGTTTTCTATTTAAAGAACCTTGTGGTTCATCTCTCTTTACTATAAATAATGGGATTAAGAAGTCTCCTCCTATTCCTATGCGCTCATCTGCACTCCAGATGTTGAGCCTAACCCAGAGAGCTGGCAAAGAGGAGCTAGACAGAGCTGATGTCAAACATCTTCCAAGGATTTAGCCTGGCTGTGATGCTGCTTTGGCTTGCCTCAATGCCACTGCGACTCATGGTGTTCTCACTGCTCCAAGTTCCCCCCCCCCCCCCCATGTTCTCTGGTTAAAGTCTACTCCCACTCTCAGCGAAGTGTCACTTACGTGGAGAAGGTGCTCCTGACCCACTTAGTCAGGGCAAACAGATCTATTTTATATTCTCCAAATCCTACTTACTTTTCCTCCGTAGAATTTGCTGAAGTAACAGCTTTGTGTTTATTTGCAGGGTTATTGGTTTAGCATTTTTCTTTGCAGCTGGAAAATAGATTCCTTCTTCCATTATGAGCAGCATAGGTAGGCTCCCAGAAACCACTCTTTGGTGCAGATCGACTGTTTGATGATGGGTTCCGATTGGGAGGAAGAAAGTCCCCTCTTCAGGGCAGTTACACCAGCTGAACCAGCACAAGCAAGGCTGCATCCCATTAGAGGTCTCCTGAAAATAGGTCTTAGCTACAAACATTTGCTTGGTTGTGGATTCCAAGGAGGAAGGAGAAGGTGTGAAATGAGCCAGTTGCCACTGACTGGGGTAAGTAAGGCTCTGTCCTGCTCAGGACTCTTTGAGAAACTGTAGAAACGTCTTCAGAACTTTCCAGAAAGAGAGGTGATCTTGCAAGGTTGTTTATTGGTCCTCGCCTGTGCTTTGCAGTTGGGACTCCCTCTTGGAGACCCACCTCACAGGCATTCACTCACTCTCCTTTGTCCTAAGAACATCTTGGGGCAGAAAGGTACAGGGAGTCAGAAGCTGCCTAAGGAGGTGTGTGCAGAGGAGCTTCTGGGCGTGGGGGGCACCACGGGTGACTCCTATCAAAGTTATGTCCTCATTTGTTTTTTCTGTTGCTGTGATGAACACCATCACCAAAAGCAACCAGGGGAGAAGAGGGTTTATCTCATCTTCTAGGTTACAGTCTATCATGAAGGGAAGCCACCGGGTACTATAAAGGCCATGGAGGCCTGCTACTTACTGACTTGCTTTCTATACCTTGCTCAGCCTGCTTTATTATACAATCCAATGTCCAAAGGTGGCACTGCCCACTGTAGCTGAGCTCTCCCACATCATCCAGTAATTAAAAAAAAAAACTTCATCAGACTTATGGACAAGCCAATCTGATGGAGGCAATGCCTCAGGTGATGTTCCTTTTTTCTACATGACTCGAGACTGTGTCAAGTGGAAAGCAGACAAATACACACACACACACACACACACACATCAACCCGCTCAAGTTGTATCTGTTGGCCCCACACCCTCCATCTCCCACATCTGCATCCTCTCCAGCATAACTGGAAAGTTAAGAGCTTATTGAGTGAGCCCAGAACACGCCTGTTCTTAACACTGAGCGAAGGACTGCAGAGGAGAAGACAGGCTGGCCTTGGGTCCCAGCTCTCCATATACACTAGGGAAGTGTACCTCTCAGCCCCACGTGGGCACATTTATAGGACACGAGGAAGACTGCCTCGGTATGACTATCTGGAGAAAGGCATTGATCTAAGTTTGCATGGGATATGACTGAATAGCATGTAGCCCAACCAAGACTTTCTATTTCACTAGAGCTTCTGGGCTCATCCCAATCCTGACCCTGCCCTCAGGAGGGACAGAGGAGGCCTTTTGAGCAAATGTAAATGCACCGCAAATGAGGCCATCACAGCATCAGGCCCCTCGTGGTATAAACATCCCCGTGGCAACAGGAGCCATTTGTTTCACTGTGAACACTCACTTCTTTAGAAGCTGGGAACGAATGATGTTCCTTACATTCTTTCCAACGAGGAGATGCCTAGAACTCATGTGCTGCCAAACTGTAGCTCCAATTTAAAACTCCCAGTGTTGCCCAAGCACAGCCTTTGTGGAATGTAGAGACAGATTCAGCCCTCCCTCCGAAGGGGAGCAGCGGGATGGCTGATTTTGGTCCTGGTTTTTGCAGGCACCGAGCCTATATTTTTATCTCCACATCTCCCTGTTTGTTCTCTTTGCTGTCTGTCTTCCTGCCTCTGTGTGTCTCTGCTTCCCTGCCCATCTCTCTTAGAAGCTTTTCTGTCACAGGCTGTTTATCTGCCTGCCACTCCTTCTCAGCATCTCCCCGTTTTTTCTCTCCCTCTCTCTTGTCCCTGGGCATTTTTTTTCCTTCTCCTGCCTTCAGCATCTTCTCTCTGTGGCTCATGTTTCTCTTAACTTCTGTTCTCCATCCTATTTCTCTTTGCCATGCTTGTCTTTACTCTCTCCTTCAAATCTCCCCCAAGACAGACAGACAGACAGGCAGGCAGACACACACACACACACACACACACACACACACACACACACCACAGCAAGCTCCCACATAATGTACCACATATATACAAACACCATACCACAGCACACCACACACCATACATACATACTATGACACACACACTCACACACACTACAGCATGCTACACACACACCACACATATACCACACACGCACACACACACATACACACACACACACACACACACACACACACACACACACACGGAGGGAGGGAGGGAGGGAGGGAGGGAGGGAGAGAGTGAGGGAGAGAGAGAGAGAGAGAGAGAGAGAGAGAGAGAGAGAGAGAGAGAGAGAGAGCAGGGGACATTGTTGTTGCAATATCTGCAGTTCGCCTTCCCATGAAAAACAAAAAGAGAAAACCAGCTAAGTCAGCTACGTCTGCTCCTGTAGATAGTTGTATTTCCATGTCCAGAAGTGACCGGTCACTCACTCACTCACTCACTCACTCACTCACTCACTCACTCACTCTGTCATTTTTTTTCTGGTGTGTTCACACAGTTCTGGGCTCCACACCACTTCAGGAAGCCTGCCTAGCACCTCAGTGGCTTATGTATGTCCAAGGCATTATCACAAGTGAGTGAGGCACCCCAAGGAGCCAGGGCTGCTTCCTGCCTCCCTGGATTGCCACAGCACAGACACCAAGCATTGTGCATAACACTCTATCAAATGTACTTTT
The DNA here is from genome assembly GCF_978045245.1 of Mus caroli. Lineage (NCBI taxonomy): Eukaryota > Metazoa > Chordata > Mammalia > Rodentia > Muridae > Mus > Mus caroli. The sequence goes on along the minus strand of NW_028227261.1, from coordinate 30,059,269 downwards.
AATTTTTTTTATGTATTGTGAAAGTACAAATTAATTTAGATTTAAGGGAAAAAAGAATTGTGGTTGGAGGTGAAATCATCGGTGTGATGAGTTGTGACGAGTTGCTTGTCCCCTGTCCTAGTCACTCTCCCTTCAAGTCTGAGCTCCAAGGAAAATTTCTTTACCCTCAGTGCCTGTGACTTTTCAATCATAAAGTGGGGGTGATGCCTATGTGGAAGGGTTGTTTCTGGAACAATCTGCAATTTGATGGGGTCATGGATGCTGAGATGGGAACTGCATGTAGGGTCAGTGGGAAAGGACTTCTGATAGCCGCTACTGATGACTCTCCTGGAGATAAATGAAGGGACGTCATAGAATGTGTTTTGAAAAAGTACCAGGTACCGCATAAAGTATTATTGTTAAAAACATCACATTGCTGGCTAACAGTTAGTAAGCATGTACAATAATGCATTTCAAAAGCTGTCTGAGGCAGGGGATTGTCTCATTTTATATATGAGGAAATGGAGTCTCACACAATGCTTTTGACAGGGCTAATGGTAACACATACAAAATAATATTCATTTATAAATTGTTTACAATGTCTCACCCGGAGGCTCTCCAAATTTTTTTGTTTTTTGTTTTTGTTTGTTTGTTTGTTTTGTGGTTGTTTGTTTGTGATGGAGTCTCTATGTAGTTCTGGCTGTCTTGGAACTCACTGTGCAGACCAAGCAGGCTTTGAACCCAGAGAAACCCACTAGCATCTTCCCAAGCTGGGACTGTCTTATCTTAGTTATTTTCACAATTATGTGAAACAACCATCATGTTTGTCTCCTTGTTTCTCAAGACCAGAAAACTGAAGTTTGGGTGGTTAAGAAATTTCTCTGACTATACATGGATGACTGGCCATTCGGTAAAGTGCTTGCCTTATAGTATGGGTTCCAGCCTCAGAATCCATGTAGAGAAGCCAGAGTGGTAGTCTGTGCCAATACTCCTGGTACTGGGGAGGCAGAGACAGGTGGGTTTGGGGGCTCCATGCTCAGCAGGTCTACACTATTTGGCAAGCTCCAAACCATTGAGAGAGTCTTGTCTTGAAAAACAAGGTGATAACTCTGGACGAATGACATCTGAGGCCGTTCCCCCACCCCCTGTCTATTTACACACACACACACACACACACACACACACACACACACACACACATACACACACACACCCCTAGGTGACTGAGGCAGGAAGATTGAAAGTTCTGGGCTAGCCTGAGCTATTAAGTGAGTATAAGGTTAGACCCCCATCTCAAAATACAAAGTATCAGAAGGGCTGTGGGTGTTGCACAGTGCTGGAGTGCTTACCTAGCAAATTCAAGGCCCTACCTTCAATCCTCAGTCCTCTAAGAAACAGATTGCCCAGGCCCCTGGAGCCAGAAGCACATAGAATTTCTCCGATGCTATAACTTGTTCTGGACACTCCTTGCTGTCCCCCACACAGTGGCCAGCAGGACATGAGTGACTAGAGCATTGGCCTTCTGAAGCCAGGTCTGTGTGTTCCACATGCTGGTCAGCCATTGGATGTGGGCAAGTTACAGCGTTCAAGGATACAGGAACTCCTCATGTTCCTGGATTGGGATTATGAGCAATGACTTTCCTGTTCCCCATTTCTTCTTCTTGATCCTCCCTTCCTCTCCATACACCTCTCCTCAGGCATCCCTTATGCCTTTTCCCCATTATCCTCCATTCCTCAACTTCCTGACTTCCTTGTCTCCTCTTCCGCCGCCCCCTTCCTCTGACTTTGACTCTTTTGCTCATTCTGTTTGTGTTCCCCCTCCCTCTTCCTTCACTTTCCCTCCTCCCATCTCGACTCCCCTATCACCAGTATTCCCCCTCCTTCATGGCCTCTCCCATTTCCCCAACCCCCTTGCCTCCAGAGCTGTGCTGCCTGCCGTTGTCATGGAAACTCCTCAGCCGGTTGCAGCCTTTCTCCAGATCTCAGCTGGCCAAAGACCAATAGGAGAAGTCTAATGAAGTGGCCCCAGCATTCCCTTCCTCTCTTGGCCTCACAAAGACCTCAGGAGCCCAGTGCAAAGGCCTGAACCATGTGTCACTGGAAGCGTGGACTGTAGTGACAGGAAACATTATCTAGCGCTCAGGGGCAGGCCTGGGCCCAGAACTGGGCACAGTCACCTTCACTGGCACTTTCACTGCCACCCAGCAAAGACTCTACTGTACTTTTGCGCACAGTACTGCTCACAAAGAGCCACCCCGTCTCCTGGTCCACACAGAGGCCTTTGTGAAGCTGAGTTGAGCCTTCCCTTGCGTCTAGCCGTCAGTTTGTAAACCCTAGGTTTCCTTTGCTGGAGCTTTGCCTCAGTAAAAGGGGTTCCAACCTGACTTTGGGGTCTCTGCTTGCTCCCTGTAAGAGGAGGGGCGCTTTCATATTGAACCTGTCATGTAGAAGGGTCAAGACGACGTGACAACCAAAAAAATAGATCCAAAGAGCTGTGTGTGCACAGGTGGCTTCTCTCACCCACAGGAAAAGAGAGCCCAACCCACAGGCTGTTCTTCCCTGGGGAGAAATGTGTTCCACTGGGCTTGCTCTCTGCATCTGCTACAGCCACCCACCAGGAACGAGAAACTCAGAATACCATGGCCCTGCTCCCCCCGCCCCTCACCCCAGACTTCTCTGTGCCATCGTTATTTTGATTTCAGTTTAGAGAATATATTTAGATCACTAATTACGAACAAAAATGTCCCAGCTCTACTTTACGACCAAATGCGTTACTGCTTTCTAAAGTGGTGGGTTTGAGTCATGCCCCCCTGTACAGTCCACCACAGTAGAGGTTACCTAGTCTGTCCCCCCACCCTCGAGACCATGTCTGCATTAAGCAGCGTTTCCTGTGGCCACATCTTCTTCCGGATGCTGTCAAACCCCATGCCTTATAGCAGCATTTACCCTCTGCTCATCTCATGTGAGGGTTGCTGGGCCATGGTCACTGTCCTTGGCTCTCTGGGGGTTCTGCTGGGCTTGGTATAGCTCTACCAACCAACCAGGTATTATTCTGGACCCTCGCTAAAGGAGAAGCACTGCAGCCTGCTGTTCTTGTGGCGGTGGCTGCAGCTTGAGGGAGGGAAGAGCTAATCCTGGAAGCATGCTGAACTGAAACTGGACTAAGTCCTGTTTGCTTGAGCCCCGGAGGGGAGCAGGGAAGTGGCTCAGTATGCTGCGAGAGAGCAGGATGCAGGACTGCTTACAAAGCAGAGGAAAGGCTTAGGAACAAAGAATAGACAGCTACGGGTCCTTAATGTCCGAGAATAGATTGAGTCTTTATCTAGGACCTTTATTCTCCAGTGATTACCTGAAATAAGTGTGAAGTCAGCTGGCCTGGGTGGAGAGCTGAGGTTTTCTGTTTGTGAGCTAAGTGACTTTGGTCCAGGGAGTGATCTCCAAGCTCTGGTTTCTGCATAGCAACTGGTTGTTATGGCAATCTCCATGTGTGGCCCAGGATTATGCAGGGCCAGGCACATAGTAGGCATTCAGCAAGTCTCAGCACCATGGTATGCAAACGTGAATGTTATTTTCATCCCAATAAGTCAACCATCGACAGCGAACACAGTTATTAGCACAAGTGAACGAAGAAAGCCCCTTTCCAGCAACATTAGCAATGGACCTCTCCCAGCTGCTTGCTACTTTCTCCTCCTTACCCTATATGGCTCACAGCACCTGGCCAGGTGAGGGGTGATGCCGACAGCAATCACTAGTGACCATGCATAAGGCTCCAGCTCATTCATCTTCACAAGGCTACAAGCACAGTCATCCCTCGATATCTGCTGGTGTTGTGTATCTACAGAGTCAACCGGAGACAGGTGAAAAATATTTTTCAAAACCTTGCATCTTGGAGTCACGCCATGGGAGAAGCGCAGCATGCCTCCAGGTTGCTCTGTGTCTTCCTGGAATAAACTGTTTCCTTTCCTGTCAAAACATTGTATCCGTATCAAGCATGCACAGACACTTTCCCCCCATGCCATTCCCTAAACAACACAGTGTTGTAAAGCTTAAGTAGCATTTGCGGTGATTAGCTAGTTATCCAGAGGAGGTGTAGTATTTACAAAGGCTACATGATTTTAGGCAAGGGTCTTGGGACTTCGCTAACTACCCCAAAGAAACCAAGTGTCTCGCTCCTAGTGGCAGGATGAGTATTCTCTGCACTTTGAGAATGATGGAGTTGACCTCAGAGAAGATCACGTAGCGTGCTCTGGGACACAGTGTCTCGGTAGCAGAGCCAGAACTCAAAACCCACAAAGTTACCCAGCCTCTGGGATTTCGCTGAAGTTATAAGACACAGAACAGTAAACTAACACTCCATAGGACATTTAATGAGGTGCCCTGGACATTCTAGTTGTGTAGATGGCAAAGTTCTTAACCTGTTGATATCCACTAACAATTGCTTTTACTTCTTGTGTCTTTATTTGTTTAGCCCCTGGTCTGCTGTTTCTTGCTCCTCAAATTACACTCACCTCTTAAATGTAAAGGCTGGGCTGGTTCCATTCAATTTGGTTCGTGGGTGTGGTTTTAGAGTTAGTCACCAGCTGGATGTAGCCTCAAACATCAGTTTGGCATGGGCTTGACCCCTTGGGGACCAAATACTTTTTCACTGCAAGTCAGGCATCTTCTTTGGAAATCACCAAAGTTTCTTGGGTTGTTGATAACCGGGAGCATGGGTCCAAGAGGTGGGACCAGCAAATGTAGGAAAACCATCAGTCAAAATTATTTCTTTAAGCAGAAATGAACACACTCACTCCCACCCTAATACCAGAAAAGGACTTATGTAGAAAGAAATGGTATCTATGTTTTCAGAAAGAAGTGAGTTCTTGCTCAGTAGGCCCAGAACTGCCTCGTCCTTTAAGCAGTGAGGGCTCAGCCTGGAAGCCTGTCATCAGTCCTTGTCCCCTGTCAGTTGACCCCCCACACTTCACCTGTTGCTCTTACATTCAGAGTTCTCAGTGCACAGGAACATGGGACTACTGGTACCCAAGGAGTCACCAGGCTGCAGCCTCATGGCCAGAACTCTGTCTAGTTCCTGGGTTCTGAAGTTGTCCTGGGATGTAGAGTCTGTAAGTCATACTATATTTTGAGGGACCTATGTGTCTGTTTTAGAAGCCTATATCTTATACATACCTCTCTGGACTAAGTATTGTTCCTGTTAATACTCAAAATTGTTTATAGCTCCTTCTTACATCTATGGCTTGAGACAAGCCTTGGATGACAGGAAGTGTGGCCATCTAGAATCCCCCCCCCCAAGGGTATTAAGTAAACCAGACTGTGTGACTGCTAATCTCTTCTTGGAGAGGCACTCTTGACCTGTGTCATTTCCCCAAGAGCATGGGCTCTTGAGGTTCTCATAGCCTTGGAGGATGTGTAGTTACTCCATCTCCTTAGGAGACTTTCTTGGACTATTAAATTGTCAAATATAATAAGAATGAGATGTCAAGTTTTTCCCATCATTGGCAAGAACGAACTTGATTGACAATGTCTAGAAAGTCTGCAGTGAAGAAGATACCCCAGACAGATCTGTGTGTGTGTGTGTGTGAGCACGCAGTGCTAGGTTTTTGGAATGCAGCTTGAAAATATTGTATCAAGACTTTGACCTCAACAATTTTCCTTCCAGGAGTGTATGGGGGAGTTAATTGGACAAATTTTCCAAAACACGTATGTGGTAGAACAGTCCTTTCAATGATGCTTCCGTGAGGAAAAGGACAGGAGTTTGCTCAGTAGCGTGTGTTACAGCATACAGAGAGCCACAACACAGCTGTCGAGGGGCCTGCTGTCAAGAAACATGCAGGTCTGAGAAGAGATGACTCTGCCATAGCACCGACCGAGTAAAGACGAAATTACACCGTAGCTTGTCTAGAGTAGTCTCACTGATAAGATTCACACACACACACGCACACACACACACACACACACACACACACACACGCACACTTTTATACTGAAGTGTGTGTGTGTGTGTGTTTGTGTGTGTGTGTACATGCTTTGGGGAGGTCTTGGTCTAGCATTATGGCAGACATCTACTTTATTAGTTACTTTTAGGTTGCTGTGATAGAATATCCTGAGAGAAAACAAGTTAAGGAAGAAGGGATTCATTTTGGTTTGCAGTTTCAGATAGGATATCGTCTATCACGGGCTATCATGGGTGGGGAGCCTTGGCAACAGAAGCAGGAGTTCTCACATGTTGTATGTACACAGGAAGGAGAGAGAGAGAGAGAGAGAGAGAGAGAGAGAGAGAGAGAGAGAGAGAGAGAGAGAGAGAGAGAGAGAGATTAGGCTATAAAACCTTAAAGCCTTACTCCAGTCACGCACTTCCTCCAATATGGTTCTGCCTCCTCATGTCCCATAGCCTTCCCAAACAGCACCCCTAGCGGAGCCCAAGTTCACACACAGGAGCCTGTAGTGGGAAAGCCCACCCTCAAACCATAACATCTACCAGAAACACAATCATGATATATTGCTTTTTTTGTGTGGTGTACAATGTCTGTAGAGGAGAGAGAGTTCTTCCCAGAGTGGCCCTTAAAACTGACCCTGAAGAGTGAACAAAGGCTCGGACAAGGAAGGATGCTGAGACTCAAGTGGACATTTCTGGGGAATGTTGAGTTACCGGATCTCCTATAACAGCCATGAACTAATGTTCTTCTCTTACCCCTGAGGTCACGGGCCACTAGCCATAGAGGGTGCAGGAATCAATGCTTGACATGAGTCACATCAATGACAGGTAGGCTTTGCCCAGAGCACTAAATCTGAGGCATCTAGAGGCTCTGCCTTCTCTGGGGGCCATTCCAAGTTCTGCTTCCTTTGCCTGGCCTCTTGTGCCCTATAGCCAAATGACACTTGGTCACACAATCCATCCGATAGTTAAACTTGCACTTTATTAAAATGGCTGTGAATAACTCTAGGGAGAGAACTGTACCCATCTCCATTCATCTTCAATGGCTTTTACACCTCACTCGACATAACTGTCTCCTTTGATTAAATCTCCATTAGGGCTCTGTTCCATATTCAGCAGCTCTATAAGCCAATTAACCCACCGTTCCATAGGTTAGGACAAAGAGCAGTGCATCTTCAGTAAAAAAGAGAGCCAAAAGGGTGAGAGAAAGGGTGGGAGGGGCAGAGAGAGAGAGAGGAAGATGACGTCCGTCCCCTTGCTGTGGCACTGGTTAATCAGTATTTGTCACCTTGCCCTCATTTCCTCACACTTAAAAGCAGAAGGGCAGTAGCAGGATGCAGCGTCAGGCGTAGAACATCTGAGTTGGGAATGCGCAGCAATGCACACTTTTGGGGTGTCTTGAGATTTCTTGAGCTTCATGGTGTTTGGGGAGGGATCGTGAGCCTTGCAATGTTTCCTCTCTTCTCATTCAAGAGCTCCCAAGGTTGTCTATCCCAGTGTCAGTCCGTCTAGAGCCTTCCTGAGTCTGGCTGTCAGAAGCCCATCTCCTTGAGCCTAAGTCATGTTGGGTCTCCAGGCTCTAGGCCCGATTGATTTGGAGGCAGTGGCTGAGTCAGTTTCTCAGAGCTTCTCAGAACTTCACGAGTCACCATGTTAGTGCCTGACTCTGAACTACTCCCCTGGTATGGTTTGGATGTGTCCTCTGGTGTCACGTACTGGAAACTCAATTGTTGGAATTGTTCAATCCTTTGGAGACAGGAGAACTCAAAGAAGTGACTAGGCCATGGGGCATGGGCCCTTGTGGATGGATTAGCACCATTATCTTGGGAGTGGGTTAGTTACCACAGGGGTGGGGTCCTGGTGAAAGAATAGGACTTCCCTCTCCCCTTCAAATCCATTCTCTTTTGTCCATCCACATTGTAGCCTGGCATGATCCAGCCAAAAGTCACTTGCCACACTCAGATCCCTTAATCTCCGACTTTAAAGCTTCTAGAGCAATAAGAAATGAGTCACCATTCTTTCTAAATTACCTGATCTCAGAGACTGTGTTTCCGCAGTACAGAATGCACTGGGATTCCTGCACCATCTCTTCTCTGGGCAAAGTAGGGCCTAGCATCCTTTCTAACCTTCCCTAGGATCCAGAACCCATTCCTGTCTTCGGTTCTCACACTGGGAGTTGGGGACACCACCTTATCCCCATTCTATTAGGTTATTTTACTAGAAGATGGCTCCAGTTCTCCACTCCTGGCAGTGGGGTGGAGTTCCACTTTACAGAGACATCAGGTGCCTATGTTTTGTTATTGAAACATCTGTTTCTATTGAAACATTGTATCTGAAACAACTCAACATCCTGGATCCGGGGTTGAGTTGCACTGTGCACAAGGATTTGGGTCATATCTTGTACTGATACCAAAAGTTTCTGAGTATAATGGGACCACTCAGGGGTGAGGGGCAGAGGTAGGATTGGTGTTCAATCACATCTGGAATGAAAGAACAAGCTGATTCAGCCTGAGTCCCCGACCTTCTCTGACTGGATTTGGCAGGCCTGCTATGCTCATCTCCCATCAAGGAGAACGGGAGCAGAAGATGGCTGTAAGTTCTCCAAGCATCTTTCCCTCTATCAAATGGAAGGTGGTCCTCATTATTTTCATATAATGATAAGATTTTAAGAGACTTGTAGGGCCCAAGAGGCCAGTAGCAACATACACGTGTATCTCCTTGAGCCTCTTCAAAGGAGCCCGGCAGAGTAGGCTGGCATAGACAACTGTGACCCTCTAGCTTAATACCCTGAGCCCTTGTTAGATGATCAAGTGATTCTAGTCTTGCAGGATGTGTCTGTCTGTCTGTTTGTTTATATATCTATTTATTAGTTTTAAGTCTTTTTTTTTACAGTTCAGACTTATCCTCCTCCTGGTCCACCCTCCGACTGTTCCACATCCCACACACCTCTTTCCCCCCCCAACCCTGTCTCTAAGAGGATGCCTCTACCCCCACCCCACCAGCCCTCCCCACTCCCTGGGGCCCCAAGCCTCTTGAGGGTTCGGTGCATCTTCTCTCACGGAGTCCAGACCTGGCAGTCCTCTGCTGTATATGTGTTGGAGGTCTCATATCAGTGGGTGTATGCTACCTGGTTGGTGGCTTAAGTCTGAGAGATCCTGGGGAACAGGTTAGATGAGACTGCTGGTCCTCCTATAATGATGCCCTCCTCCTCAGCTTCTTCCAGCTTTTCCATAATTCAACCACAGGGCTCCCCAGCTTCTGTCCATTGGTTGGGTGTAAATATCTGCATCTGACTCTTTCAGCTGCTTGTTGGGAAGTCATGATAGGCCTCAGTTGCCCTGTGTCTGTTCTTAAACACAGACCAGCTCTCCACAGGTCTTCCTTGATTCACCCAGGTGTACCTTAAGGCGTCATCTGCCCTCTGTTTGCTGGTCACATCTACTTGGCTCTGGGTTCTACTCACCAGATTAGAGTCCTCTAGACACTGACATGTCTACAGATGGAGGCTAAAACATGACTCTTTGGGTCTTGGAAGTTTGTGTGCTTTCACTGAACTAGTTAAAATGAAACTCTGCTACGTCTCAGGGTTGACTCTTTTTCTCGCTCTCTGATCCTACAGGTCTTAGACACCCACGCTGGAGCTTTGGGGCTCATGGTGACATTCTGCTTGGGTTCATTCTGTCTGTGGTAGCTTCTCATAAACCAGTAACTTCAGGGACTCAAGCCCAACTCTGGCATGAAAAAAAGCAACGCTGTCCATGCTGAATACTTGGGAGGTTGAGGTAGGAGGACCAGGAGTTCGAGGGCATCCTCAGCTACACAGGAGATTCGTACCCAGCCTGGCTTAGATCGTCTGTCTCAAAAAACTAATCCTAATCATACCAGGAAAAATTACAAGCAATATTACAGAATTAATAAGAAAAAATTAACAGATTAACATTTTCATTATGTGTTGCTATAGCTTTTATGAACGGGGAAAACCAGCCTGTGGTGTGTTGATAGTACAGTTTCATTATCCTCAGTAATCCCTCAATTAAAAAAAAAAACAACAGAAATTTGAAAACAAGATTATTTCATATTTCTTTTGAGATCTTATTCATTTTTATTTCATGTGTATGGATGTTGCCTGCACTCAAGTCTATGTAGTGTGTGTATGCAGCATGTCTATGTAGTATGTGTATGCAGTACCCATGGTGGCCAGAGAAAAAGCATCAGATCGCCTAGGACTGCACTTGCTGATGGTTGTGAGCTGTCATGTGTGTGCTGGGAGTTGAACCCTGGTCTTCTAGAGGAGCATTGTGTGCTCTTAATAACTGAGCTATTTCTCCAGCCTGAGTATGTCAGTTTTAAAGCAAGTCTCCAAACACAGCATACCTGCCAAACAGAAACGATCACTCTTCGTGTACTTCTTGCTGGTGCACTTTACAAAATTAAAGAGCAGACAAACAAAACCTCAAGCGTTCACACAGAATTGCAGTAACTCATTTTCTGATTTATTTTCATCTTCACCACCACAGTGCTTATTTTGAATTTACTATTGCGGTTGGGCTCTGTAGGGTCATAGGAATTAGATGCGTGAACTGTGCCCACAGAGCTGGAATGGAGCCAAGCCTTAAGACTCGTCTCTGGAAATGAGCAAACACTGCTGAGTTTGCAAGTATGGGAGGCCAGTTTGTAAAAAATTTCTCTAAATTAGGGTCCAGGTGGAATACAGTGTGTCACTAAGAGTAAGAAATAGAGATGTGCTCAAGGAAAGAACATTCCACATTCATTATTATGAAAATTCAACCGTAACTCTTAACCACTATTAGAATTTAATCAACAAAAGTTTTTGCCCAAGAGGAGTATTTTACCACTGCTGCTCTCAGAGGCTGCTCGTGAGTGGTGACAAGAGAGACAGAGGTTGGAGACATGGCTCAACCATTAGGAGCACACACAGCTCTTTCAGGGGATCCCAGTTTGATTGCTAGCATTCACATCAGGCATTTCAAAGTCACTTGCTGCTCTAACTCCAGGACTATCTGCTGCCCTCTTCTGGTCTCTGTGGGCACCTGCACTCAAATGCAGATACTTCCATTTGCTTATGTGTATAATTACCTTTTTGAAAATAGCAGACCAGCAAAACCTGCTGGTATTATTATTTTTCACTGCTCCTCCAGCCCCCAAATCTGTTCTGATTATATTGGTGGCCCCAGCCAGGAGCAGAGGTCTGGCTGGGTTCTGTGCAAAAAAGAACATTCCACCTGTCAGTGCTCTCCAAGATGGAGTGGCCAGCCTCAGGAGGCAGTAAATCTCCTGTCAGGAGCAAAGGTGACCTTTAACGTCTCTCCAACCCAGAAGCTCTGTGACTCTATGAATCAGAAGTGACAAAGCCTCCTTTCGTCCCTGGGAGAGAGGTGGAGACTTGGCAGTCTCTGAGGCCGTGGAGCAGCTACATCCTACAGAGTCACACTTAACTCGAGTGCCAGCTCAGCTCAGGCCTCTGCTTCTGCTAATAATTGGCTGTACTGTCCATGGTTAGAGACCAGAAAATTTCCTACTATTAATCAGACTGGGGAGGGTCAGGCTGTAGCCTTCTCCTGGGCTGTCTTTTGGGAGAATGGATAAGTAGACCTGGCTGGATGTCGCTTCTCTTTAATTCAAATCCCTCCCTGCACATGTTCCTCCTACAGATAGAGAGGGCCTGTGCATGCCCCTCTGTCTGAACTTCGGGGGGAATAAAGCAGTTTGGAGGAAGAATGGTGTCCCCAAATTCCCATAGTTCTTTAATTCCCTGGTGGGAGGCTCCCATTATCTCTCTAGTACAAGGCACATTATTAATGGATTATGCTTTCAGCAGGCAAAGGTCATTTTTTAAAAATGTGTTTAATGATTCCAACCTGGATTTTCTTTGCAGAGACAGTATTCTCCAGGCTCTTGCTGTGAACATCAGAAGACAGAGAACGGACCACACTCAAGGACGGTACCCAGATATGGGCCCACTCAGGTGTGAGCTCAGCAAGGGTTTGCTGATACCAGCTTTGGGACACAGGAAGTGCTGGGCACCGGAACTCCGGAGATAGATAGGAAGCAGCGAGGACCTCATAGCCTGTGAGCAAACAGGACCCCAATCCTTGGTGACCTGTGGGTTGAGGGAGGATAGAGGCTCCAGAGGCTCTGTAGCTTGGCCACATTTGAACTATTCATTTAAGCAAAATGAAAATGGATTCAGCGAAAAGCACTGGGATTTCTTTAGCAAGTCAGAAAAGACCTTGATCACCAAGCTTGTGTGTGTGTGTGGGGGGGTGGGGGGCAGAATGGCTCTGGGATTTTTAAGAACTCTCTGGAAAGCTGCCATTTATTGATTGTCTTGCAATTATATCTTCCTTCTTATGAGGAGATGCACTCCATCCAGTCCTTGTGCCTCTCAGTTAAACCACAAATCCCAGGAAAGGGTACCATTAATCCAGCTTGACTCAGGTATGCCTGGAACAGCCTGCAGAGAACCAGTCATGCCGTGGGCCATGCAGCCACGCAAGGGGGAAAGAGAGTTTCAACAAGTGTTCTAACAAGAGGAAAGAGGTCTTTACTGGAACCACTAAACCTCGAGGGATTGGTCTAGGCAAAATATATAGTGTCAAATCTTCACACGTTAGTGGCTATTGTGTGCCTGCAACCAAAATACCTTCTAGAAACAAGTCGTGGGAGGAAAGGGTTATTTTGGCTTAAGGTTTTGGAGAGGTTTAAGTCTATCACGTGGCAAAGGCATGGCAGTGGTAGTGGCCTGACTGTGCGGGGCTCCAGCTATTTACAGTGTGGTGTGTTAGGAAGCAGAGAGAACCAGACCAGGTCAACTGTGGATACAATCTTCAAATCCCACTCCTTGACTCACTTTGCCATCTGGGCCACACAGCCTTCAGGATGGCACTACTCAGGGACTGAGAATCAGGGACTGAGACCATAGAGCATGAATCTGTGTATGGGGTGGGGAAAGGCATTTCAGATTTGAATGGTAACATCCAAGAATTAAAGGGCTGACACATATGTGGGTTCTGCACAGCTCTAATATGCACAGAGCAGCCATAGCAGAGTGCTTCAGGGTGTACTCTGAACTCAGGCTTCCTAGGTTCAAATCCTGCCTCCACTGCTTCCTAGTTTTCAAAACTTGGGCCAGTCCCTCCACCTTTTTTTTTCCCTGTCATTCTCAACAGTGCAAAGGGAGTGAAAACAGTGTTCGTTCCACAGGAGACTCATGGAGAGTGGGTGAATGGTTCCCCTGTGAAGGGTATGGATCAGCGCTGGCAACACTGAATGTTCAACAAATGCTCATTATCATAGATAGAGCACTGCTCCCACCCCACCACCCATAGTACCTGATGTGGAAAGAAAAATCAGAGAACCTTCTTTGCTTTTAGTTTTCATTATAAACAAAGCAAAGCAAAGCAAAGCAAAGCAAAGCAAAGCAAAGCAAAGCAAAGCAAAGCAAAGCAAAGCAAAGCAAAGCAAAGCAAAGCAAAGCAAAGCAAAGCAAAGCAAAGCAAAAAGAACCAAGCTTCCCAAGATTTGGTAAATGGGAAGATACCATCGCCCTTGGTGATCCCTTCATTAATCAACTCTGCATCTCCTGGGATGTGTGAGGTCTCCCGCAGCAACAGTGGGGGCCTCCCCACCCTGTAGAAGACTGCAACCCCCTTCCCCCTTTTAGGTCTGATAAGTCTTGCCACCGTCTGTCTGAGTGGCAGAAGATAGTACTTTACGTGGCAGCCCCGCAGATACTTCATGGCGACCTGGCGTTGGGCTTGCGATACTCAGAGGGTCTCCGGCATGCTTGCATGTTAGACTTAGCATCCAGAGGTATCATTTTCTCTTGCAAAGCCATCTACATTTTCCAAATTTGCTGACCTTTCCAGTGATGACAGGTAGCTGTTGCCATTAGGTATTTTTAAAAATAAAATAAAATAAGTAAACATCTGTAATCGGCCCTCTCAAAGCTAAGGTGACTTAAAAGAAAAAAAGCCAAGTGAGAGTGGGACCGGCCTTGGAAAGAGATTTATATGAAAGAAAGAGCATTAAAAAAAATGGACATTTGAAATGCTTCCACTATTCTGTGATTTTACTAACATGTTGTCAGTGTGTCAGTTATCAAAACTGTCATTTGTGTATTGCATAAAGACTTGACAAAAGAACTTTCTAAAGTTTTAAAAACCTTCTCAATAAAGAACTCTGAGCCCAGCGAGATGGCTCGTTAGTGTAAAGTACTTGCTGTGTAGGCACAAGGACCTCCGTTCAGATCCCCAGCACCTACATTACAGAGGCAGGAAGCTCCCTGGAACTCAGCCAGTCAGTCCAGGCAACTGGCGGGTTCTGTGACATCCCTGTCTCAAAATGTAAGAGAGTGATGTACAGGTTTGTTTGGTGTCCACTTGAGACAGTGTAGTCATCAGACAGGAAGGTGCCTCAGTTGAGGAAACGCCTCCAAGAAATCCAGCAATGAGACATTTTCTCAGATAATGACTACTGGGGGAGGGCCCTGCCCATGGTTGATAGTGCCATCCCTGGGCTGGTGGTCCTGGGTTCAGACTGAGCAAGCCCGGGAAACAAGCCCCTAAGCAGCATCACTCCTGGGTCTCTGCATCAGCTCCTGCCTCCAGGTTCCAGCCTTGTTTGATTTGAGTTCCTGTCCTGACCTCCTCCAATGATGGACTATGACCTGGAGATATAAGCCAAAGGAACTCTCTCCTCCCCAACTTGCTTTTTGGTCATGGTGTTTCACTGAAGCAAACAAAAGAAATCCTAACTAAGACAAGGGGCAAAAGACACACAAATCTGACCTCTGGCCTGTACACACACACACACACACACATACACACACACACACACTTAAAAAATAATTACAGGAGTTCCTGAACACATCTGTTCAAAATATAAATACACTGCACCTGATTTGTTTGCAGAGACAATGAATGGATGTACGTAACGTGGAAATCTGCTTGGCAAATGCCTACCACATCCTCTGTATAATCGGGAGATGGGCGTGAAAATTGAGTTCACTATACAGAAAGTGCAGCCAAGAACGCACATCTGTTTTCAATCTCCAGTCTCTGAGATGCCTCACAGCCTGTCAGTTCTCAAAAGCCATGGACAAAACAAATACACTTTCACTCTGACCTTCAAATGATTATACCCAAAAGTGCTAGCCTAAGATTTTTCAAAAATAATGAAGCATTTCCACCCAGTGATTGCATTGCGCTCTCTTCTTTGAGTTAATGGCTGAAAAATTACATGTATAAAATATGTCTTGTAACGTTCAACTTTGTCTTTTCTCCCTTAAAGTTGTATACGTTTGCAAACCTTCCAGCCAAACGTGAGCCAGCACACGGCACACTAGCATATTAAATTGTATGTGTGATTTCTGAGTAAAGTCAATTAAACAGGTTTTTGTCTCAAAAAAAGGTTTTCCTAATGGGCTGTCTACCAGGAAACTGGGAAACCTTTACAGACAAGTGAGGAGAGCCTAAGGGACATTTACATATGGAAGTGACCGGATGTGCATGTGTGATAAGCAGGTGAGCCTAGGAGTGGGGTAGGAAAAGACTGAAGCTAGGAGGAATGGCAAGGTGAGAAGGCTGCATTGACAGCTCTAGGGTCCTGGGATGAAGGTAGGAAGGATCAGGAAGGAGGACAGTCAATTTAACAACACCTTTCTCCATCGGTGGTGCCTGCTTAAGGCCCATTGTATTTATCCTCAAATCTCCGTGTCTGGCTACCACTCTCCGCAGCCTTCCTGTGCATCCTTGAGCTAATTCAGGTGCCTCTCCTTTGTGCTCCATAGACTCGACTTCTTCCATAGATGACCTCTCTTTGCATTATTTTGCAATCATCTCTCTCTTTAAGGTTTTAAACATTTGGGGCTCACCTGGTAAAGGCACTTGCTGAGCAAGCCTGATGATCAGAGTTCAATCCCCCAAGCTTGCACAAAGGTGGAAGCAGAAAAACTCTACAATGTTGTCCTCTGACCACATGTGTTCCCTGGCACACACATGCTCACATACACACACATCGTATGTGCATTAATTAAAAAATCAATAGATAATTTAAAAAATATTTATTGACTTGATATATAGTATGGACTGGCCTGGAACTTGAGATCCTCTTGCCTCAGACTCCAAGGGAGCTGGGACTAGAAGCATGTGGACCCAGAGGTTATCTTTTGAGTAACTGTGTGCTATTCCACCAGAAAGTAGAAAGCTAGTATTGGCTTATATTTTTGACTTATAGCAGTGAAATCTACCATAACGTGTATGTAGTTTCAATTGCTTTTTGAGGCAGGGTCTCATGTAACCCAAATTTAATGTATAGCTGAAGATGACCTTGAATTGGTGTCCCGATGATTCCAGGTGTATGTTACCATGCCTGGTTTGTTCAGCACAGTTTATCAAACCTAGAATTTCTTGCATAAGAGGCAGGCACTCTGTTAACTGAGTCACACAGAAGCCTTCATCAGTATTTCTTCACGTTGTAATAAATTGATATGTTTTAATTTTTAAATAGTAACTGTAATCAAATTTGGAGTCCCATTATTGTGTTTCAATAATGTGTATGATGTGGATCGATCAGATCAGGGTAGGTGATCTATGACTTTGGACCATTGTGCTGGCTGGTTTAATGTCAACTTGACACAAACTAGAGTCATTTGGGAAGAGAAACCCTCAATTGAGAAATTGTTTCAACCAGGTTGGCCTTTGGGCAAACTTGAGGGGCATTTTCTTAATTAGTGATTGATGAGGGAGGGCTCAGTCCATTGTGAGTTATCCACTCCTGGGTAGGTGGTCCTGGGGTGTATAAGAAAGCAGTCTGAACAAGCCAGGAGGAGCAAGCCAGTAAGCAGCACTCCTCCATGGCCTCTGCTTCAGTTCCTGCCTCTAGGTCCCTGCCTTGAACTCTTCCTGCCTTAACTTTTCTCAGTGAGTCAGTAATGTAGAAGTGTAAGGAAACCCCTTTGTCCCCAGGGGTTCATTTTGTTACAGCAATTGAAACTCTAAGACAGACACGTTATGTCAGAGACATATTGGCCATTTTGAAATACCCAATTAATTGTTGTCAGCTGTAATTACCCCCACTGTGCTGTCCATCAGTGCTCGTGAATGGACAGTGTGGAATTTGATAAAATCAATGAAATACTTGGGATGTAAAGGGAGGATGGGACATTCTGAGACATTATAGTGGGCCCCTGGACACTGTATTCTTGACGTTCTCAATAATTTTTAGTTGGCTTTCAACCTCCGAGAAATGGATAATTTCATATTAAGTTCTGAACGTTCAGCTTCCTTTGAAAACATGAGAAGAACAAGCCACACCAGATCCATGTTCCTCTGTAGCTGCTGGAGAGGGCCCACTTCTGCCCATTGCTCTGCCCTCATGTGCTCTAGGGCATCCTTCATGCAGTTTTTTGCCAGGCACTACCAGGCATTTTAGCTAGTGATATCAGCTACGTGGAGTTGTTGAGTGTTTAAAAAGTGACAACAGTTATCTAAGGACGTAAACCACTAATGGGTTATTTTAGCACTAGGAGAGAAAAAAATGCAAGGAAAGGAGAAACTCTTGATTCCTAAACATTTTGTTATAAAGACATTCACTTGTGAGCTGGATAAAGCTACTACCAGCCTCCCAAATAAAGGTTTTCCTTTTCATTTGGAAAAACTTTCACAAAAAAATTAAAAAAAAAATGTTTCCTTTATTCTAAAGGGAGGTACCTGAACCCAAGTTCTTTTGCTCATCAAATAATCTAGTTGTTCATTAAACCCTCCTGTATCCCCCAATTGCAAATTTCCCTGCTTCCATGATAAAAGGAGTTTATTGGGGTTAGGAACAGAAGATTTTTCTCTTCCTTGTTGTCTCTTCCAGGGAGGTCAGGGTCTGAGTCTGGGTCTCTCAGAAAGCAGAGCTTGAGACATAGTCTGGGTATATGAGTACTGTCCCGAGGAATGTGGTGACAGAGAGGAGACAGAGAAGCAGAAGAGGGAATTCAGGTAAGGATGTAGTACTAAATTGACCATTGGCAGAGATGACTAGTTGGCCAACCCCCTCAAATCTTCAGCAAGCTACACGATATGCATCTTTCTTCCTTTGCTCATAGATAGAAAGAGGGAAGAATTGGTATATCATCTTCTTAAGACTTGAGGGCCAGAAGCTGACGCTCTGCCACCCTTCTGAGTTGCTGATGAGCTGAGCACATTCCCACAGGAGTCCGCACTGCAGAATGAATACAGAGTCTCAAAACAGGAGGTGAAAAGGTCATAAGAGAGGTACGGGCCAGAGTGCTCTTAGGCTGCCTAGTCAAGCTAACTAACATCAAGAAAAGTATAATCTCCTCTGTAAACGGAGAACCAGGAAGCTAATCCTTCCCAGCGCATGCAAAGGTTACTGTTACCCTGTCTAGGTGAAGGCAAGCTCAGCCTCACTGGTATCAAGAACAGTTCATTTGACACATCAACAATCATATAAAAATGCTAACTATATATTGGTCTACACAGTACATCTAGCGCATGGAAGCTGTGACTGGAGCCACCTCCAGTTAAGGGCATGGTAGGTGGTTTAGGCTCATCTGCCATGATCCACTTAATCAAGAACAGGGAATTGTCTTTAATGGTCACGCTGACCTCTGTCTGCATTCCCTCCAAGGATATAGAATAGCATCTGAATTGCTCATGTGATTGGCTGAGTGGGGTAATGGCTCTGGGTCATCTCACCCTGACAGTTTATTGTTAGAGGACCCACATGAGAACTATTCACCTGTCAAGCAGATAGATTCCAGTGATATACCCAGGGCCTGGAAAAATGATGACAGAGTAGGTCCAAGATTCAATGGTCCCTCTGTGAAAGGGACTTGGAACAGACCTCTACTGAGCACCCGACTTCAACAGTCCCTTCTTTACCTGTACAGTCAAACAGTTGTTAGTTCCATTCCAGAATCCATCCTCAGAGAGTCACCTAAAGGTCTGTGTATTCACCTTTTGCTCAATACACAGTTATCCTGACATTACAGTTACCCATAAGTCCTTTAGAAAGAGCCACAGGTATATTTCCCATGTTTATATATGAAAGCATCATGCTCTCTTTCCTTAAAGGGGACCTTTTTCTCAGTTAATAGACTTAGGTCCACTAACTAAGAACTAAAAACTGAGCTAGAAAACTTGATGTTCCCATGGCAATGGCTGATACTAGCTTCTACTCACAAACTCTTCATGTTTAGAAAAATCATACAAGTGAACTTATACATCAAGTACCCCTCTATGGATCTAGTCCCTAAGCCACCTTGACACACCAGACCCCTACACAATTCCATGTAGGTAAAGGATGTCACTTTCCCTTTTATCCTGATCTATGTTGGGGTGACACCATCATGCAGAAAGGTGTTTAAACTTGGCCTCTGAAATGATGGACCCACACTGGTCCTAGAAATCTGAGCTCTATGGCACTCTCTCTCACTGTTCCCTCTTACTTAAAGAGGAAAGCCAGCACACTGTTTCAATATCCCACTGAGGGATGCTGTGTGACGAGCGAATGATCCAAGACATTCAATGAGGTGAAAGCATCTTAGGCTGGAACCCCAAAAGGCAGAGAATGAGAGGCATACTTATGCAAAAGTGAACAAGGAGTGAGGCTGGGGATAGTAGGGAGGCCTCGGCAGAAACGCTCTAACTTGGCCATAGCCATGAGGAAGCAGTCACTCAATTGCATGAAAAAAAAATCAGTCATGCATGTTGGCACATCTAGAGAAAGAGCTCCCCAAGAGTGCTCAGTGCTCTGCTCCTCTGGGCAGAGCATGTATGCAGCATTGAGCATGTGTCCACACAGGGTATGCCAGAAGAGTTCAAAGGAGACAGCTGAGAGGGGCAGTGTGGCTGAGCGAAGTATCAATGTGCAGGTTGGAAGTTAGCCAATGTCTGTGCCTACTTGACCTCAGCAGCATAGGGTGGACTTGGAGGCGGATGAAGCCAGGAACATCTGAGCCATCAATATCATCAGTTTCACCAGTCACATATTCACTGAGGACTCGGCCTGAGATTAGTGATGCTTTGGGAGGGAAACCATTGTTGCTTACTAGAATGTGCAAATCACCTTGAATTGAAACAAGCAAGAAAGCTTGCTCCTATCGCTCCCTCCTACAGTGTATGCTTGTGTGTGTGTGTGGTATGTACATGTACATAGGCTTGTGGTTAAGATGTAGAGTAGAGAACAAGCTCTCAGATATTCACTAGCCATGGTCTGAAAGCCCAGTCAGAAAGAAAGATGTTCATTACAGGAACCCCATCTCCTAGTAACCGGATCACCTGAGTGAACCCCTTTGGCCAGTACAGGGATAACTCATCTTTCCTCTGATGCTGCAGTGGTAACAGCCCTAAGAAGTCATAATTTAGCAGTCTCCTCTCACTCCTAAATCAATAATGATGGCTGGCAATAGAACCTGACTAAGGAGCTTGCATAGAAGAAGGTGGCCGGATATTGATGCTGAGTTCTTTGAAGTCCTTTTCCTAGAAAAGTCTTCAGTGCAACTTGAGTTCTGTTTTCTGCCTCCATTTGTATAGATTCCGTATAAGAGTAGTTGACCCTGCTGTGAAGCAAGCATAGTGCCAGTTTCTCTGATAAGAACAGGGTGAGTGTGACTACAGACCCAGAGATACAGCCTGGTGTGATGCACAGTCCCTGGGACAACAACCAAGGAGATTTCCTTGAGCTGTACTGTGCTCTTGCTTATCCTGGGGCTGTAGTTGTAGCATCTCCCAGTCTGGACCATCTCTCAGTCTGAGATCCATACATTTCTCATCTATGGGATGAGCTCACTGAGTGAGACTGGTGCGTCCTGCCATTTACCTCAGTGTTACACATGGTGAAAGCTCTCAACAGTTGTGCGGTATCAGTAAGAGAGCAGTTCCCAATTATTGAGCATTTCCTGTGCTCAGAGCATGCCCTGAGCACATTTTACACCCCATCTTTTTCAAAAGACCCAGCATCCCTCTGATGGGGCTCCATTACAAGCTAGTAATGGGATCACTGGGATGAAACAACATCCTCCTGGCCTTGCCTGCCTCCCATTCCAGCTCACGCATCTGTGGCCAAGTAGACACAGGCTTTGGGATAGCTTTATGGCAAGGCAAGAAGCCAAAGACTAGTTAATTAAATAACTCAAGGTTGGAAACGTGGCAAGAAACAGAAAAAGGATCTGTCTGACCTCAGAGGCTCAACCTTTGGACACCAAGCCTGGTTGCTGTACAGGCATCTTTAAAGTAAGTGTGTGTGTGTGTGTGTGTGTGTGTGTGATTTTTTACTTTGAAAGGTGTGATTGGACACTATTTACCAAACTTTAGACATTTCTTGCTGTTTAAAAGATGTGATTATCATACTTTGTCCCCTTAGATTATCACATGGACCCCTAAAATGGAATATTGACTTGATGGAAATCACCAATTGAGGTCTTTTTTTTTTTTTTTTTTTTTTTTTTTTGAGACAGGATCTTACCTAGCTGAGGTTGTACCTGAATCTCCATGGAGCCAAATAGGACACTGAACTCTTGATCCTCCTGCTTCTACCTCCCAAGGGCTGTGGTTACAGAAATACAGTGCCATGCTTGGTTTTATACACTGCTGGGGATGGAACCCAGGGTCCATTTAAAATCTAATAATTCAACGAGAGAGTTTGCATGTGGTCCTCAGTCTCTGGAAGCAATTTTGGCTATTGCTGGCTGCGTTTATGGTGCCCAGCTCTCCCTCCCTTCCTTATAAAACGATCTCAAGTGTTTTTGTTTTACGTTAGTTAATTAATTTTATGTATTTGAGTGTGTTTACATGTGTTTACATGGGTACACTTGTTTCACAACTTGTGTGGTTTTCTCCTTCCACCATCTGAGCGTTGGGGATTGAACTCAGGTTGTTAGGCTTGGTGGCAAGTGCCTTTCCCCTTTGTACAGGTGGGCGGTGGGCAGAATTCAACCATTCCCAGCTTAGGAGTACCACCCAAGTGGCTGAAACCAACCAGATAGATGACACATCTCTGCTTGTCACATTCTTCTAGCCGTAGTTGTATTGAAAGGTGACCGTGTTACCCAATTATCTCCAATCAACAAAAAAGTCGAAGATTTTGTCGAGAATCTTAAGTTTGTGGTAGAAATGCCTTTTTTTTTCAACAACACAGGCATAATAAAACACTTTAAAGGAAGAATCTAGAAAACATTGGCAATACCATTTTTGCCCAAATGGGAGACATGCGGAGAATACGATTCCTGAGGAAATCACAGAAACCTTGCAAATTAAACCTTTCTTTCACTAGTTACTTTCCTAGTCTCTGTAAGAGAAGACCTAACACAGACGTTTATGAGACGACATGTTTATTTTGACTCAGTTTGTGGTGATGGAGAAGGCATGGCAGTGGGTAGCTCTGTGAATGTAGAAATGTGTGTCTTTCTGTGTAACCCCATTGGGAAGCAGAGAACTCTGTCTAAATGGAGCCAGACTATAACCTACAAGGCTCACCCCACCCTCACCCAGCGATTCACTTCTTCCAGCCAAGCCAGACCTTCTGATATCTTATGACTTCCCAAGACATCTCCATCAGCTGAGGATCCAGTGTTCAAACTCACAAGCATGTGAGAAATATGTTGTAGTCAAGCCATAGCATCCCTCTTCCCTCTAGGTCTTTGCCTCTGCCCTCTGGCACTCAGTATGGCCAATCCAACTGGTCCCTCACCTAAGCACATAGAACTTATCTCTCCCAAAAGTTCCAGATAGGTAAGTGGTTGGGGTGGAGGTTGGGGTGGATGGCTCTTATCACTAGTGGGTTCACTTCCAGTAGGACTCAAGGACCCTGAGCTCTTGAAATGTTACTAGAGCCACAGAGCATCTCTTCTAGAGACCCCAAGCCCCTATAGTATTAACCCTATCTACTACTACTGAAATATACATCTGGCTTTGTTTCCAAGTGCCTTTAAAGTGAGATCATGGGGACATTCCCAGTTCCCAGAGTCTGGGAGGATGGCGGTGGAGTCTTGCTTAAGATCTTGACCCTGCATCATTTCATGTGTTTGCTGTGTATGAACTGGCTGCCTTCCTCCTGATGATGGGAGCCAGCATGGATGTCAGAAAACATTTCCACCATCTCCACATCTCTGAGACTCCACTGGAAATCATGATGCTCTTTGTCTGGGTTCCATCTCTCTCCACCTCTATGCCTCTTAACCATCCTACATTACTACATTAGATCTTACAGACTTCCAACATCCCTGGTCTAACCGTATCTCACAGTGGATGAACAAACATATGTCCCCTTGGTGGCAGGAGTTGGTGACATGTACAACATGCCTAAGATGCCCAGACAGGGGTGGGTTTAGAAATCTTTGGCTGAGAACATGGGCTAATATAAGAAAGCTGAGCTGCTTTGGAAGGAGGTGATAGATGCTAGTTTGGGGACTGGTGGGGTGGTTGGTGTGGGAGTCAGCCTGAGCTGGCAGCTATTTTTCCTGTTTCCCTGGCTTCAAGATGACAGTCTTGAAACATAGCCCAGCACAGTGGCTGGTCAGCTCAAGTACTTTATTTTTATATCTTATTCCCAATCAACAATTGCATGGCTTTTATTAGCAATCAACACTCTGACAGGAGTGCTGGTGGTGAGAGACCTAGTGGTTGGATCTGGGTAGGAGGAAGAGGGGAAGGAGAGCAAAGAGAGGAGGGGGAGGATGGAGAAGAGGGAGAGGAGGAGAGGCAGGACTGTAGGGAATGTTACTTTAAAAGGCCTAGGAGTGCAGAAGCCTGTAGGGCTGGGGTTTGGGGGACAAAAGAAGCCCAGGTGAGCTGGGTGGGGCCAGAGAGGCCATTATCCATGGCCCAGTGCTCACCCACTCCTTTCAAGCTCCACTCCAAGGTCTCAAGCCAGGATGGCCTCAAAGGGAACACACTTTTCCCTAATGTCTGCAGCCAGGTGGTGTTTCCAGGACAATTTTTTTTTTCTCTTTCATTCTAGAAAGGATGAGGGAAACTGGGTGAGTTTTGACCAAAGACAACAAAAATCTCATTAATGTATTTGAAATCAGAAGGAGCAAAGACCAAAGGATAAATAATAAATAATACTTCTTAGGAGTTTACACACACACACACACACACACACACACACACACATGCACACCAAGCATGTGGCCTTAGGAGTGGCCTAAAGCTTAACTGGTGATAGCCTATGAATCCCATAACCCAACCTCCTGGAGGCAGAAAGTCCTATTTTTCTAGAGTCGTAAAAATGAATGCACTGTGGTTGGGTGTGGTGGGGCATGTCTGTAATCTCAGCATTAAGGAGATTGAGGCAGGAAGATCACCTAAGAATCCAAGGCTAGCTTGGGCTACATAGTAAGATACTGTAAAAAAAAAAAAAAAAAAAAAAAAAAAAAAAAAAAAAAAAAAGAGCCCAGCCTGGGATGAATGCCAACACTATTCTTGCTGGCTGGTGACCTTACCACAACGCCTTAACTCTGATCTAGAGCTTTTTCGGGGAGGAAAGACAGGAAGTGAGAGCCAGAAGACGAGCTCGCAAAAGAGAGGCACAAAGTCACTTAATTTTCTAGGCCCCAGTTTCTTCTTCAGTGTAGCTGGGCTGACAGGTGCAGTATTTCCAGCCTTGAGTCTGTCTGCATGCTGAACACTAGCAATGGAAGCATCTAGAACTGTGAAGACTGTCTAGTTAGTCCTCGCTATGCCCGTTAGGACTGGAAGGACCACACATGTGACACATGGTATCATTTAAGGCACCATTCGGAAGTGACTGATTGGCCTCATTAGAATGTACTAATGGTGAAAATATCTGCCCTGGTCTCCCTAGAGCTGTCTATCACTGACTGTTAGAAATTTAGGCTCTTGGGCCTGGAGGGATTGATTAAGAGTGGTGGCTGCTCTTTCAGAGAACCCAAGTTTGGTTCCCAGCACACACAATGAGGAGCTTATCTGTAATTCCAGCTCCAGGGAGTCTGAGACTCTCTTTTGGTCTCCTCCGGTACCCATATGCACACCACACACACACACACACACACACACACACAACTTTACTAATTTCAAAACCAATTTTTAAATGATGGTTCTTAAACACTTTAACCACCCTTTTAGCCCATCACCCACCAGAGGTAGTAGGAAGGAAAGGATAAGGGGAAATGGACCTATTTAAAAAGGTTCCTTGAAGCAACTCCTGTCTGTTTTGAAATCGGTAGTTCAGTTCACAGGCTAGCAGCTCCAACTTGATCCACATTTCAAGGATACACAAGCAGTATAGTTTGCTAGAGTCAAATAGCAAACAGGAATCAGCAGCAGTGGCCCTACCCAGCAGAACCAGCCAGGCCTTAGCCTCAGCATGCGTCTGCAGGAGGGACCAAGAGGGATGCCAGAAGTTCTCAGCTGTGCCTCTCTCAGCTAATCAAAGATCGGCAAAGATTTGAGACCCACAAGTGTTGCACAGCTAGCTCTACCAGCAAGCCAAGCTTAGCCCCCATCACTGTCAGTCGAGTCCTATTTATACTCCCCCCAAACATCATGTGTCCCCCCGAGTGTCTTGCCTCAGCACATGCATCTGTCTTAGCTGACATCACTCTCTGCCAATCAGCCTGAGTCCACAGAAGTGGCAAGAAACTGCAGCACACCACCAGAAGTTTCCTGGTGTGTTTCTCTCTATGGAGTCCCAATAAACACAGCTCAGGTATGCAATGTAAGGCAGACCAATACATTTGTGTTGTTTTCACATGCTTGCTTTAGCAGAACACCCTTTCATCTGTGTCTGCTTCAGCCTAACATGAGCTTCATGAGTCTGCCTTAGTCTTTCACCTGTGTCCACTTCAGCTCAATGTTCCTTCATGTGTTTAACTCAGGAAAACACCAGCCAACTGACTTTCCAAAGAACACTTAAGTTTCCACTTCACATATGCATCAATAAAAACAAAAACAAATCTTTAAAATAATGAGCTGCATCTTTGCACATTGTACTTAAGAACTGGCAGCTGTGGATCTTACATAAGATCCCTTATGTATGGGATCAAGCCAGTTGGCATCCAGCACGGATGGCAGATGGGCACAGGAACCCCAACCCCTAGCTGGGGAGCTACTGATAGCCACAAGGGGCGGGGGGGATGTCAATTTTTGGGAATGAATATGGTTAAAGTATGTGTATGTATCAAAATATAATTTAAAATATATACAAAAATAATTTAAAGGGGGGAGGGACATAGACTCTTAATCTCTTTTCTAGAACTTGTACATAATGACCAGAATTCTGGGAGATTATCTAGACATGGAGTCTTAAGAGCTGCTGAGCTAGAGTTCCTATCTCAACACATGGAGTAACCCGGAAGCTCCCCTAGTACTGACCATAGTATTAGCCTGTCTGACACCACCTCGCGCTCACTGTCTGTCTCTTGTATTAGCCTATGGGCTATTGTTATTTCTCCAATACCCTGTCTGAGGGCAGACCCTGCCCAAACTACCCGGAGGGATGCTACCATGTGCTGTCAAGTTCATCCACTTTGGAGTCACCTGCCAGCCCTCTATTCAGCTCTTTACAGCTATGTCGATCTTGCCAGTGCCTTATTTACTCCATTCACTTTTTAAAAAGGAAAATAATAATAGTATCTGTCTCACAGGGTTGTTGTGATGCTTAAAAGACTGTATGAATCACTACCAGGCTCCCGGGAAGCATTCACTAATAGTAACTTCTGTTGTCTCTGCTTTTGTTATTGCTGTTGCTATTGTATCCCTCAGACCAGCTCCATACCAGGCCCCTCACAGACACTCGGTAAACATTGATCGCATGGACAAATGACAGCCGCTGGATGCACACGAATGTTTTTTCACCCCAGTGACATTGATAAAGCTCTTGCAGATATCGAACGTTGAACTCCGCTTCTGTTTTGTGCCTTGAATTCCCTTAGGGGTAGATGAAGGATTAGAAGCTGACTCTGGCTGTCCTCTAAAAATAAATAAATAACCCCACTGCAGCTGGAAGACCAGGATGGCCTCTGTCTTCAGGGCCAGGTGGAGCAAAGCACAGGGCTTTTTAAAAATATGGTGATTACTGTTCGGGGAGGCAGACCTTCGGAGTTAAGGAAGCGAGACTCAGGAAAAACAAATGCAGCTTAGGTATATTTAAGGACATAGAACAGGGTGAAGTTCTGAGCCCGCTGGAACATGTCCTCTTGTTCTTGAGCAAGATAGTGTGGTGTCAGCATTTTTTCCTTTTCTCTCCAAGATCAGAGGCTGGGAGAGGGACATGAGGATCTCCCTGTCAAGTCCTTGGCTTCTTATGTCCACTTTCTCTTCTTGACACGATGGCAATGTAGATTTCTGATTCAGTGCCTCCCGGGCAGCTCAGCCTCCAGGGACGTGGGAGGTGTGTTAGAGACAGAAGAGGCTGTTTGAGGCACACTGTTCCAGGCGAGATGCTGGCGGCTACTGGATAACTAAAGAGGCTTGCACTGGGGAGAGGGTAGGACTGAAGGCTGTGCTTCAGTCACCAAGGACAGCTTGGGCTCCTCTGTGCCATCTTAACCTGAGACACTGGCTTTCTCAATAACTTGGGTCTCTCAGCTATTCCCCTTCGCTAGCTTAGAGAGCAGGGAGGATAACCCTCCTATCTGTATGCTACTGCAGTATTTAACATATAATCTTACTAAAAATGTGGATAGACTTTGGGTCTTACCTTAGCTGCAGCCCGAAGGACATTTCTTCAAAACCACTGCCGGCTAAATTGAGAGGTAGAGGCTGGAAGATAGGGATACTGGAGGGATAACAGTAGTGTTGTCCTTTTCTAAGAGTCTGTGCATGCCAGCTTCTGACTAGATCTGCCACGGGCGTCACCTCTTGTCCCCACTTCACAGATGAGGAGACCAAGGTCCAGAGTGGTAGAACCCAATGAGTGCACATTTCTTCTCACATGCTCTTCAGTATTGTTAAAATAGGGACTTAGAGTGTTGACTTAGCAGTTAGGAGCACTGGCTGGTTTTGCAGAAGCCCTGAGTTTGATTCCCAGCACATGACACCTGGTAGCTCACTACAATCTGTGACTCCAGTTTCAGGGTTTCTGATACCCATTTCTGGCCTCTGTGGGCACCAGGAACATGTGTGGTGTACAGACATATGCAAGCAAGACACCCATCCACATAAAATAAATATAATAAAATAATTTGTGGATAGGTGTTAGGAACAGAATTGTAGAAGTGCACTAAAATGTGAAGGGTCAGGAGGGTGTTAACTTACCACAAGAGCTTTCTAGAAATTATCTACCTACCTACCTACCATCCATCCACCCACCCACTTACCTACTACCTACCTACCTACCATCCATCCATCTACCCACCCACCCACCCACCTACCTACTACCTACCTACCTATTGGTGTATGTATGTATGTATGTATGTATCCTGTGTATGTGTGTCTGTCTGTGTGTGTGTGTGTGTGTGTTTGGGAAAGGGCTAGGTAGAGGTAGAGGCATATGCCTGGCAAAGCACACATGTGGAAGTCAAAGGACTTGCAGGACTCAGTTTCCCCCTTCTATCCTATACAACCTGCGAATAGAACTCATGTGGTCAGGTTTGCTGGCAAGTGCCTGTACCTGCTGACCACTGCTTGACTTCTGAATAAAAAACAAACTCTAGAAACCACTTGGAAGAGTCCAATCTTTTGACACTGTGATGTGACACCACTGTCTACTGAATCATACACACAGAGGAAAAAGTCACAGAAAGAAAACTCATAACATTTTAAGTTACATTTGCTGGGTTTTGCTGTGCCAGCTGGGGCACACGTGGCTATGCGATGTGGATTCCACACATCTGGCAGATTGGTAATGGCCTTGGAGACACAGTATGGAGGGAGATGGGGAATTCTACGGAAAATAGTTTGGAATAGCAGACCAGGCTCCCTTCTAAAAGGTCCACTGCGCCTGTTAGCTCATCCGCCCCGATCCAGAGACATTTGGGAACAAGAACATGTGTTTGACTTCTTTTAATCTAGAGCTCTTCACATTTGTTTAACTAGTAAAACAGTTTTATCAAATGACTTTTATTTTCAATATCCCAAGTTGCTGCTCACTAAACCATGGGACAAGTGGGGACCAGGATTGAGCAGGGTCAGTGCAGCCTGGAAACCGTGCTTCCTGTCTGTGGTCGAGTGCATGCGCTGTCAAGCCCTCTCAGCCTGTATGTAATGGCTTCCTAAATTGAGCAAATAACTTCATCCAAATGGCCCAGGTGATAAGACAGCAGGAGGGGCTGACGCAGGAGACGCTGCCGCTGCACGTGGGCCCCAGCTTCTCTTCCCAGCCCAGCACTGCTGATAGTGCCGTGGTTCTCCTTGGGTGTTTGAATTTTCTATCTCCCAATTATGTTTTAAGCCTGAGATAAAATTCACATCCACGTTTCACTCAAGATAAACCTAACATCATAATAATACAAAAAGATTAATTCCCGGGGGGAAAAATATAAGAAAAAAATAGCGTTGGCTTAAAGAGACATCAACACTCCCGGTTACTCTGAGGGGATTGTGTCCGTGCTGTACTCATCCTCGGGGCCGATGAGTGAATATGCAGAGTGTTCTTTAGCACATATCCGAGTGTGCACAAGCCTGGATGCTGGCCGCTGGGTCACACTCACAAGTGTGGTCAGGGAAGGTCTACGTTTAGAGTCTCTAACCTCTAAGCCCAGCCCACACTTGGGATGCTCTGTAGTCTTTTCATTTCCTTCTGAAGTCCCCATGAGCCACCCTAAGAAGCATTAAATGTCCTCTTTTGTGGTTGTGTCTGCATTCTGTCTATCCAAATTGCTAATCTTGAAGGCAGGCCTTGGACACCTCTGTGAAATATACCTTTCCCCCACCAGATCCTTAGGATGGCTACAGCTCACTTGAGGCCCGAATTGTGCTCTCTGAGACTGGAGCAGAGGATGCAGGTGGCCTTGTTTAAATTCCTGACCCAGAGAAACTGTGGGCTAACAAATACCTGTGGTACCCAAAGCATAGCAAATCCTCGATGGATATTGACTGTCTTTATTATTAATGAAGTTGTGTGTTATCTCAGGATGCACTCTGAGAAATGGTAGGCTAGGCAATTTCATCATTACAAAGTGGACTTACACAAACCTAGCTGAGATAGTCTACTCTCCTTACATAGATTACACACGTAAGCTAAATAGTATAAAGCCCATTAATTTGAGGCTACAGGGATGCCCAGCCTGTCCTTATACTGAGTACAGTAAGCTCTACGACAGTGATCTTTGTGTAACTAACTCTTCTTCATGTCTGTCCTAGTTTGCTTCTTGTTGCTGTACTTAAGCAAAGAACAATGTGGGAGGAAAGGGTGTATTTGACTTGCAGGTTACAGTCCATCATCAAGGGAAGCCAAGGCAGAAACTCAAGGGTGGAACCTGGAGGCAGGATCTGAAGCAAAGATTGTAGAGAGATGCTGCATTGCTCCCCGTGGTTTCCTCAACTACTTTTTAAAAAAAATACAGCAGAGGTATAATTGCCTAGGGATGGTTCCACCCACAGTGGGCTTGGTGGTCCTACATTGATCAGCAATTAAGAAAATGTTCCACAGATGTGTCCATGGGCCAAGGTGATGGAGGAGGTTCCCTTTTCCCAGGTGACTCTAGTTTGTGTCAAGTTGGCAAACACTAACCAGCACAATGACCAAGCAAGTTTGCTCACACCGGCATCACAACCCACATGTGGGAATGCATCATACTAGACTGTTATCATGGCTACATTGTGGCTTGGGGGATGGGAAGTTTTCATTTCCATTTGAACCATGTTGGATCACTGTCCTATACATAGCCTGTCTTTGACTAAAGCATTATGGGATGTGTGACGATACTTCTGTTTCTTGGATGAGAAGATGGAGCACAGATAGTGTTTGCTTCCATTTTATACTCAAGGAACATGAAGCTCAGAGTCGCACAACTAAAGTACAATGGGATGTGGGATCTTCTGCACTGTCTGCCTACCCTGTGTTCTGAAAGCGTCATTGCCATTTAGACCAAGGGAGAGCGGGCAGGTTTAAATGCCAAGCCTTAGAGATGGGAGAATGGCCACTCAAGGCTTCATGGGGGAGGCTGTAGACTGGAGTGGTGGCTCTTTCTTCAGTGGGAGAGGAACAGTAATAATGACCCCTGGACTTAGAGACTGCACCTCCTCATCAGCTGCTCTAACCCCGGTACTCAGTTTTCACCTATACTTTTGTATCCATTGTGAGCCTTGTGGTCCTTGTGCCTTTCCAATGCCACAGACCTCTCGCCATTGCCCCCATGCAGGTAAAGCCCCAGAGTCCCTGCATCTTCTGGCTATAGCTGTTTTGCTAAGCAGTCCATTACCATTGCCAGGGGCTGTGGCAGTTCCAAACTTCCTTCAGTCTTCGGAGGGACCAGAGGGTTTTCTTCCTGCTTTTCAAATGGAGATCTCCTTGCCCTGCCTCAGGCTCCCCCAGCACGTTGATGCTCTGACTAGTTTGGTCCTATAGTCTTCTGCCTCTTGCCTTCAGCCCCAGCTCCCTCTTCCCAGTCTGCCCTGAGCAGAGCAAAACAGAGCAGGTGTGCAGGACGGCAGAGGAGCGGCTCAGCAGCAACTGTCACTCTTCCTGTCGCTGAAGGCACTGTCTTTATAAAAGGTGGAGGCAAAATGTCTCTGCCAGCAACAGGGAAGGCAGGGCCTTTCTGATGATTGAAGAAAAAAAAAAAAGGAAAGTTCTAGAGCACAGGAGGCTCAAAGATACTTCTGCTCTCCCTCTAACCAGAGGAAACCTCTGACATTCCAGCCAGGAGCGGAGTCTTCTTCAGCTGCCTCTTGTTCTTGGTCTAGAATTCTCAACTTATTATGTGTGTCACCATTACCTTGAAGGCTACTTAAAATATAGATTTCTGTTTCTAGGTCTGGATTTTTGGAGTTTCTGATTCAGGAGAGCTGAGGTGGGCATGAGAATTTGAATTTCTGCCAAGTTCTCAGGTGGTGCTGGGCCACATTGTGAGAATCTCTGCTATTTCCTTGTATGCATGGGGACCTGAGTTCATGCCCAGGACTTGGTAAAAAGGCCAGGCATTGCGAGTGAGCTCATGGGTCAGCCTGTCTATCCTATTGCTGAACTCCAGACTAACTGAGAGACCCTGTATCAGGAGACAGGCAGTAGTTCTTGGAGACAAAGCGGCGTCTGGGCAAGCATAGCCTGGCATTATCCACCCAACACAACCTCCCCCAAAGCCTCAAGATTCTGCTACACGAAGGGATGCTTTTCTGTCCTGGTCATGGCCAGTACTTCTGTGTCAAGAGTCTGCCGCTCAGGCTCTCCAAGAAAATGTTGAATGGATCTTTCCAACAGCAGCAGCAGCAACAAGAACAACAACAACACACAAAGCAAAATTTGCAATATAAAGCAGAATGCCTAATGCTGAGATTTCACTAAGTATTGGAAAGCTAAGTGGATAAATGGATGAATAAATGAGAAGTTGCCTGGTCCTTTATTGCCCCTGATGACCCCAGGTCTGCTCCGGCACAGATGTTAGCAGTCACTGACAAAGGGTTCAGCCTCAGGA
This sequence comes from Mus caroli, assembly GCF_978045245.1. Lineage (NCBI taxonomy): Eukaryota > Metazoa > Chordata > Mammalia > Rodentia > Muridae > Mus > Mus caroli. The sequence continues at coordinate 30,026,786 of NW_028227261.1, read as the reverse complement.
TGCAGTCTGGTTATGGGGAGGAGGGTCCAGCTGTATCAATCTGATGCTTTCAGTATGGTGTCAAGATGCAGTAGTAGCCATCTCACGTCCCCATAAGTGATGAGCTCTGGACATCACTGTCTATTCCCTCATAGTACGTATGACTGCTTGTTTTAGTTTTCCAATTGCCCCCTCCCTATTCCCTGCATGGGTTGAGGCTTTCGTCGAATCTGTCTGCTTTTCTAGGACCCCACAGGCCTGCTTGCATCTGTCTACTGTCTATGTCACTACCACAGGAGCAGAACCTTGTCTGCTGTCACTCCAGATGCTGGCTGCCTGGACCTTTCAGAACCACAACACCGATGGCTCCTGTCACTTCCTTGGCTCAAGTATGTGTTGATCCATTATATGCAGCCCAAGGCTACACAGGCACTAGAACTGGTCTTTTTCCTTCACCTGCCAAATTAGACTCAAGATACAGTCACGATGGGCTCAACTTCTCTCCTTTTTCCTCAGGGGCCCATTGAGGCCTCGAGACCTCAAGTTCCCCAGATACAAAGGCAACATTGGTTCTTATCTCCAGTCCATATTCTCTTTAATGAATCTCCTTCTGGGCCTAGGAAGCTTTGATGGACCTTTCCTCTGCTCATTCTGGGCTAAGCCCTTGCCCTACTGCCCTGACCTTCCAGCAATTTGACACTGTATACATCTCATCCAACTCTTCTGTCTACTCCTCACCGTGCATTCCAACCAGAACCCTGTGGCCTCACCAGTGCGGTAAGCCATTTCAAACAAACAAACAAGAAAATCCAATTTTGCCAGCATCTAATGTATTCTAACTAATCTGCTCCCAGGTGCCTTGGGCAAACCCACTGAGGAAATGTGCTTAAATATTTTAAGAAGCAGTTAGTGCGCTAGTTAACTGCCCAACTTCGAGTGTCAGATCGCTAGGGTTCAAATCCTGGCTCTGTCACTTACTACTAGCTATATTTCCTAAGGCAAGGCACTAAAACTCTCCGGGGACATGCTTTCCCACACATAAAATAAGGAGAATAGTATTACTTGCTCTCAGGGCTTTTGGGAGAACAAAAAAAAAATGAGTCAAGCTATAGAAAATGTTACCAAGAAAATCTAGAACGTAAGTATTTTATACAGGAGATGTAATAAAATATGTATTAAATGTCACAAAGGCATTTTTTAATTTGCTTATTCATCTAAGCAAGACCTACTGTGTGCCTGGCTCTGAGAAGCAGTGAAAGAAGACTAAGATTTGTCCTGGAGTTCCATCATGAAGGAAGCAGGCCCAGACATGCACTGTTCCAGGGAAGGTGGATGGGGAGCTGTAAATGAAGTGAATAGTGTGTTCTGGTTGGTTTTTGTCAACATGACAACTAGACATAACTGGGAAGAGGGAGTAGTAGGCAAGTCTCTGTGGGACATTTTCTTGATTAATGATTGATGTGAAGGATCCCAGCCCACTGTTTTGGGTCATGGTGTTTTATCATAGTAATGGAAGCCAAACTAGTATCCGGGGGAGGGGGGGGTTCAGGAAAGAAGGCTTGGGATGGAGCACCCTGCATGGAGGTTCAATCACATGTAGACTCTCTATGGTATTGGCAGGTATGAGGTATACCCAGTCCTGTCGGAAGCATACCCTTGGTCTTAGAGATCACGCTAGAAAGGTAAGTGCTTTTCCACTTAGGAATCACCTTCTCTCATGACCATAGTATGTCATGGTGCCTCATGCAACAGGGCATCTTGACTGTCAGGGTCCAGTGGGGACCTAATGTTCGTCACCCAAGATAAACTGTGTGGATGGTAGCCTCAAGTCAGTGGACACATGAGTCTTTGTCATCTGGAATGGGGCTCCTTCCTTCTGAGACTTCTTTCAAGATTTTCCTTCCACCCCTGCTTGCCATCCTCTGGTTCTCCTCTCCTGGACATCCTTTGGTCTGTAACTCATCTTTGTGGAAACTCCAGGCTAAAGCAGTACGTCTCAAACTATGGCTTATGTCCTCCATATCAGAGATTTACATTATGATTCATAAGAGTAGCATAATTACAGTTTTGAAGTAATGGCAAAAAATATGTTATGGTTGGGGTCCCCACGATAAGAGGAACTGTAGTAAAGGGTTGCAGCATTAGGAACATTGAGAACCCCTGGCCTAAAGGGCACCTTTCCCTCTCAGAATTTCATGGCAGCACTCTGACTACTTCCTGGCTCTCCATGTTGCCCATGGTTCATGTGAGATTTTCTCACTGTTTATTTTTCCTGGCTCATTTTCCTGTTGCTCTCTTCAGCAGGGCCACTTCCGTCACCTCTGTTCATCTCTACCCCCTGAGTACATTAAAGAAGTAGATTTATCTTCAGTTGTCTTCTAAGAGACGTTTGGGGAATTGTCATAACTTCCTGTGGTAAATTACCACAGAATTCTCACAGAAGGTTCTGGATGCTGAACTACTCACATAAGCTCAGCAGACAGGAAGTGCAATCTCAATGAGAACTTTCAAACACTTAAGGACTACATTATCTTGAGATGTCCCTAAGAGATATCATCTGGTAGGTGATAGTACAAACTTGGGATGCCTCTGTTGTTAGCAACACAGCTTGAAGCCTGGAACTCAGGATAGACCACTCTTTCTAGACAAGGGAGGAACAAGAGTGGTAATTTATAAAAATGGCTTTTGAGTATATGGAACCTTGAGTCTGTGTAGATCAAGAAGCAGAAACCATAGGTAGGAAGATCTTGGAGATTGGTGCATGGGATGCTGAAGGCTAAGATTCTTCAGTATGGTGGACAGGATGAGAAACATGCTCTACATGAAGAGGCAGGGAGGGGAGTTGTAAGTCTAATAAATCCTATTTATGCAGGACTCACTGTCCCATAGTGATTGGACCTGGAATTAACAAAGAGATGTGTATCTGCACAGGTCTGTGAGAGCGATTCTAGGAAGGATCAACTGAGGACAGGAGACCACTTCCCCACCAGAAAGTGCTGCCCTGGGGGTAAAGAGGTCTGGAGGGAACGTTGAGTTGTGTTGTCTTTGCTCTTTGCTGCTGAGTGTATTACCTCTGTTGCTGCCACCACCACGGCCACTGTCATCTTTTGTGCCCACCTGAGCCCAGTTTTTTCAGCCTTCCACTATGGACTAAAGACCAAGGAATCCTTCGTGCCTTCCTCACCAGGCTTGGACTGCTGAAGCATTTGAGTTCACAAACTGAGGAGTCAGCAGACTCTCAGTTTCCAGCATGTACATGGCCATGGTTGGACAGTCCAGACTGTAACACATAAGCCAGGCTAGTACCCTTTGTACTGTGTGCTCATTTTATCTGTTCTGTTCCTCTAGAGAACCCTACACTCATGATACTTCCTAAAATTCCACATTTAGAACTTCATCCCATGTCCTTTCACACCTGGGGCAGCACTGCCATACCCACATTTTTCAGATGAAAAAGCTCTGAAGGTCAAGAATGTTGATTGACTTCTTCAAGGTCCCAGAGATAATACAGGGCACAGTTGAGACTCCAGAACTCCTGTTCCCCCAAATCTATATTCACTTTGATGTTGTGCTTCCTTTGTCAGAAGGAGAATTATTGTTCACATCAGTGCATATGTATGCTGGACACCCTATTGTGTCTGCGCTAACTCGACACTCTCCAGCAGCTCCATAGGGAGCAAGACCATCCTGCCAGCCCCATTTTGTACACGACATGACTTACCTCAGGTCACTGCATTAGTTACTCTAATGTGGCTGTGATAAAATATCCTGACAAAAGGCAAATTAGGGAAGAAAGAGGTTATTTCGACTTACAGTTCCAGAGAAGGTAACAGTCCATCATAGCAGAGAGGGCATGGCCGCAGGCGCAGGAGGTCAGCCCAGCAGTGGGAAGCAGAGTGATTTAATCCACACACAAGAAACAGAAGGAGAACAGCAAACAGGGCCAGACTATAAACCGTCAATGTCAGCCCCCAGCAATGAACTTCCTTTAGGAAGACTCCATCTCCTAAAGGTTCCGTAGCCTTCCCAAACAGCGCCATCAACTGAGAATGGGAGAAGTGTTCACACACTTTGAGACAGTAAGGGGATGTTTCCTATTCAAAAGCACCACTGTCAAACAATTGGAAAGAGAATTTACTGAGGTTGGTGAGCAGATCTCAGTATTTAACCCCAGTTTCTCTGTGGTGTAACAATGGGGGAAGAGTAATGTAGTTTGCCTGAGATGGAAGTGAATGTGGTGTGTTGGAAGAGACCAAGTGGTGTGAGGAAGGGAGGCTCCAGGGAGAGTGAACATGGCCATGCTTTGGGGAAATAGAAGAGGTATGGAGAGTCCATCCTACAAAGTGTGACAGGGTATAGGGATAAAGCAGAGAGTTAGCAGAGAGACAGATCTAATGGGAGTTTCCCTGTGTCCATTCAAAGTTTCCTGGGCATGAGTTGGGTGCTCAGCATGGGAGGTGGGCCTGTGGTTCTCCAAGTCTCAGACACTGAGCACTGGTAAGGGTCTGGGGACACCACCTTAGCCTTGACCACATCTGATGGACAAAAGGAAACTTGATCTGAGACAACATCCTATGACACCAAAGAGTCCATCCTTCTGAGAGAGGTTGCTTAGGGGTGGACTTCTTCCCCAACACATGTGAGAAACTGGGTTTTATCTTAAGTAACAGTAACTGAGTGAATAAACAAATAAGTGGGAGAACGACCCCCAAGATTGTATCCTGGGGGGGATGCATGGATGGTATCACAGAGAATCGTCCATCTTGGTATAGCTGATACCTGGTCAGCACACATCTCAGAGGGCTATCTGGGTATAAGTTCCCCAGTGGGAAGAGTCTTAAGCATTGTGAAAACCTGAACCCTTGTGAGTGTTCACTATTCATGGCCTCTAAACTCTTATGGGGAATAGCAGATCCTTCAGAAGAGCCCTGGTATAAAAGGTCCAGATTTAGTCACATGACCAAAGCCACGTCCCTACACTTCATCCCATTGTGTCTCATCTTTCCATTTTTCTCCCACCTCAACTCTACCCTCTTTTGTCTCCATCTCTGATGACACATTCCACTGGCTTTGGGTGCATCGAAAATTGCCATCTTTTTGCTAAGGACTTGACCCACCTGTGCTGTGACTCTGCCTATTCCTTGCACTAATCATTGAAGCTGTAACTCAGAGCCTTCAGCGTCCAGCATCCACAGGAGACCATAATAAGCCATGTGGGCTCCAAAAAGGGCTTGGGTAAAGTTTGATCCAATGAGCATGTGGACAGCTGTGGACAGGTGCAAGGGCAGCAATTGTTTATTCAGAGTTGTCCCCTGGGGCAGAGCCTCAGGGGTTTCGCTCAGCTCTTGTTAGCTGGGAGGACAACAGAGCTCAACTAGGTCCTTGAAAGAAATCTCAAATGTAATGGCCAGAGGAAGCCGCGTGCAGGGCTGCACTTGGGGAGCTCAGAGAACTCATTAGAGCACCATCCTGCTCTGAGAAGTCATTAGTTAAAAGTCCACCTGGAGGGGCTTTTATGGAACCCCATGGAGAATTCCTCCCTCCTGCCAGGAGCACATATGGGGAGGAAGGATTTTATAGATGGTATAAATGGCTAACCATTTTGAACATTAGTTATTCAAGCCTTACATAACTGTGCTCTTTGGCCCTATAGAAATCCAACGCTTTGCTGACTGTGTGGTGATCATAGGAAAAGTGTTTGGGCAGAACTGAGGGTTAGGCATTGTGACGATGGCAGTGGTAGGGATAGTAACAAAAACCGATGGAGCTTCCAGAAACACCTGCGGTGGGCTGAGTAATAGTTCCCGAAAATAGCCAGGTCCTCACTCCCGGAACCTGGGAATGTTACCTTCAACAGTGGAAGGGACTTTAGAGATGTGGTCAAGTGACCATGCTGGAGAGGAGATTGTCCTTCAATCTAATTCCAAGTATCCTTCTAGGGGACAAAGGGAGGAGGCACAGAAGAGAAGGAGGGATGACAAGATAAGCAGAGCTCAGAGATGTGGCCACAAGCCAAGGATGTCATAGTCACCAGGGGAAAGGAAGTGATTCTCTTCTGGGTTCTCCTGTACCAGCTGTTCTCCAGCTTCTTTCCTAAGGCTCCGCCCCTTCAATACCATTTTTTCATATTGTGCTGACCTGCAACCATAAAATTATTTCATTACTATATCATAACTGTAATTTTGATGTCATGAGTCATAATGTAAACATTTGATATGTAGGATATCTGATATGTAGGATATCTTATATGTGAGCCCTATAAAAGGGTCATTTGACCCCCAAAGGAGTCATGACTCAAAGGTTGAGAACCGCTGCTATAGAGGAAGCAGGTCTGACAATGTTCTGATTTGGGCTCTGTACAGATCATTGCTCAGGACTCCACGTGAACCCATTTCTGATGTCTGAAGCCTTATGTTTGGGATGACTACCCACAGCGACAACAGGAAGAAGTGTTGCTCAACCTCTATTGGCTCATTTGCCTTTTTGAACCAGCTTTTATGACCCCTGTTTACAGATGAAGAAACTGGCTCAAAAGAGCAAGGGGCTAGCTCAAGATCACAGTTATAACCCAAAATTATCCCCGGGATGTCCAAAAGGTTGGAGTTAGTTTCTAGTGTAGATTATAGTACAGGCTTTGATCATGGGAGAGGAGCGGGAGGAGAGATGTGGTAGGAGTCCTGATACAGAATTTGCCAAGCCTTCAAGGGGGTGATGAGCATCAAACCCTCAGTGAGCATCCTGGTCTGACTAAGCCAGTGTTGAAGGTGCACTCCATGGAAATTCCCACCCTGGATGAGGGTTGAGCTGTGCACAATGTAGTGTTTCAGTGAGAGGAGCAATGTGTTCTTAGTCAGAGAAGACACTGCTGGACCTTGCCTGAGGGATGAAGGAGGCAGAACATGCCACCCAAGACAATAACAAGGCTTGGATCTGGCAAGAGCCAGGAGAGATGTTAGGGCCAAGGGCAAGTGTTAGAGCACTGGGGACTGAGCTCCAGTCCCAAGGAAACTAGGCCAGCAGACTCCAGGACTGAAGCTGATCTGTAGAGTCTGGGAGAACTTGGGACCTCTGGGTTACATGGATGCCCAAAGCTCCAGGTCCCCAAATTCCCTAAGTGCCCAGCTAAGCTGAGCAACAAGCCTACCTGCAAGAAATAGTGAGTGGTCAGGTATGAGGGTACGTGTTAGTAGGAGAGTCCCCCAGAACGAATGCACAGGCGTGGCTGTGCCAAAGGGTCTGGAGAGCTGGCCCCAGGGTCAGTAGCATTAATGCCATTGCAGAATTTGGCAGGAATGCAAATTCTCAGGCCTCACCCCACACCCACTGAATCAGAAACTCTGGGATCCAGCACCAGTACTGCAAGCCCTGCAGGATTTTTACTACCTGCACTGGCCTCGTCTGCCCAGGGGGAGCCATGGAGCTTCCCAGGGAAAGCAGCAGCTGAGCTGTGTTCACCACCACAGTCAAGGTGATCCTTTGCCTGCTTTTCCCTCTTCGGAGAAGAGAATTCCTCCCAGCAGCCAAGTATCTCTTTTCACTAGAGTATTTGAGTTGCACAAGACTGTGGGAGGAGCTGGGAAATCAGATATTAACTAGACCTTGAAATACATCTTTTCCCCCAAATGGTTGCATAGTCTTTATTTAAATAGAAGGCATTTCTAGCTAAATTTGGTGGCTCATTCGTAGGAAAGCCAGCAGAACCTTGACTTCTGGGAGTCTCGATGATTGAAGCCATGTTAATATTAGCTGCTGGTTGAATCACAGAGAGAAAATCGACAGATTCATTCTCTCCGGGCAGGCACGGGGGAGGGAGCTCTCAGCTGGGTTAAGAATCTGCTAGTGCCACATCTGGGTGATTAATGGCATCAGACCTCTTGTGCCCTCTTTAGCGTCCAGCTAGTGGCCTCAGGAAACCCCAGTAGCATCGGGCTTGTTTATGTGAAAGAGTTCCCGACGACTGGGGATAGGACGTCAAGCCACCAGGGAGGAGGCAAAGGCACAAGACAGCATCTCCATCTTCCCTCTCCAGCCAAGCAGCCAGCCCACAGCCTCCTGCACCATGAAAAAATGATGAGTTGACTTCATTAAGGCCTTGTCATCTTTCCCCCCACTGACAGCTTGAAAAAAGTGCTCTCGCCTGTGCAGGATGGGATCCCAGAGGCCACTGGGGCACAGACATCACAGACTGGACTTCTCTCAAGCTAAGGCCTCCTCACACCGAGGAAATGCTGAATATAAAGATGAGGCTGGGGGTGGATTCCATTCTCCTTTCTGGGGTCCCAGGCACACACAGTAAATCAGATGAATTTAGCTATGTCCGGTTCAACCCTAGGCAGTACCTCCCTCCCCTTGAGCTGTCTCTGTCTCTGGGCAGGGTGACACCTCAGTTTTCTAAAAGCCAACCTGGTTGCCTATTTTGATTGGTTCACAGTCAGGCTCTCGATACCTATTTAGCTTCTACAAGGCCTGATAGTGTCCGTAGCCCTATACATGGCGTTCTTGAGACCTTTCTTGAAGGTGATATTACTCTCCTTTTTTATACAAGCAGAGGCTGGCAGGGTGGCTTGGTAAGTCATTCAAGGTGACCCAGAGCTGGGGCCACATCTGGAAACCAGGCCTGCCCAGCTCCTGTGAGTCCTCTGGTCAATGAGATACAAGCTCAGATGTTAAGAACTTCAGTTCCAAGATCCAAAGGCAGGGCTGGAGTGATGGTTTAGGGGATAGGAATGTTTGCTGGGCAATCGTGAGGACCCAAGTTGGGGTCCCAGCATCCACACAGAAAATGTCAGAGTCGAGCTCTTACACACCCAAAAGCCCAGGATTGTGGGGGCAGAAACTGGAGAAACTGCCAGCCTACTTCCAGGCTCAGTGAGAGACCCTGTCTCAAGGGACTATTACGGTGTCAGAGCAGGATGACTGAAATCCCCCTCTTGCTGCTGTGAACATGCAGGCTCATGAAACCATACAGGAGTACATGTCACATGTCACATGCACAGTCTGATGGCCACTCGGCACACTGAAGAACACTGAATCCTGGCCTGGTGATCTTTCATTCAACAACTTTAAAAAAAAAAAAAGAAAAAAAAAAGAAAAGAAAGAAAGAAACCTTCAGCTTCTACAAAGATTTAAAAAGAAAAATATTGCATAGAGTTAAAAATACATCAAATACCAAAGGGCTTATTATAATGAAAAAGAGCAACCCTTGATCCGGCCATTTTAAATTCCTAGCTGCTTCTTCTGGTATTTATGCTAATGTTTTATCTGTACTTTTATGCCAGAAGGCACTTGTTTCTCAACTTGTTCTCCCATGCCAGCTCTTCCAACCTTTCCCCTAGCCCCAGCATCCCAACTTCATCCTAGCAATGTATTTTACTTAAATAAGTCACCAGAGTTGACTGTGGTTGTACTTCGCTTGGTAACGTGGTGTGTGCGTGTGTGTGCATGAGTGTGCGTGTGTGCATGTGCGTGTGTGTGCGTGCATGTGTGTGCATGTGCGTGTGCATGTGTGTGTGCATATGTGTGTGTGTGCATATGTGTGTGCGTGTGCATATGTGTGTGTGTGTGCATATGTGTGTGTGTGTGCATATGTGTGTGCGTGTGCGTGCGCACGCGTGTGCGTGTGTGTGTGTCCAGGGGTGGATGTGCCTCAGTGCATTGGCCCATGCTCACAGGTCAGAAGGCTGAGGATGTTAGATGTCCTGTTCTGCTACACTCTATCTTATTCTCCTGAGCCTAGAGCTGGGTCAGCAGCCAGAAAGCCCTGAGCTCCTCCTGTCCCTACTGCCCACAACGCAGGAGTCACAGGCAAGTATATCCCCAGTGAGCATTTGCACGTGGGTGCTGAGCGTTTGAACTTGGGTCCTCATGGTCACCTGCAAGCACATTCACCCTGAGTCCTTCTCCCCAACTCAAAGTTACGAATGTCCTAGCTATTGTTCCTGCATGTTTTCTGCTTTTAATGTTTTTGAAAAAGTTTGAGGCCAGCCTGGTCTACAGAATGAGTTTCAGGACAGCTAGAGCTATAGAAAAGCCTGTCTTAGAAAAACAAAACAAAACAAAACTCAAAATTAACTAGATGCCTTTCCTTGTGGGGGGAGAAAATTAATTCTCTTATAATTACTTACTCACCAGTTTCTATAAAATTCCATAGTATCATATTTTTAAATTCCCCCTTTAAATTTTTCTATAAAAAGGTATCCCCCCTTATATATGTATTAACTAGTCTATAAGCCCTTTGCATAGCTAACCTTTAGATACCTCTTTGCCTCGATCTTGGCCTGGATCCACTGTTATTTGGTCCTGTTTTCTTCTGTCTTGGATTACACCACAATTTGGCTGGAGCACATCGTACGGTAGTATATTTTTTTTTTAAGAGAAGAATACAAAAAGTAATTTCTCCGAGTCTTTCATGTCTGAGAATACTTTTATCCTGACAAAGTTTATAATTTGGATGCATATAAAATTCAAGCCTGAAAATCGTATTTTATTTCACACCGCAACAGTATGGCTTCGTGATCCTCATCCTGCTCTTGGGAACTTAAATAAATGCCTTTCCAGTTCTTATTTTTCATATCACACTTTTGTATCTTTGAAAGTTTTTATGATTTTATTTCCCCTGACATTCTGAAGCCTGTTTGAGCCCCAAGGAAGAACACACAATCGAGTTACAGGGAATCTTGTTTTTACAAAAGGTTTATTTTATTTTTTTATATATGTGTCTCTGTATATGACTGCGCAGGTGCATGCAGTGCCCGGAGAGGCCAGAAGAGGGCGCTGGATCGGAGCCCCAGGATCTGGAGTTGCACGCCACTGTGAGCCACTATAGGTAGGTGTTGGGAACTCAACTCTGGTTCTTTCCAAGAGCAGCAAGTGCTCTTAGCCACTGAGCCATCTCTCCAGCCCATGTGTTCTTTGATGGTGCCTTCTCCTCCTTCCTCTGTGTCTTCTCTGGATTTCCCATCGATCAACTGTTCAAGTTCTGGGTTAGCGATCCAAAGCCCTGGCAGGATTGATCGTATCTCTCACCGCTATCTTTTTCTCCTCTTTTCTGATAGAATTCTTCTTTCCTCTCCTGGTCCTTGTAGCCCCTGTCACTCTCTCATTCCCCCCTAAATCACACTTTCCCTGCCGTTCCCATGCGTTTTCTGATGTCTCTGAGCAGATGTTAACGTTGGTTTTGTTTTCTTCTTGGTCATGTGTTATCTTTCTTTTCTTTAGTTCCTTTTCCAGGTTTGATAGTGATCACAGATCTACAGGTTTAATTCATTCCTTCCACTAAGTCTTTTGTCAAGGGTCTAAGGACTTTATGCTGTCCATTTATGAAGTAGGCAGTATATAAAATGGGTGGAATGTCTATGTGTGGAGCTGAGGAGAAGGGTTATCAGTTGATGGCTGACTGTTTAAATAAATTATGTTTACAACCATATAAATAAGGGCAGGGTTCACGCATTAAAGGATAATGTCCACAGCTCCCACTATGGAAATATGCACATGGGCTGTTGTTGAGGAAGAAAGCAGACACCAGCCTTCCTGGCTTCTCCAACCCTGGCAGACACATTCTGATACCAGGCTCCCAGCCACAGGAACCCAGCCTCTCTTGGAGAGGGAGGGCCATCAGTGGAGTCTGAGTTTTGAGCATTGTCTACTTCTGGCTGTCTTTTTTTCCCCCCACGACTATTCTAAAACATCTAGACCTCTGAGGTTAGGTCCAGCAGCCCTGGGGACCAGCAGAGGAAGACATGTTAGGGCCTGCTCTAGGATCACCTGCCCAGACCTTGTTATGTCAGACTCTTTCATTCCTGGCTGTGGCCAAGGTACAAATGCTCATTTCTCCTTCAGCAAACCGGCTGCCCCCTCCCCCCCATAATGGAGAAAACAGCATCCAGTACAATGGCTCCAGGGCTGTGCCAGAGAGGGAGTCATTTGCTTAACGTTTTGTAACAAAGAGCCCATGCAAAGAGTTTTCCCAAAATAAATAGTGTACTCCTAAGGTCATACCCATCTCTATTTCTTTTAGGACAAAAAACTATTTTATCTGGAAGCTTTAAGCATTGAGGTTTGGGGAAAAAAACCCAGCAAGGGTCCAGAATTTTAGATAGACATTTATACACTTGTGGACAGTAGGTACCAACACATTAGAAAGAGGAATGATTTCTGAGTAGATGGGAAAGAATGGTCTTTAAAAATCCCCATTGGATGGAACTAGAATGATGGTTCAGCAAGAAGACCCTCTGCTCTTACAGAGGACCTGGGTTCAATTCCTAGCAGCCATATGGTGACTCACAGCCAGACAGCAACTGACAGCCATACGTAGCTCCAGTTCCAAGAGGATCCTAGTCCTTCTGCTAACTCCTTTGGGTACCAGGAACACATGCAGTACACACACGTACATGCAGGCAAAACACTCAGACACACAAAATATAGTAAATCTAAACAGCTCTTAAGAAGTTCTTTGGTTAACCTGACTCTCTATAGTAAATATCTGTTATTTGTTTATATGTCTGTACACACACACACACACACACACACACACACATGGTAATATATATATTTGGTAACATAAAATATATATGTTAGAAACAGGTGACAGTGTACATTGTTCATGATGTTTTTCCTGGCTTACTAATAAAGTTGGTCAATGTGGTAGGAGTGGGGACTGCCTCAAGTTGGCCACGTGTCTCACAGAGACCCTGCCATCTTCTCTATTCCCCCGAACCTCCAGCAGTTGCCTTTGGAACTCGGCTCTTCTTTATCATGCTCCAGCAAACACATCCACAGTGTCAGAGAAAAACAGCAATGACCAGAGTTTAGTCTAAAGCCCTTACAGGAAAGGGGCCACTGAAATAAAAATGACATTGTCTGGCAGTTTTCCAGGCTTGCTGCCCTGCCCCTCTGCCACCTACTGGTGGCCACCAATCCCTATCCAGAGGGCCAACCCAGAGAAGCCCAGTTCCAGGCTTATTGATAAGAAAGGCAAAGAAGAAAAGGCCAGAGTATGCAGAACAGATGTAACTCCAGGAAGGATGGAGGAGCAACTGTATGCCACAAAAAGGATTGTGGGATCTGAAGCAGCGGCAGACCCAGTGTGGCCTCTGTCTAGGTGATAACTGGGATGTTAGCAGCGAGACGCAAGAATGAAGCTGGAGTGTTCACACGCTCCCTTTGGACCTCCTCCTAGGTCCAAAGCAGTGACCAGGATGATGCAGCTTGACCTGTCAATCACCCACTGTATCAGGACCTTGAATCCTGACATCTCATCCCCTGAAGGAGGAACTAAAGTCAGGCTCCAGAATGCTGATTTCCAGAAAGCTCTAGATCTTCTGAGCCTGCCACCCTCTTCTAGGTAGGTGGGCAGAGCATGGCTCTTGGGTAACCACTGAGGACCTGTGTCTGTCCATTGTCTTACCAAGGCTTTATCAAAGGACGGAACCTTGATTCCTCCCAGGCTCAGATCATTTCTGCCACCCAACAGGTGTGTGCCAAGTGTCGGGATCCGATCAAATGGAGGCGCTTGTGTGGAGCCTTACTCCTCTGCTTGTGCTGGGTTCCTCCTGCCTTCTGGCCTTTCTTTCCTTCTTCGTTCCACTTCTTCTCTCTTGCTTTCCCAGGCTCTGGACCAATGATGCTGGAATGGAGCCACCTGCAGGAAGCAGACACTATAAGTGCCCCCAAACTAAGCCCTCTCCACACTCATTATCCCTTACCATCAATAGTTCACCCCTGCAAGTGCCTTCTACCTGAAGCATTTCTCCTTGGAACACTCTTGTCCAGAGAATAGGGCTGCCAGGGAGAAAACAGCCCTGGGAACAAGCCTAAAGCCCTGGAGAGGAATAGGAAGTAGAAGTCCAGCTTCTTGCCCTTGGGTGCAGCAAATGTGAGCCTGCTCCACAGTTTGGACAGTCCCTGTGGGGCTGAATACCAGTCACCACATCAGAAGTGGCTACTCTTTCACCTGAATTGACATTTGTATAAACTGTACTGAAATTCTTGTCTCAGGGTCTAAAGTGCAGTCCTACAAACTGGTAAGTGTGTGTGTGTGTGTGTGTGTGTGTGTGTGTGTGTGTGTGTGTATGTACACATACCAGGGCACCCCAGAGAGCAATGGCAAGTGTCCTACCTGAGGCTCTCTCCATCTTGAATTTTGAGGAGTCTCTCACTGTCTTGGAACTCAGGAGTATGCTAATCTGGCTGACCAGGAAACCCCAGGGATCTGTTTGTCTCTGCATCACAGGTGCTAGGATCACACACACACACACACACACACACTAACACACTATCGCAGCTGGCATTTTTTTCATGAGTCCTAGAGACTGAATTCAGGTCCTCCTGCATATGAACAAGTCTGCCAGCTGAGCTGCCTTCCCAGGCCTCACTCTCTGTTCCTTCTGGGACCTGCTTATACATGCCCTTGAGCCACACCCACCACATCTGACCTCTATTTCTCAAGGAGCACTTTCTATCGGTGTGCAGAGATGGAGGCACAGTTTCTGAGCACCTGTCAGCTCGGGATGAGAGTTGAAAAGAACAAGAGAACATTATGCTGTCAGGGGGAGCTTTAGCTTTGCTCCTCAAAGGCAGATGCTGCTGCATCTCCTCCCTTTATGTCCCTGAGGAATGTTGGTTCACATCTGATTGAGGTGGTCCGTGAAAGATGTGTAAAGATGAGGGGTCAAAAGTTTGTCCTGTCATTTAGCCATTAGGAATACCATACTGTCTCTCTGATTTTCCTGGGAGCTCAGGATGTCAAAGATCAGTAGACTTCAAGTCCATCTTCTGACTTTAACTGGAGCAATGGAATAGTAAAGAAGGGGTTAGACTGGGAAGCTGTCTTGCTTCATTACTCAGAGCCTCAGGTTTTTACATCTTAGATGTGGGGACGAGAGCCCACTTGGGAACAGTATGTGCTGTGGACATGTGGATGCATCCGGCACACAGGACTTAGGTGTAGTGGGCTTGGTTAGAAAAACAGTCAGTTATAGTCACTGTGGCAGTGTGAGGTCTGCGTGGATTGAGTTTGAAATGTGAGAGAAGAAAGCTGTGAAATTAAGGAGAATGTTCTTTCAAGGCTCCGTGGACACAGCTGCCCAGCCCTTCATTTGAAGTTGCATGTATATCCCTCAAGCTTCAGTATGATTGTCGTTTTCAAGTTCAAACTAAGAGGGTAGTGTGTATGTGCTGTGTGTGTGTGTGTGTGTGTGTGTGTGTGTGTGAGAGAGAGAGAGAGAGAGAGAGAGACAGACAGACAGACAGACAGACAGACAGACAGACAGAGACCAGTCTCACCAGTCTCATCCCATTCACAGATGGTCTGGTTCCCATACTGCCCCTTTCCTCCCTGGGCCCTCACAGTGACCTTGGTGTCATATCCATTCTATCAAATGGCCATGGTGAGCTCCCCAGCAGACTTTGGGATTAACTGATAACGGAGCATTCCCTGACAAGGTGCTGTAATTTAAACCGTATACATTCTCCAGATGCCAACGTGTCAAAGGCTCCACCCCCAGCTTGTGCTATTGGGAGTTGGTGGAAACTTGAAGAGACCAGCCTTCTGGGGAATTCTAGCTCTCTGGGAAGGACTGTGTCCTAAGAGGAATTGTGGGTGCTGCCTCTCCTTCTTTCTTCTCTCTTTTACTTCTAGGCCACGAGGTGGACAGCTGTGCTCCCACCATGCCCTTCCTACCATACTGTGCTGCCTTAACACATGTTCGAAGCAAGGGGATCAACCACGGGTTCGAACAAACCAACTCCTTTTCTGTTTTTAGGATTTGATGGGGCAGACTTTGGTCGCTAGTGATGAAAGGTTGACTGAGCTGTAGGTTCACTCTCCCCCTTTTCTCCATGCCTCCAACGGCTGGAAGAAAAAGCATTTTGCTTTTAGTGGCTGTGTGTCAGTGGTCCCACTGCTCCAGAATGTCTGCTAAAACTGTAAGACCAGATCAGACGCTGTGACAAGTCCATCTGGGGCTGGGTTTCTGGGCAATCTCTCATGATGTTCCGCCAGGTCCCTGTGCCCTCTGAACCCCTATAGCCAGAGGCAGCTCAATGTTCAAGGGCTCCCTATTTAACTAGGAGCTGTGCATCCATTTGGAGACGCAGATACCCTCAAAGCCACAATGGCTTTCTGATTTTGTGATGGTGTGAGAGTTATGCCAGTAGAAACCTATCCTTTACATTTTGATCTTTTCCTGGGCTATTGATTTGTGGTATGAGACTCTCCTGTGATGCTAGGCAACAGCAGAGAGCCATGCTCCCAGCCAGCTGTATGATAATGAGGACAGATGACCAGTAATGTACAGAAAGCTGTTTCTTAGCCATGGATACTCAGTAGCTGAGGGGCAGTCAATGAAGTCTCTTTTTCACGTGTGGTACTGAGGATTGAAGCTGGGGGCATATTATGCTAGGCAAGCACTCTATCATAGAATGAAATTCTCAGCCTCCTTTTATCTTTTGAGTTTGAGGTGATTACCTAAGTTACCCAAGCTGGTCTTGAACTTACCCTGTAGCCCATACAGGCCTTGAACTTGTGATCCTCCGGCCTTGGCCTTCTGAGTAAATTCGAACACCAGACCAGGCTTGGCTTTGATGAACTACTCCCCTCCCCTCCCCTCCCCTCCCCTCCCCTCCCCTCCCCTCCCCTCCCCTCCCCTCCCCTCCCCTCCCCTCCCCTCCCCTCCCCTCCCCTCCCCTCCCCTCCCCTCCCCTCCCCTCCCCTCTTTCTATGTAGGAAGGCCAGAGGGTGATGCTTGTATTCCCTATCTCTCCCCACCTTAGTTTTTGAGACAGGATCTCTCACTGAGCCTGGAGCCCACTGATTCACTCATACCTGCTGGCCAAGAAGTCCTAAGAATTCTCTTGTCTCCAGCTTCCCAACACCACCATGTTAGAGATTATATTTATATCCATATCTATATCATAGTTATATATATATATATATATATATAACTATATATAAAACTCTAACTATATACATATATAGTTATTTTACATGGGTTTTGAGACTAAACTCAGGCCCTCATGCTTGAGTAGTAAACACTTTATCAACTGAGCTATCTCTCCAAGCACGGCATTTTTAACTTAAAGTGTTCCACATTTCAGATGAGCTCCTCTGGATGCAACCCCCTGTATGTAGGTCAAGCCACTGTCTGGTTCCTTGGGCTCTTGTGTAACTCCAAGCCTCAGTAGGCAGAGAAAAGCTCTAACCCAAAGTTTGTTTCCCCTTCACCTCCTGGAAGACGGAACCTGGAGAGCTGGCTGTGTGGACCACGAAGGTTTGTCTTTTGAGCTCCAGCTGTGTTTGGCTGATAACAACACATCCTAGGAAGGAAGTGAGTTTCATTTCCCTCCCCTCTTTCCTTAAGGGATCATGGGGAGTTGGATGACTGGTTGATAGAAACCACAGATTTTTCTCTCTTGTCTCTGGATTCTAGAATCTGCTCTCACCCTCCTCCCTTTAGTGTCTTCCCACATCCTTTGACTTATCTGCACCCCACAATTCTTTATAAATAGTGTTCCATAAATTAACCTCACTTACTGCTGCTTCATGTGACACTGTCTGAGGGTGTCTACTATTGCGGTAAAACACCACTACCGAAAGCAACTGTGGAGAAGAGGGTTTGTTTCTCGTATGCTTCCTTCCACATTATAGTCTATCTCTGAAGGAGGTCAGCAACAGGAACTTTTAAACAGGGCAGAAACCTGGAGCCAGGAGCTGATCAGAGGCCATGGGAGATGCTATTTACTAGCTTGTTTTTCTTGGCTTGCTCAGCCTGATTTCTTAACACACCTCAGGACCACATCCTCGCAATGTCCTCAGTGAGCTGGGCTTTCCCATATCATCAATTAAGAAAATGTGAGCACACCTTTTCCCACAGGCCAGTCTGGTAGAGGCTTGTGCCACATTGACGTTGAACTATCCAGCCCAGCTGCCTGTTTCTGCTGTGGTCTGAAGCATGAAGCCCTGGTGTGTGCTTGATGGAGGGTCTTAGTTACTGAGACTCAGGCTTGAGTTCGAGTGAAGACACTATTTGTCTCAGAACATTCTCTCCAAGAAGATCCCAGCCTCTGTACCCAGCACCTGGGATGGAGTAAGGATTAGAACCTGGCCGCAGAGCTCATGGGACTGCCCCCTTTGGTTCAGAGCCTTTGATCAGCAACGGTATTTATTTTTCTCCTTACTTTCATTTTCTTCTCTATATCTATTAATTTATGGGAAAGAAAACACCCCAAGCCCTAGAAATCAGGAATAAGGAAGGAGTTCAGGGCATTTTTAACACAACAAAACAAATGTTTCTCTGTTAGAAATTTCAATCGATTGCATTTACTTCCTTGTATATCTATATGAAAAGCCCCCTTTTCAAGATTTTTCTCTCTTCTCCCCTCTCTTTCCAACTAGAATTGCTGTGAGCTATCCCAAGGGCCTGGCATCTAGCTGGAGGATACATGTGAAATTGGTATCTTTCTTTTTAAAACGTAACTTCTCTTTTCAACAGATCAATAGCCCCATTGTGGTACCTTTCCTAGAGACCAGATCAGCCTTTAGTTCATAAATATCAGCTTTGACTTCCCCGAGTACTACGTCCGGATAATTTGATGTTTTGAGGGATGGGATCCTGGATGAATTTCTTGTTCAAGCACCTGGGGAAACACAGTCAGGTTCCTTACTTGGTTGGTAGATAGGGATTTTAAAGCACACAGTAGGCACTTGATACATTTTTGTGGGGGGTGATTCTGGCTGCTTTCTATTCTTTTCCCCATTTTGAGCAGGGAGAACCCACAATATAGTTTGTAATGTCCTGGGTGGCCAAGACACAGGGGAACTGAGGCACAGCTTCACTGAGTGTCTGTGCTTACCATGAAGGGTGGCTGTACACACAGCATTCGTTGTCCCCTTCCATCAACCTTTTAAACATATTTATTTATTTTTACTTTGTGTGCATGTATGTGTGCCTCAGTGTCATGTGCATCAAGTGTGTGCAGGGGTCCCACAGGGGTCTGTCCAAAAAGAGAGGGTGTGAGATCTACTCGATCTGGAGTTGACTACAGTTGTGAGCCTCTGTGCAGGTTCTGGAAACCCAGCTGGGTCCTCTTAACAAGTACTCTTAACTCCTGAGCCATCTCCCCAGCCCCCTTCACTGTTAATCTTCATGGGAAGATGCATAAGCCCCATTTGCGGATTTGCTGGTGGATGGATGCCAGGTACCTCTGGGGTCTCCCATCAGGTTGGGCGGTGGCAGCATCCTCTGACATCTTCCTGACCATTATGGGCTGGATGATGTCAGCTTCAGCGTGCATCACTCGGGGTTCGAACTGGAAGAGCCTCTGCCTACAACCCTTAGGCCATATTCCTTCATCAGGGAGAAGGCAGGAGCCTTCTGCATTTGGGGGCTTATGTTTCATCTCCCAGGGTTGGAGCATCAGAGAATACGTTGGGAGATTGTTGAATGTATCAGCGAGTACTCATAAAATGTTTTTAATTGGTTATAAACTTTTTGCCAGAGAGAGAGAGAGAGAGAGAGAGAGAGAGAGAGAGAGAGAGAAAAGAATGGAGAGGGAGAGGGGGAGGGGGAGGGGGAGGGGGAGGGGGAGGGGGAGGGGGAGGGGGAGAGGGAGAGTAGGTCCATGTATGTAGAAGTCAGAAGACAAGTTACACTTTTGGGATTCTCCTCTCTCTTTCCAACATGGGTTCCAGGGACTGACCTCAGGCCACAAGGCTTGCATAGAGAGTGGCTTTTTTCCCCAGCTATGTCACCCCACCCCAGTCATGCCTTATCATTGTCACTTGCTTCTAATGCAGATCCTCAAGGTGACACATTTGCATCAAGAAAAGTATTACCATGTAAGATTCTACACTGTTATTTTTTTCTGCATTTAAAAAATCTAAAGCCCAGCCTCTTTTTTTTTTGAGAATATGTTAATTTTTTCTGCTGTTTCTTCTTAGGGAAGGGTGCTCTTGCTTCTGACAGCATCCCCCCCCCCCACAGCTTCTTGCCGTTGAAATGTTATTTCTTTCATGAAATGATATCAATATTTAAGGAGATGCCTTTGCTTGCAGAAAACTTGCAAGTCATCCTGTTTTTGAACTGGTTGGGAAGGCAAAGGGGCTTTGGGCTTCTGCAGTTGCACATGAGGAGTGGCGGCTAAGGAGAAGACAGGGCTGCTGTAGGCTGTTCTCACTGCCACTGGAAACATCCCACAAGGGGATGTGGGGATGACTTAGTGGGGAAAGTGCTTGCCAGGAGAGCATGGGAGTCCTCACAAGATCCCTACCGCGTAGATAGAAAGCCAAGTACAGCAGTCTGCACTTGGAATTCCAACACAGCAGAGCCAGGACAGGAGGGTACTCGGGGCTCACTGGTTAGCCAGCCTAGCCGAAGTGGTATAACTTGGGTGCTGGCTGAAGAGAGAACCTTCTAGGAGGTTGGCCTCTCACTCCTAGATGCACATGAGCTCCTGTGAACATATGCACAAGTGGTTGTGCAGGCACACACACATGCACAGGCGCGCACACACACACACATTCTGAGAAACATTGGGCCAGTCTTGCTGTAGCCCTGGGGACATTTCAAACAGCTGTAGAGTGTACCTGTGCACCACAGGGAGAAGAAAGGTAAGCAGCTTGGAACATACACTTATTTATTACATATGTTTATTAAGCACCTATAATGTATAACCCACTGTTCTGAAGCTGCAGCAGGGACATGGCCGATACATCCTCTGCTCTCATATAGCTTCTATCGAGTAACCTGGATTTCTCAGAGGTTCACAGTTTGAGCCCCAGCAGTTCTGGGGAGACCCTTTATGCTCTTGTGAGAACTCTTGACCAAGGAAGTTGGTACCAATCAGAGCTTGGTTTTAGTGCCCTGCTCTGCTATCTGGACCTCTTTGCTCTCTAGGGAGTATGGCCAACTTGGCTTGCTTTGTTCAGTTTTCACTCTTCAGCTGTTATGCCAGCAGAAGCTGCAGGCCCTGATGGGCAGCCTGGGCTTCATCTCTTAAACTTGTCTGGTATAGCTAACACACCAGTGGGAAGTCTCTGCTCCAACCATACCTCTGCTGCCGACAGCCAAGTGACCTTGAAGCCATCCCTTTACCTCCTCTTCTTTACTGTGGTCATAATAGCCTCAAGGAGCTTTTCTGACTGTTCACAAACTAGCCTGTAGGGAAAGTACAGAGCTCATTGCCTGGCCTATATAGTTGCTCAATAAATGTTAGTTGAATTGAAATCTGGAAAAAAAAAAAAAGAAGTATGGGCCGTGAGCCTAATTCGACTGCAGACTTCATTTGGCTCATTGATTTGCCTTTAAGCAATTGATTTTATATGCCAGGGCACACATCAGGATGGCGCCGGGAACCCAATTTAGCAAGCCCGTTTTATCTCATGTGGATGTGATCTGCGATTGGAATCAGGGGTGTTTATACACGGGAAAGCTGAAAGTGCTATATATGGATGGCTCTACACACACACCTGTGGATTGGGTCTCGGCGCCAACTGCAATGGCACTTTGGTGCCAGGCAGCTCCTCCCAATTCTCTCAGGCCAACAGAAGTCTGGGAAGCACAGAGAAAAAAAAAGCTCAGAGGGGTGGAGTTCGGCACCTCCTTATCTCTGCCAACTCTAACACACAGTGACATCCTGATGTCTCAGTGGACAAGAGCCCAGGACCCTTCACCAGTAAACAGCAGCATCGGTGGGAGTGTCCTCCAGGAAACACTCCCAGATATCAGTGTGGATGGCAGTATGAGCCAACATGGTGGATTTGATTGTTTTCATGCCAGGAACAACTGGTGCTATGTGGGGACACCCAGGAGCCACCCCAGGCATCATTTCTTTGAAGAAAAGCTGCCTGGTTTCCACTGAGAAATAGAGAAAGCAGCCACAGCCATTGGGTTTCCCAAGAGACTGGAATGGGGACAGCTATGGAGCCAGAGAGCTGGTGTCCCAAAACGAGCAGGAAGCAAGCACGTGGGAGGTGGATGTCGAGAGCAGAGGTCAATAGCCAATTTAGGGAGGAGGAGGAGGCTACAAGAAAGGGGATCATTCTGTACGGTCCAGCTCATGTATGCTCCTGGTATAAGAAGAACAAATGTCAAGCCACTGTCTGGACACAGTCAGAATGGGCATGGGGGCCATATAGGCTGGAGTGGGGGCCCTGAACCCCCTGAGTAGAGACCCATTGCAGCCTCCTGGTGGGTTGTCTCCAGCTGTCAATGTGTGAACCCAGTGTCTCACACATACCGGTGCCAGGCAGTGTGTTCTGACGGGCTCTGACACCCACACAGCTAGTGGGTGCAGACAAGTTCAGCTGCTCATGGATTTATCATTGTCTACTGATGGTGGCCCTGCCTAGATAAGAAGCTGGTCCCTAAGGGGGACCCAGCAGGATGCCCCCTCCTTACCTAGACCGAGACTTGGGTGATTACCCTCATTGTTCATGCACAAGTCCCACAATGGAAGCAGTGAGATAGGGAAAATGTGAGCCATGCCGTCTTTGGAGAAATTGTCCCTCCTCCACTTCAGAGCCTATTGTGCTAAAGTTCCTTTACACCAGCCTCAGTTGGGACCTTGCCGTGCAACTCCGGGGACTCACACCATCCCCAGTCACACTGGCTCCTCCAGGGTGATTTCAGCATTGAGTTAAAATTGAGCAGATTAGTAAATAGATTTCCATCTTCGTGCTACACAACAAACAGCACAGGAAGAGCACATGAAAGGATTATGGGATAAAAACATCAATTGATCCACTCACAAGGGATGGAGACTCGCTATGTCAGACACAGCTGTGTCAGCAAACACCCGGGAAATGGAACATACTAGAACCATGAGAGCTTGGCCGAGCACCTATGAGTCACCTCTTTAGGACCAGAACACCTTGCCAGTTCCTGCCCCTCCATACACTTCTTTTGGGGGGAAGTCCAGGAACCTGCACCTAACAGACTCATGTCCAGTCTGACCAGCCAGTTCCTGGGGTGAGTCCGACCAGCTGCATCTTCTCAGGCCTGGCTTGATATATGCCCACATGCTGACCTATGTTATTCTTTCCTGGGCACTGGTACTGTGAGCCTGACTGGGGTGTGCAGCCTCTATTTGGGGTCTTGGTAGTAATTTTGGCATACCCACAGTGTGTCTAGGATAAAGATATTTTCTTGGATATAGGAAAGGGACATGGGCTGATGGGAATCCTTTACGACTGTGCCAAGTTTCACACAGGGTAATTATTACATTTCCAGCAGGAGGCAGGGCTCTTCACTTTAAGCACACAGAACCCTGGGAAGATAGTCATGAGGGCATGAATTCATCTGCTGTGGGGTCATCTTCTAGACTAAGATGGAGTAGGGATAGGCTCAGTCTGTGTGAATATGGCTAGGAGGCAGTCAATCCTCTGAGTTCAAAAGAAGGTGGTGGGCAGGAGGGGACACACATGCCTGCCCTTCCTCATGCCTATACAAATGTGACCCCAAGGAGCCTCCAGGACTCTGTTGGGCACAGTGGTTCCACTGTCTGCCCTGTTTACCTCCTGTCGTGTCCTCAAGGCAGAGAGGATTCATCCCAGCTCCTTTCTGCTTGTAACTCGACAGACTGCGTTGGTTGCCTTCCCTCCAGTCACCCTCTTGCTTGCTAATTCTGGAGGTGTCCGTTTTCTGGTGCTGAAATACAAATCCCTTTACCAGTGTGATCAAACTCGACTCAATATGACAACCACTCGCTCGATGGCAGCGCTTCATCCCTCTCGCCCAGGAGATCTGCTAAGAGATTGATCTGAAATTGGGTTGTGATCTTTGGGGTGGGGTGCTTAGCTTGTACACATGCCAGTAAGTCCCAGGTGACCTCCCTCTGGTGTGGCCACCAGATGACAAAAACTGGGAGGAAGTCACACAAACACAGCCATGGGGCATCGCCAAGAGGCCTGGAAGCTTAGGTAGGACCTTTGACTGTTAGACTCTTGTTCTCATGGTTCTAGTCTCCATCTCATACTTAGAGCCTGGCCCTATATTCATAGCTGCCTTGGGTCCTGGAGAGGGATGGCTCTCCCTCCTCCAACACCCTATTTATGTTTCAGAAGCTAGTCTTTCTTTGTTCTCGGCTTTGAACGCTCACTCGGTTTTGATGTTCTCCGGAGGCTCAGGTAGGAACCTCTGTCTTCCTCAGGCATTCACCGTGAGGAAAGAGCTGCTCAGGGGACTCCCTGTGCTTTCTGTAGCCCTCATCCACATCTTGGTCATGGCTCTCTGGGCCACTGTGGCACAAAGAGATTAGGCTGGTCTACATGTGCTTATTTGCTGTGGACACTTGACACCGAGTGCTGCCTTTTGTGGGCACTTGATAAGCCATGTGCCTGACAGACAGCCTTGCTATTTTGTATTTTACAAAATTCTAGTGAGTAACAGAGCTAGGAAGAGTAAGCCTTCGCTCCCCTTGGGTGTTCCAGGCATCTTCTAATGTGACCTGTACTGTTTCTGTTTGTGCCAGGCATCTTCTAATGTGACCTGTACTGTTTCTGTTTGTGTTATAATCCTGTAACTGGAGTTGTTAGGGTCAGAGCATCGTGGTCTTCCCAGCACTAACAAGCCAGACTCAGCCACCCTTCCCTTTTTCAGCAGGCCGACGACTGACTAAGCAGGCATAGCAATAGTGAATATCAGGAAAAGAGGGGTTAGTCAATGAGGCCACACTGAAAAGAAGAACAAGAAAGTCTGGTGATCCCTAAGTCCATCTTTGTGGTTCTGACATGAAGTTTAGATTTAAAGTTTTTTTTTTTATTATTTTTTTTATTTTCTGTGTATGAGTGTTTTGTCTGCATATGTCTGTGCACCATGTGTATGCAGTCCACACATAGGCCAGAAGGGGGCATTAGACCCTGCAGAACTGGAATCACAATACATTAACCACTGTGTGGATGCTGGGAACAGAAACTAAGTCATCCTCTGCAAGAGCAACACACACACACACACATGGGCGTGCTCAGAACTGCTGAGCCATCTGTCCAGCCCCTGAGATTTGGGTTTACATAGCAACAGGTATGCAGGACTAAGGAACCCCTTGACAGCCACAGCTAAAGACATTCTGGTTCCTCAAAAACATGGAGGCAAGCAACCGGCAGTGTGCTGATTGGTGGCTCCTAGCAGCAGCAGCTGCTGCTGCTGCTGGTAGTGCTGCTACTGTATCATCCCCTTGCAAAACTTTTCTTGTTTTTAATTTTAAAAAACCCTTCAGACAATGACAGCTCACTCTTAAGACCACCCTGTTGGACAGCTGTAGTAAGCTCTGTTCTGAGCTGTAGCATCTCTGCACTGCTCTGAGGAGTGCAGTTTCTCTCCTTCTCCTGCCACTCATTGGACTCTCTTCATCTCTTTACTCACCTGTTCTCTGCCAGTTTTATCCCTAGGACTCCTAGACAAGAGCTCTATGTTGACCTCTGGTGTTGGTACCTCGGGTGACTATTGATTGCTTTGTACCTTTGTACAATCAATAGAGCCAAGCCCTCCCCAGTCTGTTCACCATACTCTATCTTATTCAAGGAGAACATGCCCGGGATCAACTGGTTCACCAAATTCAA
This sequence comes from Mus caroli, assembly GCF_978045245.1. NCBI lineage: Eukaryota > Metazoa > Chordata > Mammalia > Rodentia > Muridae > Mus > Mus caroli. The sequence goes on along the minus strand of NW_028227261.1, from coordinate 30,001,255 downwards.
CTTTGATGAAATCTGTGGTTTACCATCCCTATCTGGAGTGAGTAGACCCCAGGGAAAGTCTCACATGACAGTAAGCTAACAAAATCTCTACTTGTCTAAAGCTACATTAGGTCAGACCTTGTCCTTTATCACTACAAGTGTTCTAACCAGGAGGAAGCCATTCCTTCATAGGAATGATGGCAGCACCCAGGTCAGGTCAGATGCAGACTCAGGAGAGGATTGCTTTACTCATAAGCTATTCACAGGAACCCTAAAGGGTGAACACCATCTCCCCACTTCACAGACAAGGAAGGTAAAATCCAAAGAGGTTCACCTCCTAATGCCAAATGAACACAGTCAATAAGCATGTGACTCTGCTCTGACTCTTTTGGAAGAACAAACCTATGGTGTTTTTTTTTGTTTGTTTGTTTTTTGTTTTTGTTTTTGTTTTGCTTTTTTTTTTCAAGACAGGGTTTCTCTGTGTAGCCCTGGCTGTCCTGGAACTTACTTTGTAGACCTGGCTGGCCTCAAACTCAGAAATCCGCCTGCCTCTGCCTCCCAAGTGCTGGGATTAAAGGTGTGTGCCACCACGCCCGGCCCACAAACCTATGCTCTATTGACTGTTCTAGATCAGATCTAGTGCAGACAGGGTACACAGGTCAGCCAGACAAGATGTAGCTAGCTAGATGAGGGTCATTATGATCATTGGGGACAAATGTGCCAATGACACACGCTCTTGGAAGAAGAGGGAGATCATTTGGCACTTCTAAGCCCTCTTTCTAAGTTACTTCTTACATCTCTAGTTCATGGTTATAGGTAAGTAGCCTCAGGCCCTAGGTGACTGTCATATCTGGGGATCTGAATGTGCCTTTCTATTTCAAATGGAGCTTGAGTTCTGACTTGGGAAGGAAAACAGAGAGGGGATAACGAGTGTGCAAGGTCTCCCGATGATGCTCCTTGGCTCTCTGCTGTATTCCCAGCGCACCTTTGGGAGAGCAGCATATCCTCTCTGCTGCCCAGAAGCCACTCTGACAACTGCCCCAGGAGGTGGGTGTATAGCCAGCAAGGGGGGCACGATTGAGCAGACCAGAGCGTGAGATTACGCAGTGTGCCAGATACAAAACCAAGTCCTTCCTCATTCCAAGCATTGCCTTCAATACCAATTACCCACAGGAGCCAGGCAAGGCCACGTGGCCACAGCTGGCATTCGTCTGTGCAAGACAGTGAACTATGCATTTATTTCTCTCAGACTTACTGAGAACCTATCATGGATCAGACTTGACCCATAGTAATCCCTTACCAGATACCAGGATGATGGATAAGCTCTTTCCTTGGCTGCCTACTCTTTGGTCTCAGCGCAAGAATTATGCTGGATTTAGGTTGCTACCGGATGGAAATGGACTCAAGGTTCCAGTAAAATAAATCAGAAAATGCACATGGAAAGAGGCAACAAGAACCCCTTGTCTGTCCTGCGAGATTAGAGCTCTGCCCTACGGCTTCATTTACCCCAACTACTCATAAAAAGCTCCGTCTCCAACTGTGGTCTACTGGAGGCTTCAAAGGTGAGTTTGTTAGAGAGCTACATATGATTCGCTCCGTAGAAACTTCCTACTCTAGTGGCCCCAAATACTATCCTGAAATCTGGAGTTCATTACTCTTGTGTTTCTTCTTTTCTCCTTTGTGCCACAATCTTGAAACACCGAGGCTGACCTTCCCCATGCCCTGGATGTGTGATTAGGATAGCAACTGGCTCCATCTTCTCACAGGACCCAGTTGTGAAGCAGAGGGGTTTTCCTGAACAGCCACACACTTCCCACCTAGTTCCTCAGTCCTATTCCTCATACCCCGTCCCACTTCCACCCATCCTGAGTCAGCACCTGTCCCGTGTGCCCATGACAGATGTGTACAGTCCTCAGGATCAGCCAGGGGTGGTGTTGGATTCCTGTCCTTCTAGCACTTGGAAAGTAGACGCAGGGGGATTGAGAGTTCAAGGTTAGCCTTAGCTACACAGTGAGTTTGAAGCCAGCTTGAGCTACACAGGACCCTGTCTCAAAAGGTTATTAAGGAGAAGGAGGAGGAGGAAGAGGAGGAGGAAAAAGGGGGGAGGGGAGAGAGAAGAGGGGAAAGAAAGAAAGATAGGTAGGCAGATGGATGGACAGATAGACAGACAAACAGACAGATCTGATTTCAAGAGCCTTCCTGTGTTTCCCTGCCTCCTGGAGAGGACAAGGGAGAGCTGAGAGAGGAGAATGTGCACTTGAGGGTAGGAGGGCCTGGCACTGTACAAAGGGTCCTCTCAGGATAGGTTTCTGGAGCAGCAATGCAGGGGGTGGAAGCATCAAGGAACGAAGAAGGTGAGGTGAGGATTCAGAGCGGCAGCCTCCACCAAAGCCTCCGATCTCTGCCTGCCTAGAGCAAGCCTGCTGCAACTGGGGGTGGTGTAGGTGGATGACAGCTCCCTCAGGCCAGTCTCCATGCTAGGGCTCATGGCCCCATGGGGTGAGGCTTGGCTCTGTGCTCTCACATCAGCTTCTGAGCTGACTTCTCATTTGTGGTCTGCTTTCCGATTCCAGCAAAATACCAAGAAGCAGCACCATGTCTACCTTTGTGCCCTGCTTAAGCCTTTTCCTCTCAAGGGAGTAGAAGAAAGTCAGGCCTTGTGACAGAGGCTTTTCCTCTTCTAGCTGGGGCCACACTGGTGACCTGGTATGTATCAGCATTGACATGCCCAGGGAGGGAGGGGTCCTGCCTTCCCTACAAGAAACACAGAAACTCCAGCTAGACTCCAGTAGGCCCCTCAAGAAGCCAGGATTCCCCGAAGATCTCCGAGGGCTTCCCAACCCGTCTGCTGCCTCCTACCCTGTCCATATTTATACCTCCCCAGCCTTATCTCCCTCCTGCCAGTTCATCCATTACACAATCTCTCAATGAATAAACACACAGATTCTAACTATGAGCCGGGACTGCAACAATGAACAAGTCAAATAACTCTCTGGTCTGGAGGCAGCTCGCTGATAAATTTGGAGCAGAGAAAGCAATGATAGAATAGGAGATGCATTTAGCTGATAGGGGAAGGAAAGGAAAGGGGTCTGGGGATACATGGCTGGGGCCTGCTTTGCTTTCTCTGGGATGTTGTAACAATTACCACAGAGGTGTGCTTTGAAATAGCATAAGTGTGGTCTCTGAGAGCCTTTGGAGATCAGGAATCCCAAGCTAATGGGTTGGCCATGTTCCCCCAAAGTACTAAAGCAGTGGGCCATGACCCCTTTGGGGGTCCAACAACTCTTTTATAGGACTCACCTGTGAACAACCATCGCAAAACACAGATATTTACATTATGATTCATAACAATAGCAGAACTACAGTTATGAAGTAGCAACAAAAATGATTTTGTGGTTGGGGGGGTCACCCCAACATGAGGAACTGTATTAAAGGGTCGCAGCACTAGGAAGGGTGAGAAGCACTGTACTAAAGGAAGACCTGCATTGGCTTCTGTCTGGCTTGCAGGGCTTGCAGGGCTTGCAGGGCTTGCAGGGCTTGCAGGGCTTGCAGGGCTTGCAGGGCTTGCAGGGCTTGCAGGGCTTGCAGGGCTTGCAGGGCTTGCAGGGCTTGCAGGGCTTGCAGGGCTTGCAGGGCTTGCAGGGCTTGCAGGGCTTGCAGGGCTTGCAGTTGGGTCTTGCCATCCGTGGCCTGCAGCTGCATATTGATGCCATCGTCAAACGTCCTGTCTCAGTCCCTGGGAGTCTATACCTAACTTACTGTAACTATGACCCAAGACCCCATCCTGATCCTCTGTGTACTCAACTACACAACATCACCCAAGACCCTACTTCTAAATAGGATCTGTGAACAAGTACTTGGGTTAGGATATATCTTAATTTTTATTTAAAATTATATTTAGTTTTATTTTATGTGTATGGGTCTGCACCAGGCACATGCAGAGTCTGTGCAGGTCAGAAGAGGACATCAGAACTGGAATTACAGATAGTTGTGATCTACCATGTGAGTGATGGGAATTGAACCCAGGACTGAGCCATCTCCCAGCCTTCCTCCTATTCTTCCTCTTCCTCCTCTTCAGTACTCCTTTGCTACTCAATTTTTTATACAACACGACTTTATTCTCTCTCTCTCTCTCTCTCTCTCTCTCTCTCTCTCTCTCTCTCTCTCTCTCTCAAAAAGGGTAAGAAAATCACAACATTGAAACAAAACAAAACCAAACAAAACAAAACCTTGTGGAGTTTGTTTTGTGTTGGTCAAATGCTCCTGAAGATGGAGCTTGCCCTGGATTATGGTTTTAAACCTAATGACACTCTATGAAAGAATATCGATTTCCCTTTTGCTGTTGGGCATCCACTGCAAATAGCTTCTTGGGTAGGGTGGGACTCTGTGTTCACCTCTCCCTCTTTGGTGGTAGGACACTGTCTGGCTAGGAACTGTGCAGGCCTTGTACATGACACCATAGACATTGTGAGTTCATGTGTGTGTGTGTGTGTGTGTGTTTGTGTGTGTGTGTATCAGTTCTAATATACATATATATTAGATATATACATATGCATGCATATATTATATATACATATATTACATATATATGTTACATATACACATTAGATATATACATATGTATATACATATATTTATATGTATGTATAATGTGTGTGTGTATCCATGTTATCATCATTATTATTTCTCTCTCTCTCTCTCTCTCTCTCTCTCTCTCTCTCTCTCTCTCTCTGTCAGTGTGTGTGTCCTCCATGGCATGTGGAGGTCAGAGGACAACTTATGGGAGTCAGTTCCTCCAGCAACTGAACTCAGGCCATCCAGCTCAGTGTCAAGTGTCCTTTGCAGCAGAGCCATCATTCCAGGGATCCTTGAACATAATTTTTAGGGAAACATAACTCAACTCACAACAAGGCTCTTGACATAGACTCGGATCACCAGCTTCCTGGAGGAAGTGAAATTAACCTTCAGAAGGCAGTGGGAGTTAGCCAGGCTCTGAGAATGAAACCCAGGGCAGGAGAGGGCTGGGAGCAGCTGAGGTGATGAAGGTACCTAGGGGGGTAGGTGGGTGGGGAGAACAAGCTTACTCTTGGAAGGAAGAATGTTTCACATTGCAGCTCAGCCTTGGGAGAGCAGGGCCCTGAGAAATAGGATTCACAGGTCTGGATTTGGTCCCTTTAGCAATGGGAAACCACTAGAAACTTACAGTAAATGGCATGAGATGTTTGTGTGACTGAAACACCACTCTTGTAGCTACTTAGAGTCATGGTGGCAAAGGTCAGTCTGGAGACAGTGACACTCGTCATGATCACAGTTAAGGAAGACATTGACCTGGATCTAGGAAGCAGAGAGAAGTGGACTCATTGGGAATATATTTATGAAGTAGAACCAGATTGTCTGACCGAAGGGAGGTGAGAGGAAAGAGAGATGAAAAAGAGGGGCAGTGGGGAGGTGCATGTGCCAAGAAAGTGGGGTCTTGACTTATTTACTGTTGGAGCTGTTGGCTTGTAGCTGGGATGTGTGTGCGAATTCCTTTGAGTGAATGATCGACAAGGGAATATTCATATACATGGATGCTTCAGGCTTGTAAAAGACGTTCACACAGTGTTACCCAATGTTCTCAAGACAAAGGCCCTTTCTAACAAGTCATATCTCCATCACTGTGGAAAAGCCACAGATAATGACATCATTTGGAAGAATCTTGAAAGTCTGATCCAGAACGCTGCCTTCCAGAAGCAGGTGAGGGTAGGAACGTCCTGTGGGCAGGTAGGCACTGGCATGAAGGGGTGTAGGGAAAGCATTGGCAAGGAGAACTCTGGGTCTCCTGATACTCCTGTGGCTGTTCTAGCTCAGCGTGTTTCCCCATCCTCCTTCCCCCCTTCTTCCCACCTCCACCCAAGGCTCTAGAGCCGTGGTTCTCAGCTGTCCTAATGCTGTCCTAATGCTTTAATACAGTTCCTCATGTTGTGGTGACCCCCAACCATAAAATTATTTTCAATGCTACTTCATAGCTGTAATTTTGCTATTATTAATTATAGTGCAGAGTCTGTGTTATCTGGTGGTCTTACACAGATGACCCCTGGGAAAGAGTCATCTGACCCTTAAAGTGGTTGAAAGACACAGGTTGAGAACTGTTGTTCTAAACCCATGATTGACGATTCTCCTTCTCTACCCCAAGCCAGCCTAACCTGTGTGAACTTGGACTTTCCCTTTCTTCGGAGAGCCCCCTCAGGCTTCCCAATCTGGTCCTGGTCACAGTCCCTGTGCCCCAGGAGGCTCCAGCAGCTGTCAATCCAGAGCCTCTCCCAATGGAAAGCAGCCAAACAAGAAAGATGGAAATGGAATCACATTTTAGAAGTTGAGAATTACAGACTGGGGTGGAAATGCAACCTCTCAGGATAATTGCTATTTATAAAGCCAACAACATGCAGTGGGTTTTGGATGCCTCATTTCCACTGTCCTCTGGATGTTACCATCTCTGTTTCAGAGATGAAGAATGGACAATCGGGGAGAGAGGTGACCCACCCAAGGTTACATAACTTAACACAAAGTCCTACGATGAGAGTGTGGCCAAGTCAAGACAAACTTGGATATTTGATTTGCAAAGCCTCTGCTTAATGTCTAACTTCTGCCTGGGGGTGTCTCTAACAGGATTTTATTCTCTCTCTCTCTCTCTCTCTCTCTCTCTCTCTCTCTCTCTCTCTCTGTGTGTGTGTGTGTGTGTGTGTGTGTGTGTGTGTGTGTGAGTGCATGTATGCCTGTGGGTGTGGGTGCATGCCTCATGTTTGTGGTGCCTGAGGAGTAGAGAAGAGCTCGAGTTGTATCCCTTGGAGTTGAAGTTAAGAGCAGCTGTGAGCCACTGTACATGAGCGTTGAAGCCACTAAACTAAGGCCCTCTGGAAGAGCAATGAGCCCTTGCAGTCAGTTGCTCAGCTTTCTCTCCAGGCCCTTCAGAAGGGACATCAGTCGCACCATCAGACAGAGATGGGACGGTCTCACCTCCAGGTTATTTGATATTTTAAAACATAAATAAATGATTGCAGATGCAGGATTATGCTCACCATGCTCCTCCCATCATAGCTCATTAGTACGGAGTCTATGCAGTCTCTTCTACTGCTTTATGAGCTCTTTGTTTTTCTACTCCACCCTCCTTCCTCACTCCGGCTCCCCTAGGTATGCACTCCAGTGTATGATATACAGGCCAGTGTGCTCATGGATCCTTGTTAGAAACTAATGCTGTTTTGTGGGGTGCCTGTGCTTTTAATTTACACTAATGGCATGATACTGTAGATCTTAATCTGCTTATTTCTTGTTTTTCCTCTTCTCTGTACCACATGTAACATCCATTCTTGTTGCTCAACTACTTCCTAGCTTGAAATGCATCTACTGTCTCCTATCCTTCCTATCCCTCCCTCCAGGCTTCCTTCAATCAGGGAAGCCCCTAACTGACCATTCTGGACCAGTCCATTAGGAATCAATTCATTAATGACTGGGCTTAGTATGTGACTATTGGTTCATGGACTTCACACAAATACAAATTTACGATGTAATCCCAGAACCCTTTGCAGAAAGTCTCTGCCAGTTTGTCAACAGCAGAGACCATTCTTTCTATTTTTCTCTCTAGCACTTGACCACAGCCTAATTCTAATTGTGTAAATCCCTAGAGACTGTTGATACCCACAGGGTGTGGATACAAGGTCATGGGGCCAGAGTGATCAGCTGCCTCCAGATATGAGCACTGGCTTGGCTGTTGGCATCGAAAGCCATCCATATACCTGTCCTGCCCTCATAGCATCTGTGAATCTCCCGAGTTCTCCTGGGTCTCGGTTCACCCAGCCTGGTTCAATCAGAGCCATCCTTCTATGCTGGGGAGCACTTAGAAGGGGTGATGATGGTGTTTGGGGGTACATCACCCTCACAGCCATGGCTGAGTTGGTTGCAGATGTAGCCGGGTACCTTCTTGGTTTCAAGGGTCTCGGTCAACCATTCCTTTCTATCTCAGCTACTTAAGTATTCTCCATGCCCCCTGATCCATCCTATCTATGTTGAAATCCCAGCATGCTCTTCTCCTGAGCACAGACAGCCATTTGTATAAGCAGCAGAGTAGTTTGCTGAGAGCTTGGTTTTGGCTTCTCACTACAGTAGAAAGATGAATCCCTGTGTTTCCCTGGTAGGGGCGGGGAGGGACTTAACAGGGAGAAATGGTGTTGCTTCCTCTGCCCCTCACTCCTGGGAAGAAAAAGAACTTACTACTTCAGGTTTCTAAAATTGAAGTTCTTCTGGACTGACTACCACACACCATGGTGGAGTAGAAGTAAGGAAGGAAACAAACAAACAAACAAACAAACAAAACCAAAACCTCACCAGTGCTTCAGGACTTGACTAAAGAGCCACTTTAGGTGTGGCAGCAGATTCCAGAAACCAAGTTAGGATAGTAGACAATGCTTCCTCCTCTCCTACAGGTGATCTAGAAAGCAAAGACTGGGGTTTAGAAAGAGTTTCTAAGAAGCCTATGAGTACAAAGCAGGGATTGAGGCCCACATGGAACCTGAGAATCTAAGCAGAAATAGGAAGAGGCACTGTCCCCGCAACAGAATCTGTTCACTACAGACACGAAATTGCTTCAATGAACAACTGCCAACTTCTGTGTCACAGAAGAAGCATTATTTAGCCTATGCATCTTTAGATCAGCTGGGATTGGATGACGCAGGCTGGCTTAGCGAGTTGGTCCTATATGTCTCATCCAGGCATGCTAAGGCATCTGTGGCTGCCTGGGGATTGGCGAGTCTCAGATGGGCTATGGTGGTGGTGGCTTAGCTCCATGTGTCTCTCATTTTCCTCCTGGAATTAGTAGGCTAGCCTAGGCATGCTGTCTCACAAGAACAGCAAAGTTCAAGACAACAGGCCCAGTCACAAGCTCGCTTTCCCAAGCTTTGCGGTTACGTGGCTTTGAACCGATTCCAAGCCCGTGTCGTTTGCTGCAATAGATGTTCGGCTGTGGAGAGAACGTTCGGTGTGCTCCCCAGCCCTTGGGATTGTGCCAGTGAACTTTCCTTTCAGGGGGAATACTGTATCACATCTTATCAGACCCAATATGTGAGTTACAGGCACATCTGAGTTTTATAGGTGCTCTGAGAGCTTAGGCTGTGATGGCTGCACTCCATCACTTGTTTCTCTCAAAACTGACAGCTCAGGTAACGTGGGGCCACACTCTGTAGTCTTAGGACCACTCTCCCAAGGCACACTCACCAACACCCTTGAGTGTCAAGGGACCTGGCAGGTGATCATGGACACATCCTACATCAGAGTCTCTTTTGGGCTTAGTTTCCCCTAAGGGTCACCTATAAGGCTCACCTTACCCAAAGCTCTAACTTGTCTTCAGGTTGCACAGAGGTGCAACCTAATGCACTGACTAGGTGTTAATGGTTTTATAATTCACTCACCATGTATGAAGTCGGTGTTTCTCATGTAGCAAGCATGTTCTCGACATGTATGAAGGCAGCGTTTCTCATGTAGTAAGAATGTTCCCTGGGAGTTTGCCTCTCTTCATTCTTCCCATCACCAAGCTTTGTTAACCCAAGGGAAAGCTCTTTGTAGACATAGATGGTGAGCTTGGTGATATAACACTCTGACTGCCTCCCTTCTGTCACTGTAGACAACACCTGACCATGTGGCATTTCCCATGTTTTAACAACCAAATGTTAAAATCTCTGGGAAGGTTCAGAAACGACAGAGAGGGCTAGGGAAGGGCAGTCAGCGGTCTCTACTCTCAGAACTGCGCTGCAATGGAGCCTCCTCCTCCACACCTTCCTGTCTTTATTTCCTTTGAGTGGATCTTCGTTTTCTCTACCAAAGAATTCCCAATATACATATGCATGCACGCGCACGCACGCACACACACACACACACACAGAGAGAGAGAGCGAGAGATGTATATGTTTTTATGTAGTAAAATATTAACTACCATCCCCAAGATATCTAGATGTTACATTGTTCCAGATGTCCTGTTTTAAATGTAAGTGTATTTCCACCAAAACAGAAACAGGACAATAAATATTCACAAACACAGAAACACTATGTATGTATGTATGTACATATGTGTGTGTATTAATGTGTGTACATATACGATTCTTCTTCCTGTCATTTTTTCGCAAGACTTTGGGGTGTCTAAGGGGATCAGTTTGACATCTCTTTTGTGGCTTTCTCATGGAGAAGACTGGATGCATTTAGAAGACGTAACAGCCTCTGAACAAGGACAGAATGATGAATTCAACCCATCCAGGGAAACAACCAGTGCAGGGGGATTGCCCCTAGAAAATTTCTAAATCACACGTCCTGGCAACCTGGTGGGACCCTCTCCCTCTGTCCATGGCTGCTGCCTCTCTGAAGAGGTTGGGTGGGTGTGCACTACCTTGGGGTGCCAGGTGTAGTGGAGCATCAGGCAAAGAGATCTGAGAGGACCCAGGAGAAGGTCTGAAAAAAAAAGACCTGTCTCAGGAGAGAGGAAGGAAATGGTTCAGGAGCCAGAATACAGATGCTACCTTGAGGCCTAAGACTACATAAAGCCAGAGAGAGGACCAGGTCCATAGCTCATATTCAATCTCTCTCTCTCTCTCTCTCTCTCTCTCTCTCTCTCTCTCTCTCTCTCTCTCTCTCTCTCTCTCTCTCTCTCCTGTGTGTGTGTGTGTGTACACTTCATGAAGCTAGGACACTAAGTGCTGGAGGAACAGGGCTCCAGAACTCCTATTCCTCCTTCCCTTTCTGAAAAGATGGGTAGGAAGCCTGGGCTACTCCAGGAGCCTCCAGTGCCTGCTAATCCTGCTGTAGAGTTCCTGGTGGTCCAAGCAGTTCTGCCTCTCACCTAAAATGACTGTCCAGGCAGGAGTCAGATTCTTGGGATTTTTAGAGGTAATGAGAAGATATGAGCCAGAACAAGTTTGACTCCTTGACCCCCTCATTGAACTGAAAACAGGAGAAGTGAGATCAATTCTGGGAACCTGAGCAGCAAGGGAAAGCAGGCCAGAGGAACGGGAGGCTATCCAGGTCACTTCCACACCTCTCAGCAGGGAGGAGGAGAAAACCCTGGCAGGTAACAGCATAAGGGTGTGTGTTGATGTCTGCTACAACACTGAAGCTGACCCTGAGCTAAATATTCAGATTCAAAGCTCCATGATCAGGCTGGAGTTTGGACATACAGGTAGACATACACATACTCCATGCACGATGGGACAAAAACTAAGAGTGACATGAGTCCAGAGAAGGCAAGCGCAGCCATTTTGGTCAGAAAGTCCACACAAAGCAGTATGGACTAGGGATGTCTGTGGTGGTAACAAATTACGCTGGGATCAGGTAAAAGAGCAGCTGCCATCTGCTGGTTTCCATGCCAGAGGGAAAGATGATTCTAGAGGGGCTCACAGGAGCTGGCAGACGACCTGGCCCAGAACTGCTACACATGACTCTTCCCACAAGTCATACGTCAGAACTAATTGCATGGTCTCTAAGTCAGCAACCCTGGAAACCAATCCCACTGTGCCCCCGATGTGTGGAGAAAACAGAAAATCTGGAGAACACACTTAGGAGCGACAAAGAATGTTCCCAAGAAGGAGAAACTTGGGGTGCCATTTGCAGAAGATGTGGGCAATGAGACAGAGAAGGAAAAAGATCTTCCAGACGCTGAGGCTACATGGAAACCCTGGGGACATTGGCAGAGTTGGAGCCCAGGGTGCTGGGTGGTAGAGAGGCTGGGGTGGTCTCTTCTCTTGAGTCTTGCTTGGCAACTTGGAGAATGTCTTCCAGCAATGTGCAAAGAAATAGGCAGCTTTGAGCACCACTGTGCTAGGCAGGCTTAAAAGGGAAATACCCAGGAGGGTTCGGGGAGAGCTATATTGGGCACTCACTTGGCTTCCTAAGCAGAGGCCTGCAGTCAGCTGGCCTCAGACTCCATTGTCTTCGTTTCCCCTGATGATGCTTTTTTATAACTCTGAGATACCCGCTGCTCGCTTTTATTTGAAAGATTTTAAAGACCTGCTGTTGAAATCGGGGTGTGGTTTGGAACTCCTAGGGTGAGTAAAATCTTGTTTTCTACTGGGCTTTGAAGATGATGTAGATGAACAGTGTCACAGATGCCTAGAGCGCGGGAGCTCCTGAGTATATCAGGTCTTTTCCAGGGCCCCCATTACAACTGTACTCCACAGGTCCCTGTAGAACTGAGAGAGACCAAGACAAGACTGGTTTCTGAGGGCACAAGTCTCTGAAGAGTTGTGCGCCTGACTTCTCACAGGTAGATCTCTAGATAATTCCCTAATCAACATAAAAGCAAGAAGCTGAGTAGGGAAGGGAACAGCCCCAAATGCCATTGTCAAGTTAAGTCATGGACTCCATCTTAGTGTGGTTTGTTTGTTTGTTTATTTGTTTGTTTGTTTTTCTGTGACCTTGACACAACAAGAGATATCTGAGAAGAAGGAACTGTAGTTGAGAAAATGATTTCCTTAGATTGTCTGTAGGGCATTTTCTTGATTAATGATTGATGTCAGAGGGCCCAGGCCATTGGTATGGGCAGTGCCACCCTTGGGCAGGTGCTCCTTGGGTGTAACAGACAGCAGACTGAGTAAGCCAGTAAGCAGCACTCCTCCATGGCCTCTGCCTCCTCAGTTCCTGCCTCCATTCTTGCCTTGAATTCCTGCCTTTGCCTCCATCAGTGGACTGTGACTTGGGATATGTGAGTGAAACAACCCTTTCCTCTCTCTGTTGCTTTTGGTCATGGGGTTTCATCACAGCAACAGAAACCCTAAGGCAGGCACCATGTTGGAGTGATGAGCAGCAGCAGAGGTGTTGTCACACAGTGTCCCTGTCTAGGGACAGCCACAATCCACATCTCTTCCATTTGCACAGATAAGAGTGGACCTCTGCTCTACTCCAGGAGAATAAGCATCAGAATAAACATGCTTAGCTTCCATCTTCCGTACAAGCCCTGTGCATGCTGTCTTTGGGGACTGCACCACCCTATCCATGACCTTGGCATGCACTGGGCAATTCCAGTGGAGCAGGGATGCACACCTGTGCCAGCCTCTCTCTCACTCTAGAATCTATCACATGGATACTGCCTGCCTCAGAGACCCAGGCTCTTCTCTTCTTTGTCCTGGTCATTACGCCACCATTGTAGTACTTTTCCTCAAGAAAATCTACTCGCCATTCTAGAACAAAATGGAGTAGGAAACTGAATGCTATGTGCTGCTACTATGGGCCTGTTTGCCTTCAATTCACAGGACTCTGAGTAGGACATTTCACTTTGGCCTCAGGTCCAAGCCACTTGTATTATATTAGTTTTATTGTCATTGCTGTTGCTAAAGGTGGGGGGACTAAACCTGAAAAAGAAAGCAACTTAAGGTGGGATTTATTTTGGCTCATAGTCTCAGAAATTTCAGTCGACCATAGTGGGGAAGGCATGCTGCTGGCTTTTGACCGAGCTTGGGGTGGAGGCTTGTTCACACTGTGCCTATGGATCAGGAAGCAGAGAATGGATTGGAAGCAGGGCTAGTTTACAACCCAATGCCTGGACCCTGACTCCCCTCCACAAGTCAAGCTTTTGGTTTCAAAGATTCTACAATCTCCCAAAATAGTGCCAACAGCCGGAGAACACACGTGTTCAAATGCAAGAGCCCATAGAGGGCATTTTCCATCCAAACTGTAGCACTTTCTGTGCCGTTGACATAACTAGAAAGCCCCATTAAAGCTGATTTTGGTTCCCCATAAGGCAAGGCATGTCTCTTTTCTAGAATCCAGGCAGGGAGGAAGGGGAAACAGCCAGCCCTGTAATCACCCACATAAGACATGATTCTTGAGTTCCAGCAAGCTGCAGGGTTTCTGTCTTCTCTAATGGTTCCTAGACTTCTACCCATAATCATGGCCAGGAAGTCTGGGACTGGGAATGACCAACACCAGACCCTCTAGCAAGATGAAAGGCTGGATTAGAGGGAGAGGGCTCAGAACAAGGGCCCAGTGGGAATATTAAAAGGTTTCAAGTCAGAGATGATGCCCGGAACAAGGGTGCACCCGTCAGCATTTGCCAGGGAAAGCAGAAACAGGAGTAGATTTCCTGGCAGGGACTGGCTGACATAATGGTGTGGTTGGCAAGGCATGACCAAAGTCCTCAGCCTGAACAGTCGGGAAGGCTAGGCCAGAGCTCTGAGCTCTGTGAAGCTATTGCTCATAAGTGGGCTCTTGCTCTTCTCAGAGAAGTCTCAGCTCTGCCCCTAAGGCCTTTCAACCAGTCACAGCTGGCATAGCCGGATTCTTGGGTAATTTGCTTCTTATCAGCCAACTGATCCTAAAGTTAAATCACACCAATTGAACAGCCACCCGAACAGCCGCCGACCGTGGCTTGACTAAGCAATCAGATGGCCACCTGGTTAAGCAACACATGACCATCTTTAGGGATCTTGGTCTGTCTTCCAGGTAGAAGAAATTCTGAGATCTTAAGATGCTCCCCACCCCCAAGTAGAGCCTTTTGCATCCCTTTGTATATGTTCACAGTGGCACTAAACTTCACTTGCTGCAGCTCAGCCTTGAAGGTCGAGAGTAGCCTGGCTGAAGAGGTGTGTCTCGTTCTTTACAACTCTATCCAGAGGCCCGGAGCAGGGTTTTTATATTCTTTAGGCAGATACATTGAAGACCATCATTGCCTTGTGTGTAACATGGGGATCCTTATACACACTTCAGAGGGTGTTTTTGAGGGTTAAATGAGCTAGCAGTTATGTGTCAACTGTAACCAGATGGGTGTCTGGGGGTTCATTTTTGATAGAGTCTGGGGGGAAGTTTATAGAGCCAGCCTCCAGGTATACTCACCAATGGGACAGTGTCCAACACATCTCACTGTTCCCTCGTCTGTGGTTTTCTTAGCAGGCTAGATTCTAGCAACACAATAACGAAACTCAACTTTTAAATGCATGAAGCAGTGTTCTAGAAAGTTATGTGAGCTATTTCAAGCAGTGTGGTAGAAATGACATTTATGTGACTGGTTCCCTGCAGAATCTCACAAAACGCCCACTTATCTTCTCACATCTAACTGGAATGTTCTCTGTTTGGCGAAGGCTGCCCTTGAGTCCCTGGGCCTGGTGTGTGCTTCCATCCTAAGATGACCAGTGATGACAGATGCCCAAACACAGACTCAGCCACTTGCTGCCTGGCTCAGCTACCCACCACCCACCTCTCACCTCCAACCACTATCCCCAAATACTCACCAGGCATCTGCATTTCTGCCCGAGAAGTGTATTTGGAGCCACATCCCCTTGGGTGAGTGGGATGAGGGGGACCTGCGGTCTGTTGCATCTGAGGAATGAGCCCCTGGGGGCCCAGAGGAGCACAGAAGTACAACTCCCTCCTTCCTACCATACTTCAGTCACCATGCCTGGGTTGCTTCAGTTCCTCTCTGATCCACTACTGACAGCAGCTGTCTTGTCTGCTGTCCTCTATATTACAATCACTCTTCTAGGGACTTGGGATTTATTAACTCACACAAGCCTTATAAACTCTCCACATAGACACTGTTACCTTTTGTGATGTGTATATCTTAAAGCTGAGTCTGACCTGTTGGTAAATACCTGGGCTAGTTTGGAAACCTGGGTCCATCTAACTCCACAGCTGAAGTCCTTAGCCATGACTGTACGGGGCAGAACTCTCTTCAGTGTTTGCTGAAACAGTGCAGATATTTCTTCTTTTATTTCATCCTCATTCCCACATCTGTCGCCATACACTCAACACCTGTAAGAGGGCTCGCTGTTGTTCTGATGTGTGTGACTTGGGAGTTTGTGATCTGAGCTGCAGATCAGCACCCCAGTTAGCAGCCTGACTAGTCCCTTACCCCTGCTCTCCTGTATCAGTCACTGCCAGTCCTCAGCCCTGAAAGGAACCATGGGATATGGGTTGGAACATGAGTGGTGACCGAGTACACAGTGAACTGTGGCTTCTGGTGCAGTCTGACGTTTCCTCTTCTGTCACATGGCTTTAGCTTGTGTTGTGCCTGCCTTCACAGTGGCTGGGAAGTCACCTGAATGGCACTTGCTCTCTTTGCCTCAGATCCTAATTGAAAGGGATGGATTGAAGTGTGAAAAGGCCTGCAGCATTGTGGGAAAGCCCTTCTGAGGGACGGGCAATATTGGACCGGTTGGGAAAGTTATGGGGACCTAGAGAAGACTGGAGAGCATTTTGTTTTCCTTGAGAGTTAGAGACAGAAAGCCATGTCAGTGTCATAGTCCTCCCAGAGTCCCAGGGACTGCAGCAGTACTGACAGGGCCACCACTTGTTTCTGGCCAAGGGTCACAGGTCCAGGATTTTTTTATTGTTATTTACATTTATTGAAATCCACCCACCGCTCTTTCCAGGGGAACAATGACAGAGATCCATCTAGGAGCATCTTTAAAGCTTGGAGGGAGAAAAGGAAGGAAGGACAAAGACAGCAGAGGAGAGAGAGAGAAGAAAGAAAAGAAGAGGGGGGATGAGATGAAACTAGATGAGATGGGGGACAAAGGCATGGAGAGAGGGAGGGGTCAAATTTTAAAAAGAGCTATGTAGAAGCTCTACGGCCAGGATGCTCTAACCAAAGAGTACAGGCCACTGGATTGGAGTTGCCTTGTCGTCTGACTCCAGACTCTCTCCTTTGACGCCTGTAACATGGGCCAGAACAAACACACCCACTTCTCTAAACTGGGTGCCAGCAGGACTTAGGGGTGATCTTAAGGTGATGACTCCTTGCCCCTGAATGATGTAATTCCATCCAGCTGTTTTGCCAAATTTAAGAGTGCTTCGGACTGAGCCAGGAAAAGAGTGTTTCACAGGAGGCGATGGAAGGCAGGGTGGCTGGCTGCACACAGTGTGCAGCTCAGGCCTAACTGGAGTAGGGCTTATTCTCAGGGACTGAGTGAGATGGTGCATGTCACAACAGAGGGCAGGACTTTGAAAGAAAGCCTGGTTTAAAGGGCTGCGAGCAAATGCCTGGATGTCTCGAAATTCCAAGGACTTTTGTTTACATTAAAAAAAAATCTACCACTATTGATCAGACTCAAAAATCAAACAGAGAGCGTTTTAAGACACAAGAACACAGTGCATGAGCCCTGAAGAAGTGACGTCATGGGAGAGGAGCAGAGAAAGCAAAACACAGCTAAGGACAGCACTGGAAGAGTTTAAGGCTAGGTCTCTCACATACTGACATGCTCTCTGGGCCATAACTTGAGCGCATAGGACCTGAAGGCAGCGTAGTATGATGGGAATCCTGCTTTAAGGCCTCAGGACCTCAGATGAGGTGAGGGCCCCACACAATCACAACTACAACTGGCCGTCTTGAGCTGCACGCATTGGCAGCTGAACAAATTCCCCAGGGTAGTTCGTCTAGCCAGAGGAACCTAGGAAGTTATAACGGTTAGAAAATTTTCAAAACCACAAGGAGGTTCCGTGTGAATTGGGAAGTTAGATTCATCTAATTGTTTGAGATGAAATTAAAAAAAAAAAACAAACCAAAACCAAAAACACAACAGTCCCCAAAGCCCTCAAACCCTGGCAGCAGCACCTCACTCCCCCTATGATGTCAGTGCCAAACCGCAGCATCACCAGCCCCGCCTTTTTCCCAATGTGGGAGAAAAATAAGCCCAGCAATCAACATGAAATGTCATTTTTTTTTTAAACCTAAGGAATAGCTGTAATTTGCAAGAAGCCAGAATGCAATTAGCATACGCTTGCCAGAAGGGGCAGGCTCCAGAGGCCCCTGCATTGCTTCATCTGTGAGTGGGCTCATCCCCCTTGTTTAGTGGGTTTTCTGCCCTGTTACTGGCCAAGGTTAAAGGATGAAGAGGAAGATCTGTGTGGGAGCATCATAGCAGGGTTTTGAGGGTCCTCATGGAGGAAAGAAGGGGGTTGAGTGCCTGTTGGTGACTGTTTTATTTAGAACAAGATGAAATGAGGGTCTTGGTCCAGCGTTCTCCAGCTCCTGGCTACAGCAGCAGTTTTGTAACCTTGTTTCCTGGGTCACAAGTGCTACAGGGCAGAAGGCAAGAAAATCAGGGCAGATGGTAAATAATAACTGCGTTAACCTGGTATAGAGATGAGGCCCTTGGGGGAGACGGGAAATTATGGCTTCTTAGGCAGGTTCGGAGTGGCCTTTAAATTGCTTCTGCTAGTGTACCCTGCTCAGCTGAGTGACATTTGTCTAGAATTGCTGCTGCCTGCTGTGTCCTTACCCACCCCCCACATACACACTCTTTCCTGACCTTGGGGTTGACCCTGGAGGTTGCCCCCTGAACCTGTTCCTTCTTTAATGTCTATTGTGATGTGAGGAGCTCAACTGACTCTGCGGCAACCCAGACTCCCCATGTGGGAGGGGGTTCCTCTAAGACCCCTCACATGAGCCTGGTTGGACCCCCTTCTGTGAGCTTCATTAAAGGACACAAAACTGCCTCTTGAGTGACTATCACCCGAAGCACAGATTTCATTTGCCTCTCTTTCTCCCTTTAAAATTTCTACAGTGCAGAGCATTTTCCCTTGCCTGAGGATGAAATCTCTGTCTTGGGCAGGTCCCATAATTTTCTCCTGGCTTTTAGGTAATAAAAAAGAGTTCTGGTCACTTTAAACCACAAATGCAGTCTCCACTTAGTAATTAAAATGTTCCCCATCCAAGATAACAACACTTCTCAACCTGTTTTACTTCCCACAAAAGGGATTTTTTTCTGGGGAGAGAGCCGGGGTCTTTAATCTCACTTCGGACTCCAGCTTCTCTCCCTTTGAAGCAGAAGTGGGGACTTATGGGGCCTCTGACCTTTTCAGAGCTTGACCCGTGGAGGTGTGAAGATCTTGGGGAAAGTGATGTCTGGTTACCTTGGTCCAGCCAGCCTCACACAAGCTCGGGGCTCTCCATGCTTGCCTCAGGCACACAGCAGCAACTCATCGGGGTTCCTCTGCCCATGTCTAGGTGGTCCCATGCCAAGTGTGGATGGCTACAGGATAACACATGCTCCTGGCAGGGAAGAATTTCTTTCCAGGTCTGACTGATTCACACAGCGCTATCCTATCTCAGTTATCTTGTTCTTCTACTTTGTCTTTTCAGACTGATAGACATGCTTCTCTCTTGGGATTCCATCATGTGCGCATGCGTGTGCGTATGTGCACGTGTGTGTGTGTGTGTGTGTGTGTGTATGTGTGTGTGTGTGCATGTGTGTGTGTGTGCGTGTGTGTTCAGTGTAAGTGTTCCTGCAAATAAAAGGGCCCACCCATAACTCTCCAAGGGTCTCATTAAGGGCTCTTCTATAGCTTAAGGTGAATGAAAACTAGTTGCCCACCAAGCATTCCCCTGCCTTGTTTTCCAGCCCAGTTCTCTCTTCTGTGTATTTTCCTTCTCCTCCCTCCCCTCTTCTCTCCTCCTTACCCATTGTCTTTCTGTAGAGTCTCACCCTGTAACCCAAGATGCTCTTTAGCCTAAGATCCTCCCATCTCTCCAGTGTCAGAGTTACAGGACATCCCAGCTTCTCTTGCCTATTTTCTTCTTGATTTGTGATGAGAAGCCTAAGCGCTATGAACTGAGCCCTTTACAGTGGTCTGCCATGCCACTTCTGCCTTAACATCCCTCACTGACTCATCAGATGCCCTGGGCTTGTTCCCTCCCCTGCATCTGTCTATGCATGAAGCTGCCCTGCTTCCATACACATTCATGGGGGCTGGGCCAAAGCAGCTCTAACAGTGAGCTCCAACTAATTAGCATGTCTTCTTTATCTAGATAAGGGGACCAATTCTGCCATGGGCACCCAACCACCTGAACAGACAGGAGTAGGGATGTTACCGGGCGTTGACCCAAGCAGACATTGCCTATGTTCTCTGGGAATGACCAGAAAAGACCCTCTACCACTTCCTTTACAGTGGGGTCGAAAGCTGGACTTGTGATAACCATTTCCTTAGAAACCAGGTATCTGCCCCACCTTTCAAGTCACTGCCAACTTTCTTGAAGGAGAGAAACTCTGCAGCAGTGTTTGGACTCTGGCTCCCCATAGGCAGCATCTGATGGCTCTGTGTGTGTGTGTGTGTGTGTGTGTGTGTGTGTGTGTGAGATAACCAGGCTTACAGGTGGGAATGATACTAGCTGAGAGATGTGTTTTAAAATTTTTTGAAATGCATAGGGAAGACACACAAGAAAGACTTCCCAGGCCCCAATACCAGTGGTTTGAACCTGAAATTCTTGTCTAGTATGCCAAAACTATTATTTGGACCTTTCAGTGACTTGAGTCAAGGTATTTCTCCCCTCCTCCTTCCTTCCCTATTTTTCCCCCCACCCTTTTCCCCCCTGTTATGGTTAGTTCAAATTCACTGTTTTGTGACTTAGAATTGAAA
Source organism: Mus caroli (assembly GCF_978045245.1). NCBI lineage: Eukaryota > Metazoa > Chordata > Mammalia > Rodentia > Muridae > Mus > Mus caroli. Next base: position 29,980,915 of record NW_028227261.1, on the reverse strand, counting down.
GACTCTTAAGCCGTAGTTCTTGAGCCAAGAGCGTCTTCCAGTCCTGGAACCCCTCTGTCTGAGGTCACACATCTTGACAAACCCACTCCTTCTGCCCCCATTTAAACACATCTTAGGAACAATGTTCTTCCTTCCTCAAATTTCCACGTAGAATCCCATCTCCTTAAATCTCCTACATGGTAAGATACAACTTTGCTTTACAATTTTTATTGAGAATCATTGCAGATCTATAATGTGAACGACAGGTCAGACCCCTCCACACCCTCATTCTGGCTTAAAGAATATGTCATCTCTTCAGTAGCAGTTTCTTCTCCCTCCCCATGAAAAACTAGTATGCCAAATGTGTTTGTTACCTTCTTACATATATTTTATGTTCATCTCCTCTTGATATATTCCTAAACAATATGCAGTATCATTCTGAATCCTTCATACACGCACATAAATGATATCATATTGTCTGTATTCTCTTGTGACTTATCTTCTTCGTTATGATTCTCAGATCCTCCAGATTGCTTTGGCAGCTCTGGGTTAACTCAGACTTATGTGGTTTTCCATGCATGAATTTCTATATCCATTCCCATGGTGACACATAGTCTAAGATGTCAATCAAAAGGGATGCTACTCAGAAGATGTTTGGGCCTGTGCTGTAGAACATACACAACGAGAGCTTCTAGTACATTCTCCTGGAGTGCAATTGCTGAATCGGAGGGTGTGGGTACCCTTCATTCTGCTACCCACTGATCAAATATTCCCTTGTCTTTTACTCATGCTATCTAGTCACATAGATTTGTTGGGGGACAAAAGCATTGCACCTGGCTTTCATCTTTCTTAATGACTCCCAACACAAAGATTGTGTGAATAAGTGTCATGAAACAAACCAATGATCTCTACAAATGTCTACCTGCAACCTCTGGGACCAGGGACTATGCCACCTTTGTAGAAGTGATTAAATGAACGATATTGAAATGGGGATTATTCTGCCTCATCTAGACACATCAGTGTCAGTGCGAGTGTTATAGTAGGGAAGTATCGAGGTAAGAGTTGGAGAAGGCTAGTGTCTGCAGACGCCAAGGCAGGAATGAGATAAGAGGTAATACAAAGAAACCTCAAGGCCACTAGATTCTTCTCTGGCGCTTCTGGAAAGAGCACAACCCTGCAACCCATTTTAGCTTTCTAATTGCCAGAAGTACAAGACGGAATGTCTATGTTGTTTTGTCCCACTAAGTTTGCCAGAACCAATTGTAAGAAGACTTGGAAATGGATATAGTAAGCAAGGCCTCCTTGGAACAAATTTCGAGGACAGATCTTCCCTCTCATGGCCCCACGCACCCACTCTAAGGATGGACTGTGTTTTTTCATTTAGAATGCTAATAAACACTGGGAACTGGACAGCTGATCAACAGAAATTTGTTCCCTGTGGTTCTTGGGACTAGAGGTCCAAGACTTGGGTCAGTAGAGTTGGTGGCTGGAGAGGGTTCCTCATAGATGACACCACATCTCCACAGGGTGGGAGGGCACACCCAGCATCCTGAACCTCCATTTTTAAGGACACCAATGCCTTAGTGTTGTCTTCACAGGTCTTCTCTTCTTCTGCCGTCTAAGCCAGTCATCCCCCAAAGACACACCCTGTCACCAGTTTGAGGCTTAGGACCGCTACATATGAGTTTGGAGGACATAAATACTCAGTAAAGTAAACATTTAAAAAAGGCTTCTTTTTCCTTCTCACTCCCAATATTCCCTCGCTTGTCACCTTTCAGCTGGCCCCGTAGTTCCTATCAACAGGAAACTCCTCTGGTAAAGGTTCTTATTTGAGGAAATCTAGACGGTCCCCTGGGGACTCTAAATAAAAGAAAGTCACTGTTTTCCTGTTTCAGGCCCTGCCTGGGCTCCCTGTGTAAGGCATCTCATTTAAATTTCATAGTAATTCTATCAATGATTAGCACTCATTATTAGGAATTATTGGTTCTGGGCTCTCTTAAAAGAACCCACTTAACCACACAGTGAGACATGGTTGTCTCCTTATTGATGAATAGATTGGAAGAAGTTAAAAATTGTGCCCAAAGTCCTCAAAGCTGGCATGGCATGGCATGAGTGAGGGTTTGTGACCCAGACCCCAGTAGTCTCCAGGTCTCATGAGAAGAGTGACAAAGCTCAGCATGGATGGCCTATTCCTACTGTGAATCCTGTCTTCCGGATCCTAGGGGCTACCTGGGTCCACGTTTCCCTGCTATATCTGCAGCAAAGGGAATGTGTCCCTGAGTTACTAAAGCAGGTACCTAGGCCACTCACTGACCCATACACAGGACTGAATACCACGAGGAACTGTTCCCTTGTTCCAGGTCCTCTGTAAACATCTGCTAAGATAATCTTCTAGCTTACAGCATCTCCCACTGGAGCAACTATCAGAGGGTGTTGATAGAGAAATCAGAGTGATTTGCTAGTAGAGAGGTGGGGAAGGAAATGGAAAAGGAGAGGAAGAGAGACGGAGGAGGAGGGAGTGGGACCGAGGAAAGGAGGAGGAAGGAGAGAGAGAAGGAGAAGAGGAATAGAGATGGGGAAGCACCTATGTCCAGAGTTAGGCTATTGATTACCTTTACGGTGTAACTTCTGAGTTCTACCAAAGAGGTCAGACATGCAGCCATTGATCCACAGATGAAGCTCAGAGATCGGAGTTCAGGCTGTGTACAGTGAGGAGGCTCTAGTGTTCATGACCCTGGCAATGATCCAGAAAAACATTCCAGCTCTCCTTAAAATGTTGATTAAGCCGCCGCCACTCCTTTTGCCCAGTTGCAAGTATGTGTGATCACAGGGTTAATTTCTGTGTGGTGGGATGTGACAGAAGGAAGGTGTGTAAAACCAGGGTCAGCTCTAGCAAATGACTGCTCACATTTCCTATCTGTGGCTCTGCGTTCCTGCCTATGGGACTTAGCACTGACTGCGCACAGCAGAGCTACCTCTCCACCAGCCTAGACCAGTTTGAGGGGCTGGCCTAGGGGGAGATAAACTAACTTATTTAAGCCACTTCATCTTTGGGTGATTGATTGATTTGTGTTTGTGTGTGTATATAACCGTTACTTTTACTCTGATTGATTTAATTACATCCTACACAGCACCAGAAGCTAAGTACAGTGGTCCACACTTGCATTACCTACTATGGTGTTATGACCACGTGAATTACAATCAAGTGCACATCCATTCTCCTTCTCGTCCAATTGTTACTGTTAAAGGGAATTTCATTCTCTCTCTCTCTCTCTCTCTCTCTCTCTCTCTCTCTCTCTGTGTGTGTGTGTGTGTGTGTAATCCTGAAGAGGATTGGGATCCACTAGAGATAGAGTTAAGGTGTCCTGTGCTACCCATCGTGGGTCCTAGGTACCAAAGTCAGCCTCTGTGCAAGAACACATGCTCATAACTGCTCAGTCACCTCTATTCACCTTTTCACCTTGGACTTTTAAGACCTTTGAGGTCAGCCACTGTTCTGTGCTCATTGGTTTGGTTAGATTGTTTATGCAGCAAGTTTCAAGGCTCCATCAGTCTCTGCCTCCCTGATGCTGGGATTCTGAGCCCTTGGCATTGCCCTTGGCCTTTTTATCTGGGTTCTTGGGGTTGAACTTGGATTCTCAGTCATGCTTAGCAAACACTTTGCTAACTGCACTCTCCCCGTAGCTTGGAATCACAGTCTTAATTAGGGTTAACCTCTCTAGCTATGTCGTAAGATGAGAATGAATGGCATTTAAAGTACACATCAACTCTATGGATAAATTCTATGTGGCAGGAGTTTCCTTCCAGCTTTGAATGGTTGCTGGTCCCTGTCCTACTTGCAGGAAGGAGCAGAACTCTTCATTCTGGTTGCCAGGCAGGATGGGGACTCTGAGTACTGGAAGCTAGTGGGCTCCCAACCCATCTGTTTGCTTCAGGTACATTCCTGCCTGGGGTCTGGGACTGGACTTGGTGATTTAATGAGATTGCTTTGGGCAAAGGCAGGCAGGCTCTTGAGTGGCAGAGGAAGGAAGCAGTTGTTTCTATAGGTGATTATTCGGTTTTGCAATCTTGCCAACAAGTACCCTACCCCAACTATATACTGATTAATACCCCCGAAACATCCTTACTCTGAGGCAATGCTCTAATACATGTTTAATCATGAGTCTTTGCAGTCCTTCCCACTATCCATCCTTTAAATATCATTATTGCAAACTCAGATTACTTATTAAATATTCACCGTGGGCATTTGGCAAAGGAAAAAAGTCACCCATTTTCCAATTACCGTATTTCAGCAACCACCTTTATCTCGGTGTAATCCCCATTGATGTTAATCGAATAACTAGTCTTCCTTTCTCTAAAACTGTGTCAAATATAGTGGTTCATTTCTGGCCTTTAGTTTTGATTTGTATTATTGAACTCTTTCCATGCAGCTACCTATATATAATTATAATTTTAAGACATTCATAAAAAGCCCATTGAATGCACGCATTACAGTTTACTCCACAGCGGCTGCAGCCTATAATGGGAAGAATAATATCCACCTTTCAGAGAGTATTTCAGGCTCTGCTGATAAATGGGACCTAGCCTAGTGTCTGACATAGCGCAGGATTGGCGGATGGGAGGTGGCCTGCATCCAGACCTACTGGCTTGGGATTCCAGCTTCCTCTCTACCAAGCTGTACTTGGGAGAACTTACCTTCTCTTTGCCAGTTTCCTCGAGTATAAGATAGGGGTAGCATCCATACCTAATGCATAGGCTTGCTGTAAGAAGCAAATAAACATCATGTGAGTCACAGTTACCGGCCTTATTTTTATTCCTGTCAAAGTCGGAGGATCGATCCTTTCCAGTAACTGGATTTTGTGTGTCACTGCTTTCTCTAAAACCCCTGTAATAATAGTAAACAACTAAAAAATTGTCTGGTGATGAGTTAAGAGGCAATATAGTTAACAATTACCTAACAGCAGTCAGTTGGGATTTTCTGCACAAGGGGCATTCATTTCTATATCGAAGTGGCCGCTTCCTTCCACTCCCTTTCTCAATATCTTTAACATAATAGTTTTAGGGGGAATCAAACGCCTCGTGTCACCCACTAAATGGTTGTTCTGCTTCTTACTTGGCAATTAATGTGATATGATATGCATTTGGTCTTAATGAGATCTATTAGATTTGGTTTTCATATCTTATCATTTATTATGCTAGCCCCTGCTTTGTTATCATTTTTTCTGCCCGTAGTTGCTATACAAACATTCATGTGTGGGTGCCCTCGTCGAGGTTCCCCAGAGACACAGAACTGATGGAACATAGATGAAAGATGATGACAGATGATAGCTAGTTAGGTTGACAGACAGACAGATGGATAGATGACTATAGTAGAACATTTGGTATAAGAATTTTCTCTTGTGCTTATAAACACAAAGAAGCTCTATAGCCTGGCAATCTGCAAGCTGGAAGTCCAGGAAGGGCTGGTGTATGATGCCAGTCCAAGCACAAAGCCATGAGAAACAGAGCAGGCAATGAGTAAAGTTCATGTATGAATCCAAATGTCTATGACGCAGCAATGTTTATGTCAAAAGCAGGAGGTGATGAGTGTCCAAGATCAAACACCGGGAAATTTCTCTTCCGGAAACTCTTATGTTATGGGGTTGTTGTTGTTGGATTATTTGATTGGTATGGGATTTGGTTTTGGTTTTCTTGCTGTTGTTTGTTTTGTTTATGTTTTATTTTGTTTTGTTTTTTTTTGTCAGTGTCTTGCTATGTCGCATGTTCTAGCATTGAACTCTCAAGATAGATAACAACTGTGTGTCTCTATGCCTGGTCTTCCTCCATTTATTCTCTATTTGGACAGTGGATTCATAATGTCCAGCATATTAATGAGAGGATATATTTCTTGGTATATTGAGAAAATGCTAGGACACTCTTGTAGAGAATCTATCAACAGTGCTTCACTAGTCACTTGAGCATCCCGGAGCCCAGTCAAGTCGACACACAAAATTGGCCATCTGTGTGGGAGACATTAGTTGAGAGTCATCTGGCATAGAGGCCTTGCTGGCTAGATTTTGTCAACTTGACCCAAACTATAGGCACCTGGGAAGGGGAGAGCCTCAAGTGAGGAATTACCTCCATCAGATTGACCTGTGAGGGATTTTTAAAAAATTGTTAATTGGTGAATAGCCCTGCCCACTGTGGGCAGTACTCTCCCTAGGCAAGTGGGTCTGGGCTGTATGAGAAAGCTAGCTGAGCAAACTGGAGAGAGAATGAACTTCTGCTCTGACTTCCCTCAATGATGGACTTTGGTGGGGTCAGGTAAGCCAAAGCAATCCCTTCTTCCATAAGGTGCTTTTTAAATCGTTGTGTTTGTCACAGCAACATAAATAAAACATGGATAGAGGTTACACAAACACTCTAGTGAGCAAACAGACAAGCACCACATAGTAAAGCCACTCCTACACAATAAAATGGGACCAGAGAGAAGGCCCATAGGCTAAGAGCACTGGCTTCTCTTCCAAAGGACCTGGGTTCAATTCCCAGCATTCACACACCAATACCCTTTTCTGACCCTCACCTGCATCAGGGACACACGTGGTGAAGAAATACGTGCAGGCAAAATGTCTACACATATAATCAATAACTCAATGTATTTACTGTGCATTGTATATTTTTTCCTTAATGCTTGGCAAATTAACCTGAGAATTTCTGCAGATTGATGTGAAATATTTCACCTGAGTTGAACTTAGAAGGATGTCTTGCGTGTGGCTTTATGACTGTTACAAGGTACACTGCAGACAGATCCCATTACCTGGGACATCTATGTTTCGCTCCCGCCACACTGCGTGACTCCACCAAGAATCTTTGCTGGGATTCATTTGCTGTCCTATCTGGCAGGAAATTGACTGTTATTTGTGTTTACATGCAATTTGTGCATATAAATAAGTTTTTAAAAGGTAACATTAATAACCGTTAAGATCATTTTGAACAGCATATGTTATGCCAAGTGTGCCCGGTCTGAGTGTTTCCTAGTTACACAGCACCTTTATGTTGCAGAAAGCAATCCCACAGGCTCCTGGTGTGCTGGTCTTTGAACATAAGGCTGATTTCACTCACTGATATTGTATTGTAATTTGTTTGCATTCAAGTGCGCTGGCAGCACGGGGTTTGCTTTGTAGGAGTGTCTCTATTGAATGGGTGGCTTTGGATCATATGTATTTCATAGACTAATGTGAACACCCAGGGATCCTTTGATTTGGTGATGTTTATAGAGCACAGGGGTAATTAGCATCAGGAGTAGATAGCAACACATCTTTGCAGACACTGGAAATAAGCTCCAAGACTACACTCTTCCGTTTTTAAAAAATTACATCGAATATAGGATGCCATGGTTGGATTTGTTTTCTTTCACAAGGGAGCAGCAAAGGATCTATGGGAAAGTTTTGAGGGAAGGAAGGAAAGGCAGAAATGATGGAATTATAAATAACCTCCAAATATAAAATAAACAATAAAAATGTCATTTGACAGTTTCACACGCCTGTGTAAATGAGCTGAGTCATTTTAACTCCATTTTTCCCAACAAATCCCTTCCTTGTTTTTAGGGTGTTTGTGTGTGTGTGTGTGTGTGTGTGTGTGTGTGAAAGAGAAAGAGAGAGTATGTGTGAGAGTGCATATGAGTGTGTGAATGTATGTGTGTGTGTGTTGTGAATGTGTGTTTGTGTGTGTGTGAGAGAGACCCAGTGTGCTTTATCAGAGTTATTTGCACGAGCACTGGTGGGAGGCTACTTACTAGCATGTGGGTGACTACCCAGAGTGTTCACCACTGAATAAAACATCCTTTTCTTAGCACCATTTGCTGATGATGGTCACGGACAGCTCTTTGGGAAGGGGTCTGGTCTCAGGAGCTCTTCTTTGTTCCAGGGTGAAGTGCCGATGGACCTAGTGCTGCATGGGTCTTGTTCAGGTGTGCACCCCTGCCATGAGTTCATAGGTGCAGTAGCGTGTCATATCCAGGAGGCACCTTGGTGCAGCAAACCTCCCTATCCTCCAATTCTTATATTCTTCTTCACTTCTTTCATGTTTCCTGAGCTTTGGAGGGGACCACTTAGATTACCCACTTATGGCTGAGCATCTCACAATCCTTCAATAAACGTAGAGAATCCCTGACTTTAAAGCCACAGCATTAACCTTCACTGTACCCATTTCCCGGCCCGACAAGTCCTCTGAGGCATGTCCAGCTGCCCTGAGTGGTGTGCTGCTCCCCATAGTCCTATTACCTTTCTGCTCACCTCTCCCCAGTCTCCTACCCACCCTGTCCCCAGGGGGACACCCAGATGATGGGAGGCTTGCACTGCCCCCTGAGTTCCATTGTCCAGCCCAAGGCTACCCACCAGGAGCTTACTGCACCAGGAACTTCAAGGTTAGGTCCCTCTCCTAATACCTGCTACATCAGAAACATCCAGGGACAACCAGATAGCCAAAGACCAGCATAGTAACACAGCCAACAGATTTTATGCCAAGTTAAAGACACACACACACACACACACACACACACACACACACTAACAACACCAACATCAAAATAACAGGAATTCACAAACATTGGTCAGTAATATGTCTCAACATCAATGGACTGAATCCCCCAATTAAAAGGTACAGGCTAACAGAGGTGAGAACAGCATCCATAATTCTATTGCATACAAGAAGCAGACCCCAGCCATAGAGATAGGCATTACCTCAGAGCTAAGGGCTGGGAAAAAGCTTTCCAAGCAAACAGAATAACAAGAAGCAAGCTGGAATAGCCATTCTAATATCTAATAAATTTCAATCAAAATTAATCAAAAGACACGGGGAAGGGTGCTTCATACTCATCAAAGGAAAAATCCACCAAGATGATGTCTCAATTCTGAACCTCCATGCCCCAAACACAAGGGCAATGTAAAAGAAACATTGCTAAAGCTTAAGTTGCACATTGAACCCCCCCCCACGTAATAGTGGGAGACTTCAACACCCCACTCTCACCAATGGACAGTGAGACAAAACAAAACAGAGAACTAATAAAACTAACTAACATTACGAATCAACAGATTCATACAGATATCTATAGAACATTTCTACCCAAACACAAAAGAATATACCTTCTTTTTAACATTGCAGGGAAACGTCTACAAAATTGGCCATAGAGTTGGTCACAAAGCAAACCTTATCAGATGCAAGAAAATTGAAATAACTCCTTGTATCTTATCAGACCATCATGGATTAAAGCTGTATTTCAACAACAGAAACAACAGAAAGCCTACTAACTCATGGGAACAGAACAACTCTCTGCTCATTGATCATTGTGTCAGTGAAGAAATAAAGACATTAAAGACTCTAGAATTCAATGAAAATGAAGGCACAACATACCTAGACTTATGGGATACAATGAAAGCAGTGCTAAAAGGAAAGTTCATAGCACTAAGTACTGCCATAAAGAAATTGGAGAGATCTCACACTAGCAATTTAAAAGTGCATCTGAAAGATCTAGATTAAAAAAAAAAGGCAAACACACCCAAGAGGAGTAGAAGGCAGAAAATAATCAAGCTCATGGCGGAAATCAATCAATTAGAAACAAAGAAAGCAATACAAAAAACCAACAAAACCAAGGACTGGTTCTTTGAGAAAATCAACAAGCTAGACAAACCATTCTCACCAATGGACAGATTTTAGCCACTGTAAGCACAGATCTTTGGAAAGGTAGGCAGGACCATTAGTTGTGTACTAGATGTGTAATTCAAAGATCCCAGCTCTGAAATTGTTATCTGTGGGGAGCTGCACTACAAGTTTAGAATGTATGTGGATCAATTTAATGCTTGCCAGCAAAATCCCACGCTAACTACAATTAGGGGAGAAAAGAGAAGCCCACGGGAGCTAAGGAAACATGGGAAAGAAGACTGAGGTCATGCAGAGACATGGAGAAGGGGACCATGGAAGGTCAAGAAGATAAAGAAGGAGAATCCAGCTGCTTTTTGTCCCTCCAACTCCCATGAGGCCTCACTATGCTTTCATCCATTTCTCTCCATAAGAAAAGCTGTTTTGTATGACTTCCATTTTATCGTTATTCTAGAACTTCCAATTCATGTCACCAAATACAGCTTACAATATTTTCTTACATTTTTAGAGCTTAATGGTTATTTGACTTGAGTTTTTAAATAATAGAAGAATTTAAAATAATTAAAAGAGGCTGAATTGATGTGAATTCATTATTTCTTCCATTGATCGCAAAGAAAGACCCAGATCCCCTGCTCCTCTGCTAACATTTGCTTTGCCATTTTCTGCTTCTCTTGGCAGCCAGAGCCCTGGCACATGGTTTATTCTTAATGATGGTCTTAAATTTCTCCCAAATAGGTAAGCTATCAGATTCTCATCCCTCTGAATTACAAATCCAAGTTAGGTAAAAATGAAATCTATAAATCTGTGAATATACAGGTAAATAGTGGGGAAAAGACTGGAAGAATATAGACCAAAACATTATAAGTATTTATCCATGTTTTTTTCTTTTTTTTATGCTTTTCTGCAAACGACAAGAGTATATTACTTTATAATCAAAGAAATGCAATTATACGACATTAAAAAAATGAACAATTAATTTCCTCCAAGCCTGGCTTTGCTGAGAGATGGTGGTTCCTAAATATACCGTGGTTTTGTTTTCATTGATTTCCACATTTGCTATGATTTGGTCCAAGAGCAATTTTGCAGAGCACTTTTTCATTTTATGAGCCTAAAGGATACTTTATCTTTTCAGCTTCTATGACTAATAGAGAACTATTTACCTGATCACCTGACTAGAGAGGTGGGGAGGAGACTGGGCCATGCTATTTATCACTGTCTGCTCTACACCCGATCTCTTAGCTGGTTCTGACCTGAATCTCAGGCGCAGGTGACAGCTAAGTGTCTGACACGGGTGCATCTGTTACTGACTGCATCCAGCACTCTGCCTTGTGCTGGTGTCAGCCCTGGTGGGGAGATATAGAAGCCGAGGAGGGCCTAGGCCTCTCTCTATCAGTCTCATTTCTATCACTGTGAATACATTTCTAACATAAACATCATGAAGGAGGAACTGTTTGAGTTACTCATGGTTCGCATCAGGCCATCATGGTACGAAGCACAGAGCAGAGTAGAGCAGAGGTGTTCATATCTTGGTGACTAGGAGGCAGAGAGAGGGAAGAAACCAGGAACTTGAGCAGGTTGCTTCCTCTAGCTAGGCTCTATGTCCCCAGGGTTGCACTACTAACACTGCCAGCCAACCACTGAAAACAGGAGCTCCAGAGAGAGCATTTCACATGTAAACCTTAACACCCTGTTTTCATGGAGATGATATTCTAATGGAGATATTTGCTATGTTACCAAATCTCTATATGCACAACATATAAAAATACAACACATATAGAATAACATATAGAAATACAAACCACCCAGGGAAACATGTTCAAGTGGGGTGCAATAAATATCAAATTTCAGGGAAGGGTTTTTTGACATAGCTGTATCTGAGAATATGGGCAAAATCATCCCAGGCAGTAGAGGTGCTGCTGTGAAGATCCTATCACAAGATGAGTGTTTAAGAACAACAAAGAGAGTTGATCTGAGTGGACAATGAAGGTCAGGAGGAGATGAGCTCAAGTAGTAGGAAGATAACAGTTCATGGTGGGGCAGGTGTGGATATCATTTCAGTTGACAAAAATAACTAACCATACTAGTTGCTTTTCTCATCTGTCCTGGGAAACTGAAAGAAGGGGTCTGCTGAGCTCATGGTTTCAGAGGTACCAGCTCATCCTGGTATGGAAGGTGTAGAAGAGAATCTCACATTACAGCAGCCAGGAAGAAGAGAAAATGAATATCTGAAGGGGTGAGCACAAAACAGAATTCCAAAGAAATGTCTCTAACTACACTCACATGTAGTCTTTACCACCTTCCAATAATGCCATCAGACCGTGAGTCTATGATAGAACTAATCCATTCATTAGATCAGAGCCCTTGTGATCTGATACCTGACAATGTAGTCTTACACATACCCACTTATGTGCTTCACTAGTCTTTTAGGCCTCTCTCAGTCCAGCCAAGCTAACAACCCAGATTAACCATCACACCACAGAAGCATTTTAAGCAGGGAATTGACATGATTATTTTCTGTATTGAAAAGATGACTCCAGAACCCCACTCTGAGCTGATGGAATAGATAGTCTTTTTACCTTAGTCCTCTTGCTAGATGCAAATGCTGTCCTGGATGTTATTTATAAAGCAAATATAAGGAGACTTGGGAATGGAGAGGGAAGAAGGCAAGGAGGCTGTGGACTTTGGTTCCTGAGTGCAGCATAGCCATATTGATTTTTTTTTGTATTTAAAATCTTTTGCTTCATGTATCCCAGAATCAGAGTTGAAGAAACAAGCAAGTAAAAATCAAGTGCTGACCCCAAAACATTCTATAATTTAATAAAAGTTTACTCTACTTAGACAAAACACAAGGAAAGGGGTAGGGTAATGGAACAAGAAAGTTTTAGACTGTAACCATTGACTGTAGATAAATGTCACACTAAAAGTTATGGTCTGCCCCACCCTTGGCAGCAAAGATTTCTACCTCTGAAAGGCTGAAATGGAATAGATGCTCCAAAACCACCACTGGAGGGAAGGCCAAGTTGGGAGCTGGAATTTTCTCTTGTTCAAGGAGGAACAAGGCCCTGGTCTCCCAAGGCATCAATGAGCATTGCTTATAAAGTCTGGACTCCCACCTCTACCTGGAAGTAACCATATACCTCCGCTATTCTTTATGGAAATGGTATCAGAGGAAGCCTCTTAGAGACAGGGCTCTACCACTGCTAAAAAATAAGGAGGCTACCATCTCCTCTGTGGGGTCAGTGGAGATAACTTCGGAGCAAGGTGCTCTTAACACTCCTAGTCTAAATCTCCTAGTGAAGGTCATTGAGGAACCTGGACTCCCAACCTTCCCTGTAGGAAGCACATGGCCACCCCCAGGTGTCAATAAGCCTTGGCTTGGAAACCTGGCTTCTTTGGCCACCAGGAATAATAAGGTAACCCCAAACACTTTCTTTTTTTAGTAGACCAATGTTAAGGAATGACACAAATACTGATGTAATAAATAAATAAATAAATAAATAAATAAATAAATAAATAAATAAGTATGTGTAATATCATAGCTAGAATAACTGGGAAGCCTTTACAAAGAGATGAACCCAGAAACATATACAGATTAAAATAGAATTCTAAATAATGTTCAAATAACCAATAGAAAGGCAGGGAAAAAATGAAATAATACAAAACACAAATTTCAAAATGTCACACTGAATTCCTAGCAGATCAATACATATACTAAATATAAATGTCCTAAACATACCAATTAAAAGAGAGATTAACAGACGGAACTGAAAGCATAACTCAACCACCTATAACAAATTCACTTTAAATATTACAACTTAAGCTGTTTGAAGAAAAAAAAAACATACAAAAATATACAATGTACACCTTAATTGAAGTGAAGAAAGAGTGGCAATGTTAATAACAGATCCAGTAGATTGGTGGTAAAGAAAAATTACCAGTGATGAAGATGGACATTGTATAATGATAAAAAAGTCATTCCATTAGGACGCCATAACAAAAGATTCAAATACATATGTCTAAAAACAACAGAACTAAAAAAAAAAAAAAAAAAAGAAAAAAAGAAAAAAGCCGGGCGTGGTGGCGCACGCCTTTAATCCCAGCACTTGGGAGGCAGAGGCAGGCGGATTTCTGAGTTCGAGGCCAGCCTGGTCTACAAAGTGAGTTCCAGGACAGCCAGGGCTATACAGAGAAACCCTGTCTCGAAAAACCAAAAAAAAAAAAAAAAACAAAAAAAAACAAAAAAAACAACAGAACTGAGACAAGAATTTGAAATGAAATCTAACTGAAAGGAGAAACAGACAAATCCATAATCACTGTCAGACATTAAACATTCTTCTTAATAACAGACAGAACCTCTAGACAGAAAACCAATAGGAACAATATTATCAAATAATAACAAATAATGGGTTCTAGCCTATGCTTCCAGGACATTTTATCCAAAACAGCATACACAAACATCTACAAATGATATCAAGATTGACTATATCCTGGGCCATAACACAAATTTCACAATTTTTAAAAGGACCAAAATCACACAGAGAATGTTTTCTGATGACCATGGAATCAAATCATAAATCATTAAAAGAAAGAAAAGCTCCAAGAATTGGATACTAGATACTTCTAAAAATCCATGGGTCAAAGAAGAAGGCTCAAAGAAAAAAAAAATTAAATGAAATTTGTGGGTCATTTATAAGGCAAAGCCCGAGAAGAAAACTAAGGGAGAAGAACCCCTCCACATAGGAGCCTAAGCTCTTTTTATGTTACTGTGGAGAAAGAATAGCAAGACAAGCCCAAACCAAGGAGAATGAAGAAATAATAAAGAGTAGAAATTAATAACATTGAAAGGAGTTCTATATCAAAGGATATAGAAAAGCAGTGAAAGACAAAACCTTGTTTCTTTAAAAATATTGATAAAGTTGACATGTTGATAGCAAAACTGACAAAGAAAAGAGTCAAGACTTAAATTGTTAGTTCAAAGTAAAAAAAGAGCCATCACTACTGACGCTACGGACGCCAAAGGACAGGAGAATAGGCACTACATTGGTAAGCACGAGGATCTGACAATTTAGATGAAGTGGACCAGTTCCTTCAAAAATACTAAATACTACAACCCACCCAAAAGGAAACAGAGCATTCAAGTCTCTAGCCACTAGAGATTTGATTTATTTAATAAAAGTTACATTTGTATTTTTTTAAATCTCCAAAAAGAAATCTTAGGTGAAGGTGGTTTTGATGGAGGATGCTGCCAAACAGTAGAAGGATAACATCAATCGCATTTAATCTTTCACAGAAAAACAGGGGCTACACACACACACATACACACACACACACACACACACACACACAACGAGAGAGAGAGAGACAGAGACAGAGACAGAGACAGAGACAGAGACAGAGACAGAGACACACAGAGAGAGACAGAGACAGACAGACAGACAGACAGAGACAGACAGACATAGAGAGACACAGGGAAATTCTTAATTTATCTTATTAATCTTGTAGTACTCCCATAAATAAACAGATAGAGATGATGTGAAAATGAATACTGTAGACAATAGCCTTCTTGAGTACAGACACAGACATTTATTGAAGTATTAGCAAAGAGAATTCACTAAAATAGCTTTATAATTTTCCTCTTATATATCCCATAGTGTTTTGATAGTTTTAGTCTTCATCTTGTAGAGTACTAATGTACTGTGTATTTTTTTTTTTAACTTTTAAGTTAGAATACAAAGTGGCATGTTTCTATATGGAACTTTCACACATTTTTAGCTTCTGTTGATCTTCCTTATTCCTGTCCCTGTTCCTCACCTGCCTGCCCCTCTTCCCTATTTGTATCCAACTGTCCCAATTTATGGTTTCATGTCATGTGTGGTCTACCACACTCCTTACTCCTCTTTAACTCCCCTTTTTTACACACTCACCACTTATACATGCACACACACATACACACACACACACACACACACACACACACACACACACAGAGGCTAGCCTCCACAAATGAGAGAGAACATATGGTAATTGTCTTCCTGAGCCTGCATTATCCACTTACATAGTATTTCCCAGTTCCATTAAATTTCCTGCAAATTTCATGTGTGTCTAAATTAACCAATATATCACATTTGTAGTATCTGTTCATAAGATGATGGACATCTAGTTTGACTCCATTTCCTAGCTATTATGAATAAATCAGCAATGACTATGGATATATGAGTGTCTCTGTAGTAGGATATAAATTCCCTTTTGCATGTACCTAATAGTAGTACAGTTAAGTCATATGGTAGTTCTATTTTTAGTCTTTGAAACAATCTCCATGTTTGTTTTCATACCATGTATTAAATGTTTAGTTAAAAGTCTTTATTGTGTTAGTTTTGCATCCTGAATCCTTCATGCTATTGACTACTAATTAGAGATTTTTCTCTTTAAAACTATTTCTTAGACTTATTTGTTTAGTTTTGTGTGTATGAGTGTTTTGCTTACATGTATGTCTGTGTACCACATGCATACCTGGTGCCTGTGGAGATCAGAGAAGGTGTTCAATCCCAGCCATGGAGTTCCAGATGGTTCTGAGCTGCCATGTGGCTGTTGGGGATTGAATCAGGGCCTCTGCAAGACAGCCCGTGCATGTAACCAGCCAGTCATCTCTCCAGCCCCTTATCATTCTTTTTTTATCTCTCCTTCTTACTTCTCTCCTTTTCTTCCCTCTTTCTTCTCCTTCCTTCTTGCTCCTCCTTCCCATCTCTCTCATATTTCTTTTCTTCTCAATTCCTTTGGATATATATTTTTAAACGTAAACAGCCATGTCACTCAAATCAAAACCTTTTTATTTCTTCCTTCCAAGTTTTGGTGTATTTTATTTCCTTTCATTGTCTTAGCCTGTTAGTTAGGGCTCTCAACGTGATGCTGAAGAAAGATGCCGAGAGGTGAGGTCCAAACCCTGTGGCAGAACACTCAGTTTCTCTTGATGAGAAACCGTGCCCAGTTTTGGTTTTTCACAGATGTTCGTTATCAACTGGGGGAAATTTCTATTTATTTCTAACGAGCTAAGTTTTGATGACAAACGTTGGATTTTGTCAAGTACCTTTTCTGCATCGAATGGTTTGATCAGATGAGTCTGAGTCTTTAGTCTGTTGATGTGAAGGATTACATTAATTGCGTTTCAATGTCGAGCCAGCCACAAGAAGGATAAAGGCTAGATGGTGGTGGTGTGTCCTTCTTTTGATATACTGTTAAGATTTGATTTGCTAAAATGTGATAAAGCATTTTTTAAAATGTATGTTCATGAGAGATACTGATTGTTCTGGGGTTTTCTTATCTTTATCTGGATAGAATATGAATATAATTATGTTCTCAGGATGTATCCTTTCTGCTGTGTTTGCTGAAAGAGACCATATGGCACCAGCAGTTCTCCTGTTTAAAGTTAAGAGAATTTACTAGTGAAATCATCTGGGCCCAGAGCTTTGCTTTTTTTATTCTTTATTTTTTGCTATTTGTCTATTTTTTTTGTTTGTTTTTGAAACAGGGTCTCACATAGGCCAGGTATGCATCAAACACCCTATACTGCAGAAGTTAGCCTTGAGCTTCCAATTATTCTGCTTCCCCCGACCAAGTGCTAAAATGACTGCGCATGCACCAATGTGCTTGGCCTCATGCCTTTTATTTTTAAGATTACTAATTACTTACTCCACTTCTTTCATCAATTTGGAATTATTATCTATTTCCCATTATGAAAGTTTTGGTAGATTGAGTCTTCAAAGCCTCAGTCCATTTCCTATAGGTCCATTCTATCAGCTGGGTGTACGGTTGCTCATGAAAGTCCTAAGTCATCATTTTAATATTCCTGGATTAGTACTGATGGCTCTTCCTTCAATCTTGGTGATTTGATTATTTTCTTTCTTAATTATGCTGTGTAAAGTTTATCAATTGTATTGTTGTACTTAATAAACTAGATCTTGTGTTTGATTTTGTTCCTGTTGCTCTCCTATTTTTAGCTCCATTGATTTATCTTTTAATTTTTATGGTTTATTTTCTTCTCCTCACTTTGGGCTTCTTCTTTTTTTTTTTCTTTCCCTGATTTCCTTAGAGGGAAGCTACAAGTTCAGATTATTTATTTTGTGTAGTCCTTACTTTCTAATACATGCCGGCGATGTGATAAATTTTCTTTGAAGAATGTTCTTACTGCATCCTATGAAATTTGATAAGCCTCATTTTCAGTCTAATTCAGTACATGATGTCTCAACACATCTCTCTTGAGATTTCTTCTTTGACCCGGGTGCTATTTGGAATTGTATTGTTTAACCTCCAAATGTATTGGGGTTTTTCCAGCTATTTCATTGGTATCGATTTTTAGTTTAGCTCCACTGTGATCAAAGCATATATACATTGTGTGATTTCTATCCTTCTAAATTTGTTGAGGTATGTTTAATAGCACAGCATATTGTCCATTTTGCTGACTGCCCCATGTTAGCTTGAGATAAATCAATAATTGGTCTGTGACATCCTTCAAACACTAAAATCTAGAGACAACCTAGTTCCTTATGTCACCTACGTTCCTCTTTCCTGTGTGCTTGAAATCATTTCAGATTACATTGTCCATTCTGGTGTAAACACTGCATACACATTTGTTACACTGCATTATTTAGGAAATTTTGACAAGGAAAATGTCTACCCACGTTCAGAACCAATATATTTTTTTCAACATTTTCTTTCAAGAAATTTAAAATCATGGTTAAAATTTAAGCCCGTGGATGTGAAATACGCAGACACAGAGGACCAACTATAGACATCACACTATCAGATGTCACACTATCATTTGGAGAAGTAGTCTGGAAATGCTCGTGGGAATCAATACATTGATGATTCTGTCAAATTCCATTCTTTCTTAGATATTTATTTTACCTTTATGTGTTACAGTGTTCTGCTTGCATGTATAGACACCTTGTGCATGCAGTTCACATAGAGGCCAGAAGAGGGTATCAGATCCTCTGGCACTGGAGTTACTGAGGATTGCAAGCCACCATGTGTGTGGATGGTGGGAACTAAATCTGGATCTTCTGAAAAGAGCAACAAGTGTTCTTAATTACTGAGTCATCTCCCCAGCCCAGGGTTTTACTTCGTTTGTTGAATTTCTCCTTGGAGTGCTACCAGGCTTGTTTCCTGTGTTTGGATGCTCTGTTTTTAACACAGACACACAGACATAGACACACAGACACAGACACAGACACAGACACAGACACACACACACACACACACACACACACAGAGAGAGAGAGAGAGAGAGAGAGAGAGAGAGAGAGAGAGAGAGAGAGAGAGAGAGAGAGAGAGAGCTTTATGAAGATAGCCATCCTTGGGTTCTTTTATTTCTGTTAGCATGGTGTATCTTTCCCCAAATCCTTTCTATTGTTTTCTGGCTTTTTTTGTGGATTTTTTTTTCTTTGACTTTGATGTTTTGTGGTTTGAATATGATATATTTGGTGACTGCCTACCCCCACCCCTTTTTGGTGTCTGTCTGGCTTTCTGTTCTCTGAGTTTCCTGGATCTGTGGTTTGTCAATGTGGATCTGTCAATGGCTAGCATTAATAATTAAAGCTTTAGAAATTCTCCATCCATACCTCAGATACGTATTCTGTTGTTTTCTACTTTTTCTCTTTCTGCTATCCCCAGAGCTTGCATTTAACTGAGATTGGCTCACAGTCTTGGCTATTCTATTCTGTTTATTTCATTCTTAAGTTTCGGTTTGCATTTTGGTTTTGTTTTTAATCGGTCTCAATTCCAGCTCATTACATTTTTTTAACTGTGTCTAGAGGTTCAGGGGGCTTTAACGGAGGGTGTGCGGCTTCTAGGTTCATTATGAACATAATGGATAGCTGTAGTGGGCTGGAAACACACAAGAGACAAATGTGTATGGGGAGAAGAAACCAGACAGAGGCTCTTGTAGCCATTCATGCTAGAGGTGGCAGCTGCCTGCACCAAACTCGCAGCCATTGAGGTGGGGGCAGGGGTGAAATACTCTTTGATTTGGAGAGTTGAAGTAGTTATACAAAATACAAAGGAAGAAACAAACATCTTAAGTACTTCCAATAATTTTATTCAGGACAAAACCCAATTACCAGCTATATACCTGTCTTGACTTTTAACTTACAGAGTCAGGACTTGCTTCATGGTTAAGACTTTCTGGAAAATGCATTATCAGGTAGTTTTGTCATTGTTTAAACAGTAAAGAGTGCACTTACACAAATGTACATGCCTATGACGTCACGAGTCAATCTAATCTCATGGGATCACTATCAGAGGTACAGTCTCTGAGTGTTGACCAGAATGTCATTAGAATGGCATGACTATTAAAAACATTTTATGCACCAACCTGCTTTATTACTTACTATATGTGGTTTTTTTTACAAAACATTTTATTATAAGCTATAGATTTAACAGATACATAATATTTGATTAGGACATACATCAAAAATTTCACAACCCATCCTCTACTGTAGGACATTTATGGTATATTTTGCCTGCATGGTTTTATAACCATGTGGTGGAATGCATATTCTCTTTACTTTATTTTTTATGTTTGAGTCTTTTGCCTGCATGTGTGTGTATGCACCATCTGCGTGCCTAGTGCCTGAGGAAGCCAGAAGAGGGCATCAAATATCCTAGAAACACAGTTGTAGATGTTTATGAGTCACCACCTGAGTGCTGGGACTCAAACCTGGGATCTTTAGAAGAACGGCCAGAACTCTACTGCTGAGCTGTTGCCTCAACAGAATAATAGTTATTTTTAAAATGCACGTACTCTTACTTATTTTCTAGATCACTTTTGCAGATCCACTGAACTGATTTGCAGACTGTTGCAGCTTTTAATATGCATTTATTAATCCCTCTCCAAATGGTCCTTCCAATAGCAATTATAAAACCCTGTCCACAGCACCCCTATTAGACTTTATCTCCTCACCACAGAGTATTATCTTCGTGTTTAATCTTTGCTAGGTTGATAGGCAAACAATGTTATCTCGCTGTTTTAATTTGCCATTCTCTGATTATAAGTGAGGTTGAACATTTCCTTGACACCATCGATCGGTCTTCTTGACTCATTACTTGGGCCACAGTTCATGGGCAGAGGCATCAAGGATCGGCTCAGGAGGGGAGGAGAGGGGGGATGTTTCTCTTGCAAGTGACAAACAACCTAACTCATGTAATTGAAAAGCCTGGCAGTGAAAAAGCCACATTCAGTCTAATTGGATTCAAAGGATGCTGCTAGGACTCTGTTCCCGACTGTCCTCCTTGCTTTCACCGGCCATCAAATTGTAGGTTTTGGTTTCTGTCGCCTTATGGTATCCCAAGGGGACAGCTACTCAAGTGCTGCTCAGTGTCAAGATCTAGTGGAAATACACTAGCTCCAGCCCAGAATTCATACATAACACAAGCATCAAGAGATGTCCTTGGTCCAGAGGCTCAGCTGCCAGGCCTGAGCCAGTCTCAGTGTCCTGGCCCCTTACTGACACGGGAAGAGAGAAATGGGGCCCAGAAGCAGCCTTGCCTGCAAGAGAAGATGCTGGGTGTTCGTTCACCTGAGCACTGAGAAATTATTAACACAATAGGTCAAAAAGCACAAAACTTCTATATAGGATGTCTTAGCCTCTCTCCAACCTCAAAGTAACTGAAACAATCAGAGTCTCTTTTTTGTAATATGTCCAGTGGTCCTTGGCTGTCGTGGGCAGAGAATGGCTCTCCAGCCTCGTTTTCATCGTGGTGCTATTCAGTACACTGTGATTATACACAATGCACGAGAAACAGACATGGCCTGGGGGTAGATGGGGAGGGCATCCAAGCATTCTGGAGTCGGTATCACCCACCAGTGAGTCCTTAGTCTCCAAAAGGAGCAGAAATGAGCTGGGAAGATGGGGAGATGTTTCAGATTTTAAACCCTGGCACAAGGACCTGAGTTTGATCCTCAGAGCCCACATAAAAAAACGTCAAAAGGGCTGATGAGATGGCTCAGAGCATAAAGTGCTTGGGCAAGGCTAAAATCCAACTTCACATCCCCTAAACCCACATAGATCTGGAGAGTCTATAACACACATCTGTGGTCCTAGCACACCTACCGAGAGATAGAAGGTGAAGAGAGGAGGATTCTCAGTTCATTGGCCAGCTAACCTGATGTGCATGATAGTGAGACCCTGTCTAAAAATGAAAAAGGAAATAATGGGATCACATAAGGGAGGTTATCTTCTGAATACACACACACACACACACACACACACAGAGGGTGGGGTGGAGCAGGTAGATAAAGCAACCAAAACTCAATATAGAAATAGAGGAAAAACCAAATGCAAGATAAAGACTTTGGGAGATGAAACTGAGTATGGGAGGGTCCTTGAGCCCCGATTCTGAGCTTCAGTCTGAGCTGGTTTTCCATAGGTAGTGAGGATGATGATAAGCCCACCCTCAACTCCCCATTCTCAACATACAGTACCTAAACTTTTTTCCTCAGAGCTCTGCGCAAATGACGATGTGTAAATTATAGGCAATTAGTTGCATCATTTCCATTCCCTGCAGATCTAAGCCAGATTGGGTCTCAGCCGCTTGAAAGTAAACAGCGTGGCCATGCTCTCTCCCTATGGTGGATGCCACTTCTTTCAATTATTTAAGCATGTTTGGCCTGGATGCTGGGGCCCAGCTGTCCAGTCGGACTTCTGCAGGCCTGTGCCTCTGGTCGCCAGGAAGAGATGGAGGAAAGCAGCCGGCTAGCCCCAGCTGTGTTTGGTCTGGTTCCAACTGGGAAAGACTCATTAGCAAACAACCTTTCTAATGGTTACCGTGTGCAATTTCTCCTGGAATATTGGCAGGGGAAGGCCCTGCAGGAGAAAGAATGAGCCTGGAAAGATTTCCCACTGACAAGAGGGGTAGTTGTGCTCAGGGCCAGGCAGGGTTCCCTGGTCATCCCCTCTCCCAAATCCCCATCCATAAGCCACTAACAATAACAAATTGGCAAATGAAGACCTCCTCCGACCTCTCCATTGTTGGTACTAAGCCCCTGATGAGGTGTTTGCCGTGAATCCTGATCCTTGCCTCTCTCTTCCACGTCACGTTTCACAGAATCTGATGATGTTTATGGAGTGCCCATTTGATGCCAGCTCTGTGCAGTCATAATGATAGGGGGGACTCCTTTCTTGTGTTGTGTCGACATTGCCGAAGGCAGAGACTTAAGAACAATGAAAAAATCTGCTAAGCGTTCCTAGTAATAGGATGCGCTGTGAAGGAAGCAAACTCAGGTACCAGGAAGAGGGGAACAGAGAGGGACTTATTCCTACTGAGTGCTTGGCTTAGTCAACTTTCAGTTGCTATAAGAAGTACCCAAGGCTGGAAACATTATAAAGAAAAGATGTGTATCTTGACTCATGATTTGGGAAGCTGGGAGGTGTAAGAGTAAGGGACCAAGATCCACTCAGCTTCTGATGAGGACCACACACTGCTCCACATGTAAGGGAAAGTAGGTGTGTAGAAGTACAATGGGTACTCTAGACAGTGGCCAAAGGAGGCTGAGCCACTTTCTAAGTACCCAACCACCGCCACAGTAGTTAAGCTAGCCCCACATCTAATCCAGGCTCATATGAATGGCATTGGTCCGTTCATGAGGGTGGCGTCATTATAGCTTCAACTCTCTCATTGAGTCTCCACACCAGTACCTTAGGGAGTTTCAATGTGAATTCTCTCTGAGGACAAACCAAACCGTACTGAGACCACAGAATTTATTATGGATGACATTTTTGGGAGGTGCCAATTGATCGTATTTTCAGTGATTCATAAGAGTTAGCTTTACAAAGTGCCAAGGGAAGAACATTTAGAGAGCAGAGATGCAGGGGAGGCTAGGAATATTGGAAGAGAAGAAAGGTCTCTGAGGCTGAATTACTGAGTCTGACAAGGGTGTGGACATCTGCATACATTGCAGATGCCTGCTTATGGCTTCATCCTTGCCTTGTCTGCTCTGTAGCCCCTCCCTTCAGCACTGTGTCTTCTCTGTAGCCCCTCCCTTTAGCATTGTGCCTTCTCTGTAGCCCCTCCCTTTAACCCTGTGCCTTCTCTGTAGCCCCTCCCTTTAACCCTGTGCCTTCTCTGTAGCCCCTCCCTTTAACCCTGTACTTTCTCTATAACCCCTCCCTTTAGCCCTGTGCCTTCTCTGTGGCCCCTCCCTTTAACCCTGTGCCTTCTCTGTAGCTCCTCTCTTTAACCCTGTGCCTTCTCTATCTTTCTTTAACCCCATACCTTCTCTTGCCCAAACTATAGGGTCTCTCTCTCTGCCTGCTCCTCATTCTATACATTCCAAACTCATAGACTTCTGGGAGTCCAAGATTCCATGTGGTTTTTTTGAAAGTTTGGCTCTTGGCAAAGAGCCAGCGCTATTTCCATCTTGTGTGGAAAATATAGAATTACCGTGAATTATATTGAAAAATTAGATTCATTCACTGCTGTGATAATTTATCTCCCAATCTGTCTCAGAGAGTTAGCAGCTGGTGAGAAAATAAAATGTAATTTAGGCAAAAAAAAATCACTTTTAATCTATGTCTGGCAGGGAGAAAGGCTATTAAGTGAGCTTACTCTTTGCCAATCAGGTGGTTTTCTTTAGCACACCCTTAAATGAGATGTTGTGAGGGGGACTAATGGGTAGGTGCTGTCCTTGGATGGGCACGGAAAACTGTTGATGAGGAATCAGGCCCTGCTTGCCAGTCCAAGATTCCTCTCAAGGGCACCTCTCTTAGAGTTTCATTCCACTGGCTTCTGCAAGGAAGATATCCTTTAGAGCCCTGGAAATTTCATGAGGACTTCTGCCTGGACAAGCCAGCCCCTCATTTTCACCTTATCCACTGAAGGTCTACAAGATGGTCCTCTCCCATTGGAAATTATGGCGATTTTTTTCCCACAAGAGAGTGTGCTCAGGTGCCCCTGGAGCTGTCCTGACATCAGAGTATGAGTCACAACACTTAGCTAATCTGCTCTGCTAGAGTCAGGTCCAAAGCTCCCCACAGGGATGAGTCAGCCAGTTTCACCCAGGCTGCATTGAAACAGCAGCATCCTTTGGGTGCCGACCAGCACCACACTCACATGCATCCCACAGAGTACAGTCAGGCTTGATACCCCCTACAAGCAGTTGTGTCCCTCCTTAGCTAGACAGCACAAGGTTCTGGTGGCCCACTTGCTTCTAGAGAAATGAATTCCCTAGTTGGGAGGTTGGAGGGATTGATGGGGCAGACACCTGCTGCTTTCAGGTCTTCCTGACTCAGAATCCTGCATCCTTGGTGGGTGTTATGGTTTGTCTATTCTTTTTTTTTTAATTTTTAATATTTTTTATTACATATTTTCCTCAATTACATTTCCAATGCTATCCCAAAAGTCCCCCATAGCGCCCCCCACTTCCCTACCCACCCATTCCCATTCTTTTGGCCCTGGCATTCCCCTATATTGGGGCATATAAAGTTTGCAAGTCCAATGGGCCTCTCTTTCCAGTGATGGCCGACTAGGCCATCTTTCGATACATATGCAGCTAGAGACAAGAGCTCCGGGGTACTGGTTAGTACATCGTGTTGTTCCAACAATAGGGTTGCAGATCCCTTTAGCTCCTTGGGTACTTTCTCTAGCTTGGTTTGTCTATTCTTAACCCAGTGAGTGGTACTATTAGAAGGTATGACCCTGTTGGAGTAGGTGTGGCCCTGTTGGAGTAGGTGTGGCCCTGTTGGAGTAGGTGTGTCACTGTGGGTGTGGGCTTTAAGACCCTCATCCTAGCTGCCTTGAAGCTAGTCTTCTCCTAGCAACCTTCAGATGAAGATGTAAAGCTCTCAGCTTCTGTACCATGCCTGCCTGGATGCTGCCATGCTCCTGCTTTGATGCTTGTGGACTGAACCTCTGAACCTGTAATCTAGCCCTAATTAAATGATATCCTGATGGGAGTTGCCTTGATTGTGGAGTCTGTTCACAGCAGTAAAAATCCTAACTAAGATGGTGGGATTGAGCCACAATCAAGAAAAATGTCCTAGACTAGAATCAGGAGCCCAAAATTATGGTAGAACGTTCTTCTTGCATGAAACTACACGTGAGATCATTTATGTACAGAGGAAACGCATCTCTTTCAGTTCAGGAAGTCGGGAAATCTAAGCTCAAGGTGTCTCATCCAGGGAGCAGAGACATGCTTGCAGAATCGATGACATGAGAGAGGAACGTATGACAAACCCACTCTCCTACCATGGCAGTATTAATCCACTCTCCAGTTCTCTGCCATAGGCAGAACCAGCGGAAGTGAAGGGAGATTTCTAAACAATGGAGAAAAACTGACTGGTCTAGATGGGTAAAGGGTTGACTGCAGGCTAAAGACTGGATTGTGTCTCTTCGCTAACTTGAACTGCCTTTCCTGGGTACTTCCCACGTGCTTTCTACTGTTCTTGGTATTAGAGACATAACAGAGAGAACAGAAAAGACAAGGGCCCATTTTCATGAAGATTGTATCCCAGTTCACGGAGACAGACAACTAACAGATATTTCTAAGGTGTGATGTGAGATGCAATGGACACTGTGTTTGGACAGCCAGGATCCATCCACTGTGGTTAGGAAAGCCTTTCAGGGAAGGTGAGCTTTGAGCTAAAGTTGAATGACAGGAAACCACCTCATGAGGGCGAGGGAGTTGAGGTATCTGAAACTGAAGAAGTTAGAAGGCTCAAGGTGAGGATGGACTGTGAGCACAGACTGTGAGCACATTAAGGCTAGAAGTGGCGGTGATACCAACATCAGCCCCTCGATGGCTCAGGGAAAGCAGAAGCCATTATTCCACTGCTCTGAGACACCTCCTGAAAAGCAGTAGGTCACTGCTCTTGGGCAAAGAGTCCTGAAAAGCATCCCCCAGCCTCCTCTAAACTATTCTCTAAGATCTAATGTATTTGCTGTCAACATATTCTCCTTTTTATACATAAACTTATGTGGACAAGGTCCACCTGAACTGTCGAATCTCAGCCATAACTGATTAGTAATTTCTAAACTGGGGAAACCACACTTCTCCTGGGAGTATGAAGGGACAAAAAACAGCAACATGTGGGAAAGACTCCGAAGTTCAAAAACAAGGGGCCCATGGCAGACATTAAGAGGGTACCTTGTCCCAAATTGAACTCTGAAGAGACTTAAAGGGTAATTTTAGGTCATTAGCAACTGACCTCTCAACCAGATCTGAAGTGTCTTTGCAGAGATCAATCCAAAGTAGAAGCCAGCTCCTAAGGGCATGGAGGGAGGGCAGCCTAGGATAGATGAGACTAGGAGACAAGGTAGGCTCTGTGGGAGCCTTGGATGCATGCTGCTCCTCCACACATGTGCCCACTGTGATCGCCCAAGCATCCAAGCCCGTTGGTACCCTGTCGATAGGAAATTTAAAATAGCATCCCTTCAGAAAGCATAAACAAGATAGCGACGTGTGAACAGCACTCAGCACAGTGCCAGCAGGATGTGTCCAGTAAACACACTGTGGTACTTACTCCCCACCGGAGCTCTGTAAGATAGAACTTGGTCACTGTCTTGTTTGCTTATTACTGATGTAATATGATACACACCACAACCAAAAAAACTTGGGGAGAAAGGGTTTATTTCTTCTTATAACATATAGTGCATCATGAAGAGGAGTCAGGACAGGAACCTAGGGGCAGGAACTGGAAGAGAGGCCACAGAGAATCAGTGGTTACTGGCTTTCCCCCATGGCTTGCCTTTCATCTCAGTTTTTGAGATGGGGGTCTCTCTCTTTTGTCTGGGACCTGATGACCCAACTGTTCTGTTTAGCCAATGAGCTCCAGGCATGGTGTCTGACTGTCTCTATCTCTCCAGTGCTGTGATTACCAGTGGCTGCCACTGTGTCTGATATTTTTATGTAGGTTCTGGGGATCAAAGTCAGGCCTCTGTGTTTACAAGGCAAATTCTTTATAGACTGAGTGGTCTTCTAAATCCACATAGAGAAATCTCAACAAGCAAACAAACAACAACAATGAAAATCTGGATAACAATCTGGAAAATACGAACTTCTAGGACAAGGAGGAAAGATTTGCCCACTAGAAGAACAAAGGAAAGAAGTTTTTCTTCCTTTGTATCACAGTCAGACCAACTTAGATCCCACAATGTTTCAAACAAAAAAGGAACAACAAAAAGAACGATGTAGAATTCTAGTTGCTATTCGAAATCAGTGTTTGAGTGTGTACACTATGGACATCTTTGCTTAGATGTGAGAGAGGCTCAGACCACACTGCCCATGGCCTATAGTTGAACAAAACAACAGAGACGACAACAAAACAATGGCTGAACATGAAGACTGACACCTAAGGGGGGAACATCTCATGTAGAATCTTGGACAGCGAAGACCATGCTACAGAGAGCCGTAGGATACGCCATGAGAGGGAGCTCAGAAGAAATGTCTGACTCCAGTGGACTTTTATAAGATCTGACTAATTTTTTAAATGCCTTGAATAAATTATTTTAACCTAGATTCAGCATCCTATAATTTTTCTTGTTTTAAAACTAAAAAATGGGAGTAACAAAGAGAGGCACAAAGAGCTGGGTATGTCACCACACAAATGTCACCTAGCACATGGAAGGTACAGGAGGGAGTACTAAAAATTCAAGGTCTTGTTCAGCTATAAAGTGAGTTTTGGGTAGCTTGTGCTACATGAAACCCTGCTTCATAAACACCAAACAACAATGACTACGAAATGATTTAGTTGATTTCTCTTCTTAATAATTATTGCTGAAGGCTTCTTTTCTAGCATGTGTTAGGGAGAGTGTGGTCCTTAAAAAAAAAAAATTAAAAGCAACTCCCTAGCACAAAACACGCCATAAACGTCAAACTCTTCAGGTAAAAAAACAACAGAAAATACATTTCCATAGAGCCAAGATAATACAAACAGAATCAATACAGGTAAGCATCAAACCAAAAATATAACACAAATAAACCCACCTGCTTTCAGTAGAACACAAGAGAGAAACTCTCTAGATGAAAGAGCTTTAATCAGTCAGCTTGACACAGCCTAGAGTCATCTGAGAAGAGCCTCAAGAGAAGGCTTGCCTAGATCAGCTTGGCCTGTGGACATGTCTGTGGGGCATTGTCTAGATTGTTAGTTGATATAGGAGGGTGCAGCCCACCATGGGCGGTACAGTTTCCTAGGCAGAGGGTGCTGGACTTCATAAGAAAGCTAGTTAGGCATGAGCTTGTGAGTGATCCAGCAGGCAGCATGTCCCCATGGTTTCTGGCTCAAATTCTTGCCTGAGTTCCTACCCTGGCTTTTCTCGAGGATGGGCTGTAACCTGCAAGTATAAAGCTGGGTGGAGCCTTTCCTCCCCTAAGTTGCTCATGGTCAAAGTGCTTCATCACAGCGACAGAACGAACCCAGACCAATAAGCTAGGCTCCCTTGTTAAAATGAAAAGACTCCCACTGACACCACGAACTGAAACCCATCCAAGTTCATAGCACAAGAACAGTGAAAACTCGGAAGCACAGAAGAAAGGGAATTAATGTAGAAACACACCGTGTTCCTTATGGGAAGTCTCAACCCTTTAAAGATTCAATTTATTTCTAATTAATTCATAAATAAAATATAATTCTACTAAAAATTCAAATTGAATCTTTAAAACCTTGGCAAAGGGAATTTTAAGTTATACTGGGAAGATAAACATGGGGAAAATAAAAATCGAAAGCAAAGCAGAAGAATAAAGGGGTATTCTTTTTTGATATAAAGGTATTTTAAACATGCATTAATTAAGAATGGGTAATAGTGAAGTTATAACTTTGCTCCACTAGGAATGGCCAGAATAAACATGTATGAAAATACATTTTTGATTCTTTTTTTCCTTTATGGACATTGGGCAAAGAATGGAGCATTATTGTGCTGAAGCAATTTGCTAATTATTTGGAATTAATAAAATTGAACTGCTACATCATAGTGCATACATAAAGGAAGACAGGAGGGATTAAAATGTCGAGCTGGAAAGCCACAAAATAACAGAAATTAAATACAAATAAAACAAAACTGAAGTCTTATCCATCTCAGGGTGGAAAGGGGATTTCTAAGCCAGAAATGATAAAGCATCGATGCCAAAAGGAGTGAGAAGGATAAAGCCATAACAGAAAACACAGAATTAGACGATAAAGGTAGCAGACCACAGACTTTACCATGCCACGTTAGAGGCAGTGTTGTGAGTTTAAAACCCAGCGTGTCGGTTCCCCAAGCCTGCCAAACTGAGAGCAAAGATGTAGTGCATCGTTCCAGGAAAATCCTTAAATGCACCTAGTTTGCTTTTTTGGCTTCTGAAGTTCTGCTTCTTGCGAACAAAGGTGTACCAACCAGGATATAGTTTTCTGTTCACAAAAGACAATGAGCCAGGAGGCTCAGGGCTGCATGGTTTGGGCACATTCCCCATGCAGTCACTGGTCAGCAATAAAGACTTCTTTTTTTTCCAGTTTTAAGAGTGTCTGTCCATGGATTGGTCTCTGGTGGGCTTATCTCATAACATATAAAATACTAGGAACTATTTTCTTTGGTGAGAGGTTCGTAATCAATTTTAAAGGAGAAAAAAACAAAACCAGAAAATGCTATACACAAACACACACGCATCTAAACATACACATGTACATACATAAACAAATACATGTACACACCTACACATATACCTGCAAATGTATACAATGCTAATGTCGGACCATAGAGAATTTAAAAGTTAGCAAGAATTAAAAAAAATAGAATTAGTTTGTTTTTAAAAATGCATTCAATGGAGGGGGGACAGGCAAAAAGCATAAACAGATGAATTGTAAAGAAAATATCCGATTAATATATTTAAAGAAGGCAGCCATGGCTGAGTTGTAAGCATGAGGAACTGAATTCCATCATCAGAACTCCCGTAAACATCCAGGTGTGGTAGCACATGACTGTAATCCCAATACTGGGGAAACAAGGCAGGTGGTGGGTCACTGTCTGTTCACCAGCCAGCTTAGCCAGTTTCAGCCAGTGACAGAACCTATCCTTTTTTTTTCTAATTTATTTAACTTTTTTACTTATTCACTTTACTTCCTTTTCCCAACTCCCCTTCCTGGTCACCCCCTCCCACAATCTTTCCCCCTCACCCCTCTGAGCAGGTGAGGGCCCCCTGGGCATCCCCTCACCCTGGCAAAGCTAGGCTTTACTTTCCTATGGAAGTGCTACAAGGCAGCCCAGCTAGGAGAACATATCCTATGGACAGGCAACAGCTTTTGGAATAGGCCCCCATTCCAGTTGTTTGGGACCCACATGAAGATCAAGCTGCACATCTGCTACATATGTGTGGGGAAGCCTCGGTCCAGCCTGTGTATGTTCTTTGGTTGGTGGTTCAGACTGAGAATCCCAAGAGTCCAGGTTAGTTGAGTCTGTTGGTCTTCCTGTGAAGTGCCTACCCTCTTCAAGACTCAAGGTTGACCTCTAACCTCCAATGCATGGATGCACATGTGTACCTGCAAACACATAATCATAGGCACACAGAGACCAAAAAATTACCAGATTATCACAGATATTAAAATACAAATAAATAACTCTCAGGTGGCAAAAAAAAACCTAAAATGTACATTATTACTAAGACAGGGTCTAAAACACAAGCATGTCTCCATCAAAACCCTTAAATACACTCTGGTTTGCTAGAGATGTGCCATTGCTAAGAGTGCATTCTGGAGTCCCACTAAGATCTCACCACCAGCTTTTTCTAAGCATCAACGATAATGAGCCAATCTGATGTTGATGGCCATGTGCCATGCCAAGTCATTCACACACATTATCCCATCTTAGCCTCAACCAGTCATGCGAAATACCTTCCATTATCATCTCCATTTTACAGACAGGGAGACAGAGGATTTAAACAACACCATGCCCCCAACAAAGGAAGGTGAGTTGACACACCACCAGACAGAGGTAATAGGAACACTGCAAGTGTGTATTTCTCAGAGAATATGGAGAGACATCCCTCTCTGATCATTGTAAATGTGAGCACTATTAAAGCTGCCATGTTGGTGGCCATAGACTGGGAGACATATGGTACACATCTATCGTTCTGGAGGGGAAAAAAGGGATGTGGAGAAAGGAAGGGGAGAGGGAGGGAGAAGAGGAAATGCACAGGGAGAGATCGCACTATCAACGATGGTTTTCTCACACTGGGATACAGAGCTCAGCAGCCCAGCCTTTGCCTTAAGTCCTTCCTAAATCACAAAGTATTGACTTGCGTATGTTACAGAATGATGTTAACCTTCATTTCCTTTTCTTTACATCTTTTGTCTTCATCTTTTCTTCGACAAACACACACATTTAGAATCAAATGGAATTTTATTTTAAAAGGGGAATATAATTGATGTCATTTTCAATGCCTTCTTTCTCACAGAGCAACAGGATTGTTCTCAGGCCCAGCCCTGAAGGTGGAGCTAAGGTTGCTGGGGTCGCCAAAGTGCTCCAGTTCTCATCCCCAGAATAAAAACAGAACCTATTTATCTAGCTTGGAATAGCTCTACTCTTGTGTCTAGGGAGACTCCAATGCTGTGACTCACTAAGTCCACCCTCTGGCAAATGCTTTGTTCTGAGGCTGAAGCCCCTCTGTGCTCCCAGTGAAATAAACACATCTTGATGCTCAGACTGGCATACTGATGTCTGAGAGCCTCCTCAACTCCATGCTGGCCAGAACAACAGCAACCATTCGCAGAGCTGATTCCACTATTATCATCACTAATGATGAAAATTCCCTGCTTCCCTCTCCAGGAAGACAGGGAGACAGAGTATTTAAACAACCCCATGCCCCAGCAAAGGAAGGTGAATTGACACACCACCGGACAGAGGTAATAGGAACACTGCAAGTGTGTATTTCTCAGAGAATATGGAGAGATATCCCTCTCTGATCATTTGTAAATGTGAGCACTATTAAAGCTGCCATGTTGGTGACCATAGACTGGGAGACATACGGTACACATCTATCTTTCTGGAGGGGAAAAAAGGATGTGGAGAAAGGAAGGGGAGAAGGACTCTTTGCAGCAAGGTGAGGTGAGCTGGAGAGGGAGACTTAAGCACACAGCCGGGCATCTGGGTATTCATCAAACTGGCTGGTGTGAAGAACGGAGTCACCACACTGACCAGGGGACTTGGGAATCCTTCCTGAAGGAGGGAGGAGTCTTTGGAAGATTCTGGGTCAAATTGTCTTTTCAATGAATATGTCAAAGGAGTACAGAAACGTACTGTGGTGGCTTATTTCTCTCTGACCTTTCTACTGCCTCTTCTTAATGTATATTTAGTGTGCATGGAACCATAGAGAGTTTAGATATCAAAGGAGAACTTGGTGAAGTCAGCTCTCTCCTTCTAGCTTTACTTGGATTTCTGGATCCAACTCAGGTCCTTGGGTAAGTGCTTTACTCACTGAGCCTTCTTCTTCTTAGCCCTCATCAATTCTTCCTGTAAAATGGTGATGATGATGATGATGATTTAGCAAAAGTCAAATGTTCACCTAAGTTTCTCAGCACTTGGGAGATTGAAATAGGAGGATTGCTGTGAGCTTCAGACTAGTACGGGCTACATAGTGAATCCCAGGGAAGCATTGGTTCTGAATAAGAAGTAGCTTCAAAAAAGCCAAAAGAAGAAGAGGAAGAGGAAGGGGAAGGGGACGGGGAAGGGGAAGGGGCAGGAGGAGGAGGAGGAGAAGGAGAAAGAAGGAGAAGCAGAGTGAGAGTGAGAGGGAGGGAGAGGGGAGGGGAAGGAGAGGGGGAAAAGAAAGGGGAACAAAGGCAGGAAGAGAAGAAGAGGAAGGGGAAATAGAAGAGGAAAGGAGGAAGAAGAAGAGTTTAGAGGAAGATAAGGTGATAGAGATGAGGGAAAGAGGAAGGAACAGAGAGAGGAGATGAAAGATGAGGAGGAGAATTCATCACTGCAGTCAGACATGCCAGTCCAGAGCATACAAGGCTGGACAAAGCAGGCAATGTCCCTCCTTGAAGGGAACATCATACCTTGGTGGATGTAAATATTCAAAAACCACGTAAATATATAAACTAACAAGTCAATAGGCAAATTAAAAGGTTCTTGGTGCTCAGTTGAAGCTGGCTGATAAGGTGGGCATGACAAGAGCCAGGTTCCACTCTGGGCGACAGTAAGGTGGAGAGGTCACTTCCCTGTCCTGTACGTGACTTCCATATTTCCCTTAGGGTCATGCCAACTACAAAGACGACCTCCTTAGCAAGCCTTCCCTGAAGTGCCAAGCTACTGTCACCTGCTCAGAGCAGATCCCCGATCATCACCGGACAACTTTCCCCTAGGCTGCAAGACCTCTGCAAGAGTTAGGTGTGTTGCATCCTGTAGTCGGTCTATAGCCAGCCAAAGGGTCCTAGTTGTTCCAGACTCCCCCACTGTTGCTCACTGGACAGATTCACCTGAATTTCCTAAGGAAGTCTTGTCTCCAAGCTCATTTCTTTTATTCTGTCCTACACACCCTACGGTCCCTGCCTGAATCAGCCACACATTAGCATCTGTATCTTTAAGTGCCACCATGTGTGCCTGTGCTGGGCACAAAGGCCAAGAGGATAATGAGTGGAAGCTGAATCCTAATTGGGTCATCTATCAGAGAAAGGGGTCCCTTCTCCAGCTCCCAGCCTCAAGCTCTGAGCTGCATTTGTTCAGCAATGCATTATTCATTTACATCGACGTGCCCTCTGCTTGCTGCAGTTCCCATCTCTGCTAACAATGGGAACGTCCCAGTGCACCCTTGTGCCCTAAGTCATCCAGCGAGTTCTCCCTCTACCTATGCCTTCTGCATCCTTCACAGTGGTGACTTTTCTTACGTTGTCCAAGCACCTGACAGGCATTGACTTAAAGGAGGAAGGATTGATATTGGCTCTCAGTTCGAGGGCACACAGTCCACCATAGTAACAGATGACTCCATGGTGCAAGGAGCGTGGAACCTGGAATTCTTCACACTGTGTCTTGTTGGAATAAGGAGCAGAGAGTGTATAGGGGTGAGGCAGATCTGTGGGCTCAGGGACCACCTTCAGTGACTCACTTCCTCCAGTAAGACAGCTCCCTAAGGGTTCCACAACCCTGCCAACTGGGGCTCAAGCAGATAGACACATGAGCCTGTGGGAGACTTGTCCTATAGAAACCACAACCTACTTTGAGATTACTCTGAACTCCATTGCTTTGTTCTAGGAAGTACCTCTTTTCCCACAAACACACCTTGTTCTGAAGTTGCAAGCGAGTCCATCTTCACCATTGCTTCTCCTTGCCTGGTCAGCCCAGGAGCAGTGTCTTCCATAGGTGAGTCTTGCCATTCCAATGTGATTGTTTGCAGAGCCGGAGACTGTGTGTAGGTATGTGGGACTTGGAGAATATGGATCATAGAAACCTCAACCATGTTGTGTGTCTTCGGGGCCGGGATTCTCCTTGGGAGAATGTTTCTCGGGGTGGCTTCTGACAGTTCTTTGCATCAGAAGGCTCTGCATGCCCCTGGGAAGGCTGCAGCAGATGCTCCAGGAGGTGAGTCCCTGATATGGGAGCTGTTCGTAGACAGAGGTTCTGACACATGCACAGGAGAGCATGGGAGCTAGTGCAGTACCCTCACTGAAGCTCTGGATGAAAAAGGGCTAGGGGGTGAAGGACCAAGAAATAGGTCTCCATGGGTCACAGGTCACTAGGATGGCAAGGGTCACTGTCCTCTGTGTCTTCAGTTTACTTTTATAGTTCTTGGAAGAAACAGAACTATGAGACTCTCTCTCTCTCTCTCTCTCTCTCTCTCTCTCTCTCTCTCTCTCTCTCTGTGTGTGTGTGTGTGTGTAAGTCTGTCTCTGTCTTCCTCTCTGTCTCTGTCTGTCTGTCTGTCTCTGTGTGTGTCTGTCTCTCTCTGTATCTCTGACTCTCTGTGTGTCTCTGTCTTTGTCTGTCTCTCATTAAACAAGAGCAGGGCCCAGAAATAAGAATGGGAAGGGAAAGGCTATAAATTAGTGACAGATCAGTGATAGATGGTAGCTGGATAAATCAGAGTAATGGATGGGTGGGGTGGACAGATGAGAAACAGATGGACAGTGCTCACACGTGTTTGCTGCTGTACAAAGTATCCCTTCGAGTTACAAGTAGGAACCAGCAACAGAGGCCGCCCTAGGGGAAGAGAATGTGCTAGGCAGCCTAGTGGAGAGGCTGTTTCCCACACCTGCTTTGAAGACTATTTATTAAAAACTACATGCGAGTATCATCTTCACGTGAAACTGTGATAAGATTCAGGTATTCATCCACTGAGTGCTACTGGCTCCCATCGGTGGCCTTTTCTGTTCCTATCACCCTACAGAAGATTCTATAATTGTTCCTATCATACAGGCATGGAAAAGGAAGTGACACTAAATGGAGTAGTTTGCCCAAGGTAAACTATGATAAATGAAGCATTCTAATAAGAGCATGCTGTCCTCAAAAGCCATGCCTTTGACCACTAGGCTATACTGCTCTTCTGCCTCTAATCCTGGACTTATCCTGAGAAGACATTGCTCTGTTTTGTTTTTTGTTTTTTTGCTTTTTTGTTTTTTTGGCCCCTGTAGAACTCTTGTAATTTCTGATCTCAACAATGCCATCTTGCCCCCTAACCAATGGGGCGATCCTTGTTCCAGGCATAGAGGTCAGCCCCAGTGTAGACACATGAATAAGTGAATTGGTCAATCAATCAAATATTGGAGTCACTTCTCCATTCACACAAATAATTCTGAGAGCCAGTATCTGCTAGGTGAGTGAGGACTGCAGGGAAGTGCACTTTGGGTGAATATGCTGAGGTTGGAGGGAGCCCAGAAAACCATGAGCTGAGGAGAGGGCCAGTATGACCAGAGCCCTGTGTGACAAGAGAGGTTATGAGAGTAGGCAGGGCTCAGACCCTGCAAGCCTTCACAGAGGGTTTCGAATGTGTCTAAGAGCCTTTAAGAGCCACAGAGAGAGCTTTGTAACAGGACAGTGACTCTCCCTGCCATGCTAGCGGTGAAATGAGGAGCTGCTGCCTGGACGTTGCATCCCGTGAAAATAGCTTCCAGGACTGGAGAGATGGCTCAGCGGTTAAGAGCACTGACTGCTCTTCCAGAGGTCCTGAGTTCAAGTCCCAGCAACCACATGGTGGCTCACAACCATCTGTAATGGGATCCGATGCCCTCTTCTGGTATGTCTGAAGACAGCTACAGTGTACTCATTTAAATAAAAAAAAAAAACGAATCTTAAAAAAAAAAAAAGGAGCTTCCAGTTCTGTGACAGCCTGTCCTTGCAGAGAGTAGTAGGAAGGCCTGGCTCTGTACCTGCAAAGGGTTCAGATCCTTTATTGTCACCTCATACAGTGGTTCTGGGCCTCTGTCCCATCATCCATGCCTATCAGCCAGGACTAGGGATTTCACTCCAACTGGGATTTAGCCAGCAGTTGGCCTTTCAGACTGTGGCCTCAGGCCCAGGGACTGAGTCATGCAGGCGGCATCAGGAGAAGCATAGAGCTGGGGTGACATTTGCAGCCCACACAGATGTATTAACACCCCCACAGTCTCCAAAGCCCACAGGGCCAGCCAGACTTTGGCTGAGGTCATGGAGGCAAAGAAAATTGGAACACACAGCCCCTGGGGATGAAGATGGAAGTAATAAAGCCCGTTGAGCACCAAAACACCATTGTCAGTGTACATTGTGCTGGCCTCAACGCTGGACCTAGACTCAAGCTCTGCCCAAGGCTACCCAGCCAGAGTCCAGCTAACATCTTTGCAATGATTATGTGGGACTCGGGATAATTTGATACTTGCAGGACTTTGAAGGATGAATAGGACTTCTGGGAAATAATGAGACGAGAAAGAACATTCTAGAAACAAAGGCAAACACAGGAATACCGTGAGGATCTGAGAGCCAGTGTGCTAAGCCTAGGAGCACACTCTGCCACTTCCGAACTTTGTGACCCTGGACACATTACTCACCATCTCCAAGCTCCAATTTTCTTTTCTGCAAAGAAAACAGAGCACAATATCCCTGACGGGACTGGAATGGATGCTGTAAAATTTCACTTACGAAAGAAGGTTCAGCCCACTGTGAAGACTAGAGATGGCTGAGCTGTAATTGTCCTCGCTGCTCTCATTACCTTTGGGTGGCTTCTATTATGGACTAAGTGAAGAAGATGCAGGTGGGTACACACACACACACACACACACACACACACACACACACATACACACAAACCCAACGGCAAAAGAAAACTGTGGACCAGTGAGATTAGGGTCAGTGAGATTAAAACATCTCTCTTCCCAGGAGAGTTCTCATCAGCAGAAGACCAGAATCACAAGTAAGGAGCATTTACATGTGACCATATCCCAGAACCATGGAAAAGAAGCTCTTTCTGGGCCAGAATCCCAGGTTCTGATCCCTGCTCTGGCTGTTGATCAAGTCTTGCGAGAGAAAAGGTCAGAGGGCTCCAATGGGGCAAGCAGTGGGGTGAGATGTGGAGGGACTCTGGGAGAAGATGAAGGGATTAGGACCCATCTAAAAGGGAGGACAACCACCAAAGGACAACAGGAAACAGAAGGGCAGAGTGGATGTGGAGTCATATTGGCAGATGGGTCACTGGGCATCACTGGGTAGAATGCCCACAGGGGTAAGGGGACCTGGCATGTGGAGCTACAACCCTAATGGGAGGCACTGGCCAATGATAATCTGGGTACTGTGGCTGTGTATTAGTGAGCTTAGTAGTTCATCACCTGAGCAGAATTCTGGGTGAAGAAAGATGCCAGTTCCTTTTTTGTTCACACTTTTTCTTCTCATCTTTGCTCTCGCATGTTACTTGGTTTGGATATATTCCTCTGGTCAATTTTAACTCCTCAAACTTGTCTCACTTCCACGGTGACGCTCCCCTGTGGCAGTTTACTATGTGAGCTTCAGGCTGATTGAGGAAAGGCAGCTTCAGTATGGAGCTCTGAGGCAGGAGGGTGCCAGCTCCCCCTGTTTCTGTCTTTGCGTTGCTCTTCTCCCCTCCCCACACTTCCCTAGCTGTGCTTGACTCTTTGGGGATAAGGCAGGAAGAGGGAGAGGCAAGCCCAGCTGGTGTCATTTTTCTTGGGTTGAGTCATATCTAATGCCAACTCAAGGGTCCTTGGGAAATTCCTTGTGAAGATTGCTCCAGGAGCAGCTGTCTCTGGGGCCCCACCTGACTCATGGGAACTGGCTTCCACTTCACTGTCCCTGATCACCCAAACGGTAGCTAGTCCCCATAGCAGCCCAGTCCCTCTCTTTCTTCTTGACATATCTGTTAAGTCTTGGTTTCTTGCTGTGGGTGAGAGTCTGGCACCAGAATATTGTCTCCCTGACTTCCAAGGTCCAGAGGTAAGTTCTTCAGAGGTCCCTCCACATCACGCCCCACATGACTTAAAATGACTACCACCCATGGTGTGGAGATGGATTCATTGTCAGTCTTTCCAATGACCCTCTAGCTCTCATGCTCCAACACTACAAACTTTTGGTAGACAAGAATCTAAAATCCTCATGCCTATGTGCCAGTCCTGTGTAGGAAGCCAAACATGCCACCTGCCACCCCTCTGGATCGAGAACTCCTAAGGACAGGGACTGCGTCTGGTCTGCACTTCAGATCCCAGAAGTGTGTCCAGCATGTACTTTGTGAATAGTTCCAGTGGACAGAAAAATAGCCACCAAACTGTCTGCATTTTAATGCCCTGAATCTGGAAATGGTAAGTTACATTACAAAGGAGAATTAAATGTGCAGATGAAACTAGGAATACTATAAGAGGAGGAGGTTGTCATGGATTTTCTGGGTAGGCTAATACTGTCACCAGAGTCCTTTAGAAGTGGTTGAGAGAGGCAGATCAATGTCAAAGAGATTTGAAGATGTGCCACTCACTGCTGGTTCTGAGAATTGGAAATGACCGGAAGCTAAGGGTTGCAGTCTAGAGGCAAGGACGTATAGACTGCCCTGTAGAACCTTCCAGAAAGAAGCATGGTGCTGTCAACTCTTGATTCTAGATCATCAGGACTCTGGACTTCTGAGCTGCAATACTATAACAGAATATAATAAGTATGGTGTGTGTGTGTGTGTGTGTGTAAGGTGTTTGTCTGTGAGTGTGGGTAGGTGTGGTATATATGTGGGTAAGTGAGGAGTACATGTGGGTGTGCCAGCCCCAAGAAGAGGCCTTAAGTTGATCTCAAGTGTCCTCCACATTAGCTTCTGAAGCAGGATCTCTCACTAGACCTGGAACTTCCTGATTGCTCAGGACTAGCTGGCCACCAAGCCTCAGGGACTGTCTGGCCTCTGCCTCTCTGGAACAGGACTTACAGGCGCCTGCCACTGTGCCCAGCTTTTCACATGGGTGCTATGAGCCTGCACTCAGACAGTCATGCTTGCCCGGCAAGTACTTCACCCACTTCCCCCCTCAAAGCCCTAGGTGCTATTTGTGGTGACCTATTAGAGCAGCTATCAAAAGCTAGCACAGTTGATTCTCAGAGAATGTTGGTTGAAACACGACGCTACATTGGTTAGAAAGATACTGAAGGGGGATGGGATCTGAGCCGTGGGAAGTCTACAATTTGAAAGGCTGTCCTGGCTCTGGGAAGTGCTGAAGACCCTTCTGTCTGCTATGGTGATGGGGTATTTCAGTCAGCCACACAGAGGGTTCTCCCCTGGAAGCATTTGCCTACCATTGTTAATTTCGTGTCTTCGAATTCCACTCTTCTTTATTTTCTTGTAGACCAATCCTTTCTGTGATTTTTTTATAGTGGTTCAAAGTTGTAAAAATAAAGTCACCCAATAGTGAGTTTGGTTCTTGCAAATATAGGTTTGTGTATGTTTTTATATACACATATTATACACATATAATATACACATATTTATATAGATGTATTTATATATACACATATTTTTTAAACAAAAGTTAGCTCTCATCTGACTCTTATTTTTTGATCATTAAATAACCTCTATTGTTGTGGTGTCTCTTCACAACGTTCTATTCCCGTGCAACAGCACACATTTCCATGCATGTGTGCATGTGCACACATAGCTACACATGCACATACATGGACACACACACATGCACAAATTATTTGCTGTAAAATAAATTGCATTGTAGATATTGTTCTCCTTACTTTGTTCATGCAACAATATAACCTGAATGCCTTCTGTTCCTGTCAGTAGGCTTGATTCTAAGAGTTGCATGGTAGTTTGTCAGTGCTTTAATGATATGTAGATATGTTACACTGTAGCAGGCTTTGAGAATGAATCCCTTTATCTTAAGACAGCACACTCCCTGGCATTTTAGGACTTCCAAAGACCCTGCACACTCATTTTAGAGTTATGACCCCATATCACATCAAACACACTCAAATAGCCCACATTCCACATCAAATACACATCTTTACTGTAAAAATTGGGAGAGTCTTTTTTTTTATGATTTTGCTTTTGAAATAACTTGGCTCTAGGTGACTTATTTAATCCATGATTGACTACAGTAATCATCGCATGGGCATGGGAATTCTCTCAAAGGGAGATGATTGAACCCGCAAATAGTCTTTAAGTGTGCTGACGTTTTTTATGACTTCTAAACTTAGCAGCCAATGGATGTGACAGACCGCTGTGCTTTGTAGACAGCAGAGGGAACACCAGAACTTTCTGTTTCATGTTACTGCTTTATTTCATGTGCTTAAACATCATTAGTTTTATTTTCTTCCTTTCCCTCCCTCCCTCCTTCCCTCTCTCCTTTTCTCCCCCTCCCTCCCTCCTTTCCTCCTTTCTTTTCTCTCCTTCCATTCCTTCATTCCTTTCTTCCTTCCTCTCTCCATCCTCCTCCCACCCTCTTCCTCCCGGTCTCATCCTTCCTTTCCCTAACTCCCTTCTTCTCTTCCTCCTTTCCCCTCTCTCCTTCCCTCCCTCACTTCTTTCCTTCCCCTCTCCATCCTTTTCTCTCCCTCCATCCTCCCCCCTCTCCCCCCATCCCTTCATTTTCTTGCTTCCTTCCCTTCCTCTCTGCCTTTCTGACAGGGTGTCATATTGTAAACCTAGGGGCTTATACACCTTCCCTTGCTCTGAATATGACATGGAGACCTTTATATTTATTTTAAGCTTCAGAATCTATAGCTGGGCAAACTCTGAGCTATTTCAACCCAACAGTGCTGGCCTTAGGCTACTTCCCAGCCACCTGGCCAGTTACCTGCCTTTTTGGTTTCTCTCTGGCACCTCCTTCTTCTTCATTGTCTCAACTGAGAATCCTTGGGTCCCACCTGAGACCATTTCTTCTCTCTGGGCATGGAAGTCCTGCCTTTGCCTCCTCTGCCCAGCTATAGGCTCTGCAGCCTTTCATTTTAACCAATCAGAAGGTGATAGAGTATAATATTTTACAAAACACTGAGTCAGGAGAAGCTTCATAATAAAGACAATACCCAAATCCAGGCTGCAACCAGATCTATGGGTGTAGAAGTCTGCATTTAGACACAGTGAACAAAAATATTTCCCAACATCATGTAGCCCAGGCTGCCCTCAAAGACACTAGGCAGCTGAGGACAACTTTGAACTTCTGACCCTCTTGCATTTACTTATGTCAAGTGCTGAGATTGCAGATAAGTGCCACCATACCTGGTTTGTGGGGTATTAGGAGTCAAACCTAGGGCCTAAATGCTAGGTGAATATTCTACCGCTGAGCTATGTCCCAGTCTGTTTGTTTGTTTTGTACCAGGTTTCATGTAGCCCAGACTGGCCTTGAACACCTGATTCTCATAAAATGCTGGATCACAGTTGGATCACACCTGGTCTGAAGTGGTGATCACAGGTGTGCACTGCCACACCTGATCTGATGTAGCGCTTGGTGATTGAGCCCAGGGTTTTTGCATGCTGAGCAGTCAACCTATCAACTGAGCCACATCCCCAACCTCTCAACTTTTCTTTTTCAGACTTCCTGTTTGTCTTAGTGCCTGTGACATTTTTCATCCCTGGAGAGGAGTCTCCAGGGGTTACAGGCTCTGTCCATATTTACCCTGTCCAGATGCCTGGGTTAACCCTGGAGGTGAGTGAGTGGGAGAGCCAGCATCTATCTGGGGCTGCTGTAGGTAGGCTGCTCAGCAGAGTTCCCAGGAGGGAGATTTCCCAAGGGGGTCTAAGAAAGGGACAAGGGTAGGACGTGGCACTGGAATGGGTCCTGGAGGAGCAAAGTCACAGCTAAGGAACAGTGCTCAGGGATGGTCTTTTATTCCAGAAATAAACAGTGGTAGGACCCTGCTGTCCCCCAGTTCCT
The DNA here is from genome assembly GCF_978045245.1 of Mus caroli. Lineage (NCBI taxonomy): Eukaryota > Metazoa > Chordata > Mammalia > Rodentia > Muridae > Mus > Mus caroli. The sequence goes on along the minus strand of NW_028227261.1, from coordinate 29,938,025 downwards.
CATTCACAGATCCCAGAGCATCTCTCGGGGACCCTGCTTTCTCTCTGTGTCTGCAGAGGCTCTCCCTGTTTGCCTCCCAAGGGTGGTCAAGCCTGTAAGTCTCTCCAGCTCCATCCTTCTGTTCAGCGGACTATGAGATGGAGCTGGCAGAGACGCAGACTCAGAGCTGATGAATGGGCCAATGACGGTCTCCATCAGGAGGGAAACATCCCCCATCTGCATTGCTACATGTGGAAATGTCCCTCTTATCAGAGCTCTAAGTGCTCAGAAGGGAAGGAAACATAATGACAGAGACAATTTGGCATCCCATTTAATTTCCTCACCAAAAAATTAACATTTTTGAAAAGATTAACTTTCTCTGTGGCAATTCTTCTCCAGTGTAAGCACTCGCTGGATGATGGGCTAATCCAAATGGTGGTGATCATGAAGATGAGGCCTCTACAGCATGGGGTGCTGTTATTGCTCTGAGCAAAATCACTGGGGAGTAGGAGGATTTCAGGTCCCACAATCAGCTATTATCTTTGAGGAGTCCCCATGGATCAGAACACAGTTTCCACGGCTCAGTAATGCAGACAGCCAGGAATCTGGGCAGAAACACAGGTGGAAGCACTGGGCTTAGGAGAGAGCTAAGATCCTGTCTGACCAAGAAACACAGCAGTCAGACTAGACAGAGATGCACAAACTTGTATCCTGTTGTCTTCCAGCCCAGGGAAGGATGGAGCTCATGATTCAGGTGCCCACAGCATTTTCTGAGTTTAGTCTTAACATACTGTGGACCACTGTGCTTTTATTTTTCAAGATAGATATCCACCCACATCTATCCTCTTCCTTCTCCACCCTCCATCACTGCAAATGGCTTCTGCTGCTAGCCATGGTGTGAACATGTCAGCTCTTTCTGAAGATGTACTTGAGTGGCTTTTGTGACTGTGTCCCGAGGAAAGGACCAGCGTGTCTGTAAGTAGTCAGCCCTTCTCTCAGTCTCTGGATGAAAGTATCCCTTGAACAATGGAGAGAAATTAGCAGGGACCATCTGCATTTTACAGAGGAAAGTGATGGCACCGTTGTGCACAGACTTGAAGGCCATCTTATCATCCCTGCCACAGTGTGGTGGTTAATTTTGTTGACTCTAGACAGAGGTTGATACTCCCTGACACAATGGTTCTCCAGTTTCCTTCTCCGTGTAGGGGAGATTATTGAGCCCCTTCCTCTAGTTTTATTCCTCCTCTTTTCTATTCTGTTCCATTTAATTCCCGTTCTATCATCCTATTACATTTGTTTAGTGAAAAGATCCCTGACTTTTAGCAAGTCATCCTGCTACCTGGATGAAAGACTGCCTTCTTAGCTTCTCTTGCAGCTATAAACATCTGGGAAAGTAGATTACCTCTGAGATTGGTGCTGGAATATTGCATAAGACTTCAGAGAGATCTCCTTAAAACAACAAAGGAGCACGTTTTTTTTTTCCCTCCCGCCTCACTCCATCCATAATGCGTGCGTGTGATGCTTGGAGCCTCAGCGGCCATCATCAACCCTGAGATGACGATATGGGAAGCTGTGGTAAAGATGAAAGAGCCTTCCTCTCCTAAGGATACCATGGAATAGCCATTACTGCTTATTGATCTGTTTTTTTTCTTTCTTGAGATGGAGTCCCATTTTACTTTAAGATGGCTTGGAACTGACTAGCCTCAAACACAAGATGATCATACCTCTGTGTCCCGAGATTACAGATATGAGTCACCATGAGGCCACTGTAGCTTATAAGGTCATACTTACTTCAGATATTTACATCACAGATGGCTGAATATTCTGCTGAGATATGCCTATTGCTGAGTTCCCGGTCTCTAATGCATCTAGACGTGCTATGCCAGCAGATATCTGAAGGCTCACCCATTCTCCATGGAAGTCTTTGTAGCCTACCTTTGTGTCTGTCTTCTGGGCAGAAGCTCCTGGAACTAAGTAGTGAGTCAGAGAGAAGGTTCTCTGCCCGACACTCCCCTCCACCACCCCATCCTTACACCACTTCTGCCATGCATTTAATCACAGCAAAGAGGAAAATAATTAATACTGTTAGCTACTTATCCAGCATGTAATTTCTCCATTATCAGTAGCGGGGAGTAAGGGTCAAGTTTAGATGCCTCCAGAGACATCATGCATCGCTACCTGTCAGGGAGCAACCAGATTACACTATGAGAATATTCTGGACCCTTGAATGACACAGAAAGAGCAGCATTTGTCCAACCAACCTACTGGGAAGCAGTCTGAATCAGGAGCACCCCAGCAGACCTGCAGATCTATGGGCTTAGAAAGAAGCGGCAACCGTTTTAAGCAACTACATCTTGGGGGTAGATTTTATTAGTATTTTGTTTCCATCAAAATGTACTCAAAGCATACTCAAGCATACAAAGTATGCATTAAGAAGGTACTCTTGGGGCTGGGAAGGTAGCTCCGGAGGTAAACTGTTTGCCTGCAAGGCAGAAGGAGATATATTCAATCCTCAGCACCCACGTGAGTAAATCTTGTCACTTAGCACATAGCTGTACCAGGGAGGCGACGTGAGGAGGGAGGAATCTCTGGTGATTGCTAGCCAGCCAGTCTACCTGGATCAACCAGTTCTATGGTCAATAAGAAACCATAACTCAAAATGTAGGGTGGGGAATGATTGCCAATGACCCCCAATGTCGATGTCTAGCTTCTGTCGTCATGTACACATGTGTTCACTCAGCCACATTCATACTCACAGTGCATGGAAGGACAGGGAACCTCTGCTATACCTTAAAGCCTTAAAGCATCTCTATGGCCTAGTGTGACCAGGGCCCTGCAAAAATCCATTGCTTGTGAGTTCAGTTGTGGGTATGAACTGGTTGGGACCTATGCCCCACCACCAACCTGGCATCTCCTGACTCTGGATTCTTTCTCATAACAAAGAACAGAGGTAGATCCCTGGAACTGCCTGGAGCCTCTTCTACCTGATTTATCATGCATCCATAGAGCATTGCACTATGTTCTCCCATCACCAAGAGCCTCTGGCACATGGCCTGGACACCTCAGCTGGGCACACCGGTGCCACATCTGCACCTTTTCCTCCCTGAGCACGTGGTGAACATGTCCATTTGCTTCCTTTAAGGTTTCCTTTTATTTCAAGTGCATGAATGCTTTGCTTGCATGTGTTTGTTTGTGCCACATGCCTGATGTCCCTCAGAGGCCCGATGAAGGAATTTGATCCCCTAGGGCTGTAGTTAAAAGCCACTTTGTGGTCACTGGGAGACAAAACTAGGTCCTCTGAAATAGCAACAAATGCTCTTAACTGCTGAGTCATCTCTTCAGCCCTAAAAGTACTCATTTCTTCATCTAAATCCCTTCCCGAGCTGGCTCACAAGCCCTAGCTCTCCTTGGTCCCCAGAAAACACCATGCTCTCTGTCTCCACGCCACTGTGCATCTTTTCCCATGGCTTGTGTGTCCTCTTCCCTAGTGTGTGACTGCCTCAAGGTGACTGTAATATAATCAAGTTAAAGAAGCTGACAGCCACAAAGAAACAAAGTTTCCCATGAAGCCAAGCAGCAAGGCCAGCAGGGAGGGAAATGGATTAGTACAGAGGCCAACTATAGCAACGCAGACCCAACTTTCCATTGCATCCTACAAAATACAGCCCCAAACATCCCTCCTCCAGCTTTAGGCTTGTTACCTATCACTCAGTCATTTGGTCTGCCCCAGGCTCAAGCTATCTGCAGTCAGGAAGGGAATGTAACTATGAGTTTGTTTTTAAGTTCTCCAGATATCACCTGTCACGTGGTCAGTGCTCAGTGCCTACTGGATGAGCGATTGGCCAGCTGGAGTCAGGAATGGAAAGATAATAGCATACCAGGTTTGAAGGAGCTGCCTAGATGTTAAGTGCCTGCACGGAAGGACTCAAAGTTGAGTTTCTCAGTTGCCTCCCTACCTCTGGGCCTGTCTCCATAAAGCATCCAAAACAATGGTCCAGAATGTAGAAATGACCACCGTGTTCTTCTTCAAACCATCTGAGTGCTGTTACACTAAGCTCAAAATCTGAACCCTTTCACATGACTTACAAAGGAGGGCTGCCATATGGAGCAAATGAAAATACAGCAGAGGGGCTGGGCTCAGGGCTAGTTGTAGAGGGCTTGCCAAGCATGCACAAAGCCCTGGGTTTGATCCCCAGAACTGCATAAACTAGGTGGGATGGTAGCTTGAGTCTGTAGTTCTAGCGCTCAGAAGGCAGACTCAGGGGATTAGAAGTTCAAGGCCATCGTCTTCTGTATAGTGAGTTGCAGGCAGGTTGGGCTACATGAGACCCTGTCTTAGGGTTTTACTGCTGTAAACAGACAACATGACCAAGGCAAGTCTTATAAAGGACCACATAGAACTGGGGCTGGCTTACAGGTTCAGAGTTTCAGTCCAGTATCATTAAGGTGGGAGCATGGCAGCATTCAGGCAGGCATAGTACAGGAGGAGCTGAGAGTTCTATGTCCTCATCTGAAGGCTGCTAGCAGAATACTGGCTTCCAGGCAGCTAGGACAAGGGTATTAACGCTCCCACTCACAAACCCACACCTACTCCAACAAGGCCACACCTCCCAACAGTGTCACTCCCTGAGCCAAGCGTATACAAACCATCACAGACCCTGTCTCAAAAAATAACAACAGGGGTCTGGAGAGATAGGTCAGCAGCTAAGAGCATTGGCTGCTCTTCCAGTGATCCCAGCTTCAATTCCCAGCACCCACAAGGTGGCGGACAACAATATGTAGCTCTAGTTCCAGGAGATCCAATGCCTTCTTCTGGCCTCTGAGGGCAACAGTCGTGTATGTAGTACACAGACATTCATGCAGATAAAACACCCATAGTCAGATAGAACATACTCATTAGAATCTGAATTTTTAGATAACCATCAAATATTCCTTTTAGTATAAGCATATCCCCATGCAGTGTTCAGAATACACTTATAGTGAAAACATATTGTTTATTTGAAAATCAAATTTATTATGATTTTTTAAAAAATTGTGTATTAAACACTGGAAATCTTTTTATTGATGTGTATTAATGGCATTATCCAGCCACACAGAATGAAAGCACACCATTTTTGAGGAACTGGAGATCACCTTATTAAACAAAATAAGCCGGGATCAGAAAGACAAATATCACATCTCTCTAGCGCACAGAGTCTAGATTTCAACAAGGCTGTGAAGGTGCTTTGGATTTACCGGGCAATCCTATTTACAAAGCCCTCCACCTCTGACCCTGCTGAGCTCTGTCCTCTGTCTCTAAGCCTCAGCCTCAGCCTTCTTACACCCCATCAGCCCTCTGCTGCTTCTTTCTAGACTTCCTGGGCCAGGGCTCCTGTGGGGATTAAATGAGCTACACCACACAAAGCGCTTTGAACAGTTTTGATTCAAAGGGACTGAGCTGGCTCCCAGCAGCGGGCACTGGGGTTTTTGTTGCTATTGCTCTTGCCCACACCATTGGCCACACCCACTCTACCATTACTGCTCTTTTGCCTGGTCAATCTTACCCATTCCTTTTGTTTGTATATTAGTTAATTGTCTGACCTGAGGGTACCTTCGAGTTCTGTGTAACTGGTACTGGGGACGTGAGGTAGTTCAAGTGAAGCCCACTGAATTCTCTTGAGAGGACTGTCATAGTAGGACCAAGCCTGACCGTGCCAGTTCTGTCTTCTCTTTCCTCAGATTTGGGGTGTAACTACAACTCTTCTTGCTTCTTTGATGATCTCCCTCCTTCTACTCTCTCCAGAGGCCAGACAGGTGGACCTACAAAATTATGAACCAAATAAACTTTTCTTTGCTTCAACTTAGCTGGGTCCAGGTATTTTGTTACAGTGACAGAAAGCTGACTAATATAGCCATCCTGCAGCAAGACAGTCTCTTCTCTGGAAAGCCTTCTCCAACTGAACCTTGGATGAGATCAAGGCCATTGACATATCTGCTCTATTACAGTTCTGTTTTAGCGTGGCTATGGCTTGTCTATAATTCATGTTGAGAATCAGTCTGTAACATAGAAATGATGGAAGGTGGTGAGGTCTCTGAGAAGTGATGGGGAGCGTATGGGAGCTGTGCCCTCCTCCCGTTCCTATAGACTGAATCTGGTAGCATGAGGACAGTCTGTGGCAATGCAAGCCTGGCACTGCCTTGCAGTCTGCTGTACAAGCTCTCATCATTCATGCCCTTCCCCTTCGCTCTCACCCCTAGTCCCCAGTAGCCAAGAAGATGCTTGGACCATCTTCTGGGTGGGGCCTGTGTAACCTTGAGCTAAAACAGCTTTCCTTTATGAATGATCCAGCCTCAGATATTTTGCTATAGAATCAGAAAATGAATCAGGATAAGTTATTATTACACGTTATCATGATTTCCTGGCAGTCTTTTGTCTTGGCAGTCTGCGATGTTAGGAGAAGCAGGAATCTGCGTTGTCCTAAGGCTTTGTCTTCAGAGTGAAGCACAAAGCCCAAGGCAGGAGGGAATGTTCACACCCAGTGAAGAGACAGCACCCTGACACCCTCTTGCTCCTTGGGAGCAGGTTTCTTAGGTTTGAGCCCTTTGTGGTCAAGGTCCAGAGAGGTTCCAGATGTGCCCAGCTGTGATACCCCTTCCTCTTGGTACTCAGGCTGCTCTGGTAGCAGGGAGGTAGCACACTAGAGTGTTTATTTCAGTCCTGCTTTTTCTAGCTCTATAAATCACGTGTCAGGCATTGGGCAAGTTCCTTCTCTGAATTCCAGAGTCCTCATTTAGCATGTGGGATTCCACAGACACAGCTGAATAGGACTGGGGGATAGAAATAACTAGAAGGGAGTGCTGGGCATAAAAGAAGACATGAAAGAATTCAGCGGACACGTTTTCTTCTTTTCTTTCCTCATGGGCTAACTGAGGCCTCTTTTCCAAGGAGACAATGGAGGAAGCTTGGTAGCCTGTGACCAATATACCTAGTCAGTTTGCCTAAAGCAGTGTATTTTGGGTTCCTGATCAAGATCAGGAAACTCCACACTTTAAAGATGAGAAGGGAAAAGTATGGAAGCCAGAGAGGCCTCGTGCCGAGACTGGACAGAGAGCGGGGAGAGGCAGAAGCAGTGGATCAATCATCAAGGTGAAAACTTAAAAGACGATTGATTTCCCACCTTGATGTCTGCCTTTCAAGGGCCTTGTTGGGCTCCCCCCGGGAAATCAACTTTGAGGCTTGTCGGCCACAGACCGGCATTTCCTCAGAGCTCTGTTTCCAAGTGGCTCCCTGTGTCTCCACAGGTAGAAATTCTGCCCTTGGAGATCAGCAGTTTGACCTTGAGACCGTACCTCTTCTCTTTACCTACCGTCCAGACCACGTCAGGAGTGACAAGCCCAGAGTAGGCACACCTAGATCTCACCCTGCTGCCCTACTGTGTGATCTCGGGTCAGCCCATCCACCTGCCAGGTGACTTGGGGCAACACCAGTGTAGGGCTTCAAAGATCAGAGATAAATGAGCTCTGGGGTTAAGGTGAGGCCATAAGTCAGGAGCAACACTCAGTGTGAGAACAGGAGGAACCACTCTTCTCCAGGAAGGAGAGCAAGCCAGGACAGAGGCATGGAACTAGGCACAGTGGGGAGGGAATGGGGCAATCAGATACGTTCCCAGTGCCTGCTGGGATCTGGAGAAGGAGAATAATAGGGGAGGATCTAGCATACCCAAGGCATAAGTGGGCAGTTCTATTACAGGCCCAGGGTGAAGGCTGGCTGCTTTAACTGTAACCCTAAGGATGGAGTGAGGATGACAAGGGGTGATGGATGAAGAGCCCCCTCTTGGAGGACTTGACACTCTGAGCTTGAAGAAAACCGTAAATCAGAGGCAGTTGAGGGGCTTACTGGGTAAAGTGCTTGCTATGCAAGCATAAGAATTCATTTTGATCCCTGGAACTTACATAAAACAGCTGGGAATGGCGGTACTCGCTTGTAGTGTCAGAACTGGGAAAGTGCAGACAAATGAGTCCTTGGGGGCTTGCGCTGTCCAGCCAGCCTATTTGAACACACACACACACACACACACACACACACACACACACACACATATCACACTCAGGCACATATGCAACACACCAAAAGAGGGGGGCAAAAGAATCAAAAATTGGAATTTCTGTCTCCTTCCACTGCCTTCTTCTATGCTGTGCCCACCTCTCTTTCTTAGCTCCAGGTATCAGGTTTATAGTACTGCCTAGATCTACCTCTAGGTATGCTCTCCTGACCTGGGAGCCTGTATCAGGGCCAGCCACCCCTGGATCCATGGGACACTAGTGTCATGATTCACACAAGTTGCCCTCCACTGACCGTATGCATTTATGTGAATGTCTGTCCTCTCTTTCCCCACCCACCACTGTTAGTATCCACACCCATGCTCTATGTGAGCCCTTAAAAGCACGTGTGCCTTTGGGGAATGAGGGTTGCTTTAGTCTGTGTAAGTATGACCACGTCTCTTGTGTCTTTGATCACCCTGTGTGTTTGAACTTCTGCCCACATGGCTGTGCACACATCTTGCTTCGCTGTTGCTTTGTCTTCTGAGAACCCTTGGCTTGCTTCTGGCTCCCTCTTCCACACATCAGGGGGCATGCGGATTTTTGTGCATGCTCCTCTGGGTTGGTGTGGGTTTTTTTGTTTTTTGGTTTTTTTTGGAAGATTTAGGGGTCATAGGGTCATATCCTTCTTCAGCTTGCTCTGTAATGTGACTGTACCAGTCAGTCTACATCCCACCTGTCCAAACGTAGCCCCATTTGACCCTTCCAGACACATCTCCCTGGACCTAGCCCTGTATGACCCTTCCAGCCACAGCTTCTGTTCCTTGCATCCTAAGTTTCCGCTGCATGATGTACATTCACAGTAAAGCTGTGCATTTCTGGGAACTGCCGATGACCATGTTTTATAGGCTAGCACACTAGAGAAGGGGTATTTGTGGCTCATGTTCACACAGCTTAGCCTGGTCCAAGTAGGCAAACCCAAGAGACTCTCGGTATACCATGGCCCTGTCTCTTTACTCCAAGGTCAAAGATTTTCTTATTTTACAGAAATGGAGAAAAGAAGCCCACAAACTTGAAGCTACTGGAGATAAGAGGGAAAACTCACGCCTGAAATGACCTTCCTTCCCCAAAGGAGTCCCACCTGTGGAGTATGGATGAGCTGGAGTAGGGCTGGACCCCAACCACATCACATAAAGCAGCCAGGGCTCAGATGACCAACTCCACGGGTCCCTTTCTCCCACGCCCAGCCCTGGGGCCAAGATGATCGTGTGGCTCTGACATCAGCCTGAGTTTTCCTAGGCTTTAGCTCTGGGCTGTACCTTCACTTTATTTAAATTTTTTAATTTATTTTTTAAATGTTTGTTTTATTTTTCCCTCCTTCCCTCCCTCCCTCCCTCCCTCCCTCCCTCCCTCCCTCCCTCCCTCCCTCCCTTTTGTGTGCAGGTTACTGAGAAGGCCAGATGAGCCTGTCACACCCCTGGAGCTGGAGTAGCAGGTGTTTATGAGCTGCTGGATGTAAGTGCTGAGAACCAAACCCAGGTCCTCTGTATGGGCAGAAGTGTCCCTAACAACAGAGTCATTGCTCCAGGCCCACACAATTGTAAATTGTTCCAATGGATTAAAGCTGGTTTGGGAAACCCAAGGCCACATGGGCGTCAGTTTAAGGTTTATGACAGCATTCAGGGATGTTCACATTGTAAGCAAAAGAACTGAGCGGGTTCCGTGATGTGTCCACACTGGAGTCCTCAAATGGTTTTTCGGGGTGGGGGGCAGTTATCTCCTGTTCTCTTATGCCTCCAGGATATTATTTTCTCAGTGAATGTGGTGTGGGAGGGCCAGGATGGAGTGGAGGACACTGTCTATTGGGACTGACCTTGCATGAAAGGTGCCTCTGCCGTCAGACCAGGCAACAGGCTCACCCATAAGGAGTGATGTCCACATTAGGAATGCTCCTTTTGGTCTCATGCTGCTAGGTGCCACATGTCTAGACTGTATATATCTCTTCCCAGCCTCTGCAGTGAGAGCCAGGAAATTGGTCTCCTTTGTTGCATGTTCTTTATGCAAGAGCAGACGCAGCCGCCTCCACACCTCCGCCTCCCCTCAGTTCCCCAAATCCACCCTGGAATCACAGGCAATTTAACAGGCAGATCTAATCTCACCAAGGTTTCAGAGCCATCCAGTCTCTGCCTGTCCTGTCCTTCTTCTCCTCTTCCTCCTCCTCCTTTTCCTCCTCCTTCTCTTCCTCTTGCTCCTCCCCAGAGGAGACAGGACAGAGACCTGGAAGGCAGTGGTCAGAAGTCCTGCTCAGCAATGACTCTTCCTACCAGACAATCCCCCGGCATTTCTGAGACAATATAAACTGATGGCTAAAATACAGAGCGACCAGGGAGTCACAAAGGCCTGGTTACAAGCCACGTGAGCTTGAGCGAGGGACTAGATCTCTCTGTGTCTAGACCTCCTGCCAACAAGATGTGGGGGCACTGATATGAAACCTGCTATCAGCAAAACTTGCCTGACTGGCTTGTTTGTGGTACTCACATGTGGTGAGGCCTATTTTAAATGTCAGAACCACAGCCAGTTTCCGGGAAGTGGGAAGCAGGTGTAATGATCAGGCTTACGGTTGAGGAAGATGGCTGGCCGTGCAGCAATGGAAACTGGGGGTGGGTGGGAGGTGGATCTTGTACCTCATTCCCATTGCTGTCCAGAATTCAGAGATTCTACATGTGTGCAGAAGGGATTCCTAGGCACCAGCGTGGAGTTCACTGGGGGGAAAAAACGTTGTGACAGTTAATACTGTCATTTTAACAGCATCTAGAATCATCTGTGAGGAACTTTCTAGAATGTGTTGATTGTGGTGGGAATACTCCACCTCACCCAACCCCTTGGCTGGGGTCTCAGACTGAATAAGAAGAGTGTGAACTGAGAACTCACACTCAACAACACTCTCTGCTTCCTGACGGTGAACACGAGACCTCAAGCTCCTGCCACCGTGGCCTTCCTACCGGAGTGGACTGGACTCTTGATCATCCCCCTCCCTTTAGTTGGATAGTTTAATGCAGCAACAAGGGATGCAGTTAATTCCCTGCTAGGGCCAATGAGACTCATATGTTTGGGACCTCTATTTTGACTAGAGCTCCCAGAAACTCATGTGGCACATTAAAGGTAAAAAAGCACTCTGAGGGGAGTGAGGGGTGGAGGAGGAACTCCTAGAAAGTCCCAGAGACCTGGCATGTGAGCAGATCTCAGGATTCAATGGGGATGAACTTAGCCACAATATCCAACAGTGGGAAGATGGAACCTGAAGAGACCACCTCCAGTCTATAGATATGGCCCCAAGTGGAGGGATAGGGTAAGCAATGTACCTTCAGAATTTTTGATTGAGAATTGTTCCTAAGAGAAATTCAGGGACAAAAAATGGAGTAGAGATTGAAGGAAAGGCCATCCAGTGACTGGCACAACTTGGGATCCATCCCATGGGGCAGGGGCACCAAACCCTGACACTATTATAGATGCAATGTTGTGCTTATAGACAGGAGCATAGCATGGCTGTCCTCTGAGAGGTTCTACCAGCAGGCTAACTGATACAGATTCAGATACTTACAGCCAACTGTTGGACTGAGGTCGGAATCTGTATGGAAGTGTTAGGGGAAGGATTGAAGGAACTGGAGGGAATGGCAACCTCATAGGAAGAAAAACAGTGTCAACTAACTCAGACACCCTGGAAGTTCCCAGAGAATGAGTCACCAACCAAAGAGCATACACAGGCTGGGCAGTAGTGGCACACACCTTCAATCCCAGCACTTGAGAGGCAGAGGCAGGCAGATTTCTGAGTTCAAGGACATCCTGGTCTACAGAGTGAGTTCCAGGACAGCCTGAGAGCTATACAGAGAAACCCTGTCTTGAAAAACCCAAACAAACAAACAAAAGCATACATAGGCTGGTCTGTGGTCCCCGGAACATGTGTAGCAGACTGCCTTGTCTGGCCTTAGTGGGACACAATGCACCTAACCTAGTAGAGACTTGATGCCCCAGGGAAGGAGGATGTGGAGGTGGGCAGGTGTATGAGGTAGGGGGTGGGTGAATGAGGGGATGGGGGAGGGGAGAGTAGCCTCTCAGAGGCAAAGGGGAGGAGAAATGGGAAGAAGAACTCTTTGAGGGGGGACCAGAGAGGGGGCAATATTTGGAATGTAAATAAATAAAAAACCTTTAAAAAAGCACTCTGAGTTCAAGTTGCAGAGCAGTGGGTTTGAGTGCAGGTCTTGCTTTGCTCTGCCACTGGGCTGGACATGAGCTGGAGCTCTAGATTGGACTTGTATTATTCCCTGTCATAGCTTCGGTATTTAGCTCCCCGTGACTCAGGAATGAGCGAACACATGGAGGAGTGTGTGCCATGAAACTTAGACTCTCCACTGTGTTGGGGTCCTCTGTGATGAGTGGGAGCCTGTCTCTGGAGAAGACACACTGTTGAAAAGAGACCAGCCAGTCCTGTGGCATCTTATTTGCTGTCAAGGTTGAGCAAGACTGAATTGAGAGTCTTGTTTCCTACTGGGGCTGACCTTGTGCCTACTGCGTATTCCACTGTCATACTCAAGTGAGCCCAGCAATGAAGGAGATCAGGTCAGTCTGACATGAGCTGTTGTCAATGTCCCCACGCAGCTGACAGTCAACATCACTCTCCATCTAGGAACTCATCAATCCTGGACACGCTTTTCTGGATGAAGACAATGGCTTAGATACACACACACACACACACACACACACACACACACACACATACTCAGGCATGCTTCAAGGCAAATATGAATGCCATTTTTCTGTCCCCAGTCTTCCAGTCACCATCAGACTTGCATTGTTCTGCCATGATCAAAAAAATCATGGTTGTGCTATTACCTCTGCTAGAGTTTAACAATATATAAAGCAAGTTTTTTATCTGTGCACAGATGCAAGGACAAAGATGATATGCAGAGCTTGGTCATGCTTTCTTCCTCTTATAGATACCTTTTATCCACACCAGTGTTTATTCTAACCTTGACAGCCCAAAGACTATGCTTAATTACAGGGGTGAGGACATTTGTGAGTGCCCGTGACCTTACAAGACCTGTAGGTAGTTCAGAAACACCCTATTGTTCATAGCTCTCTTCATCTTGTTCCCTGCAAACCCCTTCTCTGTGATTACTCAACTGCAGAGGATCCTTTAAGGATGGAGGAGAGGGGAATGGGTCCATGATTTCATGCCAGAGGATGTAATGGCCTAGTAATTGGGAATACTTAGTGCTCTTCATAAGGGCCTGAGTTCCATTCCCACCACCTAATTTCAGTGGCTCATAACCATAAGCAATCTCTACTTCAGGGATCCTGACACTGTTGTGCCAAACAGACCAGAATTTAAATCCCAGATGGAAAAGGGTAGACCAGCAGGGCAGAGACACTATCTACATGGGGATTCACATGGGGAATTGGGTTCCCAAAGCTCCTGAGACATGTGAGAACCATCCCCTCCTCTAACCTTTTTGACCCCACCTGTAGGTCTCCTATTGTTCCTCAAGGCAAAACATTCTCACTCCATCTTCACTTATGTAAGGTTTTAAGCATGGCAGGCTGGTGGTTGCCAGTTCTGAATATCCACTCCTGTCTTTCCTTTCCTTCTTCTCAGTACACTCCCTGTTCTGCTGGATATCTACCATCTCCAGCTTGTCCATGTGTGATGGACCTAGCTCTGCCGAATGCATTTGGAGTCTGTATTCAATGTGCCAGTGACTGGCTTCCATTTAGGGCCAGAAGCCTGTGAAGAATATGTTCAAGATTGTTTCTGGAAGATGTGAGGGCAAAGAGTCATTTCTGGAAAGGCCAGAAGGGAGTTGGGAATGGGGATGTCTTGAGCTTGTATACAATCAATAGATGACAGAGACCATGGTCCATCCCACAGATAAGTGGACCTGCAGAAGGGACTGAGTCTATGGCTCTACTAGATGATCAGTTATGGTATGAGGGCTGGCTACCTTGAGGTGGCACATGATCCTGGGTAAGGCTGTAACTTTGGAATGAAAACATCAGCTCTTGGGGAGGACGCTGTGAACCATCTGCAGGTAGCATTGCTGAGCAGGTGGCACCTCTTGGGGATCACATGTCTTCCTCTTTTGGAGGACAATGGTGACTCATTCCCATGTCCATGATGCATCTGATACAGAGATCAAAGTGGTTTAGTTGCTCTTAAATAGACCTGGAGAAAAGGTGTTACCTTTTTCTCATTGTCAATAGGCCTGGCTAGGTTGATTGGAAATAGCAGTGACCATAGGAAGACCCCCAACTTAAGACAAAGCCAAGATGTTCTAAACAGCAGAGGGAAAACGTCAAAAAAAAAAAACAAAAAAAAAAAACCAAACAGATCCTCCATGACCTTGGTAGCCTCTCAGTTAATCAAACCCGGGGCTGGCCTGCCTCTGGATGAGTTGTACTATGAGATAATGAATCCTCTTATTGTCTGGGGCTGTTGAGTTGAATTTGCTGCATCCAGAAAACGAAAAGGCAAAGCCTGTGATTAGATCTAGGCATCTCAGGAGAGCCTGCTGCTTCATTGCTTATGCCATCATTGATCTGCAAAGAAACCTGGTCCTCCAATCACACCCTCAACCCCTGCCCCCCGACACACACAGACATACCCCTCCCAACACACACACACACACATGTGTCTATATTTGTCAGGAAATGGAGGCAGTCAGGTGACTAGCTCTCTAGGAAGAACCTACATATGTTTAAAGTCTAACTGATAAAGACCCTGTTTAATTCAGATCAAGGAAATGAAGCGACACCAGGTAAGATTGGGTGTGAACAAGCCAATTAAATCGTGACATTTATTAGTGTCTGGTCTCTGAGCATAGGGCCTAATTGGTACACATTTGTCCAGAAGAGAGTTTCTGAAGCTATAACTCTGTTGTTAAAACTAAAACTCATAATTCAGATGCTAAATGGTCCTTCTGTTCAGAGACCATTATGCAATTCAAGAGATAGCCTGTGCCCAATACATAAAGCTTTCATAAGGAAGATGATGCCAAGCCTGCTGGGCTTAGCTTAGCCGGTGTCAGCCTGCAGTGTCCCCAGAGATCATCCCCTTCCATCTACTCTCCCTCTCATCTCATCTCCTGCCCAGTGCAAGGCTAGATGCCACAGCTATCTCAAGTAGAGGTCTCCTGGAAAGATACTCTATGGTGGCCATTTGCATCCAGGGTGTATAATGTGCAAAGGCAGGGGCATTGGAGGGAGGCATTATCTCCAGAAAGGCCAAGTGAGTGGGATAGGGAAATGGGGGAGAAATTTAGTTTGGATGCAATAGCTGCCAGAGTCATTAGATCCTACAGTTAGGTGGTCCTTTCAAAGGAAGCCGAGTCTAGGACTCTACTTGATGGTTAATTATGGGCTTCTGGCTATGGTGGGACAGCACATGGCCCTGAGCAAGGTCATAGTTTTGGAAGGGGAAGGACAGTTACCTGGGAGGACATTGTGAACCATCCACAACCAATACTGCTGAGCATTTGGGGCCTCTTGAGTCATGTCTTCCTCTCAGAGAAGGTTCTGAGGGGTTCACAGCAGCACCCATGACTCAGCTAAGTAGAATTGCAAAGCACCAAGCAGAGACACTCTCTTACTCCTCTCTACTCACTGCACCTCCCGAGCACACCCCACGGATGATCCCACACTCATGTACGTGACTAATTGGACTCAGTTCTTTAATGCAAGCAAGCAAGCAAACATTATCTATATCTAATAGACTATGAGGCCCCAACCCAGGGTAAGAGAAAGGCTGCACAGATTCCCTGACTTCTCTTTGTTGCCGCCACCCTCTCCCTGCCACCTTTGCAAGATACTTGATATCATTTAAATTGCACAGATCTACTTCAGAGGAGGGGGAGAAAGGACAACATGGATCTGGGAGAACGTGGGTGTTGGGGGCAGGGAATCAAAGTTGCAGCTGTATAGCAAACAACAGTATTGATTGTATGTAGTTAAAGAGTTAATCATAAAAAAATGAAACCATAAACATAATTGGATCCAGTTGCCTCCCAAGTCCGTGTGCTCATATCTTTGGATTTGGGCTGCTCTTAGCCTTGGTCAGAGAAGCTGCAGTGGCTTGGAACTGTTCACAGTGGTGAGAATAAACGACTGAGTGTTCAGCTGGAGATGAAGCATCTGTACCAACCTGCCCCTTGATGCTCAGGGAACATGGCAGGAAGAGATGGAAAGAATGTCCCATCCCCGTACCCCACCCCTATTGGCAGCTTATGGCTGCTGGGCAGAATGTCCTTTCTCTTTGGGGAGTGGCCATTGGTAGGTTGTCCATGCCACAGTGGTTGGCTCTAAATCCAAGCACACTTAGGAGTGGTACTAATTAGGCACAATGGGTTATTTAGAAGAGAGAGAAAGGGAGAGAAAGTGAAAGGAGAAAGAGGGAGAAAGAAAAGGAGAGAGAGAGAGAACATGAAGTTGGGAGGAAGATGTGTTCGGGGGAGGGAGGAGTTGGGGTCTGGGAAGTGGGAGGTGGATATGACCAAGATACATTGCTGTTTGCATGTATGAAAATTTCAAAGATTATTTTTTTAAAAAGATCTGAAGATCAGTCCAAAAGGATGTTTGTATAAACCAGGGTTATTTGAGCCCCTCTAAACATTCTTAAGTTTGCAAGCCTTTCTGAGCAAACCAATAAAGGAAAAGATTGATGAATTTGATTACTTAAGAACAAAACCTTCAGTGGGTCAAAAAGCACCATACGCAAAATTAAAAAGCAAATGGCACGCTGGGGAGAATATAATAAGCATATATTATAGATTAAAGGTTGATGCATATGAAGAACTCTCAGAAGTCAAAAAGGGAAAGATAACCAAGCCCATAAAAATGGGCAATTGACATAAATAAGCAATTCACTAAAGAAAAATTACAAATAGACAATAAACTTCTGAGGACAGATTTGGCCCCTCTGGAAGCAGCAGCTCTGTAAATTAAATCAGCAATGAGTGCGGGGAATTGGGCTTCCTGCAATCCGCTGGAAGAGAGTGTGAATTGGCGCAACCTTTCCAGAGGGCAATCGGCCATATCTATCAAAGGCCTCTAAAATGTACATCCGTGTGCTTGACTCAGCCTTTTCCCCTGGAAGAACTCATCTTAACGATCAAAACCAATATATATTCCAGCTATTTATGCATGAGGACATTCAATAAAGCGTTATTTATATTAACGAGACCTGGAAATAATCTGCATATGCGGCCATAGGCAATTGG
The DNA here is from genome assembly GCF_978045245.1 of Mus caroli. Lineage (NCBI taxonomy): Eukaryota > Metazoa > Chordata > Mammalia > Rodentia > Muridae > Mus > Mus caroli. The sequence goes on along the minus strand of NW_028227261.1, from coordinate 29,920,758 downwards.
TGAAACAAAGTACAGGATATCCATAATGCGAGATAGTAGGAACTATTAAAATGAAGCTACTGAAGAATATTTACTAACAGGTGAAAATGTGTGTAACAGCGTGTTGCTAAATGGGAAGAGGGCCGTGATGCAAGAAAGGTAAACACCAGGATGTGTGTGTATTTACTTATGTGTGCATATAGATGAGTATATGCATGTGTGTATGTGTCAGCATTTATGCATATATATGTGAATTATGATATGTGTCTGCATATGGTGTATATGTACATGTGTGCATTTATATATGCATGTGTTTATGTACACATTGTATAGGTGGTGAATACATGTGTGTATTAATATATGTATGTGTGAGTGTATTTGTGTGAGGATATGTATGCATGTGTCCACTTATGTACATATGTTCCTGTGTATGTGTGTATTTATGTATGTATGTAAATGTTTATGGGATTATGTGTGTGCATATGTGTATTTATGTATATGTGTATATCTATATAGGTTTATGTGTGTTTTTATGAATTGTGTATGTGTGTGTGTGTTTATGTTCCAGTGTATGTGCATATTTATGTATGTGTATGTGCATGTATGCATATTTATGTATGTATGTATGTATATAAGTGTGTGTTTAGTTTATGTATGTGTGAGTACATATGTGTATGTGTGCATGTGTCTATGAACATGTATTTTCCAAATGTTAATTTTATCTACTTGGACTCAAATTAGTGATTTTTAAAAATTTCCTTTATGTTTTTTCTGTGTGCTTTCCAAATTTTCTGAATTAATCAAGAATTACCTTTATATTTAGAAAACAAAATGTCAAGAACAAAATAATTGGGTTTGGTAGAACAGGTACTAACAATGGCCTTCTTAGTATTAAGCAGCAGGCCTGGACTCCCAGCATCAAGGTCAGTCAGGCTCGGATCTGTCTTGTTTGAAAGCAGAGTACTAAAAGCTCACATGAGCACCATGGAAAGTGCCCAGGGCTGGGATGAGGCCATCTGTTATTGCAGGCAAAATGAGTGCCAGGCACCTCGGTGACCAGCCCGGGACAGACAATGAGGTGGACAAAGGTATAAGTGAGCAGCATAATTAGTAATCCTGCCTTCTCCCTCTCCTTTCTCACACAAAGTTCACTGCAGGAGAAGAGCCAGCGGGATGCTCTTGTCACCAAGGCAACCTGATTCTGAGCAGAGGCTGTGGCCCCAAGGAGGCTAGCTTCCATCTCATTTTCTTCCTCCAGCCTGTCCTTCCCTCTGGCTTTCGTCCAATGTTCTCTCCAGAGAGTGTCTCAACATCTCAGAGCAGAGATAGCGGTGTTCACCGTATGAAGACGTTTTTCTGTTAAACTTGACCCCCAGACTCAGCTGCGTGGAACTCCTAAGTGCTCCAAGCACAGACTGTTTTGATTTATCTTTACTGCTGGGATGGATGGTAATGCTGCCGTGAAGCTAGGGTGGGTGAGCGGACACATGGATTACATAGATGGATGGGCGGGTGGGTATCGATGGATGAGTGGATACATGAATGGATGGAATAAAGGAAAAAAGGGTGGGCAAGGGAAGGGTATGTGGATGGCTAAATGGGCGGGTGGGTGGAAAGGATGAAGGAACAATGGGTGAGTGAATGAATGGATGCATCAAGGCATGGAAGGATGGATTGAAGGGTGGGGAAGTGAACTGATCAAACAGCAACTGTTTCTGAGCACTCCACTCCAAATCTATCTGAATTCCATTTCAGCCGGGATCCTTGTTAAAATGGGTAGGGTTCTCCATTTTACAAACTCGACAACCAAGGCCTGCAGAAATTGAGTCACTTGTGCAAACTCATTCATGCCAGGCCCAACTGATGATCGCACCCGCTCCTCTGTGATCTTCTCCACTCTCTCCATACCCTTATGTTGGAAGCTGTGACTGAACCCCATGACTGGGTCACATGTCAAAGCTGTATCACTTGCTAGGTACAGAGGGCTCTGCAGTAGGACCACACAGACAATGTCACATTGCAGGCTTTCCAATGGTTCCCCTAGATAGAACAATCCAGGCTAAAGATCACAAGATAACTCATTTGGCTGCTCCACATGCCAGCTCCGATGTTCTCTGGTCACTGGCTGATCACACCATTGCATCTGAGGCCAACTCTATTCTGTAAGTCCACTGTTGGCACTGCCTTCACACCCTTTCCAGCTGTGGATCAAGAACAGTGTCAGTCCCAGCACTTCTGGAGAAGGTGGGTCTGCAGTCAGGTCCTGCATGCCAACCCCCTTTTCTGAAAGCAAAGTTAAACCTCCATCTTCATTCTCAGCCCTGAGAATTTATGTCTGCTCACACATCCAGAGCCCATATACACTTGCATGGTTAAGGTCAGAGATGCCTGATTCTCTACTGAAAGAAGGAGCTGTGCTGCTCCTGTTCTGAATACAGCCAAGCCCCACCCTAGGGTCCACATTGTACTCTATGTGTAGACTTCTAGTTAAGACCCTGACCTCCCTCCTGAGTTCCTACAGTTTGACTGGCTGAGGCCTGGGACACCTGCCATACCTCTCTCCACCATGACTTTGTTTCCCTGTGCTCTTAGCTGCTGTTTGCACACACTCCCCAGGCCCATATGTACATTCTCAAGCTGAAATAACCAAGACACAGGTTTCTGGGAAACAACCGTTTGCATTTTAGCCTAATTCTGAAGCAAGGTTCAGTGGGCCTGTGGAGCCCAACTGGACTGCTGGCCCCTCTCTCAGGATCTAGCATGGTCTCTCTGCTCAAAATCAAAGCCTAGTAGACCCTGCACATTGGATTAAAGCTGTGTGTTAATGTTAAGCAGTATTTGGTGTATCTTGTTATAAAATATAGGTGGGTCCTCCATGAAGGTACAGATCTGTTTCTGGAGAGAATGATTAATCAATGCACAGTAGAAAATGGCAGGATATAATTTGTCCCTAGTCTCCAAGATCACTAAGCAAAATTGAAGTATTCATCCATGCGCATGCAAAGCTATGTCCATTAGAGTGCATTTTACTGGGGTGTGTACCTTTATTAAACATAACACTGACTGGTCTTACTGTGCATCAGGCACTGTTTAGCATCCAGGCAGCTACAGGCTTTTGCACGCTCTGTCTTTAAGTCCTGTGAGGTGGGGCTTGCTTTCTTCGTTTTGTTCCTGAAGAAATTAAGGCGGAGGAAGCAGGAATATGGCCAAGATGACACACATCTGCTAAGAGGTGAGACAGGTCTTGGTGAATCCATACCCTTTCTTTCACCCTCTGTATTTTATTACCAATGTACCAAGGACAGATGTGATCTGGCACAGCCAAGAGCTGTGACATGAGGGCAAGTGGGGAAAGTGAAAAAACCTTGAATAGCAAAAATACAGAGCACAAGCCTCTTCCGGTCAGAAAAGCACCGGGGCAGCTGGGGCGCAGGGTCGGCTGACACTCGCCAGCTACCCACAACACCCGCCACAGGATCTTAAGACTTCTGGAGAGTGGAACACAGCTTCTGCTCCAATACAATTGCGCGTGGGACCTGAGACTGCATTAGTTAGGGAAGCAGAAAACAGCCTGAGTAGGGCCACAGGCCTCATCCGGCCGGATCAGCGCCGGGGTAGCTGGAGCGCAGGGTTGCCTGACACCCGCCAGCTACCCACGACCCCCGCCGCAGGATTTTGGGACTGCTGGTGAGTGGAACACAGCTTCTGCTCCAGTCCAATCACGCGGGACCTGAGACTGCTCTGGTTGGGGAGAGAGAAATCCGGCCTACATAGGGCCACAAGCCTCTTCCGGTCAGAAAAGCACCGGGGCAGCTGGGGCGCAGGGTCGGCTGACACTCGCCAGCTACCCACAACACCCGCCACAGGATCTTAAGACTTCAGGTGAGTGGAGCACAGCTTCTGCTCCAATCCAATTGCGCGCGGGACCAGAGACTGCATTAGTTAGGGAAGCAGAAACCAGCCTGAGTAGGACCACAGGCCTCTTCTGGCTGGACTAGCACCGGGGTACCGTCAGCTACCCACGACCCCCGCCGCAGGATTTAGAGACTGCTGGTGAGTGGAACACAGCTTCTGCTCCAATCTTTAAACAGTGACAACGATAACAACTAACCCCAGAGATTACCAGATGGCGAAAGGTAAACGTAATAATTTTACTAACAGAAACCAAGACCACTCACCATCATCAGAACCCAGCACCCCCACTTCGCCCAGTCCAGGGCACCCCAACACACTGGAAAAGCTAGACACGGATCTAAAAGCATATCTCCTGATGATTGTAGAGGACTTCAAGAAGGACTTTAATAACACACTTAAAGAAATACAGGAGAACACTGCTAAACAGGCAGAAGACACTAAAGAGGAAGCACAAAAATCCCTTAAAGAATTGCAGGAGAACACTGCTAAAGAGTTACAAATCCTTAAAGAAAAACAGGATAACATAATCAAACAGGTAGAAGTCCTTACAGAAAAACAGGAAAACACATCCAAACAGATGATGGAAATGAACAAAACCATACTAGACCTAAAAAGGGAAGTAGACAAAATAAAGAAAACCCAAAATGAGGCAACACTGGAGATAGAAACCCTAGGAAAGAAATCTGGAACCATAGATACGAGCATCAGCAACAGAATACAAGAGATGGAAGAGAGAATCTCAGGTGCAGAAGATTCCATAGAGAACATCGGCACAACAATCAAGGAAAATGTAAAATGCAAAAAGATCCTAACTCAAAACATCCAAGAAATACAGGACACAATGAGAAGACCAAACCTACGGATAATAGGAGTGGATGAGAATGAAGATTTTCAACTCAAAGGACCAGCAAACATCTTCAACAAAATTATAGAAGAAAACTTCCCAAATCTAAAGAAAGAGATGCCCATGAACATACAAGAAGCCTACAGAACTCCAAATAGACTGGACCAGAAAAGAAATACCTCCCGACACATAATAATCAGAACAACAAATGCTCTAAATAAAGATAGAATACTAAAAGCAGTAAGAGAAAAAGGCCAAGTAACATATAAAGGCAAGCCTATCAGAATTACACCAGATTTTTCACCAGAGACTATGAAAGCCAGAAGATCCTGGACGGATGTTATACAGACACTAAAAGAACACAAATTCCAGCCCAGGCTACTATACCCAGCCAAACTCTCAATTAACATAGATGGAGAAACCAAAGTATTCCACGACAAAACCAAATTCACACATTATCTCTCCACGAATCCAGCCCTTCAAAGGATAATAACAGAAAAAAACCAATACAAGGACAGGAACCACGCCCTAGAAACAAGAAGGTAATCCCTCAACAAACCTAAAAGAAGACAGCCACAAGAACAAAATGCCAACTTTAACAACAAAAATAACAGGAAACAACAATTACTTTTCCTTAATATCTCTTAATATCAATGGACTCAACTCCCCGATAAAAAGACATAGACTAACAAACTGGCTACACAAACAAGACCCAACATTTTGCTGCTTACAGGAAACTCATCTCAGAGAAAAGGATAGACACTACCTCAGAATGAAAGGCTGGAAAACAATTTTCCAAGCAAATGGCATGAAGAAACAAGCTGGAGTAGCCATTCTAATATCTGATAAGATTGACTTCCAACCCAAAGTCATTAAAAAAGACAGGGAGGGACACTTCATACTCATCAAAGGTAAAATCCTCCAAGAGGAACTATCAATCCTGAATATCTATGCTCCAAATACAAAGGCAGCCACATTCATTAAAGAAACTTTAGTAAATCTCAAAGCACACATTGCACCTCATACAATAATAGTGGGAGACTTCAACACACCACTTTCACCAATGGACAGATCATGGAAACAGAAACTAAACAGGGACACAGAGAAACTAAGAGAAATTATGAATCAAATGGATCTGGCAGATATCTACAGAACATTCTATCCTAAAACAAAAGGATATACCTTCTTCTCAGCACCTCATGGTACCTTCTCCAAAATTGACCACATAATTGGTCACAAAACAGGCCTCAACAGATACAAAAATATTGAAATTGTCCCATGCATCCTATCAGATCACCATGGACTAAGGCTGATCTTCAATAACAAAATAAATAATAGAAAGCCAACCTTCACGTGGAAACTGAACAACACTCTTCTCAATGATACCTTGGTCAAGAAAGGAATAAAGAAAGAAATTAAGGACTTTTTAGAGTTCAATGAAAATGAAGCCACAACATACCCAAACTTATGGGACGCAATGAAAGCATTTCTAAGAGGAAAACTCATAGCTCTGAGTGCCTCCAAAAGGAAACTAGAGAGAGCACACATTAGCAGCTTGACAACACACCTAAAAGCACTAGAACAAAAGGAAGCAAATCCACCCAAGAGGAGTAGACGGCAGGAAATAATCAAACTCAGGGGTGAAATTAACCAAGTGGAAACAAGAAAAACTATTCAAAGAATCAACCAATCAAGGAGCTGGTTCTTTGAGAAAAATCAACAAGATAGATAAACCCTTAGCCAGACTCACTAGAGGGCACAGGGAAAGCATCCTAATTAACAAAATCAGAAATGAAAAAGGAGACATAACAACAGATCCTGAAGACATCCAAAACACCATCAGATCCTTCTACCAAAGGCTATACTCAACAAAACTGGAGAACCTGGATGAAATGGAGAAGTTCCTAGACAGATACCAGGTACCAAAGTTGAATCAAGATCAGGTTAATGATCTAAACAGCCCTATATCCCCCAAAGAAATAGAAGCAGTCATTAATAGTCTCCCAACCAAAAAAAGCCCAGAACCAGATGGGTTTAGTGCAGAGTTCTATCAGACCTTCAAAGAAGATATAATCCCAGTTCTTCACAAACTATTCCACAAAATAGAAACAGAAGGTACTCTACCCAACTCATTCTATGAAGCCACAATTACTCTGATACCTAAACCACAAAAAGACCCAACAAAGATAGAAAACTTCAGACCAATATCCCTTATGAATATTGATGCAAAAATCCTCAATAAAGTTCTTGCTAACTGAATCCAAGAACACATCAAAACAATCATCCATCCTGACCAAGTAGGTTTCATCCCAGGGATGCAGGGATGGTTCAATATACAGAAATCCATCAACGTAATCCAGTATATAAACAAACTCAAAGACAAAAACCACATGGTCATCTCGTTAGATGCGGAAAAAGCATTTGACAAGATCCAACACCCATTCATGATAAAAGTCTTGGAAAGATCAGGAATTCAAGGCCCATACCTAAACATGATAAAAGCAATCTACAGCAAACCAGTAGCCAACATCAAAGTAAATGGTGAGAAGCTTGAAGCAATCCCTCTAAAATCAGGGACTAGACAAGGCTGTCCACTTTCTCCATACCTATTCAACATTGTACTTGAAGTCCTAGCCAGAGCAATTCGACAACAAAAGGAGATCAAAGGGATACAAATTGGAAAAGATGAAGTCAAAATATCACTTTTTGCAGATGATATGATAGTATATATAAGTGACCCTAAAAATTCCACCAGAGAACTCCTAAGCCTGATAAACAGCTTCGGTGAAGTAGCTGGATATAAAATTAACTCAAACAAATCAATGGCCTTTCTCTACACAAAGAATAAACAGGCTGAGAAAGAAATTAGGGAAACAACACCCTTCTCAATAGTCACAAATAATATAAAATATCTTGGCGTGACTCTAACTAAGGAAGTGAAAGATCTGTATAATAAAAACTTCAAGTCTCTGAAGAAAGAAATTCTAGAAGATCTCAGAAGATGGAAAGATCTCCCATGCTCATGGATTGGCAGGATCAACATTGTAAAAATGGCTATCTTGCCAAAAGCAATCTACAGATTCAATGCAATCCCCATCAAAATTCCAACTCAATTCTTCAACGAATTAGAAAGTGCAATCTGCAAATTCATCTGGAATAACAAAAAACCTAGGATAGCAAAAACTCTTCTCAAGGATAAAAGAACCTCTGGTGGAATCACCATGCCGGACCTAAAGCTCTACTACAGAGCAATTGTGGTAAAAACTGCATGGTACTGGTATAGTGACAGACAAATAGACCAATGGAATAGAATTGAAGACCCAGAAATGAACCCACACACCTACGGTCACTTGATCTTCGACAAGGGAGCTAAAAACATCCAGTGGAAGAAAGACAGCATTTTCAACAAATGGTGCTGGCACAACTGGTTGTTAACATGTAGAAGAATGCGAATCGATCCATTCCTGTGAGTGTTCTCTAATTCGCCCGCGAATAAGGACACCACACACAATAGGGTTCTTCTGCAGCAAGCTTTATGCGTCTTGAGAGGGAGAGCATAAGCTTCACAACCGGAGACCCCAGGCAATCTGAGCCCCTCCCTTTTATAAGAAATTCTCCCTGCCTCGGATGTGGCAAGCCATGATTGGCTCAACACTGATTGCCCCATCCCTGAGGCGGAGCTGCCCGGGGCGGGGATTTCCAGCACAGGATGTTTACGAGTTGTTATTGAGGAAATGACTCAGCACAGGATGTTTACGAGATAGTACTGAGGAAATGACTCAGCACAGGATGTTTACGAGATAGTACTGAGGAAATGACTCAGCACAGGATGTTTACGAGATAGCGGCGCTCCACATCTCCCCCTTTTTTGTCTAATAAAACCAACTGGACACCCAGTATGAGAGGACGGGAACATTGGCCGAATCCTCTTACTCAGAGATGTAAGAACTATGTCCGCAAGCAACAACTAGGCTTGAGTGGGACCCGAAGTTGCTCCGACCTGTCCCTCTGCCATTTTTTCGAGGAGGGGAAGACTAGGGCAGGAAACCCCCACTAGACGGCATATTCCCCAGGTGGGACGGGGGGACCACCTGTGCGATGCATTGCTCTACAATCCTCTAGGGCTGCTGAAGCTCACCCGCTAAAGCGCGGGCAGCCAGCGACCAGTGGTGCAAATCGATTTTGTTTAAGCGCCGCCAACCATACCTGTGCAGATTGCCCCTGCTCCAAGGCAGCAAGCGCCTGGGATATCATGATTTTGTCTCTATTATTTTTCTTATATAATTTGCAAATTAACCATAAGCTAGATACCGATCCGAAGCAAAGGAGAATTCCAAACAAACCCACCCCCACCCATTCCTTAAAATAAGAAACAGCAGAAGAAATCCATGACGAAAAGCCTTCGGTCAAGGAGAGGTCAAGTCTGGTGGAATTGATTTAGACGATGGCCAATCTAAGTTTCTGGAGGGTTTGATCAAAATCAGACGTCCAATTATATAGCAGCTGTTGGGACAAACTCTTAGAAAGATTAGCGGCATATGTGAAATTATAGCATCATGTTTTTTGCCTTGTTCAACCCTTCCTCCGACACGATTTTTTCATTGGACAGGGTTAGGCCCAAATGTTGCATAATGTCTCTCCCCCAAAGGTTTACTGGGAGCGGGAGCACATAAGGTTCGAATTTACCCTTTTGTCCCTCAGGAGCCTTCCAGGTCAAACTCATTGAGCTTATGGCAGGGCATGAATGATATCCCAGACCTTGTAGAGAGTGGGACGATTTTGTAGTGGGCCAAGCTTTTGGCCACCAGTGCGTGGATATAATGCTTTTGTCTGCCCCGGTATCAAGAATACCTTCAAACCTTTTTCCATTTACTTCGAGGCAGAGTTTGGGCCTTTCATTCAGGGATACAACAAGGTAGGCTGAATCAGTTCCTGACGACCCCATCGTTTTGGGACTGGGGCCTGGGGAGCCCTCCCAGAGGGTGTCGGGGAGGAGCAGCAATTGAGCTATCCTATCTCCTGCACTGATGGAAAACACGCCCCTGGGGCTGGAACATAAGACCTGTATTTCGGGGGAGTGTAGATGGTCAACAACCCCAGGATGGACCACTAGGCCCCGTAAGGTGAGTGATCCTCGTCCGAGGATAAGGCCCATGGTCCCAGGGGGCAAAGGTGACATTGGCTCTATAGGTACTGGTTGGATACTCATTTGGGGCATTAGTAGGAGGTCGGAGGCGGCACGCAGGTCCACCCTTGTGGGTCTTCCTGGGTCGCTTCTTCCGCCATCCCGGATGTTCTGACAAACCGGTTCCCATATCTTTGAGGGCCCTGGGACCGTGGGCCCAGTGACCCGTTTTTTGACACATTGGGAGCAGGAACATTTAATGGAGGCAAAAGCCTTCCCTGTATATCTCGCACTGAGCGACATTGATCTGCTCTGTGGTACCCTTTACCACACCTCGTGCAGAGGGTCAAGACCCCCCCTTTCTTGTCTGGGGCTTTGCACTCTCTTTTGAAATGTCCAGGCTTACCACAATTAAAACAGGTCCGTTCACCGGTCTTCTTTTGTGGAGGATGCTTTTGTGCTAACATGATGGCGGCCGCGAGGCCAGTATTGCTAAGTGGACCTCCAAGCTCTCTACACACTCTTAGCCATTCTTGCAACCCTTTTGATTTTCTAGGAGCAATGGCATTCCTGCATTCCTGGGTGGCTTGTTCAAAAATCAGTTGCTCAATAAAGGGTCCTATCCCCTCTGGGTCCCCAAAGATTTTTCCTGCCGCCTCCACCATGCGTGCGACGAAGTCGGCAAAGGGCTCCTGGGGCCCTTGAACAATTTTTGTAAGCTGATTGGTGGTTTCTCCCTTGTGATTAAGTGACTTCCAGGCCCGTATGGCTGTGCTGGAAATCTGGGCGTACGCCCCCCAATGGTAATTAATTTGATCTGCGGCCCACGGGCCTTGGCCTGTTAAAAGGTCAAATGTCCAATCCCGCTGTTCTTGCGTAAGGGCTATTGCGTTGGCCCTGGCCTGGGACTGGGCTGCCTCATGCCACAAGGCTTTCCATTCTATGTATTGTCCCATGGTAGGCAAGGCGGCCTTAACCACCATTTGCCAATCACTAGGTGTCATGGCAGTTTGTGCCATTCTTTCAAGAATCATAATAGTAAAATTAGCATTGGGACCATATTTTCTTACTGATTCTGCAAGATCTTTTATCTGACTATAGTCTACAGGAGCGTAGATTCTCCCCCCTTCCTGTTCATAAACAGGAAACACTAAGTGTAGCTTGCGGAGGATCCTTTGGGGAAAAAAGGAAGTTGTGGATGACCGGGCCTCATAAGGTGGGGGAGCGGAGGGAATGGCGGCAGCCAACAATCTCCTATCCTTAGAGAAGACACCGGACGCGGGCTTACTTGACTCAGGTCGCCCGCCTTCATCTGGGTGATACCTTTCTCCTTTATATCTAACTGCTTCTTCTTCTAACTCGCCCTCTTCCTCCGAGGTCAGCTTACTATCCTCGGTTTCAGAAGAATCCGAGGTATCTCTTAGGTGGAGGGCAGCCAGTTCTCGGGTCGGATATAACCCGGGCCTGCTGCTCCCCTTCTCTCCCTTTCTATTTCTCCCGGGAGGTCCTTTTTCACTTCCCTTTTTTGCCTTTTTTACGGTTTTTGTGCGCACACCCATCCTCTCACTACGCTCGGATTCTGACATACCTTCCTGCATAGCTTCTAAAACCTTTTGCCCTTTCTTTCGGGCTAGGAACCATACAACCAAAGCCATGAAGACGATAATTAAAGCCTCGGGCAATCCCTCCCACGGCCCAGTTAGTTGAAGGGAGTGCGAAAGGGTCAGGTAAAAATCAGGCATACCTTTCCGAGACGTAGTTCCTGCAGTTCTGGACCCTCCCCGTCACCGAGGGATCTCCGACGGTGCTCACGATGTTCTTTGTTTTCCCGGGTTTTCGGCACCAGATGTGAGTGTTCTCTAATTCGCCCGCGAATAAGGACACCACACACAATAGGGTTCTTCTGCAGCAAGCTTTATGCATCTTGAGAGGGAGAGCATAAGCTTCACAACCGGAGACCCCAGGCAATCCGAGCCCCTCCCTTTTATAAGAAATTCTCCCTGCCTCGGACGTGGCAAGCCATGATTGGCTCAACACTGATTGCCCCATCCCTGAGGCGGAGCTGCCCGGGGCGGGGATTTCCAGCACAGGATGTTTACGAGTTGTTATTGAGGAAATGACTCAGCACAGGATGTTTACGAGATAGTACTGAGGAAATGACTCAGCACAGGATGTTTACGAGATAGTACTGAGGAAATGACTCAGCACAGGATGTTTACGAGATAGCGGCGCTCCACACATTCCTATCTCCTTGTACTAAGGTCAAGTCTAAGTGGATCAAGGAACTTCACATAAAACCAGAGACACTGAAACTTATAGAGGAGAAAGTGGGGAAAAGCCTTGAAGATATGGGCACAGGGGAAAAATTCCTGAATAGAACAGTAATGGCTTGTGCTGTAAGATCGAGAATTGACAAGTGGGACCTCATGAAACTACAAAGCTTCTGCAAGGCTAAAGACACCATCAATAAGACAAAAAAACCACCAACAGATTGGGAAAGGATCTTCACCTATCCTAAATCAGATAAGGGACTAATATCCAATATATATAAAGAACTCAAGAAGGTGGACTCCAGAAAGTCAAATAACCCCATTAAAAAATGGGGCTCAGAACTGAACAAAGAATTCTCACCTGAGGAATACCGAATGGCAGAGAAGCACCTGAAAAAATGTTCAACATCCTTAATCATCAGGGAAATGCAAATCAAAACAACCCTGAGATTCCACCTCACACCAGTCAGAATGGCTAAGATCAAAAATTCAGGTGACAGCAGATGCTGGCGAGGATGTGGAGAAAGAGGAACACTCCTTCATTGTTGGTGGGATTGCAAGCTTGTACAACCACTCTGGAAATCAGTCTGGCGGATCCTCAGAAAATTGGACATAGTACTACCGGAGGATCCAGCAATACCTCTCCTGGGCATATATCCAGAAGATGTCCCAACCGGTAAAAAGGACACATGCTCCACTATGTTCATAGCAGCCCTATTTATAATAGCCAGAAGCTGGAAAGAACCCAGATGTCCCTCAACAGAGGAATGGATACAGAAATTATGGTACATTTACACAATGGAGTACTACTCAGCTATTAAAAAGAATGAATTTATGAAATTCCTAGCCAAATGGATGGACCTGGAGGGCATCATCTTGAGTGAAGTAACACAATCACAAAAGAACTCACACAATATGTATTCATTGATAAGTGGATATTAGCCCAAAACTTAGGATACCCAAGATATAAGATACAATTTGCTAAACGCATGAAACTCAAGAAGAATGAAGACCAAAGTGTGGACACTGTGCACCTTCCTAGAATTGGGAACAAAACACCCAGGGAAGGAGTTACAGAGACAAAGTTCGTAGCTGTGATGAAAGGATGGACCATTTAGAGACTGCCGTATCCAGGGATCCGTCCCATAATCAGCTTCTAAATGCTGACACCATTGCATACACTAGCAAGATTTTGCTGAAACGACCCAAATATAGCTGTCTCTTGTGAGACGATGCCGGGGCCTAGCAAACATAGGAGTGGATGTTCATAGTCAGCTATTGGATGTATCACAGGGCTCCCAATGGAGAAGCTAGAGAAAGTACCCAAGGAGCTAAAGGGATCTGCAACCCTATTGTTGGAACAACATGATGTACTAACCAGAACCCCGGAGCTCTTGTCTCTAGCTGCATATGTATCGAAAGATGGCCTAGTCGGCCATCAATGGAAAGAGAGGCCCATTGGACTTGCAAACTTTATATGCCCCAATATAGGGGAATGCCAGGGCCAAAAGAATGGGAATGGGTGGGTAGGGAAGTGGGGGGCGCTATGGGGGATTTTTGGGATAGCATTGGAAATGTAATTGAGGAAAATATGTAATAAAAATATTAAAAATCAAAAAAAAATACAGAGAAAGAGAACATTGCAGAAAACGGTGATGTAGCAAAGACCTTGCTATCTTGGCTTGTAGGAGGTGCTTCATTCCCTCCTCATGAACCAGATACCCATTTTGCAGATGCATACATTATGGCCAATAACCACATATAGTATGATTTAACTATGAAATGTCTTCCACAGGCCCAGGAGTTTGGAATACATGGTTCTCCAGATGAGATATTGTGGACATTTTGGAAGGAAACTTAGACAGCACACCTCAACTGCACACAGAAGCAGAGAGATGGACCAGGAAGCCGGGCCAGCGTATGAACCCTCAATGCCCACTGTGGCTAACTAGCAGAAGTGGATCTTGAAGGTGATGTCCTCTTCTGGCTCAGGCCTGAGCCCTCTGCTTTCTGATCGGCCGTGATGTAAGAAGCACCAACAGCAAGCCTTTGCCACCATGGACGGAGCCATTATGCCATGCCTCCCAAGATGGACTGCATCCCTAAAATTGTGAGCCCATTTCTCCCTGTTGTAGTTTGAATGAGAAATGTCCCTCCATAGGCTTACCACATTTGAACACTTTGTCCCAGGTTAGTGTTGTTGTTTGGGGAGGGGATAGAACCTTTGGGAGAAGGAGCCTTGCAGGAGAGAACACGTTACTGGGAGTGGGCATTGAGGGTTCATACACTGGTGGCCCTGCTTCCTGGTCCATCTCTCTGCTTCTGTGTGCAGTTGAGGTGTGCTGTCTAAGTTTCCGTCATTGGCCACCATGCATTGTCAGCCTCGATGGGCATCTAGCCCTCTGGAACCATAAGCCATAATAAAATCTTCCTTAAGGTTTGTGCTGTTGTTGCAGTGGTGGTGGTGGTATTTTTTTTTTCTCACACTAATACAAAAGTAACAAAACCCTCCTAGTTGACATTGCTCCTGTTGAGTGTATGATTAAATAAATAAAAATAAAAGTAATATAACAAATAGCATGCACAGGTCCTGCAGTAAATCCCAGAACCATGACCATATAGATAGACTTGGTGCTGTTTGAGGATTAGACTTTTCTCTCCATGGACTTACCCACCATGCATAGGAGCAGTAACATAAGGGGAAGGGACTCTGTTTCCTTTCCCTATCCATACTGTCCTATACAACCCCCTCCTTCATACCCCCTTCTCCATACACACCCCACCTATCCCTTTTCACTTGTTAGGGATTAAGTTAGGAAAACAGAAATGAAATGAACACGGTTCTGGCAACCCTTCCCCAGAGCCGCTGACTTACACAGGGCTCATACGCTGTTGATGATCTTCTATTGATTTCCCCTCTAATTGCTGGAGCAGGATCTATATTCATTTTCTGTCTCAAACTTCTCTTTTGTTGGTTCAGTCAACTAAATGAAGGGCCGTTTCTCTCTGCTCCTGTCTTCTGAAAAGTCGAAGAAGTTTCAAAATGAAGAGCTTTCTTCAGGAGCCAGAAGGTTGGCAGGCAGGGGACAGAGGGGATTACAGTCTGATGACCTCTTTTGAAGACTTGGCTAAGAACATGGATGGTAAAGAAAGTCCCAGAAGACAGGTTAAAATGAAAAGAAGTGGGCATATTCTATCTTGAATTCACAGATAAGGATTCCATCCATCTATCCATCCACCCATCCACCCAACCCTCCATCTATCTATCCATTCATTCATCACTCTTGTCAAGCAACTACCATAGATCAGACCCCATAGTAAGATATGTCTATATCCAGAATGAATCAAAGGAACACATGGTTTGCCTACCTGGAGGTATATGTGAATTGAGTTCCCATATATTAATCAAAATTCCATATTTAGGTAATCTGTGTTGTGTGAGTGTCTATGTCAACCACAAAATCAAAAGGAAGGCACCCTGGAGTTAGGAATCAGAAATGATCCAAGCAAGGCTTATGATGTCTTCTCAGCTCCACACAACTGGATAGACACATCTGAAAGAGAAAGAATGCAAGGAAGTTTCCAATCTGTGGGAGAACTTGTTGCTTATCTTGCCAGCTCTCTTTAGACAGAAGAGACAGGCTGAGGCATTCGGCACATGAGTTGGGGAAAACAAGATAACTGATAGAATGAAACTATAGCCAGCATGCTGTGAGAAGTGGGACAGGCAGGGGTGCCTTCTGGTGGGGGAGGTATGAGGTGTGAGACTTCCCGAGTACAGATCTGAGGACTTACTAGAACCTTGATGGTCCTCTTGCATCTTTGACAAAACCTGTGTAGGATAAAGTGATGGGTTGAGCTGGCCACCTGAAATAGCAACTGTCTCAGCTGAGAATCAGTGTGAGACGCAATTGGGGAAGCCAATTGCATTAACCACTGCACCTGCTAGTTCAAGCCCATCAAGTCTGGGGCTTGCATGCCAAACCAGGCCCCTTCCTTTGTGATCTGCATCCAGCTCTGGCCTGATTGGAATCATGCTACCTACTCTTAGCATTCACCCCTGATTGTATAAGAGACACCTGAGATCCCTCCATGTCTATTCTTAGAACCCGACTCCGTCTTATCTCTTCAGCTCATTCCATAGTCAGTGATTTGCTGTCTTCTTTGCTCCTCTGGTCAGGTGAGGATACGAGGCACATTGGGCCACTAGTTGAGACAAACCAAGTTACGTTTCAATGACACATATCCCTACCCTGATATAAATGGCTTAGCACAATAATTTGTTCCTTGTCCATCAGAGTCTTCAGCAAATTCATTGTTTCTCATGGCAGTTCACTCCAGTTGGTGCTTTGGGGAGATGGTTGGATTTTCTGGGAGACTCTCTTACCAGACTGTATGGTTTGCAATGACACGGGGGGAGAACTGGACAGTCAGTCAAGAACTTTTTAGTGCATTGAGTCCAAAGCCACAAGAATGTCTTCTTGCAGCCTGTAAGAAGTTGTAACACAATTTTACCTAACTTCAAAGTTTCCAAGGAAGAGCTAGGCATGGCGGTGCTCATTTTTAGTTCCAGCACTTGGGAGACAGAAGCAAGCAGACCTCTATGAGTTTCAGGCCATCCTTGTCTTCATAGCAAGTTTCAGGCCATCAGGGCTATATACTGAGACTCTGTATAGTGTGTGTGTGTGTGTGTGTGTTATGTGTGTTGTATGCATATGTTCCAAGTTCATCAGCCCATCAATAGGAGTATATCCTTATCAGAGGTCTCAAACTTTGTATCCACAAACCTGGATAAACCGGTATATCGTTTCTCATTCCTGACATTCCCATTTGTGACATACTGTATCCATCTCCACTAGACAAACTTCTTCACTGGCAACTGGTAAGCTGTGACTGTCTCCTTAGGGGAAACTCCTGCCTTTTCCTTTCTACTGAACTCCCTTTGTCAGAAATGTTTAACGTTTAAGGTTGCTCTTTTGGGGATGTGTTCGGGTGTGGTTGGTCCTATATATGTGAACACACAGAGATGCATGTGTCTGTACACGTATATGTAGATGCATGTGGAGGTCAAACTCAAGTGTTGTTCCTCAAGAGCCATCCATTTTGATTTTTTGAGACAAGGTTTCTTAGTTGGACCTGGGGCTCACATATTAGGTGAGGCTTGCTGGCCAGAGAGCTCTAGGAATCCATCTGTCTTTGCCTCCCTAGAACAGGGTGACAAGTGTACGGCGCCATGTCTGTTATTTTACATGGGTTCTGAGGCTTGAACTTGGATCCTCAAGCTTGCATGGCAAGCACATAACTAACTTAGCCATCTTCCCCATCCCCACACTTCTATCTGTGTTGGGACAACATTAAGACAAATGGTTCAACAGAATGGTTAAGAGCACTGGTTGACAGCATAGCTTTTGCAGAGACATACATTTGAGTACAACTAGCTATGATCTTTAGTATTTGACTGGCCTTTGGCAAAAGACTGGCTGCCTAACATGCACACCTGTAAAAAAGGAATTGCAATGCCCCTAACTCAGGTGTCATGATGCTAAAGCAGCCTCTGTAGTTAGTAAGGGCTCAATAAACAGTAACTGCTATTAGTGTTGTTATCAATTTCTAGACGTCAATATCTAATCAAGGGCTTGATAGCTTGATTCAGAAGCCGTGCTGAAGATGCTAGGGGCAGAGGGAGAGGGAGCAGGGCCATTCAGGAATCTGAGTTTTCTGCAGGCTCCAAATGAGTTGCTGGGCAATTAAGCTGCCAAGGAAGATGGGAAGGTAAGGATATTTTGAGCATGCACCTCGAGAGAAATGGGATTTAGAGGTAGAGGTTACTAAATCCCCCAATAGAAAGAGGAGGTTGTGGGGAGTGCCAATCAAACTCTTTGCTATATTCTACATCCTTAGATTCAGGCTGGTTCCCCAGCATCGCTTGAAGTAAATGTCGCCGTGCAGGTAAAACACACAGACAGTTATAAGCCTATAGCTTATGCTGGTTAAGTAATAATTGTTATTAGCAACATGATCATTATGATTATCATTCTGCTCCATCAAGTTGGCTCCTTGTTGTAAGAAATGATAACAAGACCATTATCTCTGAGGACTGAGGGATACGTGTTCCCAGCGTTTGGGGACCCAATTTGAGAGCAAAGCTTGAAGCCTGAAACTAGGAAATGCATCTGTGCCACAGCTTCAGGGAATCTATGGTCTAGAAAAGGAGTTTGGTAGGGCTGCAAAGAGGGATGTTGCACGGTGCTGGGGTTTGTACTTGAGATGTCCTCCACAGGGTCATTTTGAGCACTTGGTCCCTAGTTTGTGATGCTGTTTTGGTGGCTGAGGAGCCTGTCAGAAGATGGGGCCATCCTGGCTTGGGAAAGTAGATCGCTAGAGGCAGCCATCTTCTGCTTCCTGTTCTGTCATGACGGAGGAGTCCCTACCACCTGCTTCTCACCCTGTGGACTCGTCCATGCCTTCCCCACAGTGAGGAACTGAAGTCTTTCAGGATCCATATGTTTTATTTCCAGTATTTTGGCCACAGTGACACACAACTAATTCATGGACCTTGGTTATTCTGTGCCAAGTGTTAACACAAGCCTCCTGGCAGTTTGACTAAGGAGCTTTTAGTACCCCCTAAGTTCACACAGGGAGAGTAAGACCCCCAAGTTCTCTAGCTTTCCAAAGAATCTAACAAAACTTTGACTGACTCTCGAAGGTTCGAGAAAATGGCTATGAAGAACAGTCAAGTCTACTAGGCACAGTGGTGTGACATAGGATGACAGAGATGTTACCTGATCACAATGAAGGTGTGTTTGTTTAGCTGCTGCTGCCCACAGCAGGAAAGTGTGTGGAAATGGGTGGTGAAGTGGGAACCTGAGAGCTTGGAAGAGGTGTGTGTGTGTGTGTGTGTGTGTTCGCTTTCAAAATTAACCCATTGCAGAAGCCAAAGTGGATAAACCTTGGTAAGGGCAATGCTAGTTTCCACTCCCACTGGATAGCTGGATAGATCATTCTAGGAGCAAGCAGGGGGGGTCCTGGCTGCCATTCCCATTCATAGTCTGCCAGGCTTTCCCCAGTGACAGAAGATACAAGGGCATGCCTGATGCCATCTGTGTATCTGCACTGATTCTGCTAACGTCGTGGGCTTCCTCTGTGTCTGAGGACCTGACTTAAGGGGACTTTATTTATGGACCCATGTGCTTCTCAGGATTCACTGGAAATAGTAGGCAAAGGGTAGACCTTTCTGGAAGTCTCTTCAGAAAGACAGTCTTATCCATTAAAGGTCAGTAAATTCCACTCTGCGGGGTATTTTATTTTAATTTGGATTAAGTGTCCTGGAAGCACAGTTCTGTCTAAGAAAGGTAACAGCTTTCAGAATTCAGACACGTCTTTAAAAGGGGAATTTCTTGATCCAACCAAGCAAAGCCCAGAGGCAGAGCACAAAGCTGATTTGGATGTAGAGAGACCAGGACCATGGAGAGTTTGCAGGCATTGCTTCCGTTAGGCCATTAGCTCTCAGGGGGGAGGTTTCTCTAGCAAGCTCACAGTAGGCACTGAAGCCTTTATCCCTGACATGCAGCTGCCAATCACAATCCTGATGGAGACGATGTGATTCTGATAGGTACCATTCGTTATTGGTTATGCACCAGGGGCAGTTTTATGCACCTCACATGCACTGAGGTATTGAGTGCCCAGAAGGTAGGTGCCATCATTGTTGTCTGTGTTTAAAGATGAAAACACCAAGAGTAATGCTTCCATGTGCCACCACACAATTCCAAGGGTGCCTGCCATTCTAACGGTGGTTAGTGTAAATGGAGTCCACTGGGGTTGTCTGGAGCTCAAAGTACAGCTGGTCTGCAGAGACGTTTAGAAACGTACCCAAGGCCTGAAACATAACCATCAGGTTGCTTAGTTCCGGAGTCCTTGTCCCCGACCACCACTCTCTTCTAGATCTTCTCTGTCAGGATTCTGACTAGGCAATTATAGCGCAGGCATGACGGGCTGTGCTAGCTTCCTACTGCTGTAATGAGTGGGTGGAATGATGAATTTCTAAAGCACAAAGGTTTGGTTTGGCTCGTAGTTTTGGCGCTTCCTGTCCATGGTCAGTTAGTCTTGTTGCCTTTGTGCCTATTGGGAAGTGACATGATGACATAGCAAAGCCATTTACCTCATAGAGGGGGCATGAAATGGATATGAAGCCGCGGGGTCCCTCTATCTTCCTTAAGAGTATAGTGACAGTGACTAGAACACTGCTCACAAGACCTCACTTCCTAAAAGTTCCACTAAAGCTGGGGAAAGCTTTTAATAGAGCCACCTTTGGCTACAAATAGGATCCCCATTGTAAGCACGGGACAGGTGATATTTTTTCAACTTTTTTTGTGAAAATGTGCACATGGGCACACATGTTCACAGATGTGTGGAGAGTGTTTATATCTCTGGCTATATGAACGTGTTTGTGAGTGTACCTGTGTGTTCATACATATGAGTGTAGATGCCAGAGACCGGAGTCTTCCTTAGTCACTTTTTGCCTTATTGTTTTAAGACAGAGTCTCTTACTGAACCTGGAGCTCACTAATTCAGCCAGACTGGCTGGCCATTGAGTGCCGGTATTCTCCTGTCTCTGTCACCCGGCCTGGCTTTCCATAGGCATGCCGAAGATCTGAACTCAGAATGATATTGGCTGTGCTGTCTCCCCAGCCCTTAAATCCATTTTTAATATTTGTTATTACAAAGTTACTTCATGCCTCCTCCAGCAGCCAAGGCAAACATTACCAACACAATCAATCCCTCGTCAGATCCCCCCATCCTCATCCCTGCCTGTAGCTCTCTGTCTCATGCATTTCCTCTAGTCATCAACTAACAAGAAATGGACAGAGAAGAGACAGGGCAGGATTGATTGGATTTCAATTTCAGGCAAGGCTGACACAAGAAGGGGAGGCGATCAGGTTTTTATTCCATGACAAGCTTCTGCCACTCAGGGCCTACCTGCCTCATCTTTCCAGTCTGAAGATGAGATGGGAACGCCACCCTGTCCACCTTATGCACAACTTCAAGGAGTCTCTTTGCAAGAGCTTTCTAAATGGGTTTCTTGGGGCCTTTGAATTTTACTGCTGCCTATTAGACTCCTGCCAAGAGGACAAAGCAAGCATCAAGATATTGTAGCAGGAGCTAGATGGCTTCTGCCCTCGTATTATGGACTCTGAAGATCAGCGGGTTCTTCCGAGCAGTTCCCAGCTAAGGCTAGAGCAGCAGCTACAGCCTCATTGCTAGGCAAAGGTCATCCACCCCCAAGGACAGTCTTCATATGACAGGCACCCCACAGGCATTTCCTCGTTTTGCTTTTAGGAAATGAGATCATACTTATTTGTCTACAGTCGGTTTTTCTGCTTGGCTCACCATTACACACCACGTACCTCTTCCCATACTGGCACAAAAGAATAACAAATACTTCCCCACCCCCCCACCCCCATAAGCTGTGATGGTCTCTCGTGACACTACCGATTCTTTGGTTGGCTTTCTGTTGGTGAGCACTGAAATTATTTCCATTACCTTCCTTTTTTATTGCTATGAACCATGCTATCATAAATGCTTACACACGCCTTTTCACGTCATGCTAATGCTCTTGTATGAAGGGGAATTGCTGTGTCAAAGGATACGCTGTCAGTCTCTTTTAATGGTATAGCTGGGTGGTGTGAGAAACAGAGGGGATGGGTTTTAATGTGAGGGTGGAGGCATAATGGCTTGAAAGTGGTCCTGGGGAGCACCTGGGTGGGAGTAGTTGCTGACCTGAGAATCTTGTATCTTAGCAGAATAAGCAGCCTCAGCTGGAGTAGACCGTGGAGGTAGCAGGGTCCTCTGGGGAAATCTCATTCTCAGTTAAGGCAGGGGGTGGCAGGGTCTGAGTACAGCATGTATGGAAGTCTGTCTGCAACAAGATGGGGGATCTGAGAGGTTAAGAAGGGGCTGCAGATAAAGGGGACAAAGGACAAGCCTAGAAGAGGAGAGGGCAGGAGGCTGGGAGGGAGAGAAAGTCTTTCATGGGTGATTTAAATAACAATGGATGAGAGAGGTGTGAGGTTGGGGGTGGCATGCCAGGATCAGCTGGGTCTCAGGTGACAGTTTCTAAATAGAACACAGATTTAGTGACGTTTTAGTATGAGCTTTATTTTGGATTTGAGTCCCAGAAAACAGCCTGGAGGATTTGCTTGTGTGTGCTTTGTGGAGAGGGGTCTCCGGAGGAAACTTGTAGGGGATAGAGGAGAGCAGGCAATGGCAGAGGAGTCTCAAAAAGGTCTAACCTTGTCTACTTCATGGAGTAAATCATGCCACATCATGGTCACTTGGCTAGACAAAAGGGACATGTTTTCATACACAGATTTCAGCCAGTCACTGAGGACAACCTTTGGGACATTGCTGGGACAAGGGCAAATTCCCAGGAAATGCACAGACACAGGTAGGAGGAGGCACAATACTCAAAGCAGCAGCAGCTCAGAGAGCAAGTCGAGGCAGGCAAAGACTCAGCAGTGTCTACGGTACAGTTAACAAGTGTGATGTTTTTAAACTCTTTTTAAATTTTGTGACCACGCCTATAAATTTCTCCTAAGTGTCCTTCATGATTAAGTTAGCTTACAGACCTCAGCTGAGATGATTGTAAACAACAAATTTCCTTCATGCATATAAAACATGACATGATTAATGGATACTCGCTTCACATGCAGTGTCGCAGAACTTGCACAGGGAAGTAACCCAGTCTCCCCGTTTTGCTTGTTTAGTGTCTCGGTGTGCTCGCCCACACTGCACTTCCAACCACAGCGACCTTCTTGCAGCATGCATTACTGGAAGTAGACATCAGAACAGTGACACCCTTGACCTCTGAGAGATGGCCTAGATTCAGTGGTTGGTTCTGATGACCTGAATTGATCTTCAGGTCCAGATGAATAAATCAGGAATGGGCCTCTGACCCAGACTAGAGCCAATCATGTTCTTCGGGGAATCTAGAACTTTGGATCAAAGATGCCAAGCATCTAACTGCTGCTGAGACGCTACCTCAGTGTTGACTTTATAGAAGGAGGTTGAGGAGCACTGCTACTCACAGCTCCCAAGGGTGAGCTTGCCACTCTTGGCACTTGTTCATCTCTTCTTTGGATTCTCTAAACCCACTAGGATCCCAGTAACTCCCCTTTTTTAGACTAATTGGTACATCTCTGAGACTTAACAACCAAAACAACCCAGTTCAGCATACGGCACATTCCTGACTTTCTGTCTGTTCCTTTAACATCATTACACATCATTACACCCCCTTTAATCTTTTTGTATAATAACATTTATTCTGCTTTAGTTTATCAAAGGTGGCTTTATTAGGTTAGCTAACCGACATTAAATGTTTGTGATTCTGGATTTACTTTCAGGAACTAGATTAAATATTAAATACAAAAGGCAAAACTTCAGTGATTTCCCTGACAGCAAAAGTCTTCCCATAACTTGAAGTTCACCTGAACATCTCACTATAGGGACTTAGTCATTCTTTTGGTCTTCTCCAAGGTCTCTTGGAATAGTTTAGTGTGTGTGTGTGTGTGTGTGTGTGCGTGTGTGCAAACTTATAAACACACACATAGGCGTGCAACAACGCACATGTGGAGATTAGAGAACAGCTTATAGAAGTTGACTCTCTCCTTCCATCATGTGGGTTCAAGGGATTGAACTCAGGTTGTCAAACTTTGCCACAAGCACCCTTATCTGCTAAGCCATCTTTCGAGGCCTAAGTCCTCCTTTGAAAGAGCCGTTCTCTGACTTACTACATTCTGTGGGGTCCCCTTGCTCTTTTGTGTCCCCATGACACTAAGTGATTCTGCTATAGCGTTTTGCACACTGGTTTGCGCTTTGCTGTGTATTACAACTGCGTGTCCCTTCAGGGAAGAAGCAACCTTATTTATCGAGGCATTTCCAGCTGTGGTCTCGGTCCCCATGCTATAATTGTTTATTAACTTCTTAACGGACTGATTAAACAAACGAATAAGTAGAGCTAAATTGGAGCTGGTAGAGCTAAATTGGAGCTGGATTCATGAAGGGTTAACTCTGGGCCCCCTCCCATAGGTAAGCATCACGGAAGGCTGTCAGTGGCCAGCTCAGCTGGGCTGTACCTTCATTGTCAGGAAAGCCATCAGCTGTCAGAACCGCTCTGTTAAAGGACCTGTTTTACTGCCTGTTGCTTGAAATGAAAGCCTGAGATGGGAACTAGAGACTCCCTTGATTGAGACTTCTTGTCTTCAGAAGTCCTCACATAGTAAACTCCTGGTCACCTCCTTGACTCTTGGTTGTCTAGAATAAGCCCCCAGGGAGTAGAGAGGACACTCTCTGACCTGGGAAGGGAGCATAAGAGAGCCTGGTCAAGCTGGGGTCCTCTTTTATAAGAGTATCACTCTGCCTGGATTCAGAGAGACTCTTGGCTGTGGTTCCTCGGTAAAATTTAAACCCTGCAGCTGAGTGAGGATTTCCAGAAACAGCGGACTACTAACTGTAACTCTGACCCACACTGCACAAGGCAAGGGCAATTATGGGAAAGCAGGCCAGGAGGAGACAGATGGACACGATGCTGATGAGTGTTTAAGCACTCCAAATACAGGCCATTGGAGAAGCTGGGCCGTGGGACCGAAGCAAGGCTGTAGGGGAATGTCAGAAGAGCTGCAGACCGCATAGTTACAAGACTGACTCTGTTCCTGATGGCTGCTGTTGTAGTTGGGACACACTGGATCCAAAAGACAAAGACTTCGAAAGATTAGCTCTCAGAAGCAAGGATCCAGGCAAAGGGTGGCTGATAATTTATGATACCATTATGGCGACAGACTAACAATAATCACAACTCACACGCCAGGCACAGTTTTAAGTACCCCAGATGTGTCAGCTCATTCAATCCCCATAATAAACTGGAGAGATCAATGCCTCTAGCATTCCCTACTTTACAAAAAATGAACTCAGCCCGGGTGTTGCATAACTTGTCCAATCTGGCACCAGTGGATTCCAGAGTCCTTGTGCCAAGCCTCCAGGCCATAGATATTCCTCTGCCACCCTGGACTCTCTGCTGCCTCCAGGCCTTGGCTTATGTTGTAGCCTCTGCCTGGCCTGGTCTCCCTAATGCATAACAGCAGAGAAACCAGTTGGAAGTTTCTGCTAAACCCCTGCTGCCTCAGATCTCAGCTATAGCACAAGTGAAGTTCTCGTGAGTAGAACCTGAAAAAAAAACCAGAAAAAGTATCCACTCCCTGTGTAAATCCAGTAGGAAGTATTTCGCCCTCGAGGACTTAGCTAATGGAATCTGCAATCAAGAGTGGAGATGGGGAATTTGTTGGAGAGAGAAAATGGAGGCAGAATGGTTTTAATGCATTCAAGGTTATCCAAGAAATGGCATTTTTTTTTTTGTCATGTGGCCTAGGCAGGTCAAAGTGACTCTTCGGCGAGCTAAGCTATGATTTGTCACAATCCCTTTCTGCTCCTGTCTAAGTGACTTCCTTTGCAGCTGGATGTGAGCATGTCACTGAATTCTGGATAGTGACACGAGAGAGGGAGCAAGTTCGCCACTTCTAGACCTGGTTCCCACCATCACCCTGTGCTGGTTCTCCTCTTATCCAGTCCATAGGTTCATAGGTTCATTTTTGACATTCAGAGAACAAGGCTGGAAGAAGTGACAGAGTCACAAGAACAGTAGATCGGGTCCCTAAATTCCCACTCTCAGGCCATTCTCCAAACCCCATAAATGAGATATAAAGGTTTGGTTTTGCTAAGCCACTGAACTTGTGGGTATAACAGGCACTGTGGGAGTGCTTTTCTGGGAGAGAAGCACAGATAAGCAGGAAAGGGAACAGAATTTCAAAGGGAAGGCAGTGAAATTACTAGTTGGACTGAAGTTGTAATTCCCATGCATGGCTTCTCTTACCTTATTGCCAGCCCAACACTATAGCCCTGGATGGGGCAGTGTAGGTTTGTGTATGACTTCCTCTAGCAGGACATTAATGAGAACTGCTCTTTGTGTGAGCTTTAAAGCTGTAACAGCAAGCGGAAAAGTTGAGAAGTTCTGCTGTTGAGCAATACCATCAAAGACAATAAGCTCTGTGTGTGTGTGTGTGTGTGTGTGTGTAGGGGTCTAAGAGATCAGAGATCCTTATGAAGAGATGACACATAAGCAAAGAGTCAGTGTAGTGAAACTTGTAGGAGGAAAACACTTCTAGAGACATAAATCTCAAAGGCAAAGGCCCTGAGGTGGGTGCTCCATACACTCGCCGAATAAAGAAGCCAATGTGGCTAGCAGAGTCAAGTGTTGGCTGGTGGCAGAGGAACCAAGGTCTAGGAGGCAGTGGAGAATTCGAGTCTTTTTGGGCTGATACAGGTCTCTGTGAAGGCAAGATTTAAGGCCGAGATAGGGTTGGGGGTGTTCATAATAAGAATGATACAGTCTGATATGGATTTCCAAACCATCAAAATCCCACCCGACAGTTAGATTGAGCATGAATACAGGGTTGTGGAACGTGGGTGCTGGGATGCAATAGTGGAGGAAAGGGTATCAAAGGCTATCGTGGCGGGTAATTTGGACTGGATTGTCAATGCAGCAGGAGCTAGAATCACCTAAGAGACAGACAGGCCCTTAGACATGTCTATGAAGGTCTATGGAGATTATGTTAATTCTAGGTGGGAAGGCTCACCCTGACCATGGACAGCACCATTCCGTAGGCTGAGGTCACAGGCTGGGTAAAATGGAGAGTGAGCTGAGGCCAGCATTCACCTCTGCTTCCTGCTGGTAGACACTCTGGATGCCTCGTGCTCCTGCTGACATGACCTATCTGCCTTGATGGAATCATCTCCCGGAACCAATAGTAAACCTGAGTTGCTCTAGTCAGTTATTTTAATCATACTTCAGGCAAGAGATGATGGCAAAAGTTTGCCTCAAAAGCAGCTTCCCGGTCGTGTGAGATGCCTGAGTCTGGCCCAGTTTTGAGAGCAGAGCTGGCACAGTAGACATGGAGAGAAGAGTAGAAGTAAAAAGAGTTCTGAAAATTGAGCATGACTTGGGGATTTCAGGTTCGGGATGCCCATTAGCTATTCAAGGAGAGAAATTCACTATACTCACATATGTGACACTTCAGGGAGAGATGTCCAGGTTGGGGATATGTACCTAGGTCTCTTAGCCTAGACACTGTGTTTAAGGTCACAATGCCAATAAGATGGCTTAGTTCAGATAGAGGAATTTGAGACTGAAAGGCTGAACTTTAGGAGGGGAACCCACAGAGGATGTGATGTCTGTGGCAGCAAGAATTGGATCTTAAAGCTAAGTGGAGAATGTTTCATACTACAGAGACCTGAGAACTGTGCGTTCTGCTGTGGGGAGGCTGAGAAGGGTTAGAACTCATGGAGTCGCTGGTATTCTGCTTTGTTAATTCCAGCATCAGGAATAAAAGCTGTTTGTGTTCAAGGTTATTGGAGGTAAGAGTATGGACAGAGCATACCCAGGTAATGCTCGGAGATGCTTTACCATATATAGAAAGAGCAGATGTGGGCAGGAGAAGTATGGTCAATGGGGCGGTTGTTGTTTTTAACAGTGATCTTTGAATGCTTATGGGAGTAGTCCCCTAGAGAATGAACTGTCACCGATGAAATTGAGGTGACAGATTCAGGATCCTTTTGAGGCCAGAAGGGAGGAGATTCTATGCATAATTGAAGGGTGGGCCCTGTTGGACACATGAAGTACTACTACACAGGAAGGGGGTAAGCCCTGTGAGAATCTCAGGAAAATTGCTCAGAGCATTGCCATTTTTTCAGGAAATCGGGAGGGAAAGTTGAAACCAAGAGTAAGGAGGAGGAAGCAAGCAGAACAGGGGCTGTGGACGTGCAGGTCAATTCCAGGCTGTGTTAAGGGCTTATTGGAGATGATGGACATACGCTGGAAGGAAGAGCAGTCACCATGGAGGGCTGTCCCACCGAAACTACATGCAGTCACAAGTGGTCAGGTGTGTCGGTGGAGAGGGGCTTAGATGCAACTCCAGCTGTCTTAAATGAACAGTTATGACAGAGGGATTCGCTCAGTCATGCTCTATTTTCTTCAGTTGTCCTCAGGGCTCTGGCACCAGGGTGTCTTTGTGTCCTGGAAACTTTATAAGATTTAGTCGTCGATTTACAGATGACTTCCTGTCTACTCAATGCCATTCTTCTGGGGGAGGTTGGGGCAGTACGGGGTATTACTTTGTAATTCAGGATGACTTGCTGTATTGCCTAGGACTGGCTTTAAACAAATGACAACCCGCCTGCCTCAGTCTAATGGATGATAGAATTACAGGTGTACTGGATAATATGCTAAGCACATCAAATAGATTCTCTTATAAAAATGTCATGCTAAGCTATTGTGCTGATAAAAATACTGAGGCACAGAGAAATTGCCATGACTGCATCTGTAATGGTTTGTGGTCATTGTTAGACTCTCCTGAGCATATCTGTGGGGGTTATCTTGCATATACACTAATTGAAATAAGAAGACCCCACTGTGGGTGGCACCATTCCCTAGGCAAGGGATTTTAGACTATATAAGAGTGGGCAAAGCAAACAGAACGTATGTATTTCACTGCTCTTGTCAAGTAATGTGACCAGCTGCTGCAAGCTCCTGATGCCTTGAAGGCCATTATAGGCTGGAACCTTGAAGTGTGAGCTAAAATAAACCCTTACTCTCGTAAGTCACTATTGTTGAGAGTATTTTATCAGACCAACACAGAAGAAACTAAGGCAGTGTCCAAGGCCACACGGGTAATAAATGGCAGAGCCAGAAGTAGCAGGGAATAAAGAACAGAAGTTTCACTGTGAAGATTTGTCTCCCACTATAACTCCCAGAAGTTCATCATTGCTGTGTGCTCCAAGAAGCACCCACCAAACCATGGCACTCTGGGATCTGCTGCTAGTCTTATCTCTATGCAAAATGGCAGAGTTCCTCAGGTTGGGTACCGGATGGAGAAACACAACCGACTGGCCTCCTTTATAAAGGGCTCCCACTCAGCTCGAGCTCTGGATGCTTGCTTGTCTAGTAGAGGTAGAAAACACGAGGGAACGATGCTTCGTGACTCAGAGCCAGCCTGCCATATTAGCTGACAAATAGGGTTGGTAGAACGTTTGCTTCGACTCCCAGACTTCCTCAGAATTAGCAGTATTATGATTAGGCATGACAACCACACAAGCCCACAAGGCATCACACTTGACATGGCAAAGGGCGGGGCCACAATAAATATGCTTCTTTCTTAGTGAGCAGATAGTGTAGCTTGCTGATGGGGCCAAAAAGGTAGGAGGAAGATGCTTCAGTGAAATCATTTGAAGATTAATGCTTTGACACCCCCCCACACACACACAGCAGGCCACTTTTCCATTTTCTTAACCTCTTGTTCTCATGGCCCATAAGCTTCTAGTTGCCGTGTAATATCAGCAACCACTGTTTTCCTTCATCGAGCTAGCCTGCCTCTGCTAGAGTGTTCACCTCTGATATGACAAGTAGCTTTTTTTCCCCAATATTTTATTAGATATTTTCTTCATTTACATTTCAAATGCTATCCCGAAAGTCCCCTATACCCTCCCCCCCCTTCTCCCCTACCCACTCACTCCCACTTCTTAACCCTGGTGTTCCCCTGTACTGAGACATATAAAGTTTGCAAGGCCAAGGGGCCTCTCTTCCCAATGATGGCAGACTAGGCCATCGTCTGCTACATATGCAGCTAGAGATACAAGCTCTGGGGGTACTGGTTAGTTCATATTGTTGTTCCACCTATAGGGTTGCAGACCCCTTCAGCTCCTTGGGTACTTTCTCTAGCTCCTCCTTTGGGGACCCTGTGTTCCAACCAATAGATGACTGTGAGCATCCACTTCTGTGTTTGCCAGACACTGGCATAGCCTCACAAGAGACAGCTATATCAGAGTCCTTTCAGCAAAATCTTGCTGGCATGTGCAATAGTGTCTGTGTTTGGTGGCTGATTATGGGATGGATCCCCAGGTAGGGTAGTCTCTGGATGGTTCATCCTTTAACAAGGAGCTTTTGATAGCATCAAATGTCCCCTTGTCTAAGGGGTTAGCATTGAGCCACAAAACCCTATAAGGAAACGCTAGGTCTACCAATGAGGAAGACTCTAAGAGAGATTTTTTTTGAGCTATAAAAGTGCACAGACCCACATGCAAGGAGACTGGAGAGTTGGGTGTGATGGAGAGAGATGGTGTTGCCCGGGATAGATGGTTCATGCTCTATCCCCACCCCAGGGGAGAGATTATGACAGCTACTAGACAGTCTTGAACCTCAAGTAGCTCATGCATACACATTCAGTGTTCCTGACATTGATTTGATCTACAAGAGCAAGACAAGAACTACTTATCCTGGAGGACCCAGATCTCCCACGGCACCCAGGATCAAGTCCAAGCTTCCAGCCTGGGTGCTTGTGTTGTCAATGGAACTGCATGGGAAGGGAGGAGAGAAGTCCCTGACCACAGAGCCCTTCCTTGTTCCAACTCTGCTTCCTGGGAACCACTGGAGCCTGCTACCTGGTACAGGGAGAGCATGAAGCAATTGTCTATGACTCTGTGCTGTTATGGAAGGAACCTTATCAGGAAGGGTGCGCATAGTTCTCGGGGGACTCTAAAAACCACTGGACTCTGCACAGCACCAGACATTTGTAAGTTTAAGAGGTCTGGATGGTCTGAAACTTGCCTGGGTGGTGGCCTAGAATGGCTCTCCCACTACTACTACAATAATAATAATAATAATAATAATAATAATAATAACAGCAAATTATTGTTATATTATTTATTTGCTTTACATCCTGATTGAAGCTTCCCCTCCCTCCTTCTCTCCTCCAAATCCCTGTCTTTCACCTCTTCCCCCATCCACCTGTCCCTCCCCTTTTCCTCAGAAAAGGGGGGCTTCCTATGGATATCAACCAGCCTTGGCATATCAAGTTGCAGTAAGACTGGGTGCATTTTCTACTGAGCCTAGACAAGGCAACCCAGTGAGGAGAAAGGGATTTAAGGGCAGGCAATGTGGTCAGAGACAGCACCTGCTCCCACTTTAGGAGTCCCACATGAAGACCCAGCTACATGACTGTTACATACATGCAGAGGGCCTAGGTAGATCCCGTGCATGCTCTCCTGTTGGCAGTTCAGTCCCTGTGAGCCCTTATAGGCTCAGGCTTGTTGAGTCTGTAGATTTCCTTGTGGTGGCCTTGACCCCTCTGGCTCATTCAATGCCCCCACCACCTTCTACAGGATTACCCGAGCTCCACTTAATGTTTGGCTGTGGATCTCTGCTTCAGTTTCCATCAATTACTGGGTAGAGCCAACTGTACTGTATCCCCAACCGCTCTGATGGCTGGTTTTTAAGAGCATTTAGTAGAGGAAGGTATTTAACTGTAGAGAAGTTAGAGAAGTCAGGATAAAGTGGGAGTCAAGGGATCCTCTGCCCTCTGCTGTTTCTGACACCTCTGAATGTTCCAGTCTTTCTGCCAGAGCGTCCCTGTATCTACACATGAACACATTTCACAGATGGCCTGGCCAGCTCTCTGCACCATTTTGTCACCTTCTCTTCTACCTGATGCTATGCCACCTGCAGCTCTCAGTGTCAGCGCACAGAGTAGTCTATCATCCTTCATGCTGGCATCACGATGCTTTGGACTGATGCGCTAGACTTCATTCAACCAACTCTGTGCTGTTGGGAACTTATGCAGTTTTCATGCTTCTCCCCATTATAAACAGGACCATGGTAAATATTTCTATACCTACAGCCTCTCCTTGAGGAGCTTGGAGTGTACGAATGTGGGAGTGGGCATTCCACGGCTCTAATAAGTGGTGGATGAAATAATAGTGTTCATTCTAGTGACAACAATAATAAAAGCTGGTCTTATTAAGTGTCCACTTTATACCACTTAGGCACTGTTCTAAGGGTTTCACACACATATGTCCTTTGGTTCTTCTTACTGGTATTATTATTTCTATTTTTTCTTTTTTAATGGATGTGGAGGCCTGAGAAGCACATCGGATGTTTGTTTCTCTATCTTTCTCTGCCTTATTGCGTTCCAATTGGGTCTTTTGTTGACCTCAAGGCTTACTGTTTTGCCTAGGCTCAGCTGACTAGCCAGCAAGCTTTTGAGATCTTCCTGTCTCTTTCCCCAAACACTGGGTTGCAGACACACTCGGCCTCACCCAGCGTCTTTGATGTAGTTGCTGGGCATTCAAACTCAGGTCCCTATATTTCACAGCCAGTGCTCTTAGGCACCGAGCCATCTCTCTGGGCCTAAAATCCCTACTTTTCTAAAAGGTAAAATGAAAGCTCAAAAGATGGATATGATTTTCTGCAAATCCCATGATGACAGAATCAGACAGAATTCAGATCCGGCTCCGAAGTTCTCTAAGCCAGTACTGTAGACTAGATACCAGGGCGTGTTCCCTGGATAGAATGGGGAATTCCTTTTTCTACACTTTAGCTTCATATTAAGTGCTTACCAAGCAGTGATTAAATAATGAAGCAAAGTATCAGGTCGTTTGTGGTTCTATCTCCTCCTGGTCACATACCTCTTCCCCAGTGTGGAATCAAAGCTTCTCCCTTGAAAATCCAAGCTTATTTCCCTACCCGCAATGGTGTGCCAGCCTTTGCAGCCTGCCTTACTCATGGAATAGGTCAGATGGGACGTGCCAGACTTCCACTTGTGCCATGCCCTGGCATCAGTACTGAAATGAGGACAAGGAACCTGAGAGGCACACAGCTGTGCAGCAGGTCCCAACCACTGACAGATCCCACTGACTGACAGGTTCCTGAAGATGCTGGAGGGACCTTACAGTATACCAACAGGACCTCCACAGAATGGCCAGTTCATAAATGCTTATTGAGTTGCATCTACAAGCCATGGTATGATGGGCTATGCTGCCAAAACTAAGCGAATGGGACGACTGAGCAGGTTACGTGTGGCTCATGCAGTCTGTGTGACAAGAGGAGCTGTAGGAAGGTGAGGTGCGCGGCTAGGAAGGTGGTGTCACAGAAGAGGTGGCAGCTCATGCATTGCGGAGTGAGCAATAAATAGCCAAACCTCCCGAAGCAGAACAGGAAAGCGAGCCTGCATGCACAATGAGGCAGACTTCACTGCGGGTGCGGGTGTGGGTGTGGGTGTGGTGGGCTGCTGGAGGCAGCTTTCCAGCTCCTGAACCAAGCAGAAACTTCCCGCTGCC
This sequence comes from Mus caroli, assembly GCF_978045245.1. NCBI lineage: Eukaryota > Metazoa > Chordata > Mammalia > Rodentia > Muridae > Mus > Mus caroli. Next base: position 29,887,412 of record NW_028227261.1, on the reverse strand, counting down.
TGGCAAGGGCACCAGTGCAGAAAGAGAGAAAAACAGAAACAGAAAAATGTTAAAAAACCAAACAAATAAACAGCAACGACAAACAAAACACCGGGTAGATTTCCTGGCAGCCTCTCCCAGGACTACCTGCAGGCTGGAGCAAACTGCGCTGGTGCTGTCCACCCTTTCAAGTAGAGGATTAGAATTCTAGTCCCTGGCCTCTGCAAAATGCTGCAGCTTCTCCTCCCTCTGACCAGGACTCGGTCTCGAGGCTTCTTGTGCCCTGGGATGTCCTGAAAGAACAATTCCTGCCTCCTCCCACATACACTTTGTGCAAATGAATGTTTTCCAGTAACCCTGATGTAGGTGGTGCCCTCAGCAATATTCTGGTGAGACAACTGAGCCAAATCCTCTCCCAACAGGGCACTAACTCATTAATTTATTCACGCATGCATTCATTTGTTCACTCAAGCATTCATTCACGCATACCTCTACTCACTCATGCATGCTTCCACTCTCATTCATTCATTCATTCACTCACTCACTCATCCATTCATTCATTCACTCATTTATTCATTCACTCACTCATTTATTCAATCACTCACTCATTTATTCAATCACTCACTCATTCCATGAACACCCTCAGGCCAGGAACACATTATCTAAAATGCTGGAGGCAAACAGCCTAGCATGGAAGTTAGATCCAAGTAGATGCTTGGGAGACATAAACTACTGCTACCAGCTCCTAGTACTTCTGGAATGAAGATGTCTCTTGAAACTCTGTGTCTGATCTCAGCTACATGTAGGTGATTACAAGGCTAAGGCAAATGGTGTCTCATAGGCGAACCTGATCTGGTCTTGGCTGTAACTAAGCAGTCTCCAGCAGATGAGGGAACCCAAGGAGCTGGGGTAGAGAGGAAAAGGCGTGAAGACACCAGGATGCTGAAACCCAGACATTTTTGGCTTTTGGTGTCAGTTGAAAGAAGAGGGACCCAGCTGAGGTTGATGAGGTTCATTCCTGCAAGAAGCCAAGGTAATAGGCTAGAGTCTTGAAGGCGATGCTGACTGGGTTTATACCACCACACCAACAGGAAAGATCACCCACACCTAACAGTATTTTTTAAGATTTTTTTGTTATATCTATTTTATAAACATATAAAACATATATATATATAATGTGTATATAATAATAATATATAATATAATATATAATATGTATATATGTATATATATGTGTGTATATATATGTGTGCATATATATATATATATATATATATGTGTATATATATATATATGGGTATGCATAGGTAACTGCTGGAGCCCATGGAGAACAGTGGTATTGGATCCCATAGAGCTGAAGTTACAAGAAGTTATGAGTGCCCAGAGTATGTTTTGGGACTCAGACTCAGTACACAGTAAGAGCAGACTGTTGCTAACTGCAGAGCCATCTCTCTCCAGCCCTCTAACAGGACTGTTAAGCTGTGTGTATCAGTGCCTTCTTTTACTGGCCCTGTGAGAAGTGATTTGGGTATTAAACAGGATCCTGCCTCCAGGAACCTGTGTCTATTTGGTTGAGGTAGATGTACAGATACATAGTTTCATGCTGAGGTGAAAGATGTTGTGATGGAAAGAAGCCTTGGTGTTTGGAGGGTCAGGGGGAAGCCTGGGCAGGGCAGGAAAGGCTTCGTCTTGGAGTTGCATGAGTAGGCATTTTAGGTGACGAAGAGGGACTTCAGGAGGAAGAAGGAGTTGAATTCACCAAGATGCAGCAGATGAAAGAGCATAAAACACCCCAGCATCCTTGAGTGTGTCACAAACAGAGTTCTTTTGGAATAAAAGTTGGCAGGAGGCATGCAGCAGGGCAGACTGTGCAGGGATTCGTGGCCCAGCTGGAGACCCCAGTCTTCAGTCTAAGAGAAGCTTTTGCCAAAGTGACATAACCAAGGATGTCTTTTAGAAAGTATTAGATGGAAGCTGTGAGGAAGGTGGCACTTACGCTTTCTAGATGATTCTATGAGCATCTCAGCAAGAGACAGCAGAGACAAGCATGGTAGGGAAGCCGTAGCAAAGTGACTGGGTGCAAAGGCTCTGGGACCAGTCTCCAGAGTTCAGCCTCTCCCTCAGGTCCCTTATCTGCTGCATGACCCTGGATAAGCCACTTAACCTGTCTGCACCTGGCTTTCTTCATCAGTAAACGAATGCTCATAAAAGCAATGATGCATAGCGGTTGTTCTGTGGGCGAAATGTGGTGACCCAGGTGAAGTCTCTGGCACACGGTGAATGCCCTATAATCCCTAATTGTTTTTATTAAGTCCATAAGACCTGATGCATGCATATGGACCATCAGATAGAGGGTGAGTCCAGAGTGAGCTTCCATGGGGCTGGCTAGGATAGTGCAGTTCCCAGGAGGAAGAGAAAGGAGACTGCTACAGTCAAGTAGAGATGGACCAACAAGGAGAAGCAAGAGTTGACTACACAGGCCTTCTGCAACTCAAATCCAACACATCTCCCACAACCTAAGCCACCACTGCTTTCTTGCTTTTCGCTGGAAAAGGACAGAGCAAGAAGGATCGGGTCCCAAGTTCCTATGTTTCCCTAGAAAGAATGTATCCCTTCAATGTCCTTGCCAACACCAAGATCATGGGCCACAGTTCAGGGAAAGAGGAAGAGCAGAATATGATGAACCCTTTAGAGACCGATTGAAAGGAGAATGGAGAGGAGGAGAAAAAAAATGCCAGTCTTCTTCAGACACTGTGATCCCCCATCTTATCGACTGCGCACAGCAACCACGAGGCAGTCAATACCATCCCCATTATTTTTCTATGTGAACACAAAGAGCCAGAGGCGTCCTGGATCCAAATGGCTAATCATTTCGCTGTGGTCATCCGGCCTCAGGTGGAGAAGGAAGGAGCAGGGTGCCCACTCAAAGTGCTTTGCTACCTACCCGAGAAGGTGTGCTACGTTTAATTGGTGCTTTTGTGAGGACAGCCAGGCAAATGAAGTACGGTTAAATGGGCTCTGTAGAGCAGTAGATGAGGGAAGAGACTTGTTTTTCTCCCCAGGCTTAATGTATATCTGTCTCTAGCCTGTAATAACAATCGTAACTAACAGAGAGGGAACACTCAAATGGAACCTGTTAGTGAAGTGATCAGCCCCTCATATACACGATGTCACTGAAGAGCCGACACGACCCATGAATCTGTCTGGTAGCATCGTGTTGATTTGAGTCTATGACTCTTCATGTGCCGAACTTGATTGTGTCCCATTTGCCATCTTAAGAACCCAGAGGCGCAGATGACTGAGATAACCTCTTTGTTCTTGTCTTTATTTTGTGTGAATAAGTGAGTGAGCAGGATTCCGGGGCTGTGCATGTATTTGTGTGCACTTTATATACAAGAAGCCAGAGGATAACCTTAGGCATCTTTTCTTGTTTTTTCCTCTTTCTTTTTCTTTTTCTTTTCTTTCTCCTTTCTTTCTTTCTTTCTTTCTTTCTTTCTTTCTTTCTTTCTTTCTTTCTTTCTTTCTTTCTTTCTTTCTTTCTTTCTCTCTCTCTCTCTCTCTCTCTCTCTCTCTCTCTCTCTCTCTCTCTCTCTCTCTCTCTCTTTCTTTCTTTCTTTCTTTCTTTTTTAGCGAGAGTCTCCCCTGGCCAAGACCTCACCAGGTAGGCTAGGATGGATGCCAATAAGCCCAAGGAATCTGTCTGTCTATGCTTCTCCATTTCTTGGATCACAGGTTCTACCACACGGGGCTTTGTTTTTTTTTAAATGTAGGTTCTGGGAGTGTTGGATACAGGGCTTTATGCTTGCAAAGCAAACACTTCACTGAGTGAGCTTCTCCCTAGCCCTGTAGGAAGTTCTCACTCCAGGGGCTGGAGAGATGACTCAGCAGTTAAGAGCACCGGCTGCTCTTCTGAAGGTCCTGAGTTCAAATCCCAGCAACCACATGGTGGCTCACAACCATCCGTAATGAAATCTGATGCCCTTTTCTGGGGTGTCTGAAGACAGCTACAGTGTATTTACATATAATGAATAAATAAATCTCTTTAAAAAAATTTCTCAGCCGGGCGTGGTGGCGCATGCCTTTAATCCCAGCACTCGGGAGGCAGAGGCAGGCGGATTTCTGAGTTCGAGGCCAGCCTGGTCTACAAAGTGAGTGCCAGGACAGCCAGGGCTACACAGAGAAACCCTGTCTCGAAAAACCAAAAAAAAAAAAAAATTCTCACTCCAAGTCCATTGAGTTGCTCAGTGTCAGAGTGTCTCCATGTGCCCTGAAACTTCGGCTGCTTTTTTAAAGTTGAAGAGAGCCCCTTCATTGTTACCAGACAGGGTAAGTGATATATACAAAGACCACCCATGATATCCAAATCCACCTTGGAGGTTAGTGTGTACCTCCTGAGATGATCTTAGATCAAAAGTTCCCAATCTTGGACCCACCCCTAGGTGGAAACTCTGTGACCCAGAATCTAGTGTTAAGCATATACCCAAGCCGGGCGTGGTGGCTCATGCCTTTAATCCCAGCACTTGGGAGACAGAGGCAGTCAAATTTCTAAGTTCGAGGCAGCCTGGTCTACAGAGTGAGTTCCAGGGCAGCCAGAGCTACACAGAGAAACCCTGTCTCCCCCCCCCCCCAAAAAAAACAGCATATAGCCAAGTAGCTCTGACAGATGGATCATCACGGTGCAGGTCTTGTGATGAGAAGAACCTAGGAATTCTCACCCAAGCACTTCCCAGATCTTGTCCTCAAACAAGAGATTTATTGATTTGAGGTTCTCATTCATCTCTGGAATATAAAGTACTAGATACCTTTGCAGCACAGGAGCATGATGTCTGACAGAAAGGCGTTATGAGAAGGAATATTTACGTAGGTTCAGGATAACATGGAAGGCCTAGCAGAACTGATGGCAATGGGAATGTATGGAAGAGAGCTCTCACATCTCAGTGGATCAAGTAGCAGAGAGCAGTACAGAACCAGAAGCAGATACAAACTTGAAAGTCCTGCCCCCCCTCCCCCGTAACCTACTTCTTCCAGGCAGCCTACACCTCCTAGAACTTCTAAAGACTTAAAAAAAATGATGCCACAGGCTATGGACCCACCATCATAACATGAGCCTGGCAGGGATATTGCAGATCCAAGTCCAACAAGGACCGATAGCAACCTCGATGGCTCTAATAGCTGTTGCTTTATAATACCCTGCCCCCAAAGTTAGCAGGTCAAAACAACTGATCCTGAGTTTGTAGGTCAGGCACATGGGAAAGGTGAGACTGTGTAGAACAGGGGCAAGGATACCCCCAGTTGGAATGAGAAGTCATCTGGGGCTGGCCTGTCTTCAGGTTCCACTGAGCTGAACATCTACAGTAGTAGACTAACAGGACTGTATACCCACAGCATCTGCTGTTGCCTGAGGATTTAGTGAGCTGTTGGGACACCTACATGTGACCCCCTCTGGAAAAACAGTCTTAGGATGTGACTTCTCAGGTGGCATTCCATAGCTCCTAAAGAGAGTTCTTTCTAAGAGGGGAAATCACGTCATTTTTAGTACCCAGACTTCAGAACCAACCCTTGATGACGAGTGAGTCACAGGACGGCCAAGCTCAAGGGGGAATAGAATTAAGTTCTGCTTCTGAGTGGGAGGAGGGACTTCCAAGAGGCAGACTGCTGTGTCATCAGCTTTGGAAAACGCAATTGCCGCCCTTGGACTGCAGTCGTGCGCACAGAAAACACTTAAGGCGAAGCTTAACATATAGAAAGTGCTCGGTAAAGGGTAACTGTTGTTATTGGATGTGATGGCCCCGGGAACTGCCTCTCAACACATCGGGCTGGTGGAGAAAGTTGAGGAAAGAAAAAAGGGTTACTGGTGGCAATGTTCTAGAAGATGAGATCCCCCAAGAGTCAAGTCACCTGTCTGTTGAACTAAATGGTCTGAGAGAGACAGGACTTCTAGAGGGGAAAGGAACTGTGTACAAGTGGACGGAGAGGGGTGTGTGTGTGTGTGTGTCTTGAGCAAGAGGATCTGTGTGGTCCAGGAGCCAGGAAAGAAGAGATAGAAGCAAAGGCCAGGCTGGCTAAGGGTGAGGAGCTGGAGTGGCAGAGCCTCAGTTACATGGCATGAGAAGAGAGAGGATGGGTCCTGAAGAGGATACGGAGTCGGCAGACCTGTTAAGGAATCTCTGCAGTTCTGGGATACAAGGTTCTGTTCATTAATTTTGGATCTGTTTCCAGGCTGGTCTAAGAGTGACCCACAAACCGCTTCACCTCTGGGGACTGGGGAATCAGGAGGTGTTTCATCTTGATCTCCTAGAAGATTTCCTGACCAAGGGAATCTCAGCAGGAAAATCTACTCTGCTTTTAAAGGAAGTTGAGGGTTGGCTGCTATGGATATTTACACTAACCAATCAGGATCATGGAAGAAGGGGCAGAAAGAAGGCAAGGGCCCGAGGGTGGGGAGAGTTGCTGTGAAAGGCTGGCCTCTAGGCGTGGCTGTCACACAAACTCACAGCAGCTTTTGCTGTTCACGAAGGACCAGAAGATGGGGATGAGGGCTGAGAACTGCTGTCTTCCAGGTACGCCAAAGCCAGCACAGTCAAGATTCATGGCTGTTGTAGCTGTCTGCTACGGTCACCGAGCAGGGAGGGGAATCAAAAGAAATGTGTTGTCTTGTGGATTTAGAGCCTGAGAAAGTCCAAGATTAGGGAGGTGGGATCAATGGTCTTCTCGATGTGACATTCCATGGTGACTACAAAAGGGTAAGAAAGACCAGACAAGAGAGACCTGGGCTGGGGCTGTATCTCTATGCTGAAGTGATTTCTCAGCTTGCCCTAGGCTCTGAGAGTCCATGCTCAGCACCAGCCACACCTGATCGTGGCCCCTGAAGGTCCCCACCCTCTCATCTTGTTGTAATGACACCTAATTCCGACATGAATTTGGAAAGAGATTTTTTAAAAAGGATACTCCTTCATTCTTTGAAAAATCACTGTTTTGGTTTTTTTTTTCCTTTAGGCCATTTGCCATAATTCTGTGTGTTTGTGTACTGGACAGCTTTCCTGCGAGTTGCCTTCTTGTTCCAGTAGACTGTGAGCACGATGAAGACAGAGGCTATGACTGCTATTCTCACTTTGTATACAAACCCACAGCATCTGGCCAAGTGCCTGCCACTCAGAAGCTACACAGTGAATGTCAGCTGTGGACAAGTCAATGACCTATGTGTGGTTGAGCCAAACGTAGGGATACCCACCATCATGAATCCAGGAAGCTAGGGCAGATCAGAACGGAATTTTTGGAGGAGGGGCTGTCTTCACTCCTGGGATGGAAAGGGTTGGGAGTTTTGTTCCTGGGGTCAAGACCTCTCACAGGTGGCTATGAGAAGCAGGGCTCCTTTTACTGCTGTGCTCTTTTTGAGATGATTTTTCTAGGAAATATTTTGTTTGCGCTCATAACCTTGTGTTTTCCAATACAGAAATGAGAACACCATTACCCAGTGTGTTCTCATCCCAATAGATGAACAGAGTCCATTCCAATATCTGCCACTTGAATTGTTTCTGGGAGGGGCTTGATTCTGTCATACTTGAAGGTCAGGCTGTTCTCTCTGATCATGAAGTTCCCTGTATTTACAAAGTATTCTTGAAAAAGCTTGTGTCTCAAGACTACAGATAATCTCTTTGTCTCTTCTTCCCTCCCTCCATCTCCCTCCCCTCCCCTACTCTTTGCCTCTTGCAATATAACCTCACAGATCCTTCCACCCAGTACTGGACTACATGTTACCATCTCTTGAATCAGAGCTAGCCTGTGACTCATCTTGATAAATGGAAAGTGATGGCAGTTGTAGCAGGTACCACTGTCCTCTTGAGACATCTTGGGCATTTTTATTCTCTCTAATAAACTTCCAAGTAGTCACATAAACAAACACAGCCAGGCTATATTGTTGGAGGCTGACAGATGAACAGAGTAGACCTTAACCATCCCAGCCAAACTCCCGCTAGACCAGATGTCTCCATTAAACAGGAGCTATGGGAGTGAAAACTGCTGGGGGCATCTTAGCCTCAGCCAGCCCAGAAGAACTGAGAAGTCAGCCCATGGACCCATGGACAACCACCAATGGTTGTTATGTGAGGAACTTAATTATTCTAAATGAGCTAATGGTTACACTTTATGTGGGTGTGGGTGTGGGTGTGGGAAGGTGTATGGATGTATGTCATGTGTGTATGGAGGCAAGAGGTAAGGTTTAGTGTCTTCCTCAGTTGCTCTCCACTTTATCCTTCAAGACAGCGACCCTCACTCAACCAGGAGTTTATCAACTCAGAGGGCTAGCTGGCCAACAAACTCCTGTCTCTGCCTCCCAGTGCTTGTATTGTAAGACTAAAGTCTCTCTCTCTCTCTCTCTCTCTCTCTCTCTCTCTCTCTCTCTCTCTCTGTCTCTGTCTCCCTTTTTTCCCTCTCTCTCCATCTTCCTCTCCTTCTCTCTCCACCCTCCCTTATTCTCCGGCCCCCCAATCCACCCTGACTCCGTGCTTCTTGCAATGTGATGTCTCAGCTCCTTCCACCCTGTACTGGACTCCATTTTCTCATGTCACCTCCGTGCCTGGCTGTTTATGTGTGTTCAGGAGATCTAGACTCAGCTCCTCAGACTTGCACAGCAGGCACTTCCGTGACTGAGCCATAGCCTCAGTCCCCTGGATATGCTGTAAGAACAGGAATGACTTAAATTTGCCTTTTTCCTGACTCTAGTATATCCTCAAAATTCCTTTCTCCACATGGAGTCCTGTGGAAATTCTACCAGTGACTCTAGAACTCCAAAAGGATGTGGTCAAAGGCCACACTGCTTTGGAAAGAGGCTGAGCAGTTTATCCTGACCCTGTGTGGCTCCCCTGGTCACAAGTCATGTGGCCTTGATGGATCATGCTTCTTTTCTGTGGCTATCAAGAAAGCAACTTAAGCTACTTTCAAGCCCTTCAGCCCCTGTCACGTGTACAGCCCTGTGAGTCTCAGTCTCTGGTACTCTCATGTCAAAGCCAGAAAGGCTAATCCAGGGCTCAGCATGCTTTTCAGGATAGCCCAGAAGGAGGCAGGGCTGCTTCCTTGTGGCACATGTGCAACTATCGGCACTTTCAGGAGTATGGGTGTCTTCAACAGCAACAGATGCTGCAAGCTGCTGGCTTCCAGATAATCCACTGGGTGTTATCAATATGCATGAAAACCTATTGGAGTAGAGCCAATGTCTGTGGCTTACAGGCAGTCTCCATCATATACCCCCAAAGAAACACAAACAGCTCCCTTGTCTCTGTCTTCTCTCTGGTTCTCCAGGTAGGTGAGGAGTAACGAGACACCAAGTTTCTCTCCTATGGTGGTTTGAATATGAAATGTCCCCAGTAGGCTCATGTGTTTGATGACTTGGCCCCCGGGTGAAGGTGCTGTCTCAGAAGACTATGGGAGCTTTAGTGGGTGGGGCTTGCTGCAGGAAGTGCATCACCGGGGGTGGGCTTTGAGGTTTTATAGCTTGGTCCCATTTGCTGCTATTTGCTTCTGGAAGGCAGAGGCAATGTGACCAGCCAGCTTCCTGCTCCTACTGCCATGTCTTCCCTGATGCTGCCATGTGGTCCCTACCATGCTGGGCTCTATCCATCTGAAACCCTTTCTCCTTTGTTTTTGTGAGGTGTTTAGTCCAGGTGGCTACCTATAGTAAATGGAACCCAACTTAGAAGATTTCCAACAGAAAAGTCTAGGCTTTTCTGAGGGCAAAGCAAGGACAGAAGCACAGACAGTTGTCTTAGTCAGGGTTTCTATCGCTGTGACAAAACACCATGACCAAAGCACTTCGAGGAGAAAAGGGTTTATTTCTACTTCCATGTCCATACCACAGTCCATCACTTAGGGAAATCAGGGCAGACATTCAAACAGGGCAGGAACCTGAAGGTAGGAACTGATGCAGAGGTCATGGTGGGGGGGGTGTTGATTACTGGGTTTCTTCTCGTGACTTGTTCAAACTGCTTTCTTACACATCCCAGGACCACCAGCTCAAGATGTCACCACCCACAGCTGGCCAGGCCTTCTCACATCAACCACTAATTAAGAAGATATAGTACAGACTTGCTTACAGACCAATATTGCAGAGACAACTTTTTTTCAGTTGGGAGTCCTTCTTCTCATGTGACTCTAGTGTGTATCATATTGACATAAACTAGCCAACATGATAGCGAATGCTAAATAAGCCAGGCAACCCATAGCTAGCCTTGAAGGATTAGAGAACTCCTTTGGGCCTAGAGGGCTCTGGGTCACAGCAGTTCTTGGGATCCAGTAGCATCTAGCAGCCCATTTTGGGTACCTCACAAGAGCACATTTGGAACTGGCAGGCCAGTCAGAATGATCTGATATTACCTGGGATGGAGACCCAGAATAAAGATAAAAGTGCCAGGGAAAGAAACTGGTTCTCAGAAAACCAAAACAACTGGAGACGCATCAAGCAGAGCTCTGATTGTTATGTGCATTTCTTAGACCTCGGAGGCAGCCTGCAGATGCAAAGGGTGTCATCTTTAATGCTCAAATTACCATGGCCCCAAGCTCCCACCTGCTGGATTACAAAATTTATAAAAACAGAATCACAGCTTTTTCTGACAGTTCTGTCACAGTCTGCCACCTAGGCCCAAAGCGATTTGCCTGTCCACAAGTCCACAATACCTCTCAACAAAACAACTCAATCAGCTGCCGGCATTCACGCTCTACCCAGTGAGGCCCAAACCTGCCACCCGGGACAGATAGAGATAGACCACAAGGCCATGTCTCTCACTGGTCTCTTCTGCCTCTATCCTGTAGCAGGACTCAAACAAGCTGCCCTCCCTCCTTCCATACTTCTGCCATCGATACATGCTGAGGAGAGTTCACTTACTGGGTTAATATTTATGAGTGCTAATACAGTATGTGTTGGACTGTCCGGCTTAATGGAAACGGCAGGGGAAAAACGGGGAAACAATGTGTATCCACAAACCCACAACAGTAAGAAATGTGCTTCAAACTATGTGGATAGAAATTAATGTAATCCGTCTCCTTGGCAGGCCAAAGAAGAAAAATCATAGGAGCATAGAAGTGGATGCATAAAGGACTATTTGAAAACACCCTTCATCCATTCAGGATAAGGATTCTCAGCAAAATACCCACCAAAAGACAGATTTGCTTAAGGAGACAAAAGTCTCTACAAAGCCCCATAACTGGCAACCTTTCTAACTATTAGACACCAGATGTTTTCCTAGGAAAATCAGGAAAACGGTATATGCTTCCAATGGCCTAGGGAATGGCACAAGACAAATGTCTGAGTCTGTTGTCTAAGTTAAGGTTTTATTGCTGTGAAGAGACATGATGAACAAGGCAACTCATAAATGAAAACAATTGGTGCTGGCTTACAGTTTCAAAGGTTCAGCCCATTATCATCACAGTGGGAAGCGGTGGCAGCATGCAGGCAGACATGATGCTGGAGTACCCTGAAGTTCTATACCTTGATCTGCGGGCAGCAGAAGGAGATCAGAATTCCACCTTGGGCAGAGCTTATGCATAACGGACCTCAAAGTCTGCCCCTACAGTGACACACTTCCTCCAACAAGGCCACACCTATTCCAACAAGGCCACACCTCCTAAAAGTTTCATTCCCTGTTGGGACAAGCATTCAAACCCATGAGTCTGTGGGGGGCCAAATCTATTCAGACCACCACATCTGTGTTTATGGCAGTATTGCCAGAAGGTTTTCCGGGGAGGAAGGAAGAGCCACTCTGGATGCAGACAACACCATCCTGTGGGCTGAGTTCCTGGGCTACTTAAAAAGGAGAAAACAAGATGAGTACCAGCATCCGTCTCTTCCTGCTTTTTGACTGTAGACGTAACACGAGCAATCAAATCATGGTTCCAGCTGCCATGCCATGCCATCCCCACCTTCACGAACTGCACCCTCTAACCTTGATCCAAAATTACCCTTTCTGCCTTTGTTACTTTTTAATCCCTGTGATAAGGTACATGGCCAAGGCAACTTCGAGTATGATGAGTTCACTGGAGCCTTTCAGTTCCAGAGGGTGAGCATGGCAGCAGGCAGGCAGGCATGGTGCTAAAGCTGTAGCTGCTTTGAAACCTCAAATCCTACTCCAGTGGCAAGCCTCATACAAGGAAGGCACCTTCTAATCTTTCTCAAAAAATTCTACCAACTGGAGACCAAACATTCAAGTATAGAAGCCTATGGGGTCACACTCATTCTAACCACCACACTTTCCTTTATTTGTTTTGTCAGCTGCTTTGCCTCAACAATTAGAAAAGTGTTATATATATGTGTGTGTGTGTATACTACATATAGTATATATGTATATGTATATATATGTATATATATATATATATATATATATATATATATACTATAATGAAAAATTGGAATTCAAATTAAAAAAAAATCACCATTGGTATGAGCCAACCCAAAAGGAAATACAGAGATATAAATAAAGCTAGAGAGGCAGGGAGGGGAAATCTGTATTAAGAAAACATTAAAACTCTAAAAAACCAAGTGAAGCAAAAATCAAGCAAATGGAGAGATATTTTAGTAGAGATTTGAGATTATAAAGATATCCATTATTCTAAACATGATCTATCACTCCAGTGTAATCCCAAGCAGAATCTCAGTGAGTTACTCTCTGTGTACTGACAAACTGACTCGAACGCTAATACGGAAAGGCAGAAGACGGAGAACAGCCCATCCAGTGCTGATGCAGGAGGACAGCGTTGGAGGAGAGACACTCACTACCCAGTTCAGTGCTTAGTGTGGCTGCAGACATCACCACAGTGGGGGTGATTCTGAAGGAAGAGATTGTTGATGGGACACAACAGGACTTGACCCTTTTAGAGTCAACTAACCTTTGACCGAGAAGCACAGCCAACCAGCAGAGAAACGGTAAGGCTGGGACCGCTGCACAGCCACGGGGAAAGGAATGAATCTAACCGACCACTCACCTTTCATAACATTAATTCAAAGTGCACAGGAGACCTACATCTAACACTCAGCACTATAAAACTCCTGCAAGACAATACAGGAGAGTGAGACATATAAAATATGTGCATTATAAACTCCAGTGTAACTGCAAAAAAAAAATGCAGAGACATAGATAAGAAGCCAAGACGGCAATCAAAATAGAGTGCTAACAGTATTCCGCTAACTCAGAAGAAGGCAGGAAACGCAGAATGGAGGAAGCAAGCATTGGCAAGAAGAGAGGACTAGCAGAAAGACCCTCCATGAAAGGAGATTAACACCTATCTCCCTGGCTCCTTCCCGGTGGGGAGTTACAAGTCTTGGATGTGACTGGAGAGACAGTCAGAGACCTCTGGTGAGAAGGAACAGGGAGGTAGGGAGGTGGGAAGAAGATGGGGAGCTGATTCGCCCCCCTTCCAGGAGTGGAAGCATGATGACAGAGAATCATAATTTCTTCCAGTCTAAAATGGCCTCGCCTCTACTCCACTGGATTGAGCAGCAGCCTCCTGAATTAAGTCAGTGAGTATAACATCCCCAACTGAGGAAGCCACCTTGACAGAGGGCTTCCCATTGAACCTACAGCCCCTCTTTCTCCAGTTAGATATCAGACTGGGGAGGGGCAATCCTAGAGGATACACTAAGGTTCTGGAAGCCTGTCTATCCTCTCAGATTAGAGACTCTTTCTACAAGTAGGCTAGTAGCCATAGAGACAGACCCAGGTGTAGAACATGGAATGGCCCTGGAAGCCTGCTGTCTCCACAGGCCTAGAACTTTCCTCACTAGCAAAGAGAAACCAGGTAGTTGGAGGACAGTTGTGTCCCCTGCAGATCTCTTCTCTCCTTCAGGCACCCAGCCATATAAATCTTGGGGAGACCCCTTCCTTCCCACCAAGAAGAACCAGCAGGTACCAGCATGAAGCTTCATTAACAGGTTCTACAAATCAGATGCTAATAGAAATGCAATCCACTAGAGAAGGCCAAGGTTCTGATGTTAGTTTTAAATAAGGAGTCTGCCACGTAAAGTGAAGTAAAGCAAAAGCAAAGGTCTCTGACACACTGGCCAAAAAAATAAATGGTCTCAAATACCACTGAGAATTGCTAATCACAGGAAGCCAACATGGAGAAACCCATAGTCAAAACCAAATGAACAGTGAGTGACTGTATTCAGAGACCTCAGCTCTGGACCCCATAGTGTAGTGTTGATCTTGGAGACCATCCTCAGAAGCCAGAGCCCTGCTCCTGCCTGTTCCAGCCCAGTTCCTAGCACGGTCGACAGTCCAAGCACAGGCACATAATTAACCAATACTGATATTGAGTTGACTCAGACACCGGAATTACATAACACACATTTTGGAGCAGCGATATAAAGAATTTCTAATGATTAATCACACTGTTTCCCAGAGTGATTAAAAATAGAGAATCTGAGTAAGAAGCCCAGGTTATAAAACCATCAGCTTGGACATCTAGAACTTTGAAAACAATGCATTAGACTCTGGCTGGGTGATCTCAGAGGCAGCAGAGATGACAAGAAAGAAAATCAGCAAACTGGGAAGAAATAGCAGAGTCCACGCCATCTGAGCGCCCATGAGAAAACAGACTGGAAGAAAGAACACACAGGGCCTGGGAGATGGCTCAGTGGTAAAAGTTCTTGCTATGCAAGCGGGGTGGGGGTGGGGAGGTGTGGGGGGAGGGGCCCTGAGTTTGGATCCCAGAACCCACATGAAGCCTGACGTGTTACAAAGTGTCTATAATCCTGGCATTTCTACAACAAGAAAAGCAGTAGAGACTAAAGAGTCAAGGAGCTCAAGGGCCAGCTAGCCAGGAGTAGGTAAGTAGAAAATAAACAAGAGACCCTGTCTAAAGGGAGAAGGCAAAGACCAACTCCTGAGGCTGTGCCATGGCACACAAGTACATACACACACACACACACACGCTCATGTGTACATGCAAACACACACACAATCATAAACAGAACCTCAGTTATTTGTCAGACAATAACAACCAACTAATGGCGCTATCCCTGGAGTCCCAGAAAGAGAAATAAGAGGTAGATAAAAAATATTTGAGGACATGCTGGCTGAAGTCACCAAACTTAACTATTGGCAATGCCTGTGAAAACTCCAGCCAGGTGGAGAGCCCAAGGACCCCACACTGAGGCACATTAAAATGAAATTTTAACACTGTGAAAACAGCTAGAGAGAGAGAGAGAGAGAGAGAGAGAGAGAGAGAGAGAGAGAGAGAGAGAGAGAGAGAGAGAGAGAGATACACTACCAAAAAGGAGCACGGCCTGCCTGCAATGATGGAGTCTGTAAGGAAATGGCATTCTATTTTCCACAGGTGAGGGAAAAGAACGGTGCTGTCAGTTTTGGGTTCTCTTTCTGGAAAGATTCTCCCCATGGAATCACAGGGGATGGAGGGGAAGAAAAACACATTCAGAGGAAAGACAGCTAAAGTGAATTGTCGTGAACAGATCTGTGCTTCTCAATGGGAAAATTGAGTTCAGTAAACAGAGGGAAGTCAGAGCAGGACTCCTGGAGTATCCGTAGAAGAGAGCAGCAGGATGGGAGGAGCAGGGAAGAGGATCAGGGCAGAAGGATCAGGGCAAGAGGAGCAGGGTGGGAGGAGCAGGGCAAGAGGAACAGGGTGGGAGGAGCAGGGAAGAAGAGCAGGGCAGGAGGAGCAGGGCAGGAGGAGCAGGGTGGGAGGAGCAGGGTAAGAGGAGCAGGGTGGGAGGAGCAGGGCAAGAGGAGCAGGGTGGGAGGAGCAGGGCAAGAGGAGCAGGGTGGGAGGAGCAGAGCAAGAGGAGCAGGGTGGGAGGAGCAGGGCAAGAGGAACAGGGTGGGAGGAGCAGGGAAGAGGAGCAGGGCAAGAGGAGCAGGGCAGGAAGACGAGGGCAAGAGGAGCAGGAGGGAGGACCTGGGCGAGAGCAAGTTGACAGAACATTAAGCCATCCTTTAAACCATCCACTTTACAAGTCCTATTGCATGGTTGAAACAAAGCTTACACCAATGCATACCTTTGTGAAGATCGATATTGATTATCAACTTGACAGGAACTATAATTATTGAGAAGGCAAGCCTTTTGGCCCATCTGTGAGGGGATTCCAGATCCAGTTAGCCTCCGCATAGAGCTGTGAAGGATTATCTAGGTTAGGTTAACAGAGACTGCGAGACCCACCTTGAAGGTGGATGGAGCCATTCCTGGAGTCACTGCCGGAACTGAAAAGGAAGGAAGGAAGCTGAACACGGTAGGTATCCATCTCTGTGCTTTCTGATGGCGATACAGCCCATTGCATTGGGAGGCTGCAGCTCTGGCTGTTGCTCTGGCTTTTCAGCTGTGATGGACTGTCAGTTCTGGCTTTACCGCTGTAATGAACCCTGAGTGGTAAAGTAAGCTCTTCCTTCTGAAGTTGCTGCTGTCAGACATTTTGTCACCTCTGAGACGGGTAATTAAGGTTCCATCTGATCCCCAGGTCAAACAAATGAAAATGAGGAAGCTCCCAGGACCTCTGCAGAAGGCAAAGGACCCATGGATTAGCCAGAGTGATCAAATGTGGAGAGCAGCAGACTGGATCGAGTGTGTATACCATAGTACTCAGACAAACAGCTAGAAAATCCACCCTAACAAACCAAGAGGGGGTGCTGAAACATTCAAGGCCAACAATGAAAGCAATATCCTGCAAGAAAGATGGTTTACCCAACAAATGATGTTGGAAAATCTGGATTTCCATATGCCAAAAAAGAATGTAGAGACAGATTTCATGCCTTTCATAAAAACTAACTCAAAGGACAGGGAGATGCACATACATACACATATACACACATATACACAATCACACACACATACACAACATACACACAAATGCACACATATCACCACATACTCACCTGCTGCCAAGCCTGATGACCTGACCTGGATCCCTGGTACCTACATGGTGTAAGGAGAGAATGAGTGCAATTATCCACATTTGGGTCATGGCGCACGTGTTGTGCACACACACATGCCTATATAAACACACATAATACACAATCATACAGACATAACATACACATATATACACATATACACACAAACATATACATATGCCTACATACACATATACACAATCATACACACATACACAGTACAGACATATATACACATATACAACCACACACATATACACATATATGTGTAAGTGGTTACACACACATAATAAAAAATAACTCAGGGTGGATCATAGACCTAAATATAAACTGTCAAACATCACAACCATAGATAAGAGGGAATCCAGACAAGTTAGCATTTGGCAATGACTTTTAGCCACAGCACCAAAGCACCACCCATGACAGAAGTAGCTGATAAGATAGACCTTATTAAAATTAAAAGTTTCTGCTCTGTGAAAAATTCTGTCAAGAGAATAAAGAGACAAGGCACCGGGCTGTTGGAAAATATTTGCAAAAGACATATCTGATTAAAAAAGCTATTCTTCAAAACACACAGAGAACTTGTAAAGCTGGGCAATATGTAAACAAACAACCCAAACCGACAATAGGTCAAAGGCTTGGGCAGACACCTTGCCAAAGAAGAGATTCCACAGATGGGGGAATAAGCTCATGAAAAGATGGTCCTCATCATATGTCACCAGAGAAATGCAAGCAGCACAGGTCCACAATGCACAGATCAGAGTGGCCAAAAGCCGAACACAGACAACAGTCAATGCTGGCAAAGGCCTGGGACACCAAACCCCTCGTGCACTGCTGTTGGGTTTGCAGTGTGATGTGGCTGTTTTGGAAGATGGCGTGTGGTGTGAGCCAACAAGCCCATTCCATAGCGTTTATTCCAAGGGGTTAAAAATCTGTGTTCATTCAAGCACTCGTACACAGAACCATCAAAAACTGGAAGCAGCTAAATTGTAATTTAGGAGACAGTAGGATAAGTTGTATGGGGCCTATCTCTACAATGTAATTTATATTTTTAAAGATTTATTTTTATTTTATGTGTAGAGTGTTTGCGTGCGTGCGTGCGTGTGTGTGTGTGTGTGTGTGTGTGTGTGTGTGTGTGCATAATGTGCATGCCTTGTGCCTTAGGAATCCAGAGGAGGGCACTGGATCCCTTGGGATTAGATGGTTGTGAGCCACCGTGTGAGTGCTGGGAATTGATCACAGGCCCTCTGAAAGAGCAGCCAGTGTCTTAACCACTCAGCCGTCTCTCTAGCCTCATCAATAATGCTATTCGAGGCTGCAAAGATATGAACTATGAAGCCATAAAGAGACAAGGAGGAAACCTAAGTGTAAATTAGTCAGTCAAAAAAGGCAACCTCTTGCTCTATCAGTTTCCATTGGATCAGACTCTGGGAAACAAAAACAAGCAAACAAAAAACCCAAAAGTATGTGTACAGCAGCAAATCCAAGGGCTGGGTGCAAAAATCCCAGCGCATGGAAAGAGGCAGGAGGATCAAGAGTCCGAGGCCAGCCTGAGCTACACAATGTGATTGAGGCTAGCCTATACAACATAATAGAACTGAGTCTCAGAAATAAGCTGGATGTTCTCTAAGACTTTGTGATGGGATGAGAGCGAAAGAGAAGTGGAGTCGTTTGTCCACTATGAAGAGAGACAGAATACCTGATATGAGGAGCCTGCACTGTCACCTGAGGCCATGATGTCTGGGCTCATGCTGCCTCTGAGGGCCATGTCTCAGTCCATGACCCTGCCGTAGCAGGGGTCTGTGTCGATGCAGTTAGCCTGTTGTTACCAGACGCTATGCAGATGTCCCTGGTCTGGGCTGTCTCCTGGGGCCGTGTTGATGTCCAAGGACTTCACTGAGCTGGCTTTGCCCCTCACTGGGCATTGCACAGTGGCACCTGCAGAGGTGTGGACGAGAGAGAGCTGGCCCCACCCCTTGCCTTGTCTGCTTGGGAAAGATGGCCCTGTTGCTTGCTGGCTGCTGTAGCAACCAGGAGAGCTGGACCCGCCCCGTACCCAGACAAAGCAGAAGAGCGGACCCTAGCGGCATGGGCAGGTAGAGCTGGTGGGCTGACTGACTCAGCTACTACTCAGGCCTAGATCCAGGGCTTTGAGATGGCTCACCCCAACATCTACCCTCTTTATAACGCTAGAGGGCGTTAGGGGGCTGGTCCTGCAGAAGCAAAGTTGTAGGGTCTCTGTGACTCAGGGTAACCCAAGAAGAGTCCAGTATTGATGGTGCAGCAGAAACCAGGCAAATGAGTCACTCAACTGAACAGCTTGGGAATAAAGCTGTTTGGGCAAAAGGGTGTATATACTGTGTGATACACTGTGTGATATACACTGTGTGGTACACTTGTGTGATACACTGCAGGGTTTTTTTCTTTCTTTTTTTAGTTATTATTTAAAAAATTTTTTTTCTTTAGCGGGGAAGTTGCAAGGGCAGAGGATGAATATGGAGGGAGAGGGCAATAAGTGGGGTTAGGGGCCATGAGGGAAATTTCACAAAGGATCAATAACTATTTTTGAGAGGGGGGGGGGAGGGGAGGGGAGGGGAGGGGAGGGGAGGGGAGGGGAGGGGAGGGGAGGGGAGGAGAGGAGAGGGAGAGGAGAGAGGAGAAGAGAGAGGAGAGGAGAGAGGAGAGGAGAGGGGAGAGGAGAGGGGAGAAGAGAGGGGAGAGGAGAGGGGAGGGGAGAGGAGAGGGGAAGAGGAGAGGAGAGGAGAGAAGAGAAGAGAAGAGAAGAGAAGAGAAGAGAAGAGAAGAGAAGAGAAGAGAAGAGAAGAGAAGAGAAGAGAAGAGAAGAGAAGAGAAGAGAAAGAGGAGGGATGAATGGGCAAAGCTCAGAAGACTTTGGAATTACTCTGTGTCAGACTGTAGTGGCAGATTCATGTCATAAAGCTGTCCAGACTTACAGAATGTATAACAAAAGTGCAGTCAATATAAACTATAGAACTCGGGTGATAATTGTGTGTCTGTGTAGACTCATTAGTTTTAACAAATGTGCAGGGCTGGTGGGAGAGGTTATGGTGCTGAGGCTGTAAGAGAGAGGGGATGGGGATGGGAGTGGAGGCTCGGGGTGGGGGGAATCTGTGTACCTTCTGCTCAATTCTGTTGTGGATCTAAAGCCGCTTTTAAGAACCATCTAGCTTTTAAAAGATAATAGAGGAATGTTTTCCATTTATTGTCTTATGGATAAAGAGTTTTTATACTCATGAATTTGACAACTTAGAGAAATGAATGCTTCCAAAATTGCAAGCTACCAAAACTCAATCAAGATGAGATAGACAATCTTGAGAGTGTGGAAGCCATTAAAGAAATTGAAGGTATAACCATAAAAATTCCTGAAAAATATCCAGGTCCAGATGGCTTCACCAGAGAACCTGAGTGACATTTAAAGAAGAATTATCACAAATTTGCTACCCTCTCTTTCAAAAAGTAGAACAATGTCCCTGAAACGTGGTAAAATACTATTGTTACGGATGTTGGGGTGGGGACTATCTTGGTTTGGTTTCTATTATTGTGGCAAACACCATGACCAAAAGCAAGGAGAAAGCATTTATTTCATCTGTATAGTTACAATCCATCATTGAGAGAGGCCAATGCAGGAAGTTAAGGCAGCAGCTTGAAGCAGAAAACATAAAGCCACGCTCTTCACTGGCTGTCTGTCTTTCCTATGTAGCCCAAGCCCATCCACCCGGCTCAGTGCGCTGAACTCACCCATGTCGATTAACAATAAAGGAAATGCCCCCACAGATGTGTCCAGGGGCCAATCTGAGAGCAGCATCCTTCACTCAAGGCTCCTTCCTCCCAATGTATCAAGTCGACAACCGAGATTAGCTGTCACGGGGACTTTATCTCGGATTATCCAGGAAGATCTAGGGGAATTGCGAGATGTATTCCGGTTGGGGTTTTTGAAGCTTGTTCAATCTGTTGGTTTCTGCATTTAGCCACATTTCTGAATGTTCTGCCAATGTTTCTGCCAATATTCTTTCAACGCTATTTTTTTTGTCTCCTTCTGGGACTCCTCGGACCTTTTGTTATCTCGGCACAGGTGTCTGATGCTGGTAGCGTTTGCTCTTCCTGTCTCCCTTCCTTCCCTTGCCCAAGTGGATGAGTCCTATTGTTCTCTCTTGGTCACTAAAAGGAGGAACTAACTACAAGATCCTAGTGAGAGAAAGACTTGGAGATGCTGAAAATGTGGGAAGGAGCCAAGAAGCGCAGGTGGTTTCTAGAAACTGAAAGGGGGGGGGGGTGAGAGAACAGATTCTCTCCCCAAGATCCAGAAGGAACACATTCCAGATGATATCGTTATTTTAGCTCAGCAGCTCTAGAACTGTAAAGTGAGCCATTTTTGTTGTATTTTCAGCCACTGAGTTTGTGGTAATTTGTTATAGCAACAACAGGAAACTCACAGGCAAGAAGGTAACACAGGGAATATACATGTCCCGATTTTGGTTACGAGATCAGTATTATCCTGACCTAAAAATCAGACAAGAATGGTCTAAGTTTTTTTCAAGAAGTGATAGGACAATACCTCTTAGAATGCCAAGCATGAAAACCCTCAGAAGAAAGGAACAAGCCAAAGCTTACAATGTATAAAATGATTATATCTCAATTAAAGGCCTGGGACATTCCATAGCCAAATGTGGCTTCAAGTGTAGCCAATAACTTCACCACTCAAAACTCTATTGACCTAATCCATCAAACTAAGGGGAAGAAAGAGAAAGAGTAAGGTTGTGTAAATGTACACAAAGCATTTGAAAAATTCAACACTAATTCAGGAGAAAAACTTTCAGAGCAGGGGGACTAGAAGAAATTATTTGAACCTGATTTAAAAAATAGTCAATGTCATATTTAACAGTGGAACATTAGTAACATCACAGATATGTATTCTAATGACTCTTATTAAACAGATCTGGAAACCCTAGCTACAGCAGTAAGGCAAGATAAAAGAAATACAAGCAGACTTTACCAATCAGAAAGAAAATTCATAGGCAAATCCTGTTGTAAGTAACGATGAATACGGAGGATGCTCTCCAGAACGCCCCACCCCCATGGGGGGTTTGAATAAGAATGGCTCCCATAGGCTCATGTATTTGAATGCATCCAGGATTGGCAAACCCAGAGAGGGATTAGGAATGTGGCCTTGATGGAGGAAGTGTGTCACTGGGGCTGGGAGTTTCAAAAGCTCAAGCCAGGCCCAGTGTCGCTTTCCCTTCCTGCTGCCTGCAGATCCCGATGTAGAACTCCCAGCTCCTCCAGCACCTTATCTGCCTGTGTGCTGCCTGCTGTCACAAGGAATGAGCTAAACCTCTGAAACTTTAAGTAAGCCCCACCTAAATGCATTCTTTTGTAAGAGTTCCTGTGGTCATGTTTTTTCTTCACAGCAACCACCGAGCACTAAATAAGAACCCGCCCCCTCCCCCAGAAAAAAATCCTACCTCCCTGTAGAATTAATAAGCAAGTTCTATAATATCCATAAGACACAAGATCAAACAGCAATTATATTTCTTCGTACTAATATACAAATATGTGAAATGCAGAAACCAAAATTAAAAGCACAATTCCTTTCACAGTATGTCCACAGAAAACAGAACCTGAAGGTGGGATGTTAGCAGCTATGGGTTGGAAAGGACCAGGTGCTATGAATGTGCAGGTGATATGAAAGAACACACAGACAGGCCAGACAAATCGCCTTTCCAAACCCTCTAGGAGTAATAAATGGCTTCAGCAAAATGGCGAAAGTTTGTATTGAAAAGTAAAAGATGGGAGACTGGAGAGAAGGCTCAGTGGATAACGGAGTTTGCAGAGAATGCAAGTGTGGTTCCCAGCGCTCACGGTGGGCAGTTTATTACCACCTAGAACTCCAGCTCTGGAGGCACTGGACGCCCTACTGGCTGCTGCAGGCACTGCACTTATGTGTGCATACCCATAAGCATACACTTCTACACAAACACACGCATAGGCACACACACAATTAAAAAAAAAGTTTCAGAACAATTTCAAATTTCTGATGAAAATAAACACTAAAGGAGGGGATGTATTATATCTATGAACTAGAAAAATTAACATAGTGAAGATGCAAATTCTCTCCAGACGGATCTACATTTTTAGTGGAATACCTTTGAAAATTCCTGCACAGTTTGTGGAAACAAATATATGTTAATTCTAAATTCTGTGTAAAAAGAAACGTACCCAAGATAGCTTAAATGACTGTGATGTGGAAGGATAAGGTGTAAATACTAAGATCAGCAAATACTAAGGTGTATTTGACAACTACAGCAATAACAGTAACAGGTAACTTCAGAAGACCTGTAAATCAATAAAAGAAGAAGAGGAGGAGGAGGAGGAAGAGGGAGAGGAAGAGGAGGAGGAGGAGGGAGAGGAGGAGAAGGAGGCTACACAAATGTACCCAAGTGATTTCTGCAAGGGTGTTGGTACAATTCGATAGAAGAGGATAGATTTTTTAACAAATAGGGATTGAATTTGAAACATACAAGGACAGGAAAATGAGGTTCAACTTCAGTCTCACATCTCAAATAAAAATTTACTCAAGATGGAATATAAAATGAGAAACTTAACAAAGAATATATATGAGAAACTCTCTGGGATCTAGGCCCAAGGAAAATGTTCTTGGGCTTCTCACCAAATAGCAAGACCCATAAAAGGAAAAATCTGGCGCTTTGAGTCTCTTTTATCTTTGAAATAAAAATTTAAAGCTTCCACTCTGTGAGAGACGACGTGGAAAAGACGAAAACACCACGTAGAGAGAAAATATTTGCCAACCACATTCTACAAAGGACTGCTATCCAAAATACATAGAGAACTTTCAAAAACCCGTCAGCAGGTGAATGACGGAGTCGCACATGGTTGGGGGTGGGGGTAAGATTTTGGACATCACTAGTTAAAATCACGTGGGATACTACAGCATATCTATCAAAACAGTCGAAATGGTGACCAAATACAGGCAAGGGTGTGGAGGAACTGGCTTGTTCCGTCATGGCTAGGGGGAATACGGTCATCCCAGCCAGTCTGAGACAATTTCATTGACAACTAATTGTAGGAGGTTGGAGAGATGGCTCTGTGGTTAAGAGCACTGGCTACTCTTCTCAAAGACCTGATTCAATTCCCAGCACCCACCCAGATGGCTCACAACCATCTGTAGACCAAGTGCCAAGGAATCTGAGCCCTCTTCTGGCATCCACTGGTACTACATGTACACGGTACGCAGAGATACACGTAGGTAAAACACTCGTTCACATAACAAAAAAATTAAGAGAAAACTAAATGTGCAATTACCATGAAATCTAGTAGTAGCCCTCTTAGGCATTTATCCCAGAGGAAGGAAAGATTGTGCTCACACAAAGGCTCACACCAGACGCCATCTAACACGTTTCTTTTAATAGCAAAAACTGGAATCAGCTCAATTATTCTTTGGCTAATGGCCAATTAAACAACTCTCCTGCATAGAAACCAGGGAATAGGCTTGCCACAGATAGCAGCAAAAGATGACTTTCTAAGGAAGAATGATTAGAGGAGAAAGATTACGTACTATAGTCGTTCATGGGTATGTTTGTGTGTATGCACACATGTGCCAGTATGTATGCACAGGCATGCATATGTTTTTTGAAACAGGGTCTCACTACACTGACTAAGCTGGCCCAGAACTTACCATGTAGACCAGGTGGGTCCTGAACTCAGAGTGATCCATTTGCCTCTTCCAGTGCTGGGATAAAAAAAAAATGTAATGTAATTAAAGTCCTTTGTTAGCTTATATTAATTGTATGTAGTAATGACTTTCATATGACATTTTCTTACCAGTACATAATGTATTTCGACCACATTCAATCCAGATAACTTCTTTTGTCTTCTTACAACTCCTGGTAATAAGTCATTTCCTCGTTTCACTTAGCCCCCCCCCCCCTTCACAGGGGTTTCCTTGGGATTACAGTTTCATTTACACAACATTTTTGAAATGACAGACTTTTGGAAGTAGAAGAGAGAGCAGTTATGGGAAGGGGAGGTAGGGATCCTGAGAGAGAAGAGGACAGCAGACAGGATAGGGGTGCCATTGGACCCTTAGGGCTGCAGCTGATGTGCAAAATCTGTAGAGATGACAGAGTTGTGTGGAACTTGTGCACACACAGACACTCAAATGCCAACATAACCTGGCACATCCGAGTTAGACACAGTCACGGATTGCGTTCACGTTGGTCTCCGACTGTGATGTCATCAATGGCTTTTTAAACTATAACCTTAAAAAAAAAACTTAGGTAAAAACCACAAGAGACTACACTATTCCTTCTTTGTTTTAATACTTTTTGGCAGTTAAAAAGAGCATTTGATGGCAGTATGGTTGACATAGGAGAAGATTACATATTTAATATATACAAGGCTGATAAGGTTGGAGAGAAGTGAACATTCATGAAACCTTTGCCTCCATCAGGGTCACAAGCACATCTGTGACTTCCCACAGTCTTTTCCTGTGAACTTTATTACTGTTATTATTATTTTGGTGGTAAGTACATATAATGAGAGATCTACCCTTGTAACAATTTTTCAGTATACAACACACATCATATAGTTGGGATTAGGGATGTAGCTCAGGGATAGAGTGCTAACCTACTTTGCACAAAACCACGGGTTCAATTCCCAATGCTGCATAAAACCAGACGCAGTGACACAGGCCTGTAATCCCAGCAGGGGAAGGTGGAAGCAGGAGGAACAGAAGTTTATCTTAGATGCATAGTGAGTCTTGAGGCCTAGACTACAATGAAACTCTATCTCAAAAAATAATACATACAAGTTGACTGGTTATAGCACTCCAGAGTGTTTTGGATTCCACACCCAAAGCTTTGTATCTTTTAACCATATTGTAATTACATATGAATCAATAATTATTTCAATAAAATTTATATTAATGATCAATTAGCAGATTGTGCCCCTAAAGCCCACATTTATTTTTTAATGATGTTAGACAGTATCCTAGCTAGCATTCTTTCAGCCATATTGTAATTACATGTGAATTTATAATGATTTCAATAAAATTTATATTAAAGATCAATTAGTAGGTTGTGCCCCTAAGCCCAAATTTGTTTCTAAAAATAATGTTAAATAGTGTCTTAATTAGCATTCACAGTCGACTTGAATCAGCCTAAAGTCATCTGAGAATCTCAGATGATGGATAGCCCAGATCTGATTGGACCATGGGCATGTGTGTAGTGTTGATTTTTAATTGATGCAGGAGGACTCAGCACGTTGGAGACAGCGCCATCCTTAGGTAGAAGGTCTCAAGTTAATTCCTCCTTCAAGCTCCTGCTTGAGTTCTTGTCCTGACTTCCCTTAATGATAGACTGTGATCTGTGAAGTGAAATAAACCCATCCCTTCCCTAAACTGTTTCTGGTCAAAACAGCAACAGGAATCATATTAGATTAGAAATATGTGGGTTTAAAGAAAAGTGGATGTTTCTGGATGGGAAAAATGAGAGCTTACGAATAGGCTGGCTGTAAGATGTAATACTTATTTTATACAAAGACACAAATAATAGAGACATTGTTTTGAGAAAGGTTCCTGCTAGGTAGCCAAAGTGGGACTGAAATGGCTATGTAGCCCAGGCTGGCCTGAAACTCAGAATTCTCCTGCTTTGGCCTCCAGAGATGGAATTACAAGAGTGTGCAGCCACATCAGGCTTAAGTTTAAAATATTTTTAGTAAGGGAAATAATATTCTACACATTAAAACCGTTTTTTAAGAAGTGAAATGACAGCGTGAATTCCAGATGAAATAGACTTTAAGGCAGGGAGTGTTGCCAGGTTTTTTTTTTTTTCAATCAAAAGATTTAAAATGTCATTACCTTGGAAAACATAATGAATACAAATTGTGGTTTGAACCTGTCCACAAGATTTTATGTGTTAGAAACTTAATCCCAGGTGTTAAATGATAGAAAAATAGGCATAATATGATTTTGAATTTTCCGAACTCACGACGGAGTTAATGTCAATTATTAGGCAGGTGGGTTTGTTGTGAGGGGGGAGTTACATTAAGAGAGACCACATTTCCTTTCTTTATCTTCCCCAAGAGTTCTCCTGTTCTCTGCCATGTGACAACACACCAGAAAGGCCCTTTCCAAATTCGGGTGCCAATGGCTCTCAGCCCCTAGAATTGTGATCCAGGTAAACTTTATTATTTATAAATTTCCTAGTCTGTGGTGCTCTGTCATAGCAGCAGAAAATGAACTAAAACACAGACACTTGCATCTAATAATAGAGTTTCAGAATAGAGGAAGTTAGAATTCATAGAGTTATAGCAAGACAGAGAAAAATATGTATTCTTGGTCCTCAGAAATTCATAAAATAACCAACTTTTTTTTACAAGCAAGATTTTAAGATTCTAAATAACACTGCCAACTGCTTTGACCTTATGTGACAGAAAAAAGCAAGCTTCTCAGAGAGTGGTGGGATGTTCCACAAGACAGAAAATACACTGGGCCAAAACCAAATCTCTGTCAAGTTTCCCTCTCAACCTTTAAATGTTACAAGGCACAGTCTCTAGCCAACATAGGAAATAAATAATAAAAAGAAAACCAGGGGGTTGTGGAATGGCTCAGTGGGTAAGAACACTTGTGCATTAAGCCTGAGGACCTGAGTTCAAATCCCCACCATCTACCTACAAAATCAGACATGGTTGAATGTGCTTATAACCCCATCACTGAGGCAACAAAGACAAGAACAAGCCCAGAGCCAACCAACCTGGTGTCAAGCTTCTGGTTCAGTGGGAGACCCTGTCTTAAGACAATAAAGGGGATGCAATAGAGGAAGACACTCTCTGGCTTCCACGTGAGCAGACCCCCACACTTGTGTGCATGCACAGAACACACAAAAATACAACACCATATGGACACACACACACATACGGGGAGGGGGAATCCAACCAGAAAGCTGTATTTCTAAATTAGACAATACACTCTAAAATTAGTCACAAGTCTAAAGAGAGATCACAAGGGAAATCAGAGACTATTGACAAAGCATGACAAGTAGCTTGTCAAAATTGTGGGCATTTAACTCAAGTGGTTAGGTGAGGGAAGCAGAAAATCGGTTGTCCAGATACCCAAGGGGAAACAGAGGGTGCACACCCCTGCTTCTCCCGCTGAATGACGCCACAAGGCTCCAAGGACTGCTCCAAACTACACTGACAACCCGGAGCAGCTCTCTGGGTCTATGAAAAGAGTTGCAAACAGATTGGGAAAGACAACAAATTCGAAGTACCCTTATACTTGTGCAGATCTTGCCAGAATTTTCCTGTTCTACCACCATAGATGTAATCCCAAATATCCCAAATCCGTGAGCACTGACGTGAAATTTTAAGTTTGTTTTTAGTTTTGATTGATTGTGTGTGAGTTTGTGCTCCTGCAGGGGAGGCGATAGGGTGTTAATTGTGAGTAATTACCCACAGAAGCCAGAAGAGGGCGTCAGGTCCCCCTGGAACTAGAGTTACAGATGGTTGAGAGCAGTCAGACCAGGGTGACAGGAACGGAACTTGGATCCTCTGCAGGATATGCTTCCCAGTCCTGGTGTTAATTTTTTTTTTTTTAATGCTACAGAGAGACCTTTAATTCTAACTTAAAGATGGGAGGAAAGTTTCACAAACTTGGAGTTTCTCTGCTTCATCTCAAGAAAGTGTCAGGAAATCCCTCTGCAGTTCCCTTCACCCCACCCCACTCCCGTTTCCTTTTCCACTTCAGATTAGGGCCTGGATGTGAAATGGAAACTTGGCACAGAGTAGGGTAACTAAAGTTCCAACGTACCAGCCAGAGAACCAAAATTCGGCACTTCAGGGAATCGTGAGGTATTGGGGAAATCATAGAGAGACAGCAGAGATAAGCTCTTCCCCAGATCATTAAAGATGCTGAAATCATATCTAACAGATAGACCAATTCCCAGACAGGCCTCTGGGTGGCGCACAAAGAGGTGTCAATTACCTTGGATCGCCGCCCACAGAAGGTCTACGCTCAAAGATTGAAGCTAACCAGGTTGATTTGCTCCTTAAAATAATACCAGCCTCTGTGTAGGAATATGAAAGTGGCAATGTTTCATAACAAATTATTCAAAATGGCCAGAATACAATTGAAGCATTTCTTACAATGCAAAAAAAAAAAAAAAAAAAATCTGGAAAATTTAGACACTCTTGGTAAAGACAGTCAACATACGTTGAGATGACATTGATGTTGGAATTATCTGATGAAGACTAAAAATGTCACTGTTACAAAAATGTTCTAACAGGCAACGTACATATTCATGAAGCAAGTAGAAAAATTATCCACCCGTCATGGTGGGTAACGCCTGGGAACTTCCTAAATTTGATTGCATTTAAGAAAGATTCAGTTAAGTTCAGAGAATATCAGACTCAGCAGACCCAACCGTCCCAAATTTCTGATCTATTTCTCTCCCTCTCTGTCTCTCTGTCTCTCTGTCTCTGTCCGTCTCTCTCTCTCTCTCTCTCTCTCTCTCTCTCTCTCTCTCTCTCTCTCTGTGTGTGTGTGTGTGTGTAAGTGTTCATTAATGCACTATGTATGTGTGTACATATGAAGGCCAATGTGGGTACTGTCCTTCCTCTATGGCTCTGCATCTAATTTCTTGAGACTGGGTGTCTCCCAGAACCTAGAAGTCATTGGCTGGCCACTGGACCCTGGGGATCTGCCTGTCTTTACTGCTGAGAGCTTGAGTGTAGACATACAGCCATACCCAGCTTTTACAGAGATGCTGGGAATCTGAACTTGGGTTCGGGTTCTCATACTTGTATGGTGAAAACTTTATGGACCAAGTCATCTCTAAGCCGTACTGATACATCTTAATCAAACTAAAGCCAGAGCACTTTTGAAAGTATTCAGAGGAAAGGCCACATTGTTATAAAGAGATATAACTGGAGTTTTCTCATTCAAAAATCACAGGGACTGGCAGCAAATGCCCCTACACATTACTTCAAGACATTAAGGCATTCTCAGATGAGGAAATGGTATAGGAAACCATCCCAGGTTCTCAAAAAGACTCACGGGCTTTGCTAAAAGAAGGTCTCAGGAACAGGGGAGTAAATCAGAAGAGGACCGTAGACATTAGAAACAAGGGAGTAGATGCAGAAATGAGAGATCTAGGTAAATAGAATGCACTAGTCTTCCCCTCTAGGATCATCATTAAGGGAACAGACAAAATGCACAACTAATGCCACAGAAGTCTGGAAATCGACTTCTATTCGTGTGGTTACTTGAGTTTTCAACAGAGATGCCACAGAAAGCTTGAGCTCAGCAGTCACATGAGCAAAAAGGACAGTGTGAGAGTCCTAAGGTCACATAATGTCTG
Organism: Mus caroli; assembly: GCF_978045245.1. NCBI lineage: Eukaryota > Metazoa > Chordata > Mammalia > Rodentia > Muridae > Mus > Mus caroli. The sequence goes on along the minus strand of NW_028227261.1, from coordinate 29,857,150 downwards.
CCTTGCCCCAGCGCCCCACCCCCAGCGCTCCGCCCCTTGTTGTCCTGTCCCTCAACACTGACAAGCAAGCTGAGTCGGGCTTTATTTGTCACTACTGAGGAAAACAAAAGGAGAATTTCATTAAAAGTGCAACAATAGGAAGCAGTCAAAGGAAAGGTAGCAAGCCTCAGATAACAGCCAGAGAAACAGGAAGAAATGATACTGAAGAGAAGTGAATGGAATCAGAGGAACCTACCGGATGCCATCAAGCAAACCCTCATAGGAATGAGGAGCTCTGGGTGGGAAAAAGAAAAGGGGAGAGTTAGCCAAGGACTCCCCAAGTTTGTTGAGAGACATGATCCTGCAAACCCAAGAAGTCAATGCACTCTGGGGAAGACACATTGAAAAGCAAGGAAACATAATCCGTTTATCAAAAGCCAAAACCAAAGATGTTTTGGAAGCAGCAACAAATAACCAAGTTGTACACAACAGATCCTCAAAATGTAAGATTGTACGTCAGACACTACAGAGGCCAGAGGGAATTTAATGGTATCAATGAAAAATTCAGGATCTGACAGGACAACCCCTCAAAAATGAAGAGTTAAAGCCTGCCATGGAGGTGCACATCTTTAATCCTGTGTAAGAGGCAGAGGCAGATGAATCTCCATGAGCTCCAGTCCAGCTAGGAATTCATAGTAAGACCTTGTCAAAGAAGGAGGAGGAGGAAGAGGAGGAGGAGGAGGAAGAGGAGGAGGAAGAAGAAGAGGAGGAGGAGGAAGAGGAGGAAAAAGAAGAAATAAAGAGAGGAAGAAAGAAAGAAAGAGAGAGAGGGAGAGAGAGAGAGAGAAAGAGAGAAAGAAAAGAAGCAATCAAAAACCCAAGAACAATGGAGAGCTGGCTCAGTGGTTCAGGGCACTGCCTGTTCTTCCAGAGGACATGGGTTCGATCCTTAGCACCTACGTGGTGAGAACTATCAGTGACTCCAGTCCCAGGGGTTCTGACCTCCTCTTCTATCTCCCAAGGCACTGCATGTACATGGTATACAGACATAGAGGTGGGCAAAACATCCAAACACATAATAAAATAAAGTATTTTTTAGGAAAGGGGAGGGGGATTAAGACATTTTCAAATTTAATGCCCTCCTTTATATCCATAATATAGTTCACTTTACATTCATAATGTAATTATAAATGAACACCTAGTCAGGAGATAAAGGAGGAAATGGAATACTTTCAATGAAAGAACTAGTAAGCACACACACACACACACACATTTACATGTGTACCCCACATGCCAAACATTCCACAGCAACAGAAACACAGCACCGAGCAATCTCCAGGGCAGATTACACGTGAGACCACAAAGCCAGACTCTCTCTCTAAGCTGGAAATTTTTGAAGTCGTATGAAGTGTGTTCTTTGACTGAAATGGAATGAAGCTTCTACTTCTATGAACAATGTTAAGAAAAGGACAGAGTCCACTAATATATAAAAATAAGACAACAGGTTCTTAAGCAATGGACATGGGGCACGTTGTAGTTAATGTGGACAAAGATACACATTGATTAAGACTTTGAACAACAGGGAGGGAAGGGGAGAGGGAGAGAGACAGAGAGAGAGAATAGAGAATAGAGAATGGAGCAAAGGCAGTGCTCTGGAGAAACAGACAGATGCAGATGTTTACATTTAAAGAAGAAGGAAGTGGCTGCAGAGACAGCTCAGTGATTAAAAGCATTTGCTTTTCTTCCAAAGAATCCAAATTGGATTCCCAGGACCCAAGTTAAATAGCCCATAGTCACCTGTAACAACAATTCCAGGGGATCTGGTGCCCTCTTCTGGCTCCCATGGGTATCTGCACTTACATGCACATAAAAAAAAATTGCACACACATTAAAGTACAGATAAAATTAAGTCTTCAAAATAAAGAAGACAGATCTCTACCATGCTGAAGCTTTAAACCTTGAGGGTTTTTTTTTTTTTAAGAACAGGACACAAAGAAGAAAGAAACCAATAAAAAGCTGAGAGGGGTGGAACAGAGAATAGAATTAAAAGAATTCCGGAGGGAGGGGAGGCTGGGTTTTGCTGTTATTGTGCTGGTGTTGGGGGCAGGGAGGATGAGTAACAAGATTGTCTCAGTAGAAGAGAACCCAGCCAATCAGGAGATGTGCCCGGCCTTTTGACACTGAAGCGTGAAGCCACTGCCATTTACAGAGTTGGCACCCAAGAACACTGCCATCAAATTAGCAAAAGAAACCTCAATAAAAGATCATAATGTTTTAAAGTAAGCTTGTGGGTTTTGTGAACATAAGGCACACTCATAGCTGTCCCCAAGAAGGCTGCAGGACATACCTGTAATGGGAGAAGAAATGTAAATAGGGGCTACTGGTTCCAATATTACAGAGCAAACAGGAATTTGTAGAGAATTCAGATAAATGTCCTCATTCCTCAAGGAATTTTGTTGTTGTTGTTGTTGTTGTTGTTTTTGGTTTTTGAGACAGGGTTTCTCTGTGTATCCCTGGCTGTCCTGGAACTCACTTTGTAGACAAGGCTGGCCTCGAACTCAGAAATTTGCCTGCCTCTGCCTCCCAAGTGCTGGGATTAAAGGCATGTACCACCACTGCCTGGCCAAGGAATTGTTTACAACAGCCAAAAAGCAGAAAAAACTGGAGTATGGGACATATATGTATTTGTGTGTGTATGTATATGTATGTTTGTGTGTTTTGGGGATACACACACACACACACACATATATATATATATATATATATATATATATATATACACATATATAATATGTGTAGATAGATAGATAGATAGATAGATAGATAGATGGAAAATTACTCAGTCATACCAAGAAATAGAGTTCTGTTCCATACTGCAACAAAGGTGAACCTTGAAGACATTACTTACATTAAGTGAAATAAGCCAAACATCTACATGAGATATTCGTAAAAGACATTTTCATAGAGAGATGTAAAGTAGAATACAGGTTACCGGTATCTGAAAGGAGAGATGAAAGGATGCAGAACTATGGCTTAATAGTTGTAGAATTTCTGCTTGAAGTGGTTTTAAAAAATTGAAAACAGAGAGCAGTGGTGTTTGAGTATTGTAGAGTAATTGTATTATGTAATTGTATAATGAAAAATGCCTAACATGGCAAACAGAGAGAGAGAGAGAGAGAGAGAGAGAGAGAGAGAGAGACAGAGACAGAGACAGAGACAGAGACAGAGAGACAGAGAGTAACATATAATACATATATATTAATTGCTACAACAAAAATGAGAATTTTCTTCAGTAACATATCCTGGAACAACTGGAGGATAATATGGCAGAAAGGAAGTTCAAATCCTATCTTACATTGTATGTAAAAATCAATTCAGGATGTATAGACAGCCTTAAGTATAACTTGAAGCTATAAAAGTTTAGGGGAAAGGGCCATAACATCCTATTGTGACCTTGGGTTGTCTTTGGGGGCTGGTATGGAAAGCCTGAGTATAAAATAAGAAACTGATAAATTAGACTTCATCAAAATTTAAATGTTCTTCTCATGAAAGACACCATTAGGAAAATGAATAGCCAATCTACAGGCCAGGAACAAATGCTCGCTGAACATATATCTTACAAAGGACTTGTATCCAGAAAATGTAAAGAACCACAAGCCCAAGATAAAACAGGAAATAGCCCAATAAATATACAGATAAAGGACTTGAGGCACGTTGGAAGTGTCTGAGAGAGAGACAGAGGAATGGATAGGAGTGGTCAGAAAGCAAGGGAGAAGGTTCTCCATCTCTGCTGTTGTCAAGAGAATGCAAATTAAAACCCGCAGTTAGAGGCATTAGAATAGCAAAAAAAAAAAAAAAAAAAAAACCTCATTAGAATAGGAAAAACAAAACAAAACAAAACAAAACAATCAAGAGAACAGAAACAAAGTACTGCTGGGTCTGGAGCAGCCTGAACTCTTATCTGCTGTTAGTGGAGCTGGGAGCCTCTCTACCCTGGGAAAACTCCAGCAATTGTATTATAAAGTTGAGCCAAGACTCTACTGTGAGCCAGCTATACTGGTTCCAGGCACTTGCCCAGGAGAAATGAAAACAAATGTCCACTGGAGAGGTTGTTTGTAGCAGATTCAACCCATGGAATAATTCAAATGTATATGAAAAAAAGAACGGGTTTTAAAATCATGATATCTTGTACAATGGAATACTCTATAATAAAAAAGATACGTCTCAACAGAGACCGGCATCACAGATATGACAGAAACAAAGGAAGCCGGGCACACAAAAAGATCTCACATTGTATAAACATGTGTGCAAAAGTTCTAAACAAGGAAAAAACATGTCAGAACAGTGGTTCACCTCAGGGGTGGGGTGCATTAACTGGGAGAAAATGTTCTCAAAGGAGATGAGAGTTACATGAGTGTCTATCAACCTGTCAAAATTATACAGCTTATATTTGTGTGTTCCTATGTAAACATACGTTTTTGTTTTAAAATTCAGAACTGTTTTTGAATACAAATATAACATCAGAAGCAATCAGCCATACACAGGGAGATGAGACTATCAAAGGCGCAGAGGACTGAGTCTATTAAGCCCGATTACAGCAGAGAGCTTGTTCTCTCTGATAAGACTGAAGATCAGTGGGCCTGGAGTGGAGCTGACAAAGAGGGATGGAAAGAGGAGCCATTCCGTGGATATGCTCCAGATGGCACAAATCAGGAAAGCAGGTAAATGGGAACCCTTTTAAAAAGCATAATGGGAAAATGTTGAAGGATTTTAAGCTGAGAAACACCATGTCCAATTTGCCTTATTTTAAAAGATTACCAATAACGGCTGGGTGAGAACAAACAGAGGAGACCCCACAGCAAATCAGAGTAACTTGAAAAGAAGCCAGTGCTGATAAATGATAGGTAGCAGAAGCAGGGAGAGGTGGTCCATTAGTCCAGCATTCCTAGAAAGAGATAAGAGACAGAGGGAATTGATACTGTGCTGGTGTGGGGGTCTGGACATAAGAAACTGGCGTGGTAGCCAGGTTAAAGTAATCAGAAACAGATGTGAGGGTGCTCATATTTTCGAAAATATGACATATTTGGAAAAGTTTGGATGTGGGAGATGAGTCTGAGGACATTTGGACATCAGGAGTTTGAGAGACACATCTGGGATGTTTGGATGATTAATGTATAGAAGTCACAGGGAAGATGGAAACATCAGCCTCAGGTGGTGTTTGAAGCTCCGGATATAAAGAGATAAGAGAGGGCAAAGGTCTCCAGTGAGTCCTGGCCACATTGCAGCAAAAAGAACATAGAGAAGTGAGTGCAGAAGCCAAAACCTACAAGAAAAATAGAGACACGGAGCTTACGGAAACAGAGGAAAGTGATATTCTGGAAGTGTTCAAAGGAAGAAGTAGTCAGCTATGCTAAATAAAATTTAAACGTCGAGTAGGAATTGAAAGACTAAATTATATGCAGATTTAGTAACATGGCGGTGGCTGGCAACTCGACAGCTATCATGGTCAAAGCGTGGTAACTGAATCCACACCATGGAAAGTGAAGAAATAATTAGCGGCAGCATAGAGTCCGTGCTGCACTCCCTTTTTAGATACGTTGCTATGAAAAGAATGGAGAAAAGTGGAGCACCCGAGGCTTAGAAGAGAGGGAAAGCATGATGTAGGCTTTTAGGGCATGAAAAGTGAGGTGTCTGAACAACTGTGGGGATGCTGGTTGCCAGCGAGAGTCCTCCCAAGGGCAGCTCCATTCTTAAGGAAGATCAGGATGGTGTTTTGAAGAGAAATCTCCATGGAGAAAGGGCTTCCAAAAGAAAGGCAAAACGACCTCAGCTGTGTGGGAGAGTTAATCTGCATGGGTGTAGGCATAGAGGAAATACGTGGTTGACTATAGCCAGGATTTAGTAACATGGCCATGGCTGGCAACTTGATAAAATAGACAGACTTGACTGTGGTGGTTTGAATATTCTTGGCCCATGGGAAGTGGCACTATTAAGAGGTGTAGCCTTGTAGAAGGAAGTGTGTCTATGGGGGTGGGCTTTTAAGGTCCTCTGCTCAGGCTCCACTCAGTGCAGAAGAGGTCCTCCTCCTGGTTGCCTGTAGAAGACAGTCTTCTCCTGGATGCCTTGGGATCAAGATGTAGAACTCTCAGTTCCTCCAGCACCATGTCTGCCTGCATGTTGCCATGGCTTCCACCATGATGATAATGAACTGAACCTCTGAAACTGTAAGCCAGCCCCAATTAAATGTTTCCCTCTATAAGACCACCTTAGTAATGAGTGTCTCTTCACGGCAATAAAATCGTAACACATCGACCAAACCAACCAACCAAAAAAAATCTAGAAAAATATAGTAAATGAAGAGTCGCATTAAAGACTTGAGGTTCTTTGAAAGGAAATAATTACAGTCATAGACCCCTAAGTCTCTGGGGAGACTGAAGTGGAGGCAGATGGCAAACTACATGTGCCTGGGCTGGGATTCAGACACTGGATTCAGACTGATCCAGTGTGCACGTGAGGAAGGGTGCAACCCAGATCTCCATCAGAGAGCAGGTGCCAGGATCGTAATTTGAGAGACTGCAGTGCCATTGGTGGATATTTTAGAGTCAGTCCATTAGGGAGACATGGACATCAGCCCTGGAGTACAATGTCTCTGGAGATGACTATAAAAACTTCAGGCTATAGTCATGTGCTTAAGGGTGCCATGAGCTATGACTGAAGCAGTATAAAAACTCATTTTCTCCTCATTCTGGAAACCAGAAACCAAGATCAAAGTGTCAAAAGATTGGGTCCCTTGGAAGGGCTGCTGTCTGTGGTTTGAGGATGGCGGTCTTTGTCTTCCTGTGTTCACAATGCTGTCCCTCTGTTATTGTGTTCCTGTGTGTTCTATTCTCCCTCCTTATAAGAACAATAACTGGTCTATCCATTCACCCTCACATGATTTCAATTTCTCTTTAACCTTGTTGCTAAATGTCCCCATTCTGAGATCAAGAGTTAAGCCAGCAGCTTCTAAAAGTGAGAGGGTGGTCAGGTACAGCTCAGCTCAGCCCAGTGGGTCTTAACTAATCCCAGTGGAGCTGTTGTTTAAGTGGACCTCAGGGTGCACAGGATCTCAGGGGTGGGAGATGGGAGACAGGAGGTGGTCTGTGTGTGATGGGGCAGGCAGTTTTCCAATGTATGAATCTCTGAGAGAGCAGTGGTCTAGTCACAGAGAACGCCAGCCCCCATCCTTTAGAAGTACAATCTTGGCTTTTATGAGCTGGTTTCTGATTCTGCAACTTACTGTGTTTCTTTGTTATTTCTAAGAGATTTCTGTTGTACATTTTGTGTTTTCTGTCTAAGATCAGGCCATTAGCAAATAGCAATAATTTTCCTTCTTGCTGTCCTTCTCAGATGCCTTTGATTTCCTTCTCTTCCCTGGTTGCTCTTGGGAAGGGCTCCCAGTACTTTAGTGAATAGTAGTGGCAAGGGTGAGCATGAAGGGTGAGCATGCCTGGCTTATTTCATTAAAGCTCTCTCTCTCTCTCTCTCTCTCTCTCTCTCTCTCTCTCTCTCTCTCTCTCTCTCTCTCTCTGTGTGTGTGTATACATGTACATATTTATGTTGTATACATGTGTGTATGTGTATGCAGGCACATGTGTGTAGAATGTGTCTATGAAGGTTAAAGGACTAGCTCAGATTCAATATTCACCTTCTACCTTGTCTAAGAGGATTTTCCTGTTCTTCTCTGTGTGTGTAAGGTTAGGCAGCTCAGGAGCTTCCAGGGATTCTTCTGCCTCTATATCCCCACCCCCTCCCATCTAACTTCAAGAGTGTTGAGACCACAGAAACACACTACCACATCTGGTTTAAAGTAGGTTGCAGGGATCTGAACTTAGGTCTTCAAGCTTGCATGACAACCCATTGAGCCATTGAGCCATCTCCCCAGTGCATCTTGTTTTCTATCCTAGAACCACGTCCTCTGTGACTCCTGTTCATGGCCTTTGCTGTGCTCAGGCTCCTTCCATCTACACCTAACTTGTCGAATATGAGCAAGTGTGGTGATGCACACCTGCAATCTCATTACTTAGGAGGATTGCCATGAATGCAAGGTCTACCAGGGTCACCTAGGGAGACCCTGTCACAGAAACAAGAATAAAAAATTTCATATCTGAGAAAGGGACTGATAAGGGTTCGTTATTCTCTCTGCTGGTGTAATCTAATCCCTCATTTGCATGTGTTGAACCTTCCTGGTATCCCAGGCATACATCCCATTTGCTCATGGTGAACAGTCCTTTTCATCTATTAGTGAATTTGACTTGATGGTATTTTGTTGGGGACTTTTGCATCTATGTTCATCAAAGATACTGGCCAGTCATCTTTATTGCTTATCATGTCTTTGTGACTTTGGTACAAGGGGCTGCCAACCTCATACAGAATTTAGAAGTAGTCCCTCTTCTTCAGCTGTTTGGAGAAGTTTGTGAAGCATCGCTTTAGATGTTGAATAGAATCCATCAGTGTTGCGGAAGGACCGGGCTGTTCTTTGACAGAAGATCTGTTATGTTGGTTCTGCCTCCTTACCCATTATTGGTTCATTCACATTTTCAATTTATTTGTGATTCTGCCTAAATTCCTTGATTCAGTCTAGAAGTTTGTCCATTTTCCCTGAATTATCTAGATCTTGCTGTGCATTTGTTCATAATAGTCTCTTATGGCCTTTTTTATTTCAGTGGTTTCAGTTGTAATATCTCTTCCTCCGTTTCTGATTTTATTTATTTGAGTTTCTTTTTTTCCCTTGGTTAGCTCAAGGTTTGTATATTTTGATTATCCTTTCTAAAAACTCAACTCGGTATGATATTTTATATTGTTTTGCCAGCCTCTATTGAATTTGTTTCCACTCTGTTATGCGTTATTTCTTCCCTTCTGCCACCATCAGGCTTAGTTTGCCCCTTGCCTGATTTCTTGAAGCACAGTATTACATTGTCTGAACTCTTTCCTCTTCTCTGATATAGGCACTTGATGTGCTCTTGGGCTTGCTTTTTATTTCGTCCTATAGCTTTGGTATGTAGCATTTCCATTTCCAGCCATCTCAAGATTTTTAAAAATTTTCAGTATTTTGCAAAGGAAACAGAGAGAATGATCCATGTACCAAAGCTACAAAACTTCAAAATATTTAGGAGTAAACAGTCTTACCAAGGAGTCTTACCAAGACCTAATACTTGAAACTATAAAAGGTAGTTAAGTGGGAAGATATTGTTTGTCCATGAATGAGAAGAATTAATTTTGATAAAATTCGAATACTACCTATAGTGATCTATTGGTTCAACCTGATCCTCATCTCAATCCAAAGCTATTTCACATAGAAAGAAGCAAAGGAATCCTAAACCACATGAGAACAACAAAATAAAGCCTTAAGTAGCCAAGACAGTTGTGAGCGAAATCAATCAAGTTGAAAGAACCATACTACCCAATATCAAACCATACCACAAAGCAGTTGTAATCTAAATAACATGATACTAATATAGATCCAGAGTCTACGACCAATAAAGCAGATCAGAGAGCCCAGAAATGAGCCCCAGCATGTACACTCAGCCAACTGACCGTCTGCAAAGGCTCTAAGTAGTCGTGTTGGGAAAAGACAATTTCTATGATAAATGGTGTTTGGAAAACTTGACATTTATCCTTCTTCACTCTATACAAAATTGAACTCAGAATGGATTAAAGACTTAAACATAAGCAGTAAAATCTTAAAATGGTTACAAGAAAGTCCAAGAAAAATAACAGGACATTGATCAAGGTCATGATTTCTTAGATTGAATCTCAAGCAACAAAAGCAAAAATAATCAAGCTAGAAATATCTTCACAAGAAAAGAAACAAGAAATAGTAAAGACGCAATTGATAGATTGAAAGACAAATATTTGAAAGCCATCTGTTTGGTGAAGGATTAATATCTAAAATATAAACAATTCAAATAACTCTACAGAAAGAAAAATAAAATAAAATTTTAAAATGGGCAAGGAATGTGATGGACATTTCCTAAAAGTGCATATGAATGGTCAACAGGTAGCAAAAGATATCAGAATTAATCCCTGGAGGAAGGAAAGTTCAAACGGCAATGGCATAGTCCTTCCCACCTAGAAGGATGGACACCATCAGAAAAATACAAAATGACTACCGGAGAAGATGTGGGGAAAGAGACACCCTTGAACTGTTGATGGGGACTGTGATAGTTTGAATGAGAACGGCCCCCATAGACTGATATGTCTGAGTACTTGGCCTACAGATGGTGGAATGGTTTGGGCAGGATTAAGAGGTGTGGCCTTGTAGGAGAAGGTATATCAAAGATTAAAACCATTCCCAGAATCAGTCTTCTCTGTGTGTCTCTCTATGACTCTGTCTCTATCTATCTATCTATCTATCTATCTATCTATCTATCTATCTATCTACCTATCTGCCTCCAACTTGCAAATCAAGACATGAGCTCTTAGTTGTTTCTACCACTATACCTTTACTCCACCATCATGGACTCTTAACACTGAAACTATAAGTCCCAAATAAAATACTCTTTTATAAGCTGCCTTGGTCATGGTGTTTCATCACAGCAATAGAAAAGTAACTAGGGTAGAAATATAGATTATTACAGCCGTTATGAAAAACTGTGTCGAGGTACCTCAAAAACGGAATCAACATAAGGTTCAGCAACCCTACTTCTGGACAGCGGTCCAAAGGAATTGGTACCATCACATGGAAAAAGACAGCTACACTCCTGGTGTCCTCCAAGCACAGCTGACAATAGTCACATTCTGAAATCAACCAAGCAGTTACCAGCCAGTGAACTGGTAAAGAAAATATGGTACAATGCACAATGGAATAGTATCCTGTCTTTAAAAAGAAAAAGATTGTCATTCATAATAACATGGATGAAATAAGAAAATACCCAGACACAGAATGGCAAGTAGATGTTATCTTTTAAGTGCAGCATCTGGAACAATTGACTCCAAAGAAACAAGATAGAATGTCAGTACAGAGAGTGAGGAGCTGGCGCAATGGAGAATTAATGGGCGATGATACAAACTCTCCACTAGACAGGAGACATGTGTTTTCTCTTGAGATACATCATGCAGTTTTGTATAACACATTGTACATTTCAAAATGGCAAAGGGACTGGCTCCTGAGTGTTCTGGACACAGAAAATCAAAAGCATTTTCAGGTGTTGGATATGCTAATCCACTTGATTTAATTATTTTGTGTGTTGGGTTATTGATAAATCATAGCATTGTTTTGTACTTGGTGAGGATATACAATTGATAGCCACAACTTAAAATTTTCATTTATGCAAAAATATATACCTGAAAGCAGAGCTGTGGCATTCTCAGATAGCAGCTGCCTGTCAAAAGCAGCAGGGGTCTGGAGAGATGGCTCAGAGGTGGAAAGCAATTGGTGCTCTTGCAGAGGCCCAGGGTTCTGTTCTAGCACTGATGCGATGTCCTGAAGCCAACATGGTGGTCCTGCAAACACCAGGAGGTTTGACCTTTGTGGACATCAGAAACATATGTGGTGCACACATGTGCATGCAGGCAAGCACTCAGACACATGAAAATAAAATAAATACATCTTTTAAAAACTTCTATTGTTTTCTTAAAAGGAAGAAAAAAAGCTAATTAGGGATATGGTCAAGAGGCTAAGATGTGAAGCTGCCCAATCAAAACAGGTATCTGCACTGGCTACCTGGGTCTCAACCTTCGTGTGTGTGTGTGTGTGTGTGTGTGTGTGTGTGTGTGTGTGTGTGTGTGGTGTGGTCCCTCACCATTCATCCCAACTCCAAAACAATACTGTTTGCTGCCTACTACTTATACGGGACACTATCACCTCTTTAAATTGGCATATTCATCCAGTGATACGGTGGGGCTGCTTGCAAAATGGTACCAGATACTGTAATCAAACTTTCCCATCCATTTGTCATTTTGTTCCTGGTGAATTCTGCCCCATGGGCTCTGTCAGCTTGCTTTCCATTATCCCAAGGACAACCTGAAGTTTAAGAGTTGCATCCAGGGACTTGGTGCCTCCCATGAAAAGGATCCAATTAAAGTGCCAAGGGCGGAGAAGTGTCTTTATTTCATTCACGTAAGGTCAGGTGATTCCCACTTCAGATTTTCTGAGTTAATGTTGAAAATGTTTAAAGAGCCAGCTGTGTGCAGTGGCTTAAGCTAATCCTGCAAGACACATTTAGCCAAAATAAGCATGTGCAAATGCAGAAATTGGAGTTTGGAGTTGGAACGTCTGAAGGACAGGATGTGCCTGCACATTGAGTACATTTTCCTCTGTGGAGTGAGCCAAGCACTTTGCAGAGATGATGCATTGCTAAAGACTGTCTAGAAACAGAAAAGTGAACCTGAGCCAGGGTAGGCTCGCCTGGCTCACAGAGACCAGCACCTTTCAGAAATGAGTTGACTTACTGTGCGCTTCATCGCCAGGAGGAAAAAAACAAAACAAAACACGTCTTTGTTTGTTTGTTTGTTTGTTTGTTTTAAAACTGCATATACGACTGCACATGTCCAGTTAAATAACAGGAAAATAATCGTGTAACTATTTTCATTCTGCTAGAATGTTTAAAAGCTTGGTTTGTTTCATGTCCTGTGCTGGGTGCTAGGGATATGTTGCGGGGTGGGCGGGGTGGGGTGGGGTGGGTGGGAAATAAAAGAACAAAACCGGACTCCTGTGCCTACCAATCTCCTTGTCTCAAGAAAGACAGGCAGTGACAGATAAGATCAATTTCTGTTGGAAAATGGTTGCGCCCAGGGCCTGATTCCCAATCTGTAGACTCAGGAGTAGGAAGCAGAGGGCATCCAGATTGACAAAGCTTTACTTTACAAGGCATTTTCCAGGAGGAAAAAAATATGATTTCACACGTAGATGTGGTATTTTAAAGGAGGGTGGAAGAAGTTGTGCTTAACACAAAGTAGATTCATTTAAAAGCTTTCCTAACTCACAGTGCTTTGAGCATTATGAATTTTCTCAGCCGATAGATATCAAGTGCATGGCTTCATCGGCAGGTCCAGGACAGATCTTTATGCTGAAAGGGGTTCCAAAGTAGGCAGGGCTGGTGACCACAGTCAGTCACCCAGATTAATGTCCTCTGCTCCTCTGATTCAAGGACAGCCACCACCTGTGTTCCGGGTCCCACATCTTTTCTCTCCTTTCTCCTTGGGAATGTTGTTCTGATTATTTCTGCTATAAAAAAGTGAATTCTCTGTGTCTGTCTCTGCATGTCTGTCTTGTCTGTCTGTCTTTTATCTCTCTTTGTCTGTCTCTCACACTGTGTGTGTGTGAGAGAGGGGGGAGGTGGGAGGGAGAAAGAGAGAGGGAGAGACAGAGAAAAAGAGAGAAAATGAGAGAAAGAAAGAGAGAAAGAAATAGAGACAGACAGACATATAGACAATCTAACACTCTCCATAATATTCCCTTGAGGTAGGGTCTCTCAGTGGGACTGAAAATAGGCTAACATCCAGCAAGCTCCAACAAGCCTCCTATTTCTTCTGGCCTCCCGTGCAGTCTAGGGTTGCAATTGCCCATGCAGCCGTGCCTGGCTTTTTACATGGACCCAGGGGATTCAAACCCAGGCCCTCACGCTACTGCTGTTACTCACTGGATGTTCCCGCCAGTCACTCCCTTCTCCATGTCTTCAGACTCCCTACCAGAGCCCTGCCCCATCCCCATGGCCCCTGGTCACACTCCAGTCTCTCTCTCATCTCAATAGATAATGCTGTCACGATGGGGCCACAACAGTCCTTCTGTATAACCTCCTGTGGCCACAGCAGTCCTTAGGCTTCTGTATAACCTCCTTTGGAAAGTCAGGGAAAGAGCTCAAAGGAGAAGAAAGGGACCTGAGAATAAGGAGCAGGTCTCAGCCAGCTCACGGGGGGAGTAAGGGAGACAGGGAGTCAGGAGGAGTCAGGAGGAGTCAGGAGGAGTCAGGAGGAGTCAGGAGGAGTCAGGAGGAGTCAGGAGGAGTCAGGAGGAGTCAGGAGGCAGGGGCATGCTCAAAACCTTCCACTGTGTCTTCAGAAATCTCTCTCAAAACCACTTGCCAGTTCCTGTACCAACTAGTTACACTCACTTTCTCCTGAATTAGCTCTGATATTAGTAGCTGATATTAGTAGTCTTCATGAGTAGTCTACAAAAAGCCAGTTTTATCCTTTGCTTGCTTCCTTCTTTCCTTCCTTCCTGCTTACTTTTCCTCCCTCCCTACTTCCTCCCCTCCCTCCTTTTTTTTCTATTTTTTTATTTTTTGGGGCAGAATCTCACGTTAGGAGGACCCCAAACTTCTCATCCTCATGAGCTCTACCCCTTGAGAGCTAACAGAGTCACCTTGCCTCCTGCCTGCCTGTCTGTCTGTCTGGTCTCCATATTGCAGCCAGAATGATCTTTTCAAACTAAGACTCTTCCTCAACTCCTTACCAAGACTTCTTTCAGGCCCAGTGGTGCCGGCTCTACCTAGGTCCTCTGCCTCATTGAACACCCCACAGCCTCCATACCTCATGTCTAACCCACACTCTGAATTTGCTCAACTCCTTCTGGCCAGAGAACACTTCTGTATTGATTCTCAGCCAGAACTCAGTGATGGTGACTTCCGGTTTCTTCTAAGAGCAGTGGAGATACTGAATGGGTTTGAGTTGGAAGTGCATTGACATGCATGTGGTTTTATGTCCCTGAAGGGACACCTGACGACTAGATTAAGATTGAATTTGAGTAGACAGGATTAAGCAATGAGACAGACCAGGGAGACTGTGTCTGAGGTGGAAGCTTGGACAAGGGTGATTAATCTTAACACACAGAGAGAGGACAGGTTTGGAAACTGAGATGGTCTGAATCTGGTCATGAACTGGGTAAAGGAGAGGGAGAGACATGGCAGAACTGAATTGGACTCTCTGACCTTTGGCTTGGGCCACTGAGAGGGTGTGGGCTCATTTCCTGAAGTCCTCGGAAGGCACAGATGGGCGGGCCCTCACTTGCCTCCTCCGCTGAATACCTCCTGCCATGTTCTTGATGGGCTCTGGATTGTCAGGTTAAGGAGGGCAGGAAATGCTCCACTGGAAGTAAACTGAAAAATACACCAGAGAGGAGAAAGCTGAGGGGCCTGGCCTGGAGAAAGTGCAGAGGAAGGGCACTCCTTGGAGAGGAGCTTGAGAAACCCTCTTGACTGTCCAAGACGATCAGCCATCCCTCTGCATATCGGCCCATCCTGTGCACCAGCTCGTTCACATTCGTCTGTGTCTAGCCCGAATACTATTTCTTACCACTTCAATTTCTCTCCCCCTTCACTACCGCAGCCCAATGCTCCCCTAACCCAACTTCTGGCAAAACACCCACTTTGGATGAATTCAATTATCGCTCATTTCTGGTTGCTAAGCAGTGTTGGAGATCTACAGGGATTGGTGCCACTGCAAATCACTGGTGCTGCTCCACATTTCTGGTCTTGGACTTCAGGTGACTTCAGGTGCTGCTGGCTGTTCTTCGGATCTCTTGTCAGCTCCCTCACACTTGGTGGTTCCTGCAGCTTTTCTTTAATCCTCTCCGAAACCCCACTTTCTTCCAAGGTGGATGAACTAACTCACCGCACTCCCAGAAAATGGACACGCCAGCTATCAGAAGGGAACTACCTAGCCTTCTCCAGCACCTTGTAAATTTATTTAAGTTCCAAACTACATGCTCTTATCTCTCCCCTGTACTGTGTCTGTCCTATTTACTGTTTCAGTCTCTGTCTCAACCTTCCCATTTGCTTGGAAAATTCTTCTATTCATCCTCTCTCTGGTTAATACCCAGCTCTTCCTCTACCTGCTTTCTTTATAACTATATTCTTTATAACTATATTGAAGCTTGCTCATATCTCCCCAATTTGAACAGAACAATGACAAAGGACCTATTTAAGGGCCTCAACACAAGACCTGAAATTCTAAAACTGTTAGAGAAAGAAATTAAGGAATTTATTTATTTAACTTAATAAATAATAGTGAAGTAGGGGTTTTCTGAACAGAACTTTCATGACATAAGAAACAAAGCCAAACAATGGACAAATGAGACCTCATGGAAATCGAAACATTCTATCAAGCAAAACGAACTTCAAATCAGGTGCAAAACACAGTCCAAAAACTGGAGAGAACCCTGGCAAGCTATGCATCTGAGAGAATCGTTGTGTCTAGGCTATACAAAGAACTCAAAAAAGCTAAACAAAAAGAAACAACAAAAACAACACCCAATTAAAAAACTGGGCTGTGGACCTGGACAGAGAGTTTTCAAATGAAGAAATGCAAGTGCTCAGTAAACACTGGAAGAAGGGCTCACCATCTTTCTTTAGCTGTCAGGGAAAGAAGCACGGGTTAAAACTAGTTTAAGATTCCATCACATCCCAGCCAGATCAGCTATCACCAAGAAAACAAATAACAGCAAATGTTACCATGGATGTGAGGAAGGGAAAAACTTTACATACTGTTGGTGAGGTTTTAAACTGGATATCCATCTGGAGGTTTCTCAAAAAGGCTGAAACAGAACTACCATGCTGCCCAGTTGTACCACACCTAAGCATGGGACCAAAGGACCCCACATTCTACTACAGAGACCCTTGTAAATCCATTTAGACCTAAACACTAGGGAGGGGCATGGTGAGAGGAGAGAGTGTATGGCGAGTAAGGAGACTGCAACGCATATGATATGAAAGTCCATGGAAATACTGATTGCAGGAGGCTTCAAACAAGGATGGGTGGGAGTGGGGAGAGAAAGGGCTAGAGAGAAGGGTATGTTGATGCCATATGAAAACCTATTACTTTAATAATCTAATTTAAATATGTAATTAAGAGAAAAGAGAATGTGACTAGAGAATACTTGCTTGAGTACATAAGCCTGATTTTACCAGACATGGTATATTCAACTGAAATCCCAATGCCAGCCATGAGATACATCCCTATGAGCTGTTGATCTGGAAGATCTCAGGAGAACCCCCCCAAACAATACAAGTTATTACCATGCTTTTGTTTGCCTGCCAGTACTAGATGATAAGACCCTATTGCTGAAGACACCACACAGTTCGAATACAGGGCACGGGAAAGACATGCTGCCACCGAGCTGGACACCTCCTTCCTGGGTGGATGGATAGCTTTCATGGTCTCAGAAGTTGCTTACAGACTGCTAGAGAAGAAAAGCCACCGATGAGCTTATCCAGCTGGGGACCTTGCAAGCTATAAGGCAAGCCTATTAGACAAAGTGTGCCTACTGGTGCAATGTTGGGATGATGGTTACAGAGGTAACCATCTGTATTCTGAATAGATCTGAGGCCAGGACGGAGTTCAGGCCTGTTACTCTGGATATGATCAAAAGACAATAGCTTAGAAAAGTTCCAGGTCCTAGTGGCAAAGCTTCTTTCTGTCTCTGTTTTGCTAGGTGCACAAGCTACTATATGTTTATAGCTGGAGAGTAGCACTGCCCTTGGTCTTATACAGATCCTGTCTTACCCCCAGCCATAGATGCTGTGAGTTCACAGCAAATGGAGCTGATCTAGAGATTTGTGGCTGGTCAAAGTGCTGAGAGTATGTGACTTTCACCACTCAACAGATCATCTATATCAACCCTTCCAAAGTTTCAAAGAGCATAACAGAAGAGGGGGTGGGAAGAATGTAAGAGCAATACCATAGCGAGAAGGGTTGTAAAACACGGTCTCTTAGGCATGGCATGGTTGTGGCACTCATGAACTCACTGCAGCTATGGCTACCTCCACAGGAGCAGCACGAAACTGACCTCATCAACATCCACTCATTGATGGCAGGGGGTCTCAAGAGTCCTGGGGTTTCCTTGGAGATCTGTTGGCAACTGTGGAGGGAGGTTATTGCCTTTGGTGGTGTGGCACTGGTTAGCTACACATTCTCTAGGAGATAGCTCCACACCTATGGCCATGAAGGCAGCCCTGGTTAGCTCAGTGGGTCATAGAGCAAAAACAACAAAAAAAGACATGATAGTAGAATAGGAACCCATTGAGAGGATGAGGATTCTGTGGGAAGGATGGAAGAGAATAGGGTGGTGAGTGACCAGAAGGGATTATCTACATGTATCAAATGTCTTTACTTTTTAAATTACAAAATGATAACTTATTCCTCTCTTGTCTCCTAACTAGATCTCTCTCACCTGTATTCTTATTAAAACTTGTTAAGAACTCTGTCAATGTTTTTGCTTCTGGATTAGTGTCTGTCTGTCTGTCTGTCTGTCTGTCTGTCTGTCTATCTGTGTGTCTATCATCTATTAATTTTGAGTCAGAGTATCCTAAAATCCAGAGGAGCCTCTAACTCCTCATTTAGCAGAGGGTAACCTTGAACTCTTATCCTCCAACCAGTACTTTCTGAGTGCTGGGATTACAACTGTGTAATAGCATGTCTGGTTTATTCTATGCTGATGATGGAACCTAGAACTTTGTGTCTTAAGCAAGTCTCTACTAACCACTCAGCCCTCCACTTACGTTTTTATCGTATAACTTTGCAACTTTTCCTATCAGAAGGGACAGTCTATTTATCTGCTTCTCGAATCTGGACTAGTCTTTACTTACTTTGGTTGGTGGAGCACATCAAAGAAACTAAGTGCATGTCCCTTCCCCCCCACCAAGCCTCTCCATTGTTTGAATACACCTGAGATAGCCTCCTGGAAGCAATAAGCATAGCGAGTCAAACAGTTGATGACTGAGACCGGATAGCCTCAAACAACCACCAGCTGATAATAGAAACATGAGCAAGCTCATCTGTGATCAGTCAAGCCCAGCCAGGATCATAGAACCTAATGTATGATGAACAATAGTGCATGGTTGCTTTAAGAAGTTAAGATTTGGATGATCTCTCATAAGATAAATACTGTTATGGTTTTATTTCCTCTTTTGCCCACAATGATTATCTTTACTTTGCTGAATTCTTTAACAATGTCTCTGGCATAGATCTGCTTTCTTCACACCATTCACCAAAGCATTTATTCATCTTGGTACATGCTCCAGATGCAATGCCATATAGGTATGTCTTTATCTCCTAACCATCCAGTGTTGTGGGGTTTTCATCATTTCACCTGTCCTAGTTGCTATGATAAATCACCGTGGCTAAAATCAATTTAGGAGAGAACAAATTTATTTTAGCTCACAATTCCAGGTTATAGCTCATCCCTGCAGGGAAATCTTTGTGACAAGTGCTTGAAAGAGCTGGTCACATCATATCCACAGTCAAGACGAGGGGGTGGGATATGGAGGAAAATGGGGGTTAAATGCATAATATCCATGCACAGCTCAACTTGATTTCTCTACTTTTACTCAGTGTAGAACCCCCTGCCTAGGGAATGATGCCACCCACAGTGGGCTAGGACTTCCTACACCAGTTAACTTAACTAAGGCAATTCCCACAAACAAGCCCACAGGCCAAACTAGTGTAGACAATACCTCATTTAGACTCTTTCCAGGGGTGATTCAAAATCGCACCCATCACACTGTCTTATTGAAAAAACACCCAAGACAAAAAGAGGCTAATGGCTTGACCATAATCACACCGAAGAAACTGATAGAGCCTAACTTCAAACCCAGGTCTTTTGAATCCTAAATCTTACTCTGCAGACTCCTCTACCTGCAGCCTCGGGGGTATGCTATGCTCTCACCTCTCTCCACACTTATTCATGTGCCTTTTCTTATACACTCTAGCTTTCTGCCTTCCTGTATCCCTTGTTCACCTCTGAAAACTCTTCTCAGATAAGTAGCTCCTGAAGAATTGTCTCTGGCTTCCTTTCTTTCCCTAAGAATGAACCAGAGAACCCTCTCCCCCTCTATATAACCATAGCTTCTCCTTTGCAAACCTGCCTGCTCCTATGGCCTTGTGTTGAAACTGGCTCTCCCTCCCTAGTCCATGAACCTCTTAAAGTCAGCAGATTCAGCCCCAAGAAAGAAGCCACGGGTTGTTGTGTCTGTTTTGCTTAGCCAAGAACCAAGATCTAAAATATTCCAAAGGAAGAGCTACTGAAATGTCATTCTGGCAGAGAGGCAGGGTCAGATGAGTAGAAGCTGAGTACCCAGAACTGCCCAAATCACCAGCTGCTCATGTAGAAATGGGAACTCAGTCCATTTGGCCAGTCTTAAAAATGGACTTCTTACCCCACACCCAAGTATGTTGGCTTAAGAGAAACTGCAAGAGATCATGAGGGCTCTGCCCTTTCATCTTTATTTCACTGATAGACATTTTCTACTGAAAACAGACTCTAAAAATGTGCTAGAAATGAGAGATTTATGGAATGAAATTGGTTGCCTTGCTCATAACTCAGGGAATGGAGGACTGAAATAGCCCCAAAGGGTGCCTGCCTTTGACAATGAAAACCAAGCCAGGATGGGAGTTACCTAGAGCCCACCAGGAAGTAAAGCCTCCACAGAGTGCAGGGCCATCAATTTCACATTAGCTATCTTTGAGGCGATGAGGCAGTCCTGAAGGAAGCTGCCTCGTGGAGGGGGAAAATCTTTAGGAACAGAATTCTTGATTCTAGAAAATATCCTAGGCAATTAAAAAAAAAAAAGCATTAAGTGTCCTCAGAGAAAACTCTGATATCACAACGGAACATGCCCAGAATACATGTCAAGAAGTTTCCTGGGGAAGCATTAGGAACCTTTAACTATTAGCCATTTAATAATTTTCTCTAAGACCCCAGCTCTGAAATCAAGAGCAAAGTGAAGGGCTGCATTGCTTGTGAGCTGGTTTGTCCTCGAGCCAATGTTGTTTGCATGGCAGCAAGGCTGAGTATTCACTTGGGTCACAGGTACCACTCTGTGGATAAGTGTGACAAAGATGAGGGGAATTCATCTTTTCCTCTTCTTGGGGACACAGCCAAACTACATTTCCCAGTATCCCTTTCAGTTAGGTGTGTCCATGAGACCAAGTTCTAGCCATTGCAGTACCAAAAGAAGAGATGTATACATCCAGGCTTGGCCTTTAAAAATTATCACATATCAGTCTTACAAGATAAAACAGCCTGGAGATAGATGGTAATGGAGGCCACACAGCTATTTGGGTGTGCTTAAGGCCACTGAAGGGTAAACTTGAAAAAGTTAAAAGGATAAATTTTATGTGATGTATAATTTGCCTCATTTCAACATTATTTTTACATAAAATAAATTTATATGAAATTGTCTAAACTCCCAAACATACTCCTTTTCCCTTCCGAAGGCTGAAATGGAGGCAATTTTAGTCTAATCTAGGAAGACCATGGAAATAATGAAAATGATAGTCTCTATAAAAACATGGTTTGAAGGATGGTAAATAAATTTCCATGGTATTTGAGCTACTGTACTTGTTGGCGTTTGTGATGGTTTGTATACACTAGGGCCCAGGGAGTAGCACTATTAGAAGATATGGCCCTATTGGAATAGGTGTGGCCTTGTTGGAGTAGGTGTGTCACTGTGGTTTAAGACCCTCATCCTAGCTGCCTGGAAGTCAGTATTCTGCTAGCCGCCTTCAGATGAAGATGTAGAACTCTCATCTCTGCCTGAACGATGCCTGCCTGGATTCTGCCATGCTCCCACCTGAAAGATAATGGACCGAACCTCTGAACCTGTAAGCCAGCCCCAGTTAAATGTTGTCCTTTATAAGGGTTGCATTGGTCCTGGTGTCTGTTGACAGCAGTAAAATCCTAAGACAGGGTTTATATTAATTACCTATTGCTGTGTAACATTGTTCCAAATCTTAGTGGCTCAAGATGACATTTATTCCACACAGTTTCTGTGAGTGAAGACTTTAGGCGGGGCATTATGGAACTAGGTCCTCTCTTCAAAGTCCCCACAGGCAGCATTCGGATGACACTCTGAATACAATCACCTAAAGCTAGACTGACTAGGAAGGGCAATATCTCGCTTCCAGGCTCACTCGTGAGATGGTTGGCATGATTTAGCTGCTCTTCGGCTGTCTGCCAGAGCATCCCTTGGCTAGCGACTGTGTGAACCGCGCCACAGAGGAGCTTGCAACATGGATGTGTGCTTCATCACAGCAGACGAGCGACAGCCAGAGGGCATGAAGGAGTAAGATGGAACTCAAGAGTTTGTAATCTCATCTCAGCCGGGGAATCTCTGCTTTCTGCCACACTCAATTCACGAGGAACAAGTCAGTCTGGCTGGCCCATGCTCAAAGGCTAATAATACACATAAGTAATAAAGGGGAATCGTAGGATATGAAAGCCAGGGTCTTTGGAAACTACATGGCCAATTTGTTGCAGCGTCTATCTTGCCTGTTACAATAAACCTAATGGAGCTACTCTCGGCTTTGGTATGGTTATTTCTGGTACATCGTGGATCTTGCCGGTTTCTGGAAGCAGAGACAAAAGTTCAGGTTGTGTGTACCTGAAGGGTAAGAGGTAGGTGACTGCATTCTCTAAGTGAGTTTTTCTAGCCTGATCTAGAGCAACATTGTGACCACCGTGTCCAACTCCAGCATCAGATAGGGAACATTTTTGATTTGAGACCTTTTGGTTTTGTTTTGCTTACTAACCTTAGTGCCTGAAAAACACAGCAGAACATTTCTGCCTTTTTGTTTGCTGAAGATTCTGCCGAGCTCCTGGAACTTCAGAAGGTGGAAGGGGACGAACGCCAACCCAGATTTCCCGAGGCCTGAGCCGGGGAGTTGCTGGCCAGACAGCTGTCAGATGCACAGATCCTTGCTATGTGTGTAGCTCCACTTAATTGCTCATCTGGCTGAGCCCCATTCCTCTCCAGATGTTGCAGCAGAACACTGCTGGAATTGCTGCTTCCAGCCCCCCTCAACACTCTAATTAAGCCAAAATAATAAGGCAACATGTTAGACGCGACGATCAAGTTTTAATTAGACTTTGATAAACCCGATGTGAATTTGGTCTCATCAGGTGCCCCATTTCTGATGAGCAGTGAGGCTGGTGAATCATGCGATGGTCTGGGTATAAATAGAAACTGGTCTCGATTTTAGTTGTGTGCCTAGAAGCTGGAGCCTGGGTGTGTTTGTCCTCACAATAACCCTTTACATTGGAAGAATTGTAGAGTTGTTTTTGTCTGTTTGGGTTGTTTTTGGTTTTGTTTTACCCAAGCCCATTGCTGTTTAACGGTGTGAACCAAGGCTCATTTGGAACAAACCACACAAGCCCAGATGGAAGAGAAGAGAAGGGATATCATTTAATCAGTTAACATTTAATCAGTTCCCACGCTGTGCCAAGTGCGGTGCTGGGAGCATCGTCTACGGAATAGAAGTCAAACGCCCCGTCAAAAGTCTTAGATCTTAAGTGTTGAGTGAGAACTCCCACCCAGATCTGTTGGCTTCCTCTGTGGCATTCTCTTTGGCATCTCCTGGGAACACTTTTCCAAAGCCATCTTGAAAGATGACTGTCACAGTGTCACGGAGCAAGAGCTGCGGGTGGTCCTAGAAATAGATCCGCCCTCCTTACTGGGACGATTGAGGTACTGGAAGATGAAGGTGTGACCTGGGTCACACAAAGATTTAGTGGCAGAACAAGACAAAAAATAAGTATGACACAGCCACCCTCTGATTCATTAAATCCAATTTTACTTAAAAGTTCTTTTTGAGTATTAAGGGTGGGCCTTGCATTGCTTTGGGATAGATCCATGAATGAAGGCAGAAACGTTCCTGGTTCTGGGGGGGAGGGGGGGGTCTATCTTGTGTTGCAGGAGGAGGCCAGTTAGTGAACAAAAAAGAATTACATAGTTCTAATTTAAATGTATGTTAAGGAAAGCTACATACTGTGGTGTTTTGAGAGAGAAATGTCCCCTGCAGGCCCAGGTATTTGAATTCTTGATTTCCAGTTGCTGGAGGAAGCATTTCACTAGAGGTGGGCTTTGTGAGTTCATAGCCTCAGGCCACTTCTGTTTCTCTCTCTGCCTTGTGTTACTCATGGACAACCCTACAACCGTGGATCCACAATTACAGGGGAGGTTCCTTGGTCGGGAGATTATGCCAGAAACAGTTGGAGTATTAGATCTAAACCCAAATCATTGATTATTCTCATGGCCAGAAGAAGGGTCTTCTCTTGACAGGCTGCTTTCATGGTCTGCCTCCCTAAAGAGGGAACTCTCGAATCATTTAGGAACCAGATTGGGGATCAGAGCTCCCCAAACATTTTGGCTTCTGGCAAGATGGAGCTGTCAAGGGTCCAAGGGACATTTCTGGCTTTTAGTCAAAAAAGAAATCAGTTACATTTCTTTGGGATCTTTTAATCCTATACTACCTGGACAATTTTACCCCCCTATTCTTAACCTCCCTCCACTCTTTGAAGAGGTAACAGCCATACTGGGGCCTACCTCAGGCTTACAAGTCAATTCTTACTGAGCAGGTACTTTCTCCCTATGGCAGACTCTTTCTTACTCCAAGCGAGGACAGGAAGGAAACCAATGACATAATGAGCGTAAAGAAAAGAAAGTTTAAAAGTAGAGAACTCCTTGTTTTATTTTGGGTCTTGTTGTTTTGTTTTGGTTTTGGTTTTTCATGATAAGGTTTCTCTGTGTAGCTTTTGCTGCCCTGGAACTCACTCTGTAGACTAGGCTGGCCTTAAATTCAGAAATACACCTGTCTCTGCCTCCTGAGTGCTGGGATTAAAGGTGTGCGCCACCACCCTCCGCCCAACCTGAAGGAAACTTTTTAAAAAGTATTAAATATGAGTCTTTTTCTCAAATAGTATAAAATTTGCGTTTAGGGTAAGGAATTGAAATCTTTTTATCTGGATCATCTTGAAAGAGTTTTATATGAATGTTTTAATCCTCCCTCATGCAGTAAAGGCTTTGTTTACACAAAGGCCTCCTGCTGCATTGCAGGAATTTGAAAGCCTGGAACAAAGACCCCCTTCCCCTTCATTCTTTGTTTCCAGTTGCCAATTCTTTTCAGACTAGCCAATCAAATATGACTGTGAGATCAGAGGTCAGACCCCAGCCAGTGGGGGAAAGACACCATCACAATCTGAGTTAGAATAAAAATCATGTTTCTTTGTGTTCATTCCTCTGAGCACATCCTCTTGATCAGGTAAAGTTTGCCTTGTCCAGACACTTTTAAAAAATAAGTGGGCACAGGAGTGTGCAATACAATCCCATCACTGTGGAATTGGAATCAGGAGGATGCCTGGGGCTCTCTGGCTACCCAGATGAGCCTAATAGAGAGATGCCAGGTCGAGGAGACACCCTGTCTCAAAAAATAAGGTGGATATCTCTCCTGAGGAACGACATCCCAGAGTGTCCTCTGGCCTCCACACACATGCATGTTCAACCCACACGTATACCACACATGCATAAACACACATGTACCTGGACACACAGGAGCACTAGGGCATATAAGAGATCATGAGAAGATAAGTCTGAAGCTGTGGCTGCCATTCTGCCTGTGTCCAGCACCCACTCTTCTGTCTACATCAAGTTACTTTAGGGGGCTGGAATATAAAATAATTCATTCAATAAAAGAAGTATTTCTGGGGCGCATTCATTGCACCAAGCATTGTTCTTGACTCGATTCTATGTCTCAGGGCTGTAACAATGAGCCACAGAGACAGATACCCTATCCTGATTCAGCTTTTGCTCCCATCAGCTGAAGATATACCCCGGAGCTGCTTTCTCCTGTCGGAGACCCTAGCAATGATGGAGGAGTTGATGGGACATCTCTTTTAGATCTTCAAGGTAGGGGAATAAGCCAGGAAGGGCCAGGGGATCTTTAGCTACCTGACAACAAGACTGGCAATGTTTGTGTTGGTCACTCCTGCAGGTAAGATGTAGTTTTGTTAGATCTAGTGGGGAAACCCCCACCCAATTCCCGATTCGGCGTGCACCCAAAAAAGTCACGAAGGACCATCTCTTGATGTAATTACATGAGGACGTTTAATTACGGAGTTCCGGACCGACATGCATCTCACACAGGAGATAACGGATGTCGGCCACGAGGCTTGAAAGCTAGGGGTTTTTATGGGGTAAGGGGCTTAGGGGTGTGGAATTCAGCATAGCGACACACTATTGGCTTATTCAAACATTAACAGAAAGATCACGGGGCATCAGGACTTTGTTCCTGTGGGCTGGGGGCTTATCTTTGTTCACATAGCAACCAGTTGATGTATGACTTTACCCGACATCAAGGGGCAATAGATAGAGGGGAGGTTCCAGCCAGATGGTGTTGACTTAGCTAATATAGCCCTGCTGGTCCTTGCATACCTTTTTATCTTTACAGTCAAGATGTTCTTAGGAATGCCTTAACAGCCCTGCCCTGGCATGCCCGGGGGCTGTTCTGCTTTGTTCTCAGTCCCAGGCTGGGGCCGTGGGCTCCTAAACTCACAAGTTACAATATTTTATCTTCCTTCAGTTTGTCCCCTGAAAGCTCAGAACCTAGAAGTCTGGTCCCCAGGAGGGCAGTGATCCATTGGTGTGAACTTAAAGGGGTGGAGTCTAGTGAAAGGTGTTTAGGGATTAATGTTTCCCCATCTGGTGTGTGATTCATTCTTGCTCTCGTGGGAAGTTCATTTCCCTTTCTCTCTGTCCCATGGTGGTGCGTTGGGTAGGCAGAGAGACTCACAGCGTGCTGAGTGTATGAGGCAGCCTGATGACTGGGCTTCCAGCCTCCAAAACTCTGGGCTACAGAACCCTATTTTCTTATGCGGGTCCTGGCATCAGGTAATCTGTTATAGTCACAGGAAATAGACTCTTAGAAAAATTAGAAACATGAGGCTGATACTGGTTCAGCATGAAACAGGGAGAAAAGATGGCCCAGGAGGGAAAAGCTTGTGAAGATGAGTTTCTTAAGAGAGCTTGCCTTGACCTTTCCTTGGGATGCTCAACAATTCTAAAGAGAAAAGAAAACCGGATGAGAGTCTTGACCCCACTTGTATTTCACATGTGTATGCATAATCATTCCACCCAAATTATACTTGTCCTGAAAGACCCAGCTTAAGAGTTATCTCTGCTTTGGGACCATCCTGTGTTCCTCTTTTCAACAGCTGTGTCAATCTATACTTAGCCCAGGGCTTCTGGTGCCCTTCACAGAACCCAGCTCATGTAACTCATGTAGGCACTCAAACCGTTGCTAAATGAGTGGTGGAAGGAGGTAGAGGGCAGAGAGGGAGGAAAGAGTGCCCACCTGGGTATACTTTCATCTTAAATAAGCTTATTGGTTCCTAGGTGGATGCATGGGAGGTTGGAGGGAGCCCCAGGAAAGGTCTGAGACTGATTAATTAGTCTCTCTTTCCCCCCTATGGCTCCTAGACTGTGGTCTTGTACATAATAAAAGTTCAATAAATGTGTGCTGAATGAAAGAAGATAAGCTTTGACCAGAAATATGAGTCCAAGGGT
The DNA here is from genome assembly GCF_978045245.1 of Mus caroli. NCBI lineage: Eukaryota > Metazoa > Chordata > Mammalia > Rodentia > Muridae > Mus > Mus caroli. The sequence goes on along the minus strand of NW_028227261.1, from coordinate 29,829,857 downwards.
TCAGTTTTCCCATGAAACTTTAATGCCAGAAAGGCTTTCTGCATATGAAATCCATCGGCCCCACTCACCTTTACAGAATTCAGGCAGCCTGTGATTCTTTGGGGACTTCTTTGGACATTAAGTTCTCTCTCAACAGTCAGAGAATTGTGCAACTGTGCTTAAGCAATTACCAGTGGTTTGTCATTGGCTCTGTGTGTGTGTGTGTGTGTGTGTGTGTGTGTGTGTGTGTGTAAGAGACTTGAAGAAGGGCATGAAGATCAGAGTCGAAGGTGCAGTGGACCCAGAGGGACCCAGGGGGACCCAGAGGGACCCAGGTATCTGGAAGCACAGGAAGCCAAAGCACAGGTCAAAGCCATGAACCCAAAGATGTAGGGGCCTCTGTGTTGACTCCTACTTTGCTCATCCCTTCTCCCTCCTTCTTTCCAACAACACCGTGAGAGTTCACACCCCCTCAGCACCATTTTCACAGGAGTCTCAACAAAGAAAACCAGGAAACAGAAGAGATTTTCTTTGCTTTTGGATCAAAAAACAGAGGCATGAAGAAGAAGACCATGGATGTAATTTTTGAAGACAGGAGTTTCCTGGGAGCTGCCAGAGGAAGGAGAGGGACTGTGTCTCTCCCACTCTCAGCTCCCATAAGCATCTGTGCTAATGGCTGAAGAGGGATAGATTCAGGGTGGAGAAGAGTGTGAATGGAAAGGAATAGCTGGCTAGGATCCTTCTGGAGGAATGACAGCAAGCGACTCCAGGAAGGGACCCAGAACTCTGAAGGAAGAAGCTCCACACAAAAGAGGAGGGGTGTGTCCTCCACTTTCAGATCCTTGCCTCGAATAATAATAATAATAATAATGATAATAATATGTTCTTGGAAATTGGATGACAGGACAACATGATGCCACTTGGAGAAAGGGTCTCCATGGATGTAGTTGAGTTAAAGATTTTGAAATGAGTGCATTAAAGACTATGAAGTGGACCCTAAGCATCTGTGTTAAGAGACAGAAAAGGAGACAATGTGGAAAGGAAAGAAGGAGCCATAGGGAGGCTGAGGCAGAGTTGAAGTGAGACAGATACAAACCCCAGAATGACTGGAGCCCACAGCAGCCTGAAGAAGCAAGGACAAGTTGTTCCCTGTAATCCCCAGCAGGAGTGGGACCCTGCCCAATGCTTTCCTCTGTGTTCTTGCTGTAACATAGGACACTTGGTGCTGGGTAAGCAGACATTCATCAAGATCCGTCAAGACATCACCAGGGGAAACTGCTTAACTCTTTCCTAGTCAAGGTTTCTGAACTTAGTCATTTAACCCTTTTCGTTATAGGGATCTGAGAACATCCAGTTAGTCTTGTCCGCTGACAAGGAGTTCGACTGACTGTACTATTTTCTAACTTGAGGACATGTGAGCCCAAAGAGGCTGTTGTCCCACTGGGAAAGAGAGATGCCTATGGGGTGATATATTCTCCATGACACACACACACACACACAGGACCTATGACTGAGGATACCCAGACCAGAGACAAAGTCAACATGGAAAGAAGAATGGGATATTGGCTAAAAGGCTTCTGAAATTGAAAATTAAAAAGGAGAAAATCCAGGGAAGAGTTAGAGGGGGAATTGAGACATGGATATGAGTGTGTGTGTGTGTGTGTGTGTGAATGTGTATGTGTGTGTATGGTATGTGTGGGTCTGTGTGTCTGTCTGAGAGTCTGTGTCAATATATTTATTAATATATACATATGATTTATTCTTAAAGGATAATTTTTTAAACATAAAAAGAAAACAAAAAATATCAAGCTTTGTCAGATTCAAAAACATAATAATAATCTATACTCAAAGAAGTCAGTTGTGTTAAAAGCGAACAGAATCCCAGCTGGGCAGGCAGTGCATGCTTGCAATCTCAGCACATGGAGGGTAGCACTGGGAAACTTGCCACTAGCTGGAGGCTAACCTGGGCTACAGGGACAGATCCAGGCTCAGAGGGGGAAAGGGAAGGAAAACAGAATCCTGATGAAAAGAGAGAACACAGGAGCTTAGTGTAGGATGAAGAACATCTGAAACTATTCTGGCAGCAGAGATGCTTCAGTGGGGCATACTGAAACCAGCAGCTCGACTTCTGAAAAAGCTAAGCTGCTTTTGGCCTTCACTTCTCACTCTAGCCTGGTAATCAATACAACACAAGCTAGAGTTATCTGAAAAAGAAGCCTCAACTGATAGAATGCCTCCATCAGATAGCCTATAGATGAGTCTGTAGGCTGTTTAGTTAATTAATGGTTGATGGGGAGGGCCCCACCCACTGTGGGCAGTTTCGCTGCTTGGCATGGGGTTCTGGGGTGTATGAGAAAGCAGACTGAGGAACGCAGTTGGCAGAGTTCCTCCGTGGCCTCTGCTTCAACTCCTGCCTTGAGTTCCTGACTTGACCTGACTATGGACTACAGTTGTAAGCTGAGATACATCCTTCCCTCCTCAAGTAGCTTTTGGTCATGGTGTTTGTCAAATCAGCAGGAACACAGCAAAGCAAATTCCAGATGGAGCAAGGATTTCATCATAAAAAAATAAAGCCGTATAAGTACTGGAAATAAAACACGGGAGAATTTTTTTAAATGACTGTGGTGTGAAGACAGCTTTTCTAAGCATGACAAAGATACCAGGCTGGAACAGTAATGACTTGATTCATTTGAGTTAAGAAAGAAAGAAAGAAAGAAAGAAAGAAAGAAAGAAAGAAAGAAAGAGAGAGAGAGAGAGAGAGAGAGAGAGAGAGAGAAAGTTAGTTTCTGAACGTTTAAGATTTCTGTAAATAAATGTAAAAGATAACCAATCTGGACAAAAACATCTGCAGCCCATGCAGTTGAGGCCAGTTTTGCTTAATATGTCAAAAGCATTTTGCAAATCAATAAAAAATGACAAATGAACCAATAGAAAAAAAAAGCATGGGCAGAACAAAAAAAAATCATAAATCAAAGAAAGACGTACAGATGGCTATTATTAGTTTTTAATATTTAAGCCATTTTTATAATCAAAGGAAAGGAAGGAGACAAAAAGCAGCTTAGCTTTTTCAGATGGACTGCTGGTCCAAACACACCCTACTAAAGAATATCTGCTGCCCAAAAGCTTCCAAATGCTCTGTCCATCCTATGACAAGCTCCTGTGCTCTCCCTCTGAGGATTCAGATACTTGATAAGACCCAAGGGTTGCACAGGGTAGGGATCTCAGCTCTTCTAGATCGACTCAGGCTTGAAGTGGAAATTTCTGGTTCCTTTGGAGACTCAGGTGTGTCATGTGATGTTTTTCTGGAAACTATCTTATGAGAGGATGTTTTCGCTGAAGCAGACAGGTGATTGGATGTTTTGCTGAGAACAGACACGTGGTGTTTTTCTGGGAAGCTGCCTGGAAAAAAGGGCATGTGAAGTTTTGTTAATTCGGACACTTGAGAGAACATGTGATGTTTGGAAAGGGTATAAATATAACCCAAACATTGGTTTGCCTTGCCTCTCTTTGCTGGTCCTCATTGGGTTTTGCTGATGCTGGTCTTCGAGGATGACACTGTGGCATTGGTTCGACTTACCTTCTTCAATGATCATCATTTGTCCTGACGAGAGAGAGAGAGAGAGAGAGAGAGAGAGAGAGAGAGAGAAAGAGAGAGACTCAGAAATTCTGGTGGTGTTCCAGCAGCTTCTTGACACTTCTATGGACCGAGGGCCAATTGACAACGCCTCATGGTTTCTTCTGGATTGCACTGCCATTGCTGATTCGTGAGTGGTGTTTACGAATGGATTGAGCTGCTGATTCATGGGAACTGAACTGCTGTTATCCTGACAACACTGAAATCACCTCAAAGAACTATTTCTACACAGGAACACATCCCTTTTTGCCCTATTAACCTTTCCTCTCCACTATCTCTGATGGAAGATGGGCTAGAAGGGAGGGTAAAGTGCTTAAGTACACTTACTAAAGCAGGTTGTTAAAAATCTAAGCCTACACAAGCTGGTACAGGTTTTGAGGTGAGGAACTTGGCAACATCTATCAGAATGGATAGAAAGGGCCAGATTGTTAAAGGGTGCAATTTATGCCTTAATGGTGCATTCTTCCTGGACAGTCCTTAAAGATCCCAAGTCTACCTGTCCTTTGCCACCTCCTGAGATTCATATAGCCAGTTCTGGAGAATTCCTTCCAAATCATGTCAGCCGAAAGCATAGACCCTATTCCTCACACTCCCATGGCAATACGGTGAATGGGGGTGGATGGTTCTGCTCACAGCTTTCTGTCAAACTCTCATTAAGAGGAAAGATTAAGAAGCCGGTGAAGCTCCAGGACCCATTGCGTGGCCTGGCTTCCTCCAGAAAGAGAAACAAGAAAGTAGCCCATAGCAAAATGTGGGCTGGACATGGTCACAAGGTTTGCATTGCAGGAGGCGGCACTGGCTGTTACAGAAATGAGATAGGTGAGCTCTGTTAAGGTGCTTTGCACTGATAGGAGTCTGTCACTATGGAAACTGTGCAGAATGGCTGTGGAAACAAATGACTCCTATGATGTGAGTTCTCTGAACCCTGTTACTTCAGTCCAAAGGAAGGAGTCACCATGTCTCCCACCATGAAGGAGACCCAAAGTCTCTCCATCATGGAGTCCCAAGACAGTGGTCCAGGGATGTAATGTGGTGGTAGTGGTGGGGTCTTCTCATAATGCCTCAGTGGTATACTCTCCCTGGCCAGACCATAAAGATTCAAAGCCTACCTGTCCCTAGACACTACCTGAGATTCATGCACCCAACTCTGGAGTACCTCTTCCAGGTCAGGTCAGCCCAGAGCATGGCACCTGCTCGTCTACCTCAATGAAAGTGTCAGTGGGTCTAAGTCCCCTCTGCTTTCATCAAGATCGTAGCAGTGGATCCTTAGGGCAATGCTTGAGCACCCTTCCATTCTCAGACACCTCAGACACCCACGACATTCTTCATATGTTTCTAACAGACCTTCCATAAATGATCACACCCCTCCTCCCCCCAATGCAGTATTAAATCAGTATACATGTTTTAACATAGCAATCTATCTTCTTGGGAACGTCACTTTCAGATATGCCCTTGGCATGTGTCAAAGACATGCAAGATGACATGATTGGTGGTAATAGTAAAAGACAAGAAATAATTTAAATGTCAATCAATGGGGAACTAGTTAGATAAATTACAGACTACCATGCAGTGGAAAATTAGGAAGTCATGAAAAAAGATGACAGCTGGAATAGATGCATCCACGATATGTTGATTTTTTTTTTTAAAGAGTAAGGTAACCAGCATTCCATCACTGATGCAAAACAAGAGTGTGTATGTGTAGACTATTTCCAGAAAGAAAGCTATCTAAACAAAAGTTTTACAGCCATGAGGATCCTTCTCCATCACATGCAGACGATCTCTAGCCAAACTCCAAAGAAGGGAAGACCCACTTCTTCCTGGGTAGGCTCTTGCTTGGAGTTGTCATACAAAAACGAGCTTGGTAAACCCAACAAATACAGTGGTAGTGGTGCTCTCTTCTGTCTGGGCAGCTACAACTGCATGAAATCGTACAATCAGGTGGCCAGAAATGCAATCCTAAGATGGACTTCACCCTGGCATTGGCTTCAGAGACCTAGCTTCTCCTCTGGTTGGGTCATACCTCCTGGGGCTGTAGGTAAAGAGGGCTGGCTTGCTGGCTTATGGTTCTGCTGTCAAGAAATCCCTGCATGCTCTCTGGAGTCCTAAGCTGGCCCCCAGAGTCTTCAGCTCTTCTCCCTAGCAGAGCAAGAGCTGTCTGACTCAAGCACAGAGCACTGTTTGACTAGTCAGGGAAGACTTGAGTCCTGGGCTCTGTGCTTGCTGTGGATCTCTGCTGGGCCTGTGAACAGTGGGTACCAAAAGCCAGGGCTAGAGGGTTGAGTACCTCCCTTGAGGAGTGATCCTATTATTGGCCCACTTGCTGCTCTTGCTGCTGACATCACTTTGCCATGAACTTACCTGTTCCTGATTTACAAATTCTGTTACTTTCTACTTCCTGACTTGTTCAGTATCTTCTACAAGAGTTCTACCCTACAAATATGCAATGTATGTATTAAGTTCCTTCTGTATGTTGCACATGAGGCCGTCTTGACTTATACTGTGTGCTTAGCATGATGGAACCTTGACAACCCCTGTGTGGCAGGCACTGTGGTTATCTTGACACCTACCATATGCTGGATCCTTAACAACTTGGTAGGAATTAGGGTAATAACAGAAGCAGGGCCTGCCTCCTTGTCAAGGGTCTGACTAGGACAAGTACACAGTGGTCTGGTTGGTTTCTGGGCTTCTCAGAGCGAGGTCAGCAGTCAGCATAGAGCAGTCAGCATAGAGAACTCAGTTGGCGAAGCTCCCAGAAAGCTCGGGGCTAGAGAGATGGATGGACTTTATTTCGGGAGAAGCTGGGAGATGTGTGATTGCTTGTGACTGCTGATGGATTGGAGATCAAGACAGGGCTAGATAACTCTGACAAGCTCAGGGAGCTTTGTGCTTACTCTATGGGTTAGAGGCTAGACCATAGAGTCCAGGCTGTGCCATAGCACCCAAGACTTCACTGTGGCCCCTGCACTGCCCATTCCTTTCCTCCTAACAACAGTTTAGGACATTGCAATTTGCAATAGCAGGTTCTTTCTGCCAGACACTCTTAGGAGATGCTGCCAACATCTGTGCCCCTGGCCGCCAGCCTGGGAGTGTGGTCAACGGCTACAGCATGGTACATTTAGCAGCCCCATCTCTACGAGGGGTCATTTTCTTTCCCTCTTCCCTCCTACACATGCTGAATCTGTATCCCAAATGCTGGCCTCGTCTGTTTGGGGAAAGATGGCTCCAGATGGTCCCGTGCCTTGTTGAGATACATCACAAACTCCAACACAACCCGAGAACTTCTGCAGCCACTACTACAGCCCACAGCATGCAACACCCCTGAGGTGGTGTGTGGCAGCCCCCAGCTGCCACTCTGAGTCACCAGCAAGTCTCCTTGAACTTCTCCAAGGCTTTTTTAGCTTTCGCAACAGTAAAAGAGGGAAACCTGTGTCTATTTTATAAGGTGGCTCTGAAGATTAAATGAATTAATATATCTGAAAGCACTTAAATCAGTGCCTGGCACACACTTAGTACTCAATAAATATCAGCTAGCATTGCCACTAACAATGACATAGTGAACGGCAGGCGCCATGCTTCACATCCGTTATGGAATTCTCATGCAGGGCTTGGTGGCTGTGGCAACTGCTGTTCGCTAATAAAGAAACTGAGTCAAACATAGGAGAAGGAGAGTGGCATTAAGGAAGCAGAAGAGCTGAGGTGTGAGCCCAGAGTTTCAACCCCAGCAGATGACTCCAATCCAGCAGCAACAGATTCTTTGGATGAATTTGCTGGAAGCATCATTGGACACCATGACAGTTGCCCTTTTTACTAATGCCAGGGACCATTCCTTGTGCAGATGGTAACCTGCATCCAGGTCCCCATAGGGACAGCTGTTGGCTCAGATAAAGTGGTTTGAATAATGGCAGGGAACTTGGGATGGGGTCACAAGATCGCAGCTAAGAGTTACCTACCACTGAGCTAACTGCTTCACCTTAATGTCAAACACAACTGACTCATCTACAAATGAAATAGACATGACACAGACAAGTAATTGCTCATCAGCACACAGCGAGGCAGTGGCAGATGTAAGACTTAAACCCTGGTTTGGCGCCAGAGGCCACATGGTAAATATGGCCTTAACTGTGTAAGAAGCTGGGAGGTTTGACATCTTGCCAGAACAGAGAACATGTGTGTGGGGGGTTAAAGGTTAATCTTCAGGAGATCCTATGCCTCAGCCAAGCAGAAAGTAGACCAAGCTGCTGGGATATGTAAAAGAAGGGGAACTCATCAGGGGCACAGGACTCCAGTTGTTCCTGCCTTTCATGCTGAGAGATGAGGAAGAGGCTGGAGAGAACAGCCAGAAATGCACTTGTCTGGGAGATGAGGGGAGCTGAAGCTGACTCTAGGGCATCAAGGCATGCAGCAGCTCTCTCTGGGCATCAGTTTATTGGGGCACACATTAAGGTGGTCAGTTTCTCTAAGGACTAAAACTCTCCCGTTTTTATTTCCTTTGTTCTCTCATGAGAATTACTGGTCATTATAGAAAGAGAGACCTGTAACAGGTTGATGTGTCTGAAGATGGAGATGACACCTCTCCCTCAGTAACTTATCTTTTTGAGGGTCCTGGCTGACTACAACAAACACTGCTGACATTGGCAGATTTGAAGGGGTGAAGTCTATAGCACTGATGTGGTGCCTCAAAGGGTCTGTCCTGGTTAGCTTTAATTGCCACTTTCAAACAGCCTAGAATTATCTGGAAAAAGAGTCTCCATTGAGAAATTGCTTAGATCAGGTTGACCTGTGGTCATATCTTCTACAGGGCATTGTCTTGATCGTCGATTGATGTAAGAGAGCCCAGCCCACTGTGGGCAGCACCATACTCTAGGCAGGAAGTCCTGAACTATAAAAAGCTAGCTGAGCAGGGACCTGCTGCCTGCCAGCAAGTGGCATCCTCCATGGTTCCTGACACTATCCAGAGAGTCCCTTGGTCTGAGGTCATGCTGTGTGGATGAGCCGTCAGGCCTGCCTTGAACTTCCCATTAATAATGGATTATAACCAGGAATTGCAATCCAAATAAACTGTTTCCTCCCTATGTTGCTTTGGGCAGGATGTTTTTATCATAGCAACAGAAATGAAACTAGAACAGAGCCCCAAAGGTAGAGTGAATTCTGTGCAGCCTCCCAGATCCAAACCCAAACCAGAGGGGAAAGATGGAAAGGCCCTGAATTTACTCTGCTCAGGAAACCAGCATAGGACTTGTCTTGTGAACGAGGTATCTTTCACCACTGAACATGTCTTCCCTACCAGAGAGTTTGTGCTACCGTTCGCAGACGATTTATTCAACCAACGATATTTTGCTTCATTCTGTTTTAGCTATTGCTTTTGAGACACGATTGCTATGTAGTCCAGGCCAGCCTCATATTTGTCATCCTCCTGCCTTAGCCAAGCATATGCACCACCACACCTGGCTTCACACTGAGTGAGAACCAACCTGTGTCAGGAGCTGGGATAGGAGCAGTTCAACTGACACAGTGATGAAGGACACCATCTTGCCTTTGACCTTAAAGGTGTAGATACAGCTGGATATTGAGAGGGACTCTCAGGGATGGAGAGGCAGCTCAGCCAGCTGTCAGTTGTGGATCATTTGTCCAGTGTGTGTAAAGCCCAGAGTTCAATCCTTCGCTCTGTAACAACAACAGACTACTGTTTTAAAGATGTACTTGTGCAAGTGTGAGCCCTTGTGCATGTGCACTTGTGCATGTAGGTACACTCGGAGGCCAGAGGAGAGTATCAGAGCCTCCTGGAACTACAGTTACAGGTGGTTGTGAGTCGCCCAACATGAATGCTGAGAACTGAACTCCATTCCTCTGAAAGAGAAACAAGTGCTTCTAACCACCGAGCCATCTCTCCAGTCTCCAACAGAAGACTCTTGATTGCTGGGCTGTGACATTTTGGTGGGTCATTGACCACTTGAGGAAAGCTTTGAACATGTGCTGACACAAGGCAGTGTTTCACAACCAAGTCTGACATTTGCATTGCATGCATCCAACTGCCCAGCCCCCCACACCCACACAGCTGAGCAGAGGTTGGCTTGTAACTGGCCCTGCTGAGGAGATGATGCTGTCATGCAGCCACACAGAAGATGGAATCTGCAGAGATGCTGCTAGAGCAGGCAGCGCTAGAGTCAAGGGAAGCCAGCCATGATTAGTGAATACAAGTTCTAAAGGGGAGTGAGTAGGCCAGCTCCACAAGCTCAGGGTACAGGAGGCAGGATGTGCAGAGAAACAAAAATCATGTGAGATGAAAAATGGCCAATGGGAGAGAATTAGTGGCAGGTAGTCTCACTTAGCGTTGAGGGACTTGAGGACACGGGTAGAAAGCAGACAGCCCTTGGGGGATTAGTTGGAGGAGCTCCGGAGGGTATGATAATGTGACACGGAGGAAGTGCTCAGAGAGTTAGGAAGTGACTCCATCAAACTCAAGGCCCTCCAGATTTTCTCTGCAAAGAGCCATCAGCATATTGCAAGCCCACTGGTGTTGCCAGGACTGGATTTCTTCTCCTGGGCTCTAGTGGGTTAAGAGCACCTCCTAAGCTAAAATTTGGGCACTTCCATGAACTCTCAGAAATGACTCTAGAAGCCAAGCCTGGGTATATCAGTTGAATGGTCTGAGGAGGCTGGGGTAGGATCAGAGGCTCCAACACTCCTCCTTTGATTAAATCTGGGTAGGAAATGGGCTCCATGAAAAGACTTTAGAGACTAAGAGAAGATGGAATTAGAGGACCTGCCTCCGAAGCTAGCCATCAAGTCGCCCTCCATTCAGAGGGTGCTCTCCAGGTCATGGTCATCCCAGAGCTGGGAGTTGCTGCTGCTGGCAGGAGGCTCCCGTAGGACAGAAGCCATTTCTCCAGCTCTTGTTCTAGAGATGCAAAACCGCAGAGCCTGGGGTCTCCCTCTGTGGAGTGGGGAGATTCATAGAAAGAATCACTCAGCCAGAAAAGGACCCAACACCACCCCCAAAACCAACAGCATCTAAGTCCAGGTTAGTGAACCAACCAGTTTATTGGGGGATACTTACAGGAGCAGAGAGGACTCTGGGATAGCCACGTTAGTGTGAAGGCCCATCCCAGCATATGTTACAGCCTGTGAAAACGGAATTCTTAGGGTCACCTACACGACTTGAGGAAAAGTCTCTTCTTGCCCAGAAACTGTTTACTGCTTGAGAAGGGACCTCAGGAGTCCCATAACTTTCATGGGAATTTCAGGAGCCTCCCCCTCCTCCCACAAGGGAATGCTTCCATCTGGAGATAGCAGCTGTGTGATGCCCTCCCTCTGCGTGACCACCATGGGTACTTTGCATCTAAAGGTTTGTAACCCTCGATGGTCTCTATAACCAGGGGAAGAGGAAATGGCAAACCGAGGGTTCTTGTCACTGTCCAAAATCACAGTCATGTAGGTCTAGAATTCAAACAGGGCGCTGAGAGCCAGGTTGTTGTGTCAATCCACCCCCTTGTCATTTGCACTGAATTGGCATCTCTAGTCACACCACAGGGACATCTTGTTTTATGGCCTTTCACATGGCATTTCTGTAACCACAACAACCACGCTTTTGGCAGGGACATAGTCTCAGCTCTTGTTGACTCTCTTGCTGGCTAGCTTGCTCCTTCTCTCGCCTGGGGCATCATGAGCCCCAGGCAGCTGGAACACATTTCCACCCTTGCTCTGGCTCCTTCCACACGGCAACGGGTCCTTCCTAGCCTCTGATTTTTAACACCGGTGCCCCTGCTTCAGTAATGTTGCCCAGTCTTCACTGGAATACCAGCTCACCCACCACTCTGCCAGCTGACACCCTGGATTCAGACTAGCCCAACCTGATCCATGCATGCTGGCTCCCGTCCCATGAGCGATATCTCCCCTTGCTAGAATCTCTCCCTAAATATCTACTGGTGATGTCACAGTCTTTAAGCCAGATCCTCATCCACATTTAGTCCAGCTTTCCCCAAGCCCAGAAAATCATCTCTCTCCAAAACTGGTTCTGCCAGCTGAGATTTTTCTATCCTTAAATGGTCTAGCTCTGGAGGTCCAAAAACCTGTCCCCAAGTTAACTGATCTGCAGTGCTGCAGCTCAGCCTAGGAAAGGCCTGGAAGTTCAACACCTTGGCCACCATGATTGACAGGAGGAGTTGGTCCTTCTGTTCCATCTGGCACATCCTGAATGAGCCCAGGCACTTGGCCCTTGAACAAATGTTACCATGAGTCGTGACTTGACTTTTTCCTGTCTTATCTCCCATAGTAGACTGTGGTGTCTTGAGCTTAGCCTCCTATTTCAGGTCAACAATAAATAATTCAATCATGGGTTAGAGGAGGAGGAAGAGAGAAGCAAGCTCATTTACTGGACGCTTGCTTTGAAAAGAGGCACTTAGCAGTGGCTATGAATTGAGGACTCAATACAACCCCAGTTCATAAATTGATGCCCTAATACCTAAAATAAAGATATTTAAAGATGAAGCCACTGGGGGCTAATTGGGGTTAATGAGGACATAAGGGTTGGGCCCTGGTGTTGGGGATTAGAGCCTTTGTAGAGCCACTCCTCTATTTCCCCCTCCGCCCCTCTCTCTGCATACAAAGGAATGAGGTCATGGGAACACACTGTGCTATGGTGACTTCTACAGGCTGAGACAGCAAGACTCCAATTAAAGCCTACCTTCTCATCTACCCTTCTTCCCTACAGAATTCCAGCTTCGCTTCTGTTGCTGGTGTGCCCTGTGTGCTTCATGGGTCCGGTCTGCAGGTCAGGTTCTCATCATTCACCCTGCCATGGTATAAGCCTGAACGCACGAACATCACATTCATCCTAGCTACAGCTGAGCCCAGCCAACTGGGTTCCCATCTCAGCTCTGAGAGTTACCCTTCATAGCCTTAGGCAAGTGTTTAAGCTGTCTGCGCCTTAGAAGCAGTACCTATTCCATGGACTCCTTGAGGGTTTTAACCCTTGTGGAGTGAGACAGAGAGATAGATGCCTGCAGTGTTGTAAATACTCAATAAATACAGTTATCTGAGTTATCTTTTCCGGTGGGAGCCATAAAGGGGACATCTCATCCTTACATCTATGCAAGATCAGGCTTCTTGGAAAAGGAGGGATTAGGTAACAAAGAAAGCTGCCTCATTTCGCATGCCTTGAGTTTGATTGGCATGTGATTCTACCAATAACCTAAGGGCAAACCCTTCAACATGTTGGCATGACAAGTCAGAACCTTGAAACAGAGCAAGCCAGAACTTCAGCCTCGGTAAGATAGGATCAGCCATTCTGTGTTCTACGCCCCCATCGAACCATCAAGGAAACTGAGGCTGGAGGACGAGGAGCAAGCAGAGAAGTAGGTCTCTCGGGATCACACAGCTACATAGCAGATGGGGGACTCGAACATACAACCCAAGCCTCTTGTCATTGGAACCAACAGAAGTGGGGGCTTGGAGAGAGGAGTGCATGGCTTGGAAAGGAGGTGAGGGAGGGGCTCCCTTCGCCTGATTCCACTCGGAGCTTCCTGGGGAAGAGGTGTACGAGCAGGTGCCTGCCTGCCTCCGGTGCCTCAGCTGTCAATAAAACCCCCAGCTTGGCTGTGGCAAGCTGCAGATTCATGCAAATGCAGGGCCTATATTTAGCAGTAATTTAGCTGTCATCAGTCAGAGAGAGAAGAAAAAGCCCTCCCCAATGTAATGGGTATTCATATCCACTACCTACTCTTCTGGTGCCTCAGAAATCCGAGGCAATCGGATGGTGGCACAAAGGGGAGCTGACTGGCTTGAAATATCTGACACCCCCCCCAACCTAGGGCAGAGATGATGGGACAAAGGTCCGAGGACAAAAGGAAGGAGGGTATGTTGTTTCATGGGGCGTAATGATGAGGAGGCAGCAAAGGAGATGAATCAGTGGTACCCATGAGTCAGAGGATGTCAGAGCTGGAAAGGTCTCCGACAACAAGCAGCCCCATCTCCTGGGAAACTGAGGCCGGGGAAGGGAATCATTAGCACAGCAGTTCTGGCTCTAATCACCTTCAACTGAGTCTCGTTCTCTGTGCCAGACAGTGTGCTTAGCCCTGGCCGGCCGTTACTGGTTCCTCCCAGTAACAGGAGCAGATTAGAACAAATGCACCCCCCTCCCTGAGGCTCAGAGCCAGGTGTGTCTGATGCTGCTGACCCTTGTGAACCGTTTCCCAGCTGACACTTGCCAGGGCTGGACTAGACTTTGTTTGGCTTAACCAACTTCCTGGTCTTTATTTTCTCCCATGTCACATGGGCACAGGGATGGTGATTGGTGAGAAAGAAGGAAGAGGCAGGGAGAAGATGTTTGTGATTGCAGTGGCTGGAGAGTTAGAGGAGGCAAATACAACCAGGCAGCCATTCGGCTCCTCAGAGGGAGTGTCTAGGGTGTCCCGGAGGCTGGGAGGAGGGGCTGCTTTAGGAAAGATGTGTAGTGGGGGAACAGGCTTTACCTTTGTAATAATACAGGGGTGGGAGAGGCCTAGATGCAGAGATAGAAGACAGAAGAGACTCACTCCTTTGCCTAAAGGAAACCAGGTATCACCATGTAAGGGGCCCCAGAGGGACTGCTACTCAGTGAGCACACTTGACCTAATTTTGCCTGGGTCAGGAAGGAGCTCTCAGCCCACAGAACCTAACTATAGACTTTGAGAACAGCCGTGCTCCTTACCCTGAACCATCATCACCAGGCATCCTCCTCCCAGGCAGACTCCCAAGCGCTGAGAGCTAATATGGATCTGTGAACCCGGTCATACAGAGCAAGTCACCCAACCTCACATTTCAGCTTGCTCAACTATTCAATGGGAATAAGGAAATCCCTCCTTGGTGACTCTCGATAATGTGGGAAGTGTGGAATTCTGTGCCTGGATCAGGCTGGTCTAGGTCAATGCTCTGTGTGAGCTGTTTTCATCATCATCATCATCATCATCATCATCATCATCATCGAGTTTGTTGTTGATGAATCTGAGAAGCTTCTGCCTGACCAGGCAGGTGTGCAGAATGGAGTGTCTTCCCTCAGTAAATCCAAAGTGATGAAATTACTTTCCTGCTCTGCCACAGGCTGTTCGAGCCAGACATTCAGATAACACACAAACACATATTTCCATACAGTTCCCCACTACCACATAACCCATCTCCTCGGGGTTGCCCAGGCATCTGAAGGCCATCTGGCTTCCCATCGGGTGTTTGGACCCAGAGTGATGCTCGGTTGCTCCTCTTCTGGGTGTACCCTAGGGCTGCCTCTGCAGAGTCACCTACCCAGGCTCTAGTCACCTGGGTCAGAGACCCAAGGATCCCTCATCTCTGTCCTAGAGGCTTCAGATATTGAGTGCAACTACAGCATCAGCACTTTGTAGCTCATGCCGACAGGAAAAATTGCAGCAAATAACGGCGCTAATGGAGGGAATGGAAGGAGAGAGACTGATATTTCCAGGCCACAAGATAAAGGACCAGCACTTCAGATCCCAACCAAGTGCTTCAGCAGCTGCGGGCTTCTAGGGAAAGAAGAAAAAAAAAAAACAGCAGAGTTTGCCAGACTCCGTAGCACATGCCTGTAATCCCAGTGTGTGGGATGCTGAGGTGAGAGGATTACAGGTTCAAGGCCAGCCACTGCTACAAAGTGAGATCTGTCTCAAAAACGCCAAAACAAACTAACTAGCCTCCACCATGGTGACTTGGGAAGGCTGTGAGAGAATATTCTGTCTGTTCTGCTGCTTCTCAAAGGGTCTCTTTGACTGTTCTCTTCTGCAGCCCTTCACCAGAGCACATGTGCACAGAGTTCAAGGTCACCAGCCCCTGGTGGCTCTCACTGTGGGTACTCTGCAGCAGCAGCAGCAGCAGCAGCAGCAGCAGCAGCAGCAGCAGCAGCAGCAGCAGCAGCAGCAGCAGATGTAGCCACAGCAGCAGTCAACAGTTGAGACTGTCAACTCCCAGGGTTCCCCTACATCTGTTGAACACAGAATCAGCAGCTCTAGGGGAGGGTCCCTACAATCAGTTTTAATAGGCCCTCCAGGGGATTTTGGCAGTACCTACAGGTTTGAGGACCACCAGTCTAGTCAACTGTGGTCACATTTTGCTATTAGAATCATCTGGGGGAACTTTCAGCACTCCCAATGGTCAGCCCACAGTCCAGACCAATTAAATCATAGTCTCTAGGGGTGGGACTCAGACTTCTTTGCTTTCAAGTCTTCCCACCCTAGGTAATTCTTGCTATCCATGGAGGATAGCAAATCACTGATCTAAATATTTAATAGACACAACCTCTTTCCAATTCAACTGCACTTAACAAAAACCACGATGCAGTTTTGCTTCCTCTTAAGAGGAGGAATCTCAAGTTTATGCCGTGCCTACTGGAGTCTAATACATCATTGCATCTCTTCACCTAGGAGTGGACACCGGGATGACGTTGTTAGGGAGCTCAAAGTCAGAAACAAAGCTATCTTTAAGGCAAACTACACAAGCCCTGTCCAGTCTCAGGCTAGACCCTAGGTCTAAAGCTATACCACAGCATCACAGGCTCTCTAATGGGAACACCATTTCTCATCATTTCTATTTCAGCTGCAACAGTTATTTCAACTTCACATCCGCTCTCGGGAATGACACCACCAGGTGATTCAGAATTCAGTATGTCCAAATCTGCACACTTCAGTCAGACATAAAGAGTAGCTTGTCTACACTCTCATCAGAGGACAGAAAAGGAATGGGAGCCCTCGAGAGCATGGCGCACCAAAAAAGGTAACTTAGAAGTCTTTGCCAGCATAGGTGAAACTTGCAACCTTGGTTCTTCATCCATGTAAGGAGTCTGTGTACATGTCAACATGCACATGTGTGACCAGGTATGTGCATAAGGAGGCTAAAGAATGTCAGGCATCTTGCGCTGTCATTTTCTTAGGGCCTCTCTCTGAACCTGGACCTAGGCTGGTGATTGGCAAGCCTCAGAGATGCTCCAGTCTCCAACTGCTAGAGCTCGGGCTATGTGCATACACATAGCCAGGCCTACCTTTTTACATCACTTCTGAGGATTTGAGATCAGATCTTCATTCTTGTGCGAAAGCTTCTCTTACCTACTAACCATCTCTTTTATCTATCAGTACTTGAATCCCCCTCAATCAAATTTCAAAGCTGTAACCCTACTCTTGGAAAATAATCATTAGGAAACAACAGAGGCAACACTTCATCATTAAGGTATTTATTGGAAAGGCCACCCACAGCAGCAGAAAGAACTGAGAGACCTAAATAAGAGCATAAGTAACAGCACTGTCAATAGTGCTGAGCCTTCCCTTGTCCACAAGGCCCTGAAGCAGGCACTGCAGCAAGAGCTTTATGCGGAACGATTAAGCCATTGGATGACAGTCACCCCTTAGCTTATCAGTGGGATCCACATCCATAAATCCAATCAACCGCTCTCAAAAACATTCCAGAAATTTTTCATCTGTAAATGCACGTAACATGAGGAAGAATAGTCCTGTGTTGTTTAAGTCATGTCAACTTGGGGGTCTGCAACCAAGGTGTAACAGCTTCGCCAGGCCGGTTCGTTAACAACACGTTGAACTTTCTTGTTTCTCATTAACACACCACAGCTGTCTGTGTAGCATTTCCATTGTATGGAGTATTGTGAGTGATCTGAAGGTCACATGGAGGTCAAAAGGGGTTCATGTAAGTTATATGCAAGCACTGAACCACTGTGCATAGGAAACTTGAACTTCTGTAGGCTTCACTCAGAGGTCCTCATATCAATCCTTCTTGAAATCTGAGCCACTTCTGTGTATATTGTACAAATTATAGTAATACAGACTCCCACAAATTTATCTTATGAGTATTATCAAGTAATATCTAAGCCCACCCCTTTGGGATGGCAACTAAATTGTACCAGGTTCCCTTTGTCAGTGGCTGTGGCTGTATAATGCTGTCAAGTAACTTGTAAAGTTGCTTTGTCACTTCCAGATCCTCAGAGACTACAACACCTGGGGCCACACCCCCTAGAGCCCCTTGCCTACCAACAGTCACCCCATAATACACATATGACACAGGAAGAAATAAACCTGTGCTTTTGAAACCACTGAAGCATGTGACCAAAGAATAACTGCCTTTCCTGACTGATATTTTACATAACATTGATCCCATGAGCCTTATGAGATACAGCCCTATAAGCTACTTCTACCCATCCATAGATGTATAAACTGAGACTAGGGGGTTGGGATTCAAATACTAACTTGCCCACCTAACTGAACTCTGAGGTTCTGAATGAGGCCGGCTAGCTGAAGGCTGTGCCCTTGCTGGATATAGTCAAGAAATGGCATGTCCACTCTGAAGGCCTGTTAGAAGGAAGTCATTGAGATCCATCATTGTAAGACTAACTTAGAAGCGGGGGGGGGGGGGGGGGAGAGAACACATCTGATGAAAGAGCTGGTGAAGGAAATATCAAGCCATGGGGACATCACATTTACAATCAGGTTCCTGTGGCTCTGCTGTGGCCTGGCTGTGGTTCTCTTCATTTAACCTCATGCTGACACTTTGTCCCTGATGTGGCAAAGTAGACAGCCTGTGGGAAAGAAGCGGGTAGGTTGTGAAGAAGAATTAATGATGTTTGCATGGAATGAGATTAGCTTCTGGGAGACTGAATTGTTAAAGATGGAGGCTCATAACCTGGGCGGTAGTTCAGTTGGTGAAATGCTTGCATGGGACCTAAGTTTAAGCCCCAGAACCCACATTAAAAAAAAGATAATATACAGAGAAACTCTGTCTTGAACTCCCTTCTCCCACCCCGAAGCGTGCAAAAGTTCACTGTGGGCCAGAAAGATGACTCGGTGGGATAAAACACTCAATACAAACCCGACAACCTATATAGTTAGACTCCACAGTGGAAGGAGCGAACTGACTCCCCAGTGTCCTCAGAGCCCTACATACACGCATTCACCTTTATCACACACCAATAAATAAATGTGGCTTTTTAAGTGGCACCATGTGGTACTTGTCATTGTCATCCTGGACAAGAGAAGACAGGCAGCTCCCTGGGGATTTAGCCCAAAATGCAAGTTTCAGGCGTGTAAAAGACACTGTCTTAAAAAGGAGAAATAGAGAGCACCTGTGGTGGGTTGAATATGCCTAGTCCAGGGCAAGGCAGGACTAGGAGGTGTGGCCTTGTTGGAGGAAGTGTGTCACTGTGGGTGTGGGCTTTGAGACCTTCCTCCAAGCTGCCTAGAAGTCTGTTTGCCTTTGGAACTCTTGGCTCCTTCTCTAGCTCCATGTCTGCCTGGACATTGCCACACTTCCTGCTATGATAACAGACTGAACCTCTGAAACTGTAAGCCAGCCCCAATTAAATATCATCCCTTTGAAAAGTTGCCTTGGTCATGGTGTCTTTTCAGAGCAATGGAAACCCTAACTAAGACAGCATCCGAGGAGCAACATTTGAGACTATTCTCTGGCCTTCGCATCCTCCTCTTCTCCACACCCCTGCATGCATCCTGCTTTTCCAGCATCCTATGATGTTAGGATAAGTCTCTTACCAGAGGAACATGGAGCTATGGTGGGGCCATGCTCTTGGACTGGCCAGCTTCCAAGTATGTGAGTCAAAATGAATTTATCTTCTCTATGAATGTCTCTGTCTCAGGAATCTCGTATAGCAGCAGCAAACACACTGACAGTGCCTAGGAGGAACATGAAGAAAGCAGGCAAATGTAGAGGTGGCTGCTGTTCTGCAGCACGGAGATTGGCATCTGAGGCTCATCAGGTTTCTCCGGTGTTATTTCACGACTTCTTCATTAATAAAACAAATCAATCTCTGCTTCCAGATGCCTACATCTGCACAGTATCAAACACGTGGGTGGAATTTAAAAATCTGTCATCTGTCATCACCGAGCATCCCTTGCCCAACATCCGACATCTGGAAAATCTAAATGAACCAAATGACTGCATTTTCATACTTGGCTGGAGCTTGGGGAGTGAGGAGGACAGGTCTCTCTCAGCAGCTTGGGATCTTCGTGGAGGAAACAAGTTAGCTAGCAATGCTGACAGAAACAACACTCCACTAAGAAGAAATCTCAGTAGAGTTGACAGTCTCCACAGCAAAGCAGATGTGAGACAGTGTCTCAGTCTGTCACCTCTACCTCAGGTCTGCTGAGAACATGGTCCTCAGAGAGAGGACACTTAGCTGATGACAGATGATAGGGTCTGTGAGACAGGTATGTGTAGCCAGGCTGGCCCTACTTCTTAATGTGGGATGCACTGAACACTGTTCTGGTTTCTGTACGAGATATGATGCCCATGCCATATTCATCAAAAACAGAGCATGCCCAGTCTTGGAACAGGACAGATGGAATCCGTCTGTAGAGGCTGTTATGTAATATTTGGTGGATGGATCTCAGAAGAGCACTTGATCCACAGGCTTGCTGGTGGCTCAGGTTTGGTCTAGCCAGAGGACAGCACTGTCTCAAAAGAACAACCAGGGCTAAAGAGAGGATTCATAAATTAAGAGCACACATTGACTGAGTTCAGTCTCCAGTATGCTGATGACAACTGCCTGTAACTCCAGCTCCACTTCCTTACACACCTGTACTCATGTGCATACACCCACACATTCACACACACACACACACACACACACACACACACACACACACACACACAGAGACATGCACACGTACTCACAATGCACATGTGCATGCACACAAACACAAGCACATATAATCATACAAGCAAAATAATAAATATTTTTAAAAGAATATAATTCTCTAGTAAGAGAGGGTAAGTATGGACACAGTGACATGAGGGAGGCAAGAATGTGTCCCCAACACCACCTTCATGTGGGGTAAACATTTCCATGATTCTGTAAGTTTCTGACCGATGGCTCGGTTGGTGATCAAGTAGTCTTCCTTGTCACAAACTATCTTCCAGTCTTAAGGCCACTTGGCTCTGGGGCTATTCCTGGGATACCTTATTCAGTGTTGTTTTCTTGGGGTCATTCCTACAACCTACTTGCTTTAGCAAGAATACCTTAAGGAAGGCGGGGTCTACTGGGCTCACAGTTGTGAGAGTGCACACACGACAGCAGGGAGCGCTACAGTAGCAGCGAGCTGTGTGGAGGTTGAAGAGCAGAGTTGGAACTCTGAATCTCATGTCTTGTTAATTAATTAATTAACATCCCAAACATTGCCTCCTCCCAGTCCCCCCTCACAGAATTCTTCCCACATGCCCTTTGCTTTTGAGAGGGTGCCCTTGGGCATCAAGTCTCTATAGGATTAGGTGCATCTCTCATTGAGGCCAAACAAGGCAGGCCTCTGCTACATATGTGCCTGGGGCCTCTGAGCAGCATGTATCAGTCTCTGGGAGCTCCCAGGGGTCCAGATTAGTTGATACTGTTGTTCTTCCTATGGGGTTGCCATCTCCTTCAGTTCTTTCAGTCCTTCCCTCAACTCTTCCATAGGGGTCCCTGGCATCTGTCTAATGCTTGACTGTATCTGCATCTGTCTCAGTCAGCTGCTGGTAGAGCCTCTCAGAGGACAGCTGTGCTAGGCTCCTGTCTGCCAGCACAACACAGCATCAGTTAGACTCCTCCACCCAGCCCCCCAGCTCTCTCCCCACCCCCCGCAAAAAAAAAAAAAAACAATAAAAATGGATGCAGAGTTAAACAGAGTTCTCAACAGAGGAATCTTGAATGGTGGAGAAATACTTAAAGAAATGTGCAACACCCTAGGTCATCAGTGAAATGCAAATCAAAATGACCCTGAGACTCCACCTTACACCAATCGGACTGGCTAAGATCAAAAACTTAATTGACAGCACATGCTGGCAAGAATTCAGAGAAAGAGGAACACCCCTCCCTTGCTGGTGGAATTGAAAACGTGTACAACCACTCTGGAAATCAATCTGGCAGATCCTCAGAAATTTGAAAATAGTTCTACCTGAGGAACCAGCTCTATTGCTCCTGGGCATATACCCAAAAGGTGCTCCACCATGTCACAAAGACACGTGCTCCACTCTGTTCACTCCTGTCTCAATGGAACAGGATGAAGAGGCTAGACAGGAAGCAGAGCTGGTTGTGACCTTGGGGATGTCACAAGCTTCTGGTGTGACTGTCAGGTTGCTCACATTGACTGAGTAATGTGCCCACATGCAGACTGACAGTGATTTTATTGAGGGCCCTTCTGACACACAAGCCCCAAATCATGGTCATGGTGGGATTAACCCAGGAAGCAATGCCACGAAACCCCAGCTAATGTCACTTTCTCCCACTCTGGTGCCGGGAAGCCTTGCCGTTCCTGGATGTCAGGGTCCTGCCAGTAACTGGGGAGGGATGAAGATAATGAAGAACCAGGCCTTTGAGCCTTACTCTCGTGGTTTCTCTGCCTTCTGGGGGAAAAGCAGCTTCCTTAGGTGTGGGGAGATGGTGGCTATTTCAAGAAAAGAAAACACCATCTGTGAAAACAAGAACTTAATTTTTGACTCTACTTATTCTTTTAAAAATATTTGTTTTCTCGTCCACAGAAAGGTGTGTTTCTTACCATTCCAAGCCACTTGCACCCCTGTCATTTCTGCTTGGCACGCTATGCTAAAGCCTTCAAGCTGTTCACCAAGTTCCAGGTACAGAAAAACAATTATTCCCACTGGGATGTCCAGTCCCTATGGGCCTAAGATTCTCCCAACTTTTCCATGACTTCAAAATGCTCAGCGGCTGGGCTTCTCGGGCTTAAGTGCGAGGAAGTCTTGTTATCCCTCCCTTGCCTTGGGTGTGCAAGCCACTGTCAAGTCTGGGAAGTTCTGCCTCCGAAAGTGACCTCAGATTTCAACTGCCTTCACCTCCATGGCCATTTCACTAGTACAAATCTGGTCATCTTTGCCATTCCTAGCAGCTTCCAGGGTCTTCTTTTAGCTTCTTCTCTTTTCCTTCAGTCTGTTCACAGCCCATGAGCTACAAGAACCATTTTCAAAGCAACTGATAGGCAGTGTGTGCGTTATGCTTATACAGCACAGCAGAGGTTTTCGTGTTCATCTGAGGTTTGCTGACCTTGCCTGCTTCTCCAATCCCAGTCTGAAACACCGTCCTGCAATCCCTTTCATTATGGCCTCGTCTCTCATCTTTGACCTTAACGAGTCTCTCTGCTGTCTTATCCTTCATGTTTGATGTTCCCTCAGTGTGCATTTTCCCCTCCTCTCCATTCTTGCTGCACTTGGGTTAGCGTCATCCCCCAGGTCTCAGTTCAAATACAACCACCTCCTAGAGGAATCTCATTTAAAACCCAGCCCAGAGGTCCTATAAAATCACCCCATCTCTTTCTTCCGGAACCTTGTCTTGGTCCACAATGCGTTTCTGGATACATATTTACTTATTTGATGCTGTCTGGGAAATCTAGTCTCCAGAGACACACAGTGTGATTTTAACTGCTGAGCCATTTCTGTAGCCTATTTAGTATTGCTATTACTGTAGCATGAGATCATGTGAGATCAACCCCTTTAGACACCTTCGCGCCCCAGCCCTGTAGCATAGAATTATCCATGAGCACGATACTATAGAATTCTAATACTTCATCTCATGTAACTGAACTCTCTATCTGTTGAATGACATCTCCTCTCCTCACCATCCTCCAGCCCCTGGCATCTGCCATTTTGCCTTCTGTTTCTGTCCCAGAGGCACCCATGCAACCTGTGTCCTCCCATGCCTGGCTTATTGCACCTAACATAGTTTTCTCCAAGTTGAACTGCATTGTGTCATGTGGCAAGATTTAAAGAAAGGACTCTGTAGGAAGAATGCTGGGGACTCCACAGAGACTTTGTTTCCCAACCAAGGTCAGAAGATACTCAACTGAAAACAAATGAGATTCAAGGGCCCAGGGTGGCAACAAGTCTTAATGTCCCTTTACTATAAGGGTGCCCTTGGTACTGAGCTTCAGTGCTCTTGCTTTGTACAGTTGTAATCCAACTCTAATAAGAAAACACATATGAGGGGAACTCGAAGGAACCCCGGAGTTGGGGGCAGGGCAGGGCTTTGTCTGTTCCACTGCTGGGAATATTGATTAATGCAGCATCAAGAGGCTATGTGAAGACTTTAGAAAACTGGACACACATGAAACAGATGCTAGCTCATCACTGCCTCCTCCCTGAGGCCTAGAGTGGTGTTGGGTACGCATCAGGTTCTGGATGCTCTGCGGGAACCAATCAGAGAATGAGCCTGGTCCTTAGTTGTCAGTTACGACAGGGACAGAAATCAGGCAGTTTGTTAGGGTCATTGTGGCTAGAATCATTTGCCTTAGCTATGACTAAACAGACACACCGAAAGCACAGAAACAAAACAAAACCTGGCTGGGCAGAGGGTTGGGATGGAGCGTTGTGAAACTGATTGGGATTTAACTGTGGGGTTCAGCGCTGGGAACCTTGTTCAGGATGTTTATTTGACCCTTTCTCATCTCTCCTTGGAACCAATCTATTTCCCAGCAGCACCTCCTGCACATGACTTTTCTCCCATGCTTCACTTACCCCAGACAGACTCCGGGATTAGCTCTGGCGATCCACTCTGTTCAGATGAGGGAGCTCTCCATTTGGTCTGATGAACGTGAGAACACAAGTAAATCAGTCATTCTGAGTCTGTCATTCTCTGCAGACTGTGAGGCAGATGTGGCAGTCGGGACCCCAGTCACTGCCCCTGCTGCCTCTGATGCCTAGGACGGATAGAAGGAGGGGGTCTCCGCAAACTGGTTCAGCCCCGGGGCTGCCCATTTCTGCTATGCAGGTTTTCCAAGCAAAGTAATCTGCAGTGGTCATTTGAGGGGGGTTTCTAATAGACCCAGGCACAAACCAAGGACTGCTATTGGCTGGACATTGAGTCTGTGTTTTCTTTGGGAGGCTGTTGCATAGATGGAGGGAGTAGGGAGCAGGGTCTCAGGAGCCATCTGCCGTAGTCTCTGTCACAGCAGATCTAGATTTGGGTGTCATCTGAGCTATTCCCTCTGAAAGAAAAAGCATCCATTCCCAGGCTCTTTTGTCCCTGGGAATTTAGGAGAGTGACTGGACTACACTGGACACTTTAAGGA
Source organism: Mus caroli (assembly GCF_978045245.1). NCBI lineage: Eukaryota > Metazoa > Chordata > Mammalia > Rodentia > Muridae > Mus > Mus caroli. Next base: position 29,805,203 of record NW_028227261.1, on the reverse strand, counting down.
AGTCCTCTTGATTTCTCTGTTTGAGTCATCTACCTGACACCATGCTGTCTCCAATACTGCCTGCCCTTAACCTATCTCTCTACTGCTACTACATTGAGATATCCCTATGGTAGAAACTTATTCTTCAGTATTCATTGTGCATATCTTGCATGGCAGTAAGACACAAATATGATAGTTTGGTTCAACTGACCTGGACTCAAATTTTGGCCCCTAAGTTCTGTCTGTCCTCCGAACCTCAGTTTCTTCATTTGCAAAATGAGGTTCTTTGCTCTGTTTTCTTATGGCTGCTGTGTAGTTGAAATAATAAGGTTGTGTGTATACAAAAGGACGGCACATTGTAAAATATTCAATAAATGTCAGCTCTCTTTAAAAATCCCATCCAATTATGGTCTCACAAAATGTAAAAACTCGATGCATGCAATGATTATATAGCAAGAGAGCTGGCTCACAGACATGACAGGGAGAGGAGGTGACTACCCTTTCAAGGGGCTAATGTAAAGCAGGCCAAGAGCTCCCTGTGCAATTAGAAAATATGTCATTGTCCACAAATGACATACCCTGTGAGTTGGCTTTCCAACTACAGGCTGGTTTTGCTAGGGTCTGGGAAGGTATTTTCTTATTTCTTTGCACTTCTGTTTCTTCTTTTTTCCACTTTTTTTTATTAATAAATTTAGTATTTCTTTAGTCCAGTCGTTATACCCCTCCCGGTCCACCCTCTGACCATTCCTCATTCCATTCCATTCCTCTTCCCCCGTCTCCCAACCCCCCACCACTTCTGTTTCCTACTTTTGCACTTTGCTTTATGAGACTTGGATGGAGCATCTCACAGCAGCACTCAGAAAGGCTTAGGTATTGCAGTAAGCATTCCTGCTTGCAAAGCCTGAAAGCCCCTCAGGCTGCCATAGATTGGGTAATCTAAAGATCGGGCAAGGTCTACAGAACATGCATAGTGGAGACACCCCCTCCCCCCAGGGGCTGAGTGGGCAGGCTGGAGGTCCAGGCTGAGAGTCCCTGTAGCAGTTTCAAGTCTCTTGTGACCCTTCTCTGATTACCTTGCTTAGCGTTAACTTGATAAGACAGCGAGCCTGACCTACCAATGTTCTTTTAACTTAGAAGGCAAGCATGCTCGGCACAGCCCAAGGTTGAGCGGCTGCCTTGGGATCAGAACTCCTTGCCCCACTGTGGAGAACACAACCGGTGCAGGGTCCTGCTTAGATACTGTGCTTGTTTCTGCAAGTCATGCCTGTCTCTTGTTATCCTTCAGCACATACAGCCTGGAGGAGAGGCGGTATCCAAAAGATGATCCATTTACTTGTTCTTGCGGTGATAGACAATATCTGACAAGGGGTGGCTTAAAGAAGGGTGGACTTAGCTGGGCTCATTTAGTTGAAGATTATAGCCCATCGGGATGAGACATTAGGGCAGGTGTACTTGGGCCATCAGGATGGGGTAGTGTAACTCTCATTATATCAAAACCTATTTTTAATGATGGTTCTTAAATGCTTTAACCTCCCTTGTAAACTAACACCCACCAGAGGTAGTGGAAAAGAAAGGATACTGAGGGTCAAGGAGGGAAGTGGACCTTTATCGAAAGGTTCTTTGGAGCAACTCCCATCTGTGTTGTCTGGAAATTAGCAGTTCAGTCCACAGTTAGAAGTGGCAGCTCAATCCACTCACAAACACTTCATGGATACACCAGCAGTCCAGTTCAGTAGAGTCAGGAGAGCAAACAGGAGTGAGCCACAGTAGCAATACCTAGCAGAGACAGCCAGGCCTCAGCCTTAGCAGGAGTCAGCAAGAGGGACCTAGAGGACCACCAGGAGAAGTTCTTGGCTGTGCCACTGTCAGAGAAGTGAAGATCAGCAAAGACTTTAGACCCGCAAGCCTTGCACAGCTAGCTCTATAAGCAAGCCTAGCTCAGCCTCCAACACTCCATTGAGTCCTTTTATACTCTCTCCAAACATCATGTGTCCTTCACATGTCTTCCCTCAGCATATGTGTCTGTCTCAACTGGCATCACTCTGCCAATCAATCTCAGTCTGCAGATGTGGCAAGAAACTGCAGCACACCACCAGAAGTTTTCTAGTGTGTTTTTCTCCATGGAGACCCAACAAATTCAGCTCAACTACGCAATGTAAGGCAGACCAATACATGTGTGTCCTTAGCAAAGAATCCTTCATCACATGTCCTTTCACGTGCTTGCTTTAGCAGAACATCCTCTCTCCTGGGTCTGCTGCAGTGAAATATTCCTCCACGAGTCTGCCTTAGTCTTTAACACCTGTGTCCACTTTAACAAAACATTTCTTCATATGTTTGCCTCATCCAACACAACTAACTTCCCAAAGAACCCTTAAAGTTTTCACTTCACGGTAGGGATGGGGCAGAGATGTGCTTGCCCATCAGGATCGGGGAGGGAGCAGGGCAGGTGTGCTTGCTTGCATCTCAGCAGATCAGGAAGCAAAACAAGGGTAGAATGTGGGAGCCAGGCTGTGAGCTCCAAAGCCCACCCTCAACACCCATTTCCTCCAGCTAGGCTTTAAGTCCTTAGGGATTCACCACTTCCCAAAATAGTGTCACCGTGACCTTGTGGGAGACATTCTACGTCTACACCGATGGAAACTTGGGATTTTTCAGAGCTGAAAAATAGACAGGAATAGATAGATAAATCCAAATGAATAATGCACAGATAATGAAGGTAACAATGATGGTATCTGGTTTAGAATATTAAAGAAAAGTATTGGACAATAATGGTCTTTACCCTGGAAGAAGACTATTACAGTCTTATTAAATTCCTTAGTTACTTGCCTAGATGCCTTATAGATTTTGTTTATTTTGTACATTAAAATGACAGAATTTCTAAGGTTCTACATACTTTTCATACTATTTGAGGACAATGATTAAATTTGGCGGGGGGGGGGGAGGCAATCAGTCTAGGACATAGAAGGGAGAGAGGCATAGTGGTCTTAGCACTCAGAGGCTGAGACAAGTGAATCTCTGTGAGGTTGAAATCAGCCTGCACTGCACAAGCTTATGACTACCTAAGGCTGCATAGTATGGCCCTGCTGGTAACGAACTGGTAGAACAGAGAAGCCAACATGACAGGTAACCCCAAGAGAAAGCACAGAATACAATGACAGGACACCTCCAACCCCACCAGTGATCCAAGTAAGTGCAAATTGAACAAATGCTCTGCTCAAAATGAAAAGGTTGTCAGAATACGAACAGGTCCCTTCTAGAATTTTCTTTTTACATTGTGTGTCTTCATGTGTTGTGACTGTGTGTGTGATTCCTGTGGGTGATTGTATGTGTGTGTGACTATGAGTGTGTGTGGCTCTGTGTGTGTGTGCACATGAGTTGTGTGCACACACACATGCAAATCAGAGGAGTACTTACAGAAGTCAGTTCTCTTCATCCACCACATGTGTTCCAAAGCTCTTGTTCCAAGGCTGGGCAACAATTGCCATTACTGCTTAAGCCAATTTGCTGACCTAAAACAGCTCATATCTACACTGTGTATAAAACAGAAAGTAACCAAAATCAAACAGAAGATTAAAACACACAGAAGGATAAAAAAATACTCCAACTAGAAATGGAACTGAAGAAGGCTGATTTGGCTCTGTTCGTCTTATCTGATTAAATGGACTAAGACAGAAAGCAGGACTAGCCATAAGAAGGGTCATCACATACTGATAAGAAGATTTGTCATTTCTAAATTTGCATGCATATACAGTACTGCTTCAAAATAAATAAAATGCAATAGATTGAACTGTAAGAAAACTGTATATATCTGACTTTACAATATGGGTTTTAAAGCATGCTTATAATATAGCAATAAATATCTTAAGCAAAAGAAAAGTCAGTAGGAATGTTCATTATATGAAAGTGTGTGTGTGTGTGTTTCTAGAGTTTAATCCAGGCCCTAATACATTAGATGTAAAATTTAAAAGCTTGATCTAAGTGAACTCCATGGCAACAAATAGCTAGTAACATTTTTCTCATGTTAATAAGGAACCATCAAATGAAGTCTAAACAAATTTAAAATAATTTGTACAACATTGGCTGTATTTAACGACCATAATGCAATTAATTTAAAATAGTAACAAATCAATAACTCCAAAAAACATTCATTTCAGGATCAAAACTCAGATTTCTCAATAGCTCATATGTCCCAAAAATAGAATGTAAATTTTAAAGTGCCTAAAACTAACCCATACTGAAAACATCATAAGGCAACCATGTGTCTACAACTAAATAATACTGATTGGAAAATGTGTAGACTGAAATGTTTATATTAACGGAGAAGACTACACATTAATGAAGTAAATTTATTCTGACATAAATAGTAAACACTAAAATAAACCCGTAGTGGTTTCTTTTCTGTTGCTGTGACAAAACACCATGACCACGGCAATTTAGGAAAAAAAAAAAGCATTTAATCAGCTATCTATTTCAGGGCATCAGAAATCATGGTGGTGGAGCAAAGACATGGCAGCAACATCCGCTGAGAAAACACATCCTGAGCCACAAGCAGGGGGCAGAGAAAGACAGCGTGCTGGGAATGGCTAGCGTCTTTAGGAACCTCAGAATCCATCCCCAGTTGCACATCTCTGGCAAAGCCACACCTCCCAATCCTTCTGAAATAGTTCTACCAACTGGGGACCAAGTAGTCAAATCGATGAGCCTCTGGGGGCCATTTTCAGTCAAACCACCACAAGTATGATAAGAGTAAGCAGAAGAACGAGTCATTCAAAGCCTGAGTAAATACAAACAAAGGCATCAGACATAAAGGCTTCAGAACGACTGAACTAACTGCCAAATAGACGGTAAGGTATCTTGAGAGACGTTTAAAGACATTCGATATATAAATGGGTAACATGACAGATGTAACAGAGCAAGAAGCTAATGAGGAATTTTGTTATTAAATTACACTAAACTATATAAATATATATATACATATATATGTATATAAGTTTATATAAAATAAGCTTTTAAATTGCCAAAACTAAACAGCAAGTATAAACAGTTCTATCATGAGGAACACCAAATGTCTTAAGACTGTCCCATATCAGAAACCTAGGACCCAGAAATAAAAGCATATGCATTGCCTTAAACATTTAACAAGCAGGCCATTCCAAGATTACCCTGGGTATTGTGGCTCCTTTTATGGGCTTATTAGCCCTTAACACATGGAGCCAGTAAGAGCAACAAAATAAAAGGAAATCACACTTCTTCATTCATAAATACTGATATAAAATTTTTAAACAAAATAATAGCAAATGACTAATGAGGCAGAATATCAATAAATATAATTTACATCATTAGAGATTAAAGAGAGAAACAGCATGTGATTATCTCAGGAGAGGAGGAAATATATTAAATATAATTCAGCTTTCATTGATCACTTTACTTGAAATCAATTACTGTAAGTGAAGAATAGAAGGAAAGTTCTTTAAACTGATCTAGTGGCTTCAATAACTTCACAGCAGAGAACATGTTAATTTATTTAAATTTGTAGAAATTAAATTTAAAATAAGAACACTTTAAGTGTGTTTTTTTAACAAGTAAAAACTATATTCTAATCCTAAGCAGTTGAATAACACATAAAAAATTAGAAAGTATAACAGAGTCTAAGAGTAAACAAAACCAGCATTATTCTTGGAGGATTTAAAGCAGCTGCGTCCGGTCTTGCTCTCTTGGTTTCCTAGTCCTCTGTGATGTGAGCAGCCTCCTCACCCTAACCCCCAACTCCCACAGCCTGCAGCTGAGTTTCTCCACCTGTCTTCCCTGCCACTATAGACTGCAACTTCCTGAATCCACGAGCTAAAAATAAACCTTTCCTTCTCTAAGTTGCTTCTGTCAAACATTCTGTCACAGCAACACAGAAGTAACTATTATGCAAAGGGACTTGAAGATTTCTGTCAAGGAGGATACCAATGCTTTAGGGAGAAAGATAGATAGATAGATAGATAGATAGATAGATAGATAGATAGATAGATAGATAGATTAGATATATGATAGATAAATAGGTGATAGATATACATAGATGGATGGATAGATATATAAATACATAAATACATAGATGATGGATAGATCAAAGGATCAACACATACATATGTACATACACTTACACACATGCATACAAACTTGCATGCATACATACATGATAGGTAGATGATAGATTGATAGATCATCTATAGATAGGTAGATAGATAGATAGATAGACAGACAGACAAATAGAATTTCAGAGCAAACACCACACTCAAATGCAAGGGAAATGTAAAATAAAACTATGCAGGACAGGGGAAAAATACTAAACTCCAAAAAGATACAAACAAACGGAGAAAGACACGTTTCATAGCCAGGAGAAGGAAAACCGGTAACTCATTGAGTGATGCAATTTCTGTCGCAATTCAATGGGCTTTCTGATGAAATTTGACAAATAAGCTAGAAAATTTACCCAAAAAACAAAGGACATCCCTCAAGGAAGAATTAGTGCAAGGGTTTTCTTGTATCAAAATGTAAAATGTATTACACAGTTCTAGCAATTATGACAATGCTGTTTTATTGAAGGCACAAATCTATGAAAAAACCTGCTGGGACAGACGGATTAGAGTGTCCAGAAACATACCCATAAATAGTTGGGAACTTAATGTATAAATAAATAAGAAAAGAATAAGGCTTTTCTGAAGTGTTCCTCAGAGGAGAGCTAGTGGTGTTAGAGAAGAAAAGTAAACTGTGATATTGTCTCAAATCAGAATGAAAAATCAATTCTAAATATATGAAATACTTCATGTAAAAGAAGTTATATAACTTTTAGAAAAAAATGCAAGAATATCTTTAAGACCTCCTCATAGGAAAGAATTTCTGAAATAAGACTTCAAGAGTTTATCTCAAAGGAAAATATAAATTTGATTTCATTGAAATTAAGACTTTTATTCATTTTGAGAGCCCAGAGAGAAAGAGGGATAACAGCCATAAATAAGGAATGTCTCAGAGGGCTCCTATTTGGCAAGTATACAGTGCAACCACAAATCAATAAGAGGAAAAAAAAATAGAAGAAGAAAATCTAATAGAAAATCAGACAGCAGGTGTGAAAATCCAGCTACCAGACAGATGTGGAAAAAAAAATGGCCCATGCGAGAGAAGCCTGCCCTGCCCCAAAAGAGTTTTTCAAAGCTAATCAAAACAGCACTGGTGTGCATCATTAGGTTATTTATGTAAAGTCTCAGTCTGTTTTTTTTTTTAAATGTAGGTCCATCAATAGCTCTAAACTTCCCCCTTAGAACTACTTTTTTGTACCATATACCAAAAAGTCCAGTATGTAACTCACAGACCAATTGAAATTGAAGGAGAGCCCAGAAATAAACACCTCCATGTGCACTCAGCAGACTCACAACCCAGGTGCCCAATCCGTGCTTTGGAGAAAACTCGGTCTTTTAAACAGTGATGCTGGGTAGACTGAGTGTACACATGCAGGACTTAGAAATTAGCTCTCTACCTCTTGTCTGTATGAAAAAGAGACTCGAAATGGATGGAAGGCCTTCAAGCTGAGACCTGAAGCTTGGAGATTGCTAGAGGGGAGGTGGGGGGAAACCCTTCACTCTAGGAGCAGAGACAAGGGCTTTCTGACTAGGGTCTCAATGGTCCAGGAAATGCAAACTGGGACTGACAAATGGGACACCGTCAAATACAAACACGTCTGCACAGCAGAGGAAATGAGATGGGAGGCAGCCTCCCCCAGGGATTCATGTGTCAGGGGATTAATATCCGGAATATTTAAACAACTCAAAATAGAAAACAGCATAAACAGGCAAATGAAGTGAAGACTTGTCAAAAGAAGAAACCCAATAGCTCCTAAAGATCCATAAAAATGTTTGACATCTTTAGTTAGAAGGGGAAAAGAAATCAAAATGACATGGAAATTCCTTCTCTCCTGAGTTGGAATAATTATCACCAAGAAAAAAAATGTGATTAAAGATTAAGGGGGAAAGAAGGGCTTATATATCTCTAATGGGAATGTAAATTAATGTAGCCACTATGTAAACCAGCATGAAGGTTCTTGTGAAAGTTAAAAACAGAATTGTCACATGACCCAACCATACCACAGCCGGGGATGACACACAAAGGTAGCTAAGTCTCCGTATCCCAGAGACACCTGCTGGTCCAGGTTTGTTGCAGAAATGTTGGTCACAGTTCGTCAAGTTACAGAAACAGTTTAATAGGCAAATGGTTACAGAAAATGTGGTGTGTGTGGGGGTGTGTGTGTGCTGGCGCAAGTGTATAATTGTATACCACGCACACAGTATATGTGAAATATTACTCAGACAGTAAGAAGGGTGAAATTGGCCTAGGATCGTCTCTCAGTGGAGGAGCGCTTGTGCAGCAGAAGCAAAGCCGTATGTTTGATACCCAGCCCTAAAACTAAAAGTCAGAGAAGCATGAAATTGTGTTGTTTTCAGGAAGACAGACAAAAATTGGAGATCATCTTGTTAAGCAAAATAAGCCAGACTCAGAAAGCAAGCATCACATATCTTCTCTTGTGTGAGGAACCTAACACATAGAGAACAGACATGAAGGCACACTCCTGGGGATGAAGGGGACCAGTGGGAGACAGCGAGGGGACAACCTAGTGTGCCAGGGATGGCGTGATACAGACACACAAAAATGCCATCCTGAAACTCATTATTCTGTGCAATTATGAATTTAAAAACCAACAGTGAGATACATTACGCTGTAAGACTGTCAGCACAGACGCTAATTCCCTTAAAAGGCAAGTCTATTGAGATAAAAATTAATAGCAATGTATTATGAGTTTTTAAGATATACAAGAAGGAAATGTGCTGTAACAATGGTGCTGTTGATGGGAGAATAGAGAGCAGAGCACAGTTTGTGTTACTTGCTATGAGCTCATATTATTATTATTATTTTTTTAACATCAGTTGCCATGGCTGCCTCAGCAAAGTGTCACAAACTGGATAGTTGAACAGAAATGCACTGTCCTTTAGAGGTGAGACGGTCTTATATAAGGGTCTGTTTACACCTATGTATCCCAGGCTGGCACAGACCCACCAGCCTCTTGTACCAGGCTCCCAGGGGCTGGAGTTATGATGTCACTACTGCAAAGATAATAATAAATCTTCACCTGTATGTCTATATTGTGTTTTCCTTGCGGTTGTGTGCTCGTTACCTCGGGTTGGAATATTCCCTCCTGAGGGGGAAGGGAGGTTGGTGAGATTCCCCATAAAGGAGACTCAGAGGGGCCCTACCTGAGGTTCTAGAAGCAGTAGACAGCTTCGGGGAGATAGGAGACTCTCCCACAGTGTCGCTAACTGAAAGTTATCTAGAGGACTCCAGTAACAAAACTTCTTCCCTGAGTTGTCACACAAGGAGGGGTCTGACTTTTCAGCGACGATGCTCCCTGATCACCTGTGTTCTGTGGGTCACTCCAATAAACTCATAGGTCCACCTCGCTGGGTTTAGATGGAACCTTTCCTTGGTCTGTCATTGCTGTCTTATTTGAGATGAACAGAAATAATCTCCCCAATGCAACCCGTAGTTCACATCGATATCCAGTCTCTCTTCCTGGTAAAGACAACAGGCATATCAACTCAGGAGCACACTGTTCTCTGGGAGTCCATCCTCACCTATTAGTTACATCTGCAGTAACCTGATTTTCCCAAGTTCAGATGCTAGCCTGCAAGATTTTAGCGTTCCAATTAGTACATGTTAACAGGTGGCAGAAAATCGTGTAAGTCAGCATATGACCAACCTTCCATCCTCTGGGCCCCAAAATCCATCTCCTACATCATAAGCAAAATGCATTGCAGCCAATCCCAGCATCCCCCTGCTCCACCCCGATGTCTTGAGCCATTCCAGCACCAACTCGGAATCTAAAATATCACCTAAATATCATCTGCGTCAGACACGGGAGTGAGTAGCGTGCAGTTTTCCTGGGGATCACTTCCTTCCCATCTGTGAACCTGTTAGCTTTTCCTAAAGCGCAGCACTGACGAAGGCACGGTCTAGACATCCACCGCACAGCACACGGGGGCAGCTGGAAGGTGCCATACAGCCCCTGAGGGAATCCAAAGGCTACAGGGGAAATACCATCAAATTGTACGGCTCTTGCCCAGTTTCTGTGGGTTTTCTGGTCATCCCTTTAGGAGCATGGGTCAGGAAACAAAAGGCCTGTTCTGTTGATTCTGAGCAGGTGCTTTGTGGCAGCGACTGACCCCCTGGCTTCTCCTCGTGGCTCTCCTAGCAACATCCCCCCTTCCTTCTTCTCAGCCAGTGCCTGCTCCTTTCCACTCAAGCCAGAAGTGTTGGCCTCCCATGAAAGTCACGGTGGGACCAAGCCATCGCAAGAGGTCTTCACACACCTTTCCTGAATAATCATTTCTCATCCTTGGTCCCTGAACTATGAAGATGGTTTGATTGAGTCTCTGGGTTGCACGGTATTGTGGGATGCTATCCTGCAAGCAGTATAACCATTCCCATCTTCATCAGAGTAGTTGCAGCCCCCCTAAATGTGACCCTAAGATTGGGGCTGGTGATCCTCCCCTCATAGAAGAAAGAGGTTGAGGAGAAAGTCATTAGGCACCTACCTGCCTGAGATCCTAGCCACTCTCTTGTGTGCCTCGCAATGGTCTGTAACTCTGCCCCAGTCTGGTCTCAGGAAGCACCACTGTAAGGGAGTGTTTTCAGTGATGCAGCTCTTGGAGCTGGGGGGCAGGGAGAAAAGGCTCTAACTCAAGCTGTAAATAACTCCTCACCCCTGTTCTTCTAAATGTGCCTAATAAACACACTGTTTCCTCAAGCCAGACTTGGGAGAGACTGTAACTTTGGTCAGCCATAGATCTCCTGGCTGGGGTAAACAGACATCTGTTCCCATTACCCCCGGAAAAGTTGCACAACACATGCTGACCTTCTTTAGCAAGGAGTTGCCCGGCTGCAGCCATGGCCAAATTCCCAGAGCACACACAGCCTGCAGAGGCTGACTCTTCTACTGTGTCAAGGGCTGCTCGCTTTTTACTTCATAGTCCTGCTTTAATTTATCTTTCCGTTCCCAGCGAGGACTCAGCAGTCCATGCCTTTAATGCTTTGTGTAGAAATCTTCCCCAATAAACACTCACACAGACACTCTCTTTCCAGCTCACGGGAAACAATGTTCCCCTTCCTTCCTCCTTTCTCGCTGATGAAACTCCACCAGGTGCTTAGGGTAGGCAAGGTTCCATAGATCCGTGTGTTTAAATACTTGATCCACGGGGAGCAGCATTATTAGGAGGTGTGGCCCTGATGGAGGATGTGTGTCACTGTAGAGATGGGCCTTGTGGTCTCTTATGCTCAGGCTTTGCCCGGTGTGACATACAAGTCCTCTTTCACTGCATGCTGATCAAGATGTAGAACTCTCAGCCCCTCCTCCAGCACCATGTCTGCCTGCATGCTGCCATACTCCCCGCCATGATGATGACAGACTAAACCTCTGAAACTGTAAGCCAGCCCTAATTAAATGCTTTCCCTTATAAGAGCGGCCATGTTCACAGAGTCTCTTCATAGCAATGAAACCCTAACTAAGACACACACCGTTCACAGGCAGGTTTCTAGGAATATGCTCTTCAATGTATACCTGTATCTTCTAAATTAGCAGACAATGCTTTCTGTACTATGCACCTCTTTTCTTTCTGAGCCTTCACCAGAATCCCCTTTAACACCTATATTTGTACTCATAGTTTGGGGTCATTGAGGTTCTGATTTAGTTCATAACTTGGCTCAAGGGATCAAATACTATGAATGACTTTAAACTGCCTTAGTAGGCTAGAGGAACATAATATAATAGCAAGGTATAGACTAAAGAATAAGTAAAAAGAAAGGTAAGAATATGATTGATAAAGCAATGCAGAGGTGGATGGATTATAAGGTATGGAAGAGGGGAGGGAGAGATGGTATGGATAGAGGAGGAGAAAAAAATGGAGAAAGAGACAAAGGAGGAAATGGAAGAGAAGAAGATGGTGGAAGAGTGAGAAAGAGGAGGACATAGAGGAGGGGGACATGGAGGAGGGGGACATGGAAGAGGGGGACATGGAAGAGAGGGACATGGAAGAGGGGGACATGGAGGAGGGGGACATGGAAGAGGGGGACATGGAAGAGGGGGACATGGAGGAGGGGGACATGGAAGAGGGGGACATGGAAGAGGGGGACATGGAGGAGGGGGACATGGAAGAGGGGGACATGGAAGAGGGGGACATGGAAGAGAGGGACATGGAAGAGGGGGACATGGAGGAGGGGGACATGGAGGAGGGGGACATGGAGGAGGAAGACATGGAGGAAGGGGACAAGGAGGAGGGGGACATGGAAGAGGGGGACATGGAAGAGGGGAACATGGAAGAGAGGGACATGGAAGAGGGGGACATGGAGGAGGGGAACATGGAAGAGGGGGACATGGAAGAGGGGGACATGGAGGAGGGGGACATGGAAGAGGGGGACATGGAGGAGGGGGACATGGAGGAGGAAGACATGGAGGAAGGGGACATGGAGGAGGGGGACATGGAGGAGGGGGACATGGAGGAGGAAGACATGGAGGAAGGGGACAAGGAGGAGGGGGACATGGAAGAGGGGGACATGGAAGAGAGGGACATGGAAGAGGGGGACATGGAGGAGGGGGACATGGAAGAGGGGGACATGGAAGAGGGGGACATGGAGGAGGGGGACATGGAAGAGGGGGACATGGAGGAGGGGGACATGGAGGAGGAAGACATGGAGGAAGGGGACATGGAGGAGGGGGACATGGAAGAAGGGGACATGGAAGAGAGGGACATGGAAGAGGGGGACATGGAGGAGGGGGACATGGAAGAGGGGGACATGGAAGAGGGGGACATGGAGGAGGGGGACATGGAAGAGGGGGACATGGAAGAGGGGGACATGGAAGAGAGGGACATGGAAGAGGGGGACATGGAGGAGGGGGACATGGAGGAGGGGGACATGGAGGAGGGGGACATGGAGGAGGGGGACATGGAGGAGGGGGACATGGAGGAGGAAGACATGGAGGAAGGGGACATGGAGGAGGGGAACATGGAGGAGGATGAGATGGAGGATGAGGGAGACATGGAGAAGAAGAGACAAGTTGGAAGAAGCAGCCTGGTGTCAGTAGAAAACTAATTACCAGGTTGCAAATAGAAACCTCACCACACTGATAATTACATTATGTGTAAATATTGTCAGCACTCCAATTAAGAGAGGCCGTGGGGCTATATTTATAAAGCAAAGATCAACTGTATACAACATGTACTATAAAAAAAACATTATTTAAATATAATGACACAGGTAGGCTAACACACAAACACTAACCACAGAAAGCCTGGTTTAATTGTACTGACATTAGACTAAGTACTAAGAACCAAGAGGATTATCGCATCAAGATAGAAGTTTTGTTCATCGAAGACGCATCAAAGATGCACCGGAGATGCATTATATGTGTGGACTAACAATAATAGAATTTTAAGGCACATAAAGGCTTAGGGGAGCCAGAAGGGAAACAGACAAAGTCAGAGTCAGGACCACAGGTTGTCACTCAATACAAAGTCAGTAAGAGGTAAAAGGCAATCTGGGTAGAGAACACCTGACCCATTAAACACTGAGAATAAACTGGCACTGTAACATACTACTCCAATACCAGTAGACATGTGCCATTCACTAAGACAGGCCTGAACCTGGGTCATTAATCTTCATTAATCTAAAAAAAAAAAAAAAAAAAAAGAAAAAAATTGAGATCCTAAAGGGTGACTCTCAGAATTCAGTGAAATTAAATTGGAAATCACTCCCAAGAGAAAAAAAATTCCTATATATTTAGAAACTGAACCAGTTTTTCCTATCTCATACCAGAGGAAAAGAATCCCAAGGAGATGTGGAAAATACTCAGAGTTAAATAAACCCAAAAGGAAAGCAGCTCCAAACCTGCGCACTGCTGCTCGTGCTGGCGTAAGAACAGAGGGCGCCAGGAAGGCAGAGCTTCTGTCCTCATAGCTAATGAAGAACTGGCTAATATCAGGTATCTGGGCTTCTGCCTCAAGAACATACAAGAAGGAAGATATATATATATATATATATATATATATATATATAATGCAGTTCTGATATCTTTAGATGATATACAAGGTAGCCCATTTTAATAAGATATAGTGAGGTAATTCTTATTAGAATCTGATTTCTTTTTTTATTTTGTTTTTTTAATTAGGTATTTATTTCATTTACATTTCCAATGCTATCCCAAAAGTCCTGCACCTGCTCCCCCACCCACTCCCCCAACAACTCACTTCCACTTCTTGGCCCTGGCGTTCCCCTGTACTGAGGCAGATAAAGTTTGCACGACCAATGGGCCTCTCTTTCCATTGATGGCCGACTAGGCCATCGTCTGCTACATATGCAACTAGAGACACAAGCTCTGGGGGTACTGGTTAGTTCATATTGTTGTTCCACCTATAGGGTTGCAGACCCCTTCAGCTCCTTGGGTACTTTCTCTAGCTCCTCCATTGGGGGCCCTGTGATCCACCCAATAGCTGACTGTGAGCATCCACTTCTGTGTTTGCTAGGCCCCGGCATAGTCTCACAGAGACAGCTATATCTGGGTCCTTTCAGCAAAATCTTGCTAGTGTATGCAATGGTGTCAGCGTTTGGAGGCTGATTATGGGATGGATCCCCGGATATGGCAGTCTCTAGGTGGTCCATCCTTTCGTCTCAGCACCAAACTGTGTTTCTGTAACTCCTTCCATGGGTGTTTTGTTCCCAATTCTAAGAAGGGGCAAAGTGTCCACACTTTGGTCTTCGTTCTTCTTGAGTTTCATGTGTTTATCAAATTGTATCTTATATCTTGGGTATTCTAAGTTTCTGGGCTAATATCCACTTATCAGTGAGTAGATATTATGTGAAGCTATTTAAAGCCAAAGGAAGTAAAAGAAAAAAATGATTTTAAAAAAAAGAAATTAATAAACTCAAAAATGGACCAAAATGAGAAAATGAATGAAATAGAAACCCTTTTATTTTGAACAGAACAAACACAGTTTAATTAAAAAATCTCTAATGAGTGGATTTGATCAGCATATGGAGAAATATATATATATATATTATGTGTGTATATATATACATATATATACACATATAGATTAAATCTAATTTTGTGGATATATGCTTGTTTGTATATATGAGTGTGGGTCACATGTATGTGCATGGGCATGCATGTGTGGATAACAGAGGTCAGTTTGCATGTCATCCCTCAGGAACTGACCATCTTTCTTTATGAAACAAGGTCTCTCACTTATATCTGGAATGCTTGAATTCAACTAGCCTGACCAGTTCTGCCTCATGGACACAAAGTTCCCACCTCCTTGGTGCTGGGATTGTCAACACACACCACCACTCCTGAATTTGTTTGGGTTCTGGGAATTGAACTTGAGTCTTGATGCTGGTGTGGCATGAATGAACCGTAGTCCCAACCCAGAAATGAATTCTTAAGTCTGGAAGTCATGTGTCTATAAAATTCTTCCTTCCTTCCTTCCTTCCTTTAAATTGTTTTACTTCTTTTAGGAGGATCACAAGAGGGTGACACAGAAGGACTAGGAAGGGATTGTAATCAGGATGCATGATATGAAACTGCCAGAGAGTCAATAAAAATGTTATGTGAAAAAAAATACCTAAAGAAAAACAAGCACAACCCAAGTTTCATACAAAATCTTACAGATAACACAAGTGGGAGAATACAAATGACAAATAATTTGTAAGTGCAGAATTTCTATGACGGCCAATCTAGATACAAAGAAAACCATCTACAGTCTACTGTCTACTATCCTCTGTGAACATAGGCACAAAATTCCTAACTACATGCTAGCAAATTGAATTCAGCACGATACAAAGAGATAACACATTCTAACTAATTGGAAAGGCAATATTATTTAACCTTCAAAAATCAATCAATGTAACCTAGCAAAGTAGCAGAATAAAGAGAGAAAAGAGCCTATGATCATTTCAATAGAGGCAGAGAAAGCATCTGAAACCTATTCATGATATAATCCCTCAGCCGAGTGGGGATAAAAGGGAACTTTTCTCAACCCGATAATGGACATCTCAAAAAGAAACACCAAAGCTAGCATTATACTTAATGGTGAAAGACTAAATGCTTTGCCCCCTAAATTCAGAGCAAGACAAAGAAGCCTGTTCATAACTCTTTTATTCAACAGCGTACTTGATGTCCCAGGCAGCACAAAACAACAAGACAAAGATACCCAAAGGCAGAAGTTGACACCATCTCCATGGAGAAAATTCTAACCAATGTACAAAGAGGGGCACTAGTACTGATAAGTGGGCCTGTAAAGGCCAATAGGCAACATGGGCTACAGTAATGCAAAGTGCACGTATTTAATTGGAACAGGAAATTCATCTGCTGATAATAGCACTGAAGAACATGAAACACTTGAGAGTAGATTCAGTGAAGTAAGTTCCAGACTGATTGCAACAAAAGCAAAAAGGCAGAAGAATGAAGAGATGCATCATACTTAGGAATATGGGAGCGATATTACGATGTCTATCAAATGTCTCCACTGGTTTATAGACTCTATGCAGTCAACAAGCCAAGACTTGGCAGCTTCCCTACAGATGTTGAAAAGATGTTTCTAAAGTTTAGGTGAAGCACCAAAGGCATAGCACATAAGCCAGGCCTGGTGGCACACACGAGCCATTCCATCAGGCACTCAGCAAGTGAAGGCAGGAGGATCAAGGGTTCAAGGGTCATCCTTGGCTACATAGCGAGTTCCAGGCTAACCTGGTCTATGTGAGACATTGTCTGAAACAAACATACAAACAAACAAGTGAACAAACAAACTAAACTAAACTAAAAAATGAATATGTTATAGAGAGCAAAGACTATTTGGATAAGAAGAAGAAAATGCACGATCTACACTCTGAATTAAGGGTCTGACCTCATGGCTAAAGCTGAAAGCAAAAAGACAGGGTCACATCAGCACAAGACTAGACATACAAACTGATGCAACCTGGATGGAGATGGACTCATTTCCATTAGCCAGATTGTATATCAGTACAAAGGTACCAAACAGGTATGTAGCATTTTATTGCACATCATAAATACTGTAGCTTTTTAAAAGCTACATATTTGTTTCAGCCTTGTATTGGGTACATCTGAGCGTGATTTTTCCCCCAGCAGCATACATTCATGTATCTGTCACATTTTGATAGTTTTAACTTGTATTAGTTACTTTTATATTACTCTAAAAAGACACCATGACCAAGACAACTTACAGAAGAGTTTAATGGGGACTTAAAGGTCCAGAAGGATAGTAGCTGTGACCATCATAATGAGGACCGTGGCATCAGGTAGCCATGAATGGCACTGGAGCAGCAGCTGAGGGCTTACATTCTTATCTACACGTAAGAAGCTGAGAGTGCACACTGGGAATGGCAAAGCCTATGCTCAATGACACACTTCCTGCAATTAGGCCACACCTCTGGCCCTTCCCAAACAGTTCCACAAAGTGGGAACCAAATATCCAAATATGTGAGTCTCTGGGAGCCATTCTCATCCACACCACCACAAAAGCTTCAAACTTCACATTAGTGCTCTGTGATCTTTGCTATCATTATTGGAGGTTTTTTAGAGTCACTCGGAGCCATGCCAATGTGAGTGTTCTGACTCTGCTAGATTGTTCTCCTATCTACATCCCCTCAAGTTGCCTTGTTCTCTGAAACACAGCCATATGCAAGTTGAGCAAAACAGTAAACTTCCAGTGGCACTGAGTATCCAAGGAAAAAGGTTTTATACAGCTCTCACTTCAAATGAGAGTCTGGAAATAATTCGTCTGAACAAGGATGATGGGTTAGAAGGCAAGAGGAGCTCAAGCTGAGCTTTGGGCACCAAAAGTAGCCAAGCTGGGAGTACACACACACACACACACACACACACACACACACACACACACACACACACACACACTGTATTTTGAGTCTCTTCGCCATCTGCTGTTTTCTCCTGTCCCTCTCCTCCTACTGAACCCCTTCTTTTCCCCAACTACTCTTCCCTTGGCCTTTGTGCCTTTTGTCTGTGTTAGACAGAGTTTAATTAGAGTTACCTGCATGAGTGTGGTAGGGGTTTTTGACTGGAGCATGAGCAGTGGCGACACTGCTCAAGAAATTGTCTCCCTTCCCCCAAGACACTATTAACTGACAGCCTCATGATCATCTCTCTCATCCACGAGAAGCTGATGGTCTCCATCTTGTGCAGGTCTTGTGAAGTGGGTGCTACAGCCATGCTGTGCCTATAGGCAGGGTCCCACAACTCTCATCCCCACGTTCTAACTCTTACATTCTTTTTATCCCTTTTTCCTGATGTTCCCTAGGTCTTGAAGCTGTCCCATGGAGGGTTTTGGTGGTCTGCGTAGATGATTAACCCCACTACAAGAGTCCTTAAGCTAAGTGTAACGTACAGCAAGACAGAAGTCTTCTTCAAGTCTAGAAATGCTGAGAGGTGAGAAAGCTGCAGAAGATGAGCTTGTCTGTCAGAGGTCAGGTCATGCGTGTGGTGCAAGGAGCGAAGCTATACAATGAAGAAACAAGAGCTGGCCTGGAAGATGCTGTGAATTTGCCTGAGACCACTGTGGAAAGTGGATACGCTAAGCACCAGACTCCAGGTGGCCAAGAAAACAGCTTATACTGAAGATAGCAACATCTGAGACTCCCACAGATAGAGGAAAGTCATCCCCTAGCTTCAAGGTCTCAGAAACAGACTAATTCTTGCTAAGGACTAGTGATGGCTGGTGACTATAAGTTGAAATCTGTGCTCATTTACCTTTAGAATCATATTAAATTTGCTGAGATTATGCCTTATACAGATGGAACAAAAACTCAGGGTGATAGCACACCTAATGTATGGCATGGTTACTGAATATTTTAAGCCTACAGTTGAGACCCACTGGTCAGAGCAAAAGCGACTCATTTCAAAATACCACTGCTCATCGACAATGCACCTGGTCACCCAAGAGCTCTGATGGGGATGTACAATGAGATTAATGTCGCTTTCATCCCTGCAGGCACAATATCCATTGTGTACCCCATGGATCAAGGAGTAATATTGACTTTCAAGTCTTATTACTTGAGAAATACATTTTGTATGGCTGCCACCCCTGTGGGTGGTGATTTCTCAGATGGATCCAGCAACACACACTGAAAATCTTTTGGAAAGAATTTGCCATCCTCGACGCCGTTATCAACATGGCATCGGGGGTGGAAGTCAAAATACCAACACTAACAACAGGCATTTGAAAGGAAGTTGATTCCAGTTCCCGTGGATCAGTAGCATGGGTCCGGGAATTCAATGGCGACAGTAAATGTGAGTGAGGTACAAATATCAGGAAAAACCAGAAGTGGAGCCTGAAGATGTGCCTGAATTCCTACAAGCTCATCACCAAACACAAATAAATGAGCTTCTCTTTTTGTTCTTTAAAGATGTTTTATTAAGCTTACTCTGCACATCAGGGTATGAACTTGGATAATCACAGTGGGAATGAATATGGAAGTTCCTCGAAAATCTAAAACCAGAACTTCCATTTGATCCAGCTTAATAACCCTTGGGCATACACTTAAGGAACTCTGTATTCCACTACACAGACAGCTATGACCGCATTTATCACTGCCCTATCCAATAGCAAGGAACTAGAAGGGACCCAGATGTCTGTCAACAGAAGTGATCATGAAAACGTGCCATACATACTCAAGGCCTTTCATACCATTTGTGGCGTTTGTGATGAGACCTGGGTGTATGTATTTTTTTTCTTTTGGTTGTATTCTGAGGTAAATAATGGGTTAGAACCCAGAATGTACAGCCTGGGCTGGGCCTGGAGGTTGTCTATGGCACACTCAGCTAAGGAAGGGTCTGACACACTCAGCAAGCTCCATGGAATTTTGTTGGGCTGTTAAGGAAAAAATGAAATTATGACTTTTTTTTTCAGGAAAATGAGTCGAAGTGGTTAAGTATTTTATTAGGTGAGGGTCCTAGTCTCAGAAACAGCAAAAATCACATGTTCTCTTTTCTGTATAGATTCTTTCTTTAAATGCTTGTGTATATGCAAATTAGGGATGTGAGAGTGGGTGCAGACTATGGAACTCCAAGGCAGCTTCTACTTCTTGGGGCTGAGCAAAGAGGACGGTGTCTAGAGATGGAAGCTGCACCTGGAGGAGATGCTGTGAACACCATGGGGACGATGACAAATGGTTTAGTGCACTACACACTTCACTGACGAATCAGTGGCCGAGTCTGAGAGAATGGGTTCTAGTTCCCCTGTAAATAATGTGCCAGAGAAAAGCACCATGCACTGCAGAGAGGGCTTTCATGAAGGAAAGAGTCCATCCATACACTAAACTACACTGTTGTCTTATTGTAAGAAGCTGCAATGGCCACCACGACCCTAACCCATGAGCAACCATCAACTCGTAGCCCAGTTCCTCTGCTTGAGAAAATGGTGTGACTTACTGCTACTTTGGGGGGTTCTTTGTATTAATTGGCCATTAAGTGTTTTAAAACAAGGAATCTTGGAGATGTAATGCTACTGCCCAGTTAACAGACCACAGGATGGCATGAAGATAATAACCTTTGTGAACTGGAAGACTGGGGAAAACACCCACATTACTCAAGGACTAGGGATGAAGCTCAGTGACAGAGCCCTCACCTACCATGCTCAGGGCCCTGGGGGCAACCCCAAAGACTGAAAAAATCATGTCACTTACTTTAGTTTGGTAGTTGAAAAGTATTTCCAATCATCTGCAAGGCATGTCTGCATTAGTCTTCCATTGGTGGCATTGATGTGTTAACAAGTTGCCACCAACTCAGTGGCTTACACCATACAAATTTACTACGTAGCAGGCCAATACATGTCACAGGCCAAGCTAAGGTCACAGTGTCAGTGAGGCTGTGATCTTTTTAAAGACTCCAAGCACCCATCTGTTCCTTCCCCTTTTCTAACTACTGGAGGTTGACTGAAACTCTTGGAGTGTGGTTTGTGTATCCTTCTGCCTTCAAATTCAACAACAGTGGATAACTAGACTTCATACCACATCACACCATCTTCTTTTTTTCTGTATGTGTGTATGTGGTATGTGTTTGCATGTGTGTGTACATGTGGGTGTGTGTATATGTGTGGTGTCTGTATGTGTCTGTGTGTGGTATGTCTGTGTGTGTGCTGTATATGTGGTGTGTGTATTGTATATGTGGTGTGTGTATTGTATATGTGGTGTGTGTGTGTGTTGTATATGTGGTGTGTGTGTGCGTGTGTGTGTGTGTGTGGTATGTGTGTGGTGTGTATGGTATGTGTGTGGTGTGTTTGTGTGTAAGTATGTGTGTGTGGGTGCACACCTGTGTGTAGAGGCCAGAGGTTGATAGTGAGCATTTTCCACATTGTATAGCAAGCATTTTTCCCACTGAGTCATCTCCCCAGCCCTTAGGTAATTTCTATTCTGCTTTCTTCTTTGTGTATTAAGGGTTGGTCCAACCCAGACCATCCAGGATAACCTCCCCATCTGAAGATTAGGATATTAACACTCATAAACCGATCTCTAGCTTTAATTCACCTGTGCCATGCCATCTTCTATACCACCCGTGTACTGGGGACAATTCTGTGGGGGGGAACTAAAACCTTCCCATCAACTGATACTGATATAACTGAATATCCTATGCAAAGATGAATCCTGGTCATTTACCCCAGACACGAAATATCTTTGAAAAAGATCATATATTGAAATATAAAAGATGAAAGAGACTTCTACAAATCTGCATGACCTAAAAGAAAGGTGAAGACATCTCAGTACACAGAGGGCAAAATCTAAAAAAGAAAAACATGGTAGATCAGTCTGTGTCTGAGTGAGAATCTTTGATCTTTGGAAGACACCCCCCCCCCTTTTCTTTTCTCCCAGACTGGGAGAAAATATCCACATCATGAAATTGATGTGTGATTTGTATCTAGAACATATAATGCCTTTGACTTAGAAATAGGGAAGCAGACATACTCATTAGAAATGGGAAAATCTGGGCTACGGAGATGGCTCAGTGGGTACGAGTACTTATAAGCAAGCATAAGAGCTTGAGTTCAAATCCCCAGCACCTACTCCAAAAACCAGACATGGCCATGAGTGCTTAAAACCCCAGTGCTGTGGGAAGGGAGAGAGAAGAAGACTGCTGGGATTTGCTGGTCACCAGCCTAGCTTCAGGTTCAGTGAGAAAGCTGGAAAAAATGGGGGATTACAGAGCCAGACACCTGGCACCTCCTCTGGCCTCATGTGCACACATGGACAGGCAACCATATACATACGTGTACATGTATCACACATGCAGAGAGAGAGACAGAGACAGAGAGACAGACAGAGAGACAAGAGACAGAGAAGTAGAGAGAGAGAGAGGAAGCGACACAGACAGAGGCAGAAACAGACAGACAAAGACAAGAAAGACAGAAAAGAAAACAGGCAAACTGAATAAATAATTCTCCCAAGATGATACATGAAGAAAAACCAAATACATGAAAGGATGTTTCAACATAGTTAGTCTTCAGGAAAACGAATATGAAAATCATAGAAATGTCCACACCCAGCCAAATGGCTACAGTTAGCAAGACTGACAATACCTAGTGCTGGCAAGGCTCTAAAACAACTGGAGCCCCATTGATTCCTGGGGAGAATGGAAGAGCATAGCGTGTTACAGCTCCCTGGAAGACAGTTGAGAGATTTCTTACAGTGTTAAGCCTTTTTTTTTTAGCCAGCAATTGCACTTGCAGGTGTTTCCCGAAGAGATGTGAACACGTTTGTCCACACGAAGGCTGGCATTGAGATGTTCACTGCAGCTTCGTGTGTATTACCCATCAAGTCCAAACAACCCGAGAACCTGCTTTCAAGAAACTTGTAGTGCATTTGCATAATGGAATATGATGTAATAGTGAACATAAATGAATACTAAGTGCACTAATATAGAGAAATCTCATAAACATAATATTGATTGAAATCACTACATATATCAAATTCACAAACATCTCCATCATATGTGTTTGTGCATGTAGGAAAACTATGAAGAAGATAAGGCAGTGGGCAACATGGCACGCAGTACCATGGGGTTTACTGGAAGGGTTAGGTAGGAATATGAATTTTGGGTGGGGCATGCTGAAAGAGTGAGAAATGTTGCCAACTCTCTATTTCCCACCCTGTCTTGTGGGGCTTAAGTTTGTATTCTATTTTCGAAACATCACCCTAACTCCTTTCTTTATCAATATAGTATTTGTATTTAAAGATCTGAAGTATTGGTGACCCCTTCATTTGACCTCTGAGACCCCCAAACTTCTGGGCACTAGCCCAGAGGAGGAAACAGGCTTTAGCCACTGGCGACAAATGGAAATGGAATGCATTTGGGGCCCTGGGTGGCTTAGCAGCTTGCTGGAACATGGCCTTCAGCATGTTCTCTCCATCCTCCATGGACACTGTTGACAGGAGGCTTCAGAGCAGACCCTCCACCGTGGAGGAGTTTCTCTATTCTAGAAGCAGCACTGGGTGCTTAGTGCTGGCTTCCAGCAAAAGCTCATTGCATACAGGACATCAGGGACTCCAGGGTCAGGCACACAGATGAAGAAGGGTTAAGCCTTGGGGGTCCCTTCTTTATCCACAAGTAGAATAGGAGGGCAGTCTGATGGACAAGGCAGGAGCATCAATTTCCCTGGGATGATGTCGTCTGCCACCAGCGCTCCTGGCAGCGCCTTTCCGGGACTGCATTAAAATGTACCTTCTTTTCTTCACCAAATAGCAGGCTGTCTGGCATTAGCACATCTACACAGAGGAGACCAACTCTCTTCAGAAACCATTCCTTATTCACTCATTAGCCCCAGCATTTATGAAGTGCTTACTAATTGCAGGTGCTGTTTTGTTGGGTATGACACAGAGGCATAAAACAGTCTAGGGAATTTTTGCATAAGAAGCTTTGAAAGGGAGAAGAAAAATATATTAACATGTAATTACCACCCATTAACTTTGGTGCTGGCTGGGTTGTGTATGGGGGAAGAGAGGAGAGAGCTGCTGGGCTCATCAGGAGGCAGCATCTGAGATGGGGCTGGGGAGAGGCAAGAGCTTGATGCTCTCGGAAGCTGAAGAAGGCACGGGGTTTCCGGGCTGAAGCAAAGAGACTGTTGCATAGGAAACTGCCGGTTAGGATATGGGACTATTCAGAGTCAGGTTTGGTGGTGCACACCTCTAATCCCAAGACTTGGGAGGCAGAGGCAGGAGAATCGTTGCGGGTTCTAGATCAGTTTGCTCTATCTAATAGTTTCCCACCTATCCAGGGCCATAGAGTAGACCCTGTCTCAAAACAAGTGACAATAACAAAGGTTAGAATTTAAGCTCTGGGATGATCATGCTAGCTCTGAGTCCCTGAAGACCTGAGGTTAGGAAAGGAGCCCTTAAATTGTTATGTTCACTAAGTGTTGAGCTAAAAATATTGCATTATGCAGCCTATTTTAAAAGCTAAATAAATATTGCCATGATTTCTTAAAATTTAGTGTCATTTAAGAGCTGTGCTATTTTGGGGCATCATGCATTTTCTCAACCTGCAGCCACTAAATAGATGCTGCCAACGTGGATTCAAGTTACAGGACGTGTCTAGACATATTGATGTGTTAAAAGAAGGGGTGATGGGCCTCCCATTGGCTGAGGCAAAGAGGGAAAGAAGGCAGGTTAAAGAGGGACAGGGATGCAGTCACGTTTCTGATCCAGAAAGATGACATCAGCACCAAGGGTTCAATATGGGTTATGGAACTAAAGTCTCATTGGAAAACGTTGGGAGATTTTTGTGATTCTTGTCAAATAACAAGTTGAGCTGTCAGGCAGTGGTCCTAATGTGTAGACAGAGTGTATTCAGGAAGCATTGAAAGGGGAGAGTGGGAAAGCTGAGGTAATTGCTCACTTGAGGACCTAAGTTTGACCCTTGTTTATAAAAACAGTGACAGTCAGCGTGGTTGTGTGTTTCTCTAATCCCAGTAATGGGAAAGTAGAGCCACGGGGATCCCTGGGGCTAATGGAGCCTAATGTGTGCACTGCCTTCCACACGCACACTCACTCACACAGATGCACACACACAAAGGAGAGAGTGGGGGATGAAACTGCAGAAGACAGTGGGTCCAGGAAGAGGCAAGGTCTTTGGTCTCACAGTGACTGAGACCATTCTCCAAGGCCACCTACATCACCTCCTGTTGTCCTCACCGGCAGTGACCTGGGTGGTGCGTCCTCAAATCAGCCCATTCCAGATCCAGTCCGGGGCTCCCCACTAAGTAATGGAAAAGGAGACTCCATGGAAAAGGGGAGATTTTGGAAGCCTTGTTCAAGTGTTTGAGGAAAGAGGCGGTAAAAGAAAAAGAGTCAAAAGGTCTAGGCACTGGTGGTCCCTCAGAGGGCAGTGGTGAATAGATACAGCCTCATCATCGGGGCCATTCTGAGCCTTGGTTCTGAGCTCCTGTACATTTGGTTAGTGAGTGATATTTCCATCCCCATTTTAAAAGGGGAAAGTGGGTCCCACAGAGATGAAATAACCTATCCAAGAGAGCACACAGGGTGAGTGGGGGAGACCAGAACTTAAACCTGGCAACCTACCACCAAAATGCTACTATCTTAGCCATGCCTCAATACCCCAGGTCCATCTGTCCAACTTCAGAGCCTGCCTAAACCGAGTCACACTGACTAGACACTAGAGAAAGCTTACATGGACAGCGTCTGCTCAGGCCAGAGCAATGAGAGGCCAGGGGAAGTGAGTGGGTTACCTCCTAGGGAACCCTTTGCTTAGCAAGGAGAGAGACTTGAGTAGGTCTCTGGATCCTGGGGACCTGGGCTGTGGTGGCTCCAGCCTGCTCAGGTAAGGGACTGAAGGCCTGCAAACTTCCATGTGCTGTAGTGGGAGGGGCTCTGAGGCTGGCTGGAAGTTTGCCGGGATCCGAGGGGGAGCACTTTACAAGAAAAGTCAGGTTTTCTGGGTCTTGTGAAATTGATTTTATTTTTGAGTCTTAAGTTTGTGCCAGGATGTTATTTCTCAGTTGAATTCCTTTGGCTACTTCTATCTTGAAATTATACTCTCATCTTCTTCCTGTAGCTGTGCGTTCATTCCCACTTGCAAACAGGGGCACAGAGCAGACAAGCCTTGTTTCCTGTAGGCTAAACATGCTGTCTACTGTTGGCCCTGACCCAGAAAAGCATGCTTTCTCTGACTCCAGCAACCCATGCTAAGCCAGGCCTTTTCCCTATTCACTCAAGGCTAGGTTGCCTGTTTTTTTTTTTTTTTTTTCTTTCCTTGTCTCCACTTGTCTCATTAGCACTTCACTCCAAAATCCAAACTTTTCTTTCTCGTTTTAACTGAAGAAAAGTCAGTGGTGCCAAAGATCAAGA
Organism: Mus caroli; assembly: GCF_978045245.1. NCBI lineage: Eukaryota > Metazoa > Chordata > Mammalia > Rodentia > Muridae > Mus > Mus caroli. The sequence continues at coordinate 29,778,755 of NW_028227261.1, read as the reverse complement.
GTTTTGGCGCACACCTTTAATCCCAGCACTTGGGAGACTTGGGAGGCAGAGGCAGGTGAATTTCTGAGTTCCAGGCCAGCCTGGTCTACAGAGTGAGTTCCAGGCCAGCCTGGTCTACAGAGTGAGTACCAGGGCAGGACCAAGCTCCTTTGTTTCCTTCCCTGCCCAAAGCTCCAGATGGCATCCTAAACTCACGGCTCTGGGCGGCCAAGGCATCCTATTTAACATTGCTTTCTTTATGTGCTCCATCCTATAGAGCAGAAGCCAGTACAAGAACCATTGAAGGGTTCCCCTGTTGTTCTTAGAACAGAGTTCATGGAGACTCCATGGTGCCTGACCACTTCTATGGCCTCGGGCATCCGTCATCTGATCATTGTAAATTAATCCTGATATTTATCCCTCGGATTCCAACTCAAAAGCCACAGCATCCAGAAGGTAGGGGGCAAAATGGTTTTCTACATAGCCTTTATGGTTAAATTGGTATCAGATTCTTCCTCTGGATCTGATTGGTCCGATTTGGGCCAGGGGTTTGTGCACCAATCAGTCCCCAGCGGGGAGGCTGGAATGTGCTGCTTGGTTGAGCCAGGCTCCCCCCCAGGCTACTCCTCAGAGGTCAGGAAGTAAATGGAATTCTTTTGGAGTTGATGCAAAAGGGGTGATTCATTAGATTAATGAGACATAGGGAGATGGATGGCTGCAACATCTGCCTGCAGTCGCAGCACAGGGGAGGTGGAGACAGGAGGATCCCTGAGACTTCCAAGCCAGCGAGTCTAGCCAAATCAGTGAGGTCTGGGTTCAGTGAGAGACCCAATTTCAAATATAAGGTGGCTAGTAATTGAAGAAGCCATGAAATATTAGCCTCTGACCTACAAACACCCCAAAGAACACGGATACACGCACAATAAATAGATAGAAAAACAAAAGCGATGGGATTCAGTTAGATCAAGGTAGCAATGCTGCCCAAGAAGGGAACGGGCGCACAGTCACAGACAGAGCTAGTTTGTTTCCCAATGCTGCTGTTTTCTAGACTTTGATTACAAACCCCGCCTCTGTCATCTTTGGTTTGCCTGTGTACCAAGTGCACTATTATTTAATTAGCAAGTTTCAAGCTTTCCTCTCTGTACTTAGAACTTCATTGTTAAATATATTTATTTCTAACACGGTCACAAATGAAAAGCCAATATTATTTGCTGTAAATGGGAGGGAATCTTAATTTCTTTTTTTTTTAACAATAAAAACAAAACCATGTTATTAAATTCATTTCAGAAACAGTGGCCTGCTCAAAACAACCCCAAGACTGTGGCCTTGTTCTCTTTGTTAAAAAGAGAGATTATCAAGTGTTAGAGAGGTGTAAAGACATACTAACACCCACCGGAGCCTCTCTCCCTGATGTAATCAGAAGGCCTCGGAAAGAATTGAAAAGGAAATTACTTTCTCACTGTGTGATTTGAAGTGATGGGGTGGCACATCCACGCAGCCTCGGGATGTCACGTGGGTGCCACTCAAGATCTTCCGAGGTGTCACGGGTGCTCCCTGCTCGGCACTCTCCAGGACATTGTATTTGAGCTTGGTCAGAATTCCCAGATGAGCAGCCAACAGGGAAGCTGAGGACCAGCTGGTTCCTGGAGGGGATGAGGTGGGCAAGGTATACTTCATCACTAGGAAACCCCCTTTGTCTCCTTCACCGCCAAAGTGAATGGAAGTCGATGACAAGAGTTGTGTCTCTCCCTCCTCCTCTCCTCCGCTCTTTCCCTCCTCTCATCATGCTTCTTAGCTAACACCTACAATCTTCCTAAAGGGACCCTTGCTTTTGCCCAATGAAAAACCTGAGCTTCACCCTTGGCACCTCCATTTATTGATCCCCTTCATCAAGACTATCTCCCTGGTGCACTCTGTCTTTCTACCTTCTAAATGAGCTCCTTCACTCTGTGTGTGCCTCTGTCTCTCTGTCTCTCTCTGTTTTTGTCCGTCTCTGTCTCTGTGTTGTCTCTGTCTCTCTGTACCTCCTCTCCTCTCCCTCCCCCCTCCCTCCCCCCTCTCCCTCTCTTCTCTCTCTCATAATTGTTTAATGCCATTCTCCCAAACCAGCCCATCCTTGAGAGGAGGAGAAGGGTCTTTCTTGTCCACTGGCATAATCCCAGCCATTGGTCCAGAACTAGCTCCCCGTTGAAGGCTTGTTTAAAATCACAAATAAATACTTCCCACAAAACAAATCACGTCTTTACCCATCGACCAAGGAGAAATAGTGATGACTTAGAAGATGAGAAACTGTAGGTTAAACATTAAATGTATTTGTCGAGAGGTTTGGTAGCAGAGCAGTTTAAATTGTGTGGCTTAAATATGTTTAGGGACAATTGGCATTTGATGCTTAGTTGGTAGAAATGAAATCTCTTTAAGTTGGGAAATTTAAGAAACATGTGAGAGTTCATTAAGAAACAGGGGGGACACCTAAGCTGTGCTGAGCACTCCCCTTCTGGTGCCTCCAGAAGGGAGGGGAACGATGAGCAAGCTTGAGTTCCACAGAGGGGGACTGTGAAAGCCTCACAGATGACAACCCCCACCCCCACTTGTCTTGCTCCTCCTGAGAATTAGGCAAGACCTGGAAAAACCCAGCTGGAACCAACGGACCTATACTTGATCCAACCCAGAGCAGGAATAGGTCAGGAGATACGGAATTGTGCCACCAAGGCTGGGCAGATTGCTCAGTGGGTAAGCTTTTGCCTTCAGAGTGTAAGAACCCGAGTTTTGAGCCCCAGAGCCCACATAAAAGGCTGGACCAAGTGGTATGCCCTTGCAATCCCAGAACTCTGAGATGAAAGGCAGGGGCAACAGGATCCACAACAGTTTACCAGGAGTATTTGACCTGCACAGCAAAGTTCCAGACCCGCGAGTCTGTCTCAAAGAGTCAAAGGAGCCTGAAGACTGGCACCAAGGCATGGGCAAACTATTACCCATCATTCATTCACCTACGGGCGAGTGCCCATTTGCATGCACACACAAACTCACTTGCCAGTCTCTTGTTTTCTCTCTCTGGCTATGTGACTTGGGCCAGGGTAATGACTTCTATGGAAGTTTTAAGTCAAGTGTCGTCTTCCCTTTTTCTCAGTTAGGCCAACAGGGCCAAGGCTATGGCATGAGAACGGGACAAACTCTCATGAGAGGAGTATGAATGTACTGCACACCCACGGTCAGAGCACAAACCCCAAGGCTTCCAAGTGAGCTGCCCTGCAGACAGTGGACTTATTAGGGATATCGACCAGAGTAAGTTTGACCATCAGCACCAGACTTCAACTGGTAAACCAGTCTCATGCTCACAGTAACTTGCACAAGTGGACTGTTAAATTTTCTGGAATTCTCTCAACTGCCTCTCAGGTGGTTTATAATTATTTTCAGTTCAATTCCATAAATCTATTAATAAGTAAATTGTATTTAAAACACAGATAGTTGGGGGGCTACTATCAGCTTTAACTCCAACCCCGGCTCTGTGGTGCCTATACACATTTCACACACACACACACACACACACACACACACACACACACACACACTAAGCATCCAGAGCTCATCACATCATAATTAGCTCATTGCTGTCTGTGCTCTTGAGATTATTTACAGCTCCTGCACATGCACGCTGGGAATGCTGCCTCGTGGCGCTACTCCCCCTTCACTCCCCCGTCTCTCCCCCACCGCGTTCAGTGACATCACGCTGGTGGTTTGAAATCAGCCATGGTGGGACTGTTTATACCATGGAAATCAGGAAAGGCTACAAATCAGGGCTTCAGCTATTCTTTTGTTGATTGTCTAGACTTAAAAAAAAAACCAAAAAACCCGGACTGGTAAAACGTTAATAATGCAGATTAAATGGAAAAGCCTGCCGTGTCTGTATAAATGTTACATCGAGCGGCACACAAGGAGGGGACCCTTGTGTGTTTGCAGTGTTATGTAGTTTGGCAAAGCAGCTGCTCTCAGCATCGATGAATGAAGGGAGTCCTGGCAAAGCCTGCCTTGCTTCACGTGTGACCCACTCCTTAATGCAGAGAAAATGCCAGCCCCCGGTGAGGCCAGGACTGTGCCTACTCCCAGTGGCTTTCATATGTTGGTTATGGATACAACAGTTCAGCAAAAAAATCAATGAAAGTGTTCTGAAAGGCCGACTAGCTACAGGGGATCCAGGGTCAACCATAATGTAGTGTGTGTTTTCAGATTTGCTAACTGTATAATACCTGTCATTTCAATAGTGACATGTTAACAACTCACTGACCTATCTATGTATATGGTGTGCCTCAGTAATTTTTAAATGTTGTCAGTCACTGGCTAAATCCACTGCTTGGGACCTCCTATACTAAAGCAGGGGACTGTCTCTATGTGACTGTTGCAGAAAAATAATGCCAGTTCAGGGAAAGCTGTACCCCGAGAAGCCCTAAAAGGATCCAGGATAGAGCAATACCAATGTTTACCCAGCCCTGATCAGATGAGAGCGGCCTGGACTTAGAAGTAGGAAGGAGCATCAAAGGGTTTTCCTCTGCTGTTTTTGGCCAGAGCAAACGCTTCAGTGAGTGTCCCCATTTTGATATCATGGTTCCTTAACATCACTTTCTGATCTCCATAGAAGTTGTTAGTAAATACTCACTGTGAGGTACAGGCTATTTAGCATTATCTCTGGTGTTCCCCACCCCAGCCAATACCCCCAGCATCTCCCTATTGTGGCAACCCAAAATGCCCGAAGACATTGCCCTAGAAAGACAAATTAACCCTGTTTAAAAAAAAAACCCATAGGTCCAGCTGGCAATTCAATTCATCCCAAAAGGTCACTTGTGTGGGAAGTGCTGTTCTAGACACTTAGACATCCAATGAAGGAAACAAGACAGAGGCCTGTTCTTCCACATGCCTTTGATCACCCTCTGACTGACTTCTGTCCACTAAAGCATGACCTCTGTCAGCTAAAAAGGGTCTGAGGTCTATCAGGAGACATACCTGGCGCTGAGGTCCCCAGTAACTGTCCATTCTGACTGGACCTGCGTCTCACACACAGGCCCAGCCCACTGCCCCCCTCTGCTGCTGAGAGTCAAATCTCCTAACTCTGAGTCCACTGCACCTAAGAAGGGTTGAGTGGTGTCTCAGCTCCTTTCACTTGGAGACTTTTTTTTTTGCCATTGTTCCCCACGCATGCTCATCTTCTCCTGAGACATGACAAAGCACTACCTGCTTAACAGACCCAGGCACCCAGGTACAGAATTCCGTGATTTATTCAGAGCAGTTCGGGTTCCATGTTGGGATTCTCCGCTCAGAGTCTCCCGAGTCTGAAGTCAAGGGATCCGCTGATGCCGTTCGCACTGGGAACTCAGAGTTCATGGCCACACTCCTTCAAGTTGCTGGCAGGATTTAGCTCTTTGCTGTCTATAGGGATCATACCCAGCACCAAGAGCTCACTCTCCTGCCCTTGTCACATGGGCAACTCCCTGTTCAAAGCCAGGTCCCACAGCTGAGTCTTTCTTTGGTTCTCTCTCTCCAGGAAAAGCCTTTCCAGGATTCCCTCCCTAAGCCTTAGCATACACCATATGATACAGCCAAATCATGGGAGTGGTGTCTCATAGCCACACCATCCTCTCCACACAGGAGAGAGGCTGCGTGTCCTTGGGGGAACTGCCTGTTGTTGCACACACTTGGACTCTACTGTCCCCATTCAATGCCACCATCTCCGTTCTCCTGCCTTTTCCACTCAGCTCAGATGTCCCAATATAACAATAGCAGTTTCCCCTTTATTCTTCCTAACAGCCATGCTCTCACTTTACATATAATATTATCTACTCTCCATAACAACCATATGGAGTAAATATGACTGCTATTCTTTGCACATAAAGTTTCCTCTACCGAGCACTGCCTGCCCCCCCCCGCCCCACCCCCCCCCCCCCCCCGCTGCCCGCCATTCTCTTGGTCCGCTCTGATCTGCATTCAAGTGTCGCCTTCTTAGAGAAGCTCTTCCTGATGATCTCTGATGGTTCATCTTGATTGTCAGCTTGACAGAATTTAGGATCATCGAGGAGACAAACCTCCAGGTTTCACTGAGGCAGGAAGTCCCACCTTGAAGGTGGGTGGCGCCATCCTTGAGTTGGGGGTCTCGGTGCAGTGTGCTCCTCTCTCTGCTCCCTGATGGCATCTGATGATTAATCATGAGTGTCAGCTTGATGGGGGGATGTAGAATCACCATGGAAACATGTCCTTGGGCCTATCTATGAAGGCTTATTTAGATTAGGTCATTGAGATGGGAATGCCTAACCTCAATATGGTGGCACCATTTCATGGGCTATGGTCAAGGACTAACTCAAAAGAAGAGAGAGAGCTGATCACACGCATTCATTTCTCCACCCTCTGTCTGAAGGTGCAGTGTGGCCAACTGCTTCAAACTTCTGTAGCTGTGACTTCTCTGTGATGGTGGCTGGTACCCTGAAGCTGTTAAAGTCAGAGCAAACCTCCCTCCCTCCCTCCCTCCCTCCCTCCCTCCCTCCCTCCCTCCCTCCCTCCCTCCCTTTTATTGCCTTTGTTAGTGTATTTTGTCCCAACAGCAAGAAAGTGATACATTTGAGGATGTACATGTAATCAGCTTCCTCTAGCTCCTTCAATCATGCCTTCCCCACCACGGCAAACTCTGCCCTCAAAATACAAGCTCAGATAAGCTTTTGCTTCCTTAAGTTGATTTTATCAGGTACTTTATCAATACATGAGAAAAAAACCGACCAACCCAGGCTCCCTAACTCTGCTGGGAAAGCCAAGTTCACCCAGGTATCGTCTTCTCTGCCCTATGCAGATCCGAAGACAACTTATCGAAATGGTGTAAAGTCAGTGCTTCCCCATAGAGACTCCTGGCTTTTCTGCTCCATTATGGAAAGTCACAATAGCTGTTCTCGTAGCCTGCTCATGGACATAAAGAGTACCAACAAGAAGCTATAGGGCGCCCCATCAGAAGAGTTGAGTATGTTGTGGTTGGGGATGGACTATACCCGCAAGCTGTGAGCTGAAATAAACCCTTCCGTCCTAAGTTGCCTTGGTCAGATAGTCATCACTGCCATGAGAAAGTCAACCGACACATGACTGTATCTAAAAATAGCTCCTCAGAGAATGCTGACTAACGAATCCAGAGGAGATGAGGGTAGACTTTAAAGCTATCACGACTGGTCAGCCATTGTGTTGGTGGCTGGTTTGGGTGAGGTTCATCTTCCTGAGGACAATTGCTGAAGGGAGTCAGATCAAGCTTGGATCACCATGTGGCATCAGGGTGTCTCTCCATGAAATAGTTGTTCACCATGAAAGAAAAAGAAATCGTGCCTTTCTTTCCTTCGTTCTGCAGAAGGATGGGAAATGCCACTTTAGCTGATTCAAGCTAATCCCATCAGTGATGGGACAAAGCTACCAGGTACCTCCTGGTGTGATACACTAAGAGGGACAAGCCATGGCTTGCAGTTTTCCTGTCACATCAAATGTGCCCAAATGGAGAGATTGCTCTGCAAAATAACTGCTCTGTATTTCAAAGGATTGGATGGTTAAAGTATTTCATTGGTATAACTTAAATTTTAATAAGATTTATGGAGTAGTATTGATATTAACATCCTGACTGAGGATGTCAGATCACTATTAGACTGTTAATTGTACAAATAACAGGTTTTGTGTGTGTGTGTGTGATTGACACCCACAATGTTAAATGAACTCAAATATTAAGCATTAAAGCAACAAATAACCTAATCAGTAAATGGACAAACCAACTGAACACTTTTTACATGCAGAAACACAAATGGCCAATAAATACAGGGGGAAATGTTCAACAGCTTTAGCCATCAGAGAGACACCGATCAACACTACACTGAGATTCAATCTCGCCCCAGCCAGTAGGGCTATAATCAGAGAAAGAGAACAGTAACAAATGTTGTCAAAGATGGGGTGGGAAACACCCTTATACACTACTGCTGGAAATTTGAACTGATGCAGCCACTAGGGAAATCAATATGGAGGTTCCTTGCAATACTAAAAATACAATGACCACATGATCCAGCTCAGGGGGTCAGAACAAGATAGCCCGGAAAGTAACCCAGTTTTGAATACCTGGCCCCCACTTAGCTGGAGGAAGTATGTCACTAGAAAGAGACATTGAAGTTTCAAGAGATTCACACCATTTCAAGATAGCTCTCTGTTTCCTGTTTGTGGATCAAGATGTGAGCTCTCAGCTTCCTGCTCCAGCCACCACGCCCTGCCTGTTTCTATGCTCCTCACTGTGATGCTAATTGATGCTTATCCCCCTGGTAAACCCAAAGAAAAGTAACTAGCACAACACTCTTACCTATATCCTTGCAGGAATCAAAGCCAGCAGACAGCAGAGGAGCCTGCAAGCCCCTGTTTACTGCAGCGCTCTTCAGAACAGCCATTGTGGAATCAGCTCATCAGCGGGTGAACGGATGAAGAAAATGTAGCACCTATACAGAATGTTGTTTATCCATTAAGGAGAATGCAGGAGTGTCGCTTCCAGGAAAATGGATGGCACTAGGAGCGATCACGTTGAATGTAATAAGCCAGAGTTGGTAAGACAGGTACTGCATTCCTCATATTAGGAACCCACAGTTTCCTGATCTTTTTGTATAATTGTTCTGTCACTCTGCAACAATAAAACAGCCCTTGCTCCTAAGAGATACATACTAATGTATTTCAAACTCAGGGACGGCCTACCAGGAGCCTGCTTTCAAATCCAAGGATGCTCCAAGGATGATGCTACTAACGGAATGATGATGATGATGATGTAAACATGGCAAGATGAGAAGTTAGAGAATCTGTGTGGAAGGTATGGGGGATCTCTTTCTCTCAGCTCTTCTGTATCTTTGAAATTATTCCAAAGTAAATTTAATCAAGAGAAAAGGACATATAATAAGCACAGCACTCCTCATCTCTTCCACTGCTCTTCTCTGCAGACTGCCATCACTGTGTGCTTTTTACTATCTAACTTAACTGTCAGGACCTCCCCAGAGAGTAAGCACCATTACTATATCTTGCCCTTTCAACCCCTCCTCATGGAAATCCCTTTTCCTCTGGGTATCTCCAAGCTGCTCCCCAACTCTTGCCTTTCTGATGCTCACAGCCACACACTCATGTCTTCCTTGACTAGGCAGCCACGTTGTTCACCGCTGCATCCTCTGCCTCTTCCACAGCACCTGGTAAGCACTGCACACTCACTAAACAGCTCCATCACCAGAACGAGACTTAGAGAAGATCATAGGCGGTAGAACCAGGCATTGAATGAAGGCAAACGATTCTAGAATCAGAGACAACTCCATCGTGTTGGCTCTTCTTTCCCAAGAACCTCTTTAGCTCACCTCCACTCTCAACAAGATAGCTGTTAGAGACACTTCTTAACATGGCTCCCAATAGCCTTCAAATTCTCATATTTGTGGCTTTGGGAGATCTTTCCCCTCCCCCCTTCCCTCTTCCACAATTGGCCTAGGTATAAAAGACTATGACTTCCATCTTGCTAGCAAACTCTTTCTGGTATGTTCCCTGCCTTCGTTCTGACTTACCACAGCTCTACACCCTCACCTCAGTTTCCCCTGACCTGTCGAAGCTGGTCTTTGGCACAGTTTGTAAGATACTCATCAGAGAGGTCCACTGGGCAAGGAATCAAGGGAGACTTCTAACCAATGGTGTGCGAGACAAATATAGAAGTAGTTACCTTAGAAACAAATCTTCCCCAGTCAAGCCCTCCCACCAGACTGCAGCCCCAGCAGGCACTTAGATCACAGCCCAGGAGTGATCTTAAAGCAGAGGACCCAGGTAAGACAGGTCAAGGTTTCTGAGTCCCAGGAAAGGGATAATAGATGCCATTCTTTGAGGCCAGTGGGTCTTAGTATTCATCTAAGAAACACAGCTCGCCATGAAGTACAGATATCACCTTAGGGTAAAAGGTTAGAAAAGGTGTTCTAAGAAAATGGACTCAAGAAGCAATCAGGCAGAGCTATTTTAATATCTGACAAAATAGACTTCAAAGCAAAACTAATCAGAAGAGATAGGGAAGGAGACTACATACTCATCAAAGGGAAAAAAAATCCACCAAGAGGAGATTGCAATTCCAAACATCTATGCACCAAATGCAAGGGCACCCAAGTTCATAAAAGAAACACTGCTACAGCTAAAATCACATCTTGGAGCAATTTGCTGCAGAACGGTGGCTGGCTAATATTCCACCCCCTGCATCTGCACTTCTCCATAATAACCAAGAGCTCTGGGTATGTATCTGCCTGTGTTTGCCCCCCCTTCCTATCACCCACACTTCAAACTTCCAGGCACAAACTGTGATTTGCTTCCCACTTTCTCATAGCACGGTACTTGTTTGATCTCCGTAATTCAAGGAACGCTTCCACACTGTCGGTGACTCCGTACAACAAGTACAGCTGCTGTGGAAACCAGTGTGGTCGTGCTGCTGAGCGCTGCAAAGTGACCTAACCTGCCATTCCGTTATATCGCTCCTAAGTACACATCCTTTTATATTAGTATGCTAAATAGACCTTTTCTTCCATGTATTTTAGACGATTGATCATCCCCCCTTCTTTCTTCCCTAACAACCCCTTCTATACTTTCATGACTTTAAAATGATTCTATGTACAATATTTGCTTCTGAGCCCAGCTTACCTCACTTGACTTGATTTTCAATTGTGATGGCTGTTCCTGGTTGTCAACTTGACCACACCTGAAATGAACTGCAATCCAGAAATGGAGGGTACACCTGTGATCCAGATCTCGGGGCTTCTGAGCTGGATCTTCACATAGGATGACACACACTTTTGATCCAAATCTTGAGGCATACTGGCCATGAAAAGCTTTGGCTCAGGCAAGGTAGTACACACCTTTAATCCCAGGAGACAGAGGCAAGCAGATATCTGAGTTCAAGACGAACCTGGGACAAAGCAAGTTCCAAATCCAGGCGTGGTGGTACATACCTTTAATCTGGGCCACACCTTCTGCTGGAGGCCTACATAAGGATGATGGAAGAAGGAAGGCTCCCACTTCTTCATCCTTCCTATCACCCACACTTCAAACTTTCGGGCACAAACTATGATTTGCTCCCCCATTTTCTCATAGCACAGGTACCTGTCTGATCTCCAGAACTCAAGGAACGCTTCCACACTGTTGGTGGTGGTGGTGTAATGTAAGTGTGTAAAATGGTGTACAAGGCATATGTGTAGTCACTTTAGAAATAAGTCTTCCCCTGTCAAGACCTCTCACCAGACTGCAGCTCCAGGAGACACTTAGATTTCAAAGCAGGGGAGCCAGGTAAGACTGCTTGCACTTACTTGCCAGCACATCTGTTGGAACCTACTTCTTCAGGATTCCAGCTTAGACAGAAGGCGAGCTGGAACAATGAGCTTCTTGGAACTGAGCAACTACTAGATTCTTGGACTTGCCACTCACAGCTGCCCATTGCTGAGTTAGCTGGACTGCAGCATGTAAGTCATTCCAATGAATTCCCTTAATATAACAGAGACATTCTGTAAGTTCTGTGACTCTAGAGAACCCTGACTAATATACCAGCTTCCCCCCTTTTCCCACAAATGATTTCTTTCTTCTTAGTGGGGGAATAGTAGCTATTATATTCTACATTTTCTTCATCCATTGGTGTGGGTTCCCTCACTTGTCTATTGTTAACAATGCCGTGATAAACCTGGTTTAAAAGCCCCTCTGCTGTCTGCTGGTCTGAAACTTTTTTTTTATTTGCTTATCATACCTATTAGAGCATTTTTAAGAGAAAAAAAACTTGTCTTGAAATCCCTCATTAGAATTAAATTTTGGGATTCAAACATGGAGTACACTCCTTGATTGTAGCACTAGGAAGATCATGAATTCAAGGTCAACATGGGCTGCATAGCAAGATTCTGCCTTAAAATGACCTAGCCAAGTAAATGAATTAGGCTGGTGAATTAACATATGCATGTAGACAGTTATTTGAACCTAATAAAATTCTTAATTTTTGCAAATCTCTGAAGCAGAACCGGAATTGTGGACACTTTGTCATAGCTTGGCTCCCCACGAGGTCTCAGCTAGATGACCATCTGGTCCCCTAGACACTATGTATAAGTGACTTCTGCATATAATTCTTTTTTGTAAGTTATTTCTCTCTCTCTCTCTCTCTCTCTCTCTCTCTGTGTGTGTGTGTGTGTTTATGCAGGGTGGTGGGGGGAGTGTTCACATACCGTGGCATGCATGTATGTGATAACCAGAGGACGACTTTCAGGAGTCAGTTCCCTCCTTTCACCTTTCTGTGGCCTCTGGGGATTGAACTTGTGACATCAGGTTTCCATCATTAGGTGGCAAGTACCTTTACCCACTAAGCCATCTTGCCGGTCCCCCATGCAATTCTTGAAAATAGTATTTGTGACACTAAACTCCATAAGAGGACAGAGTGACCTGCCCATCTGCCTGTTCTAATTGATGTCCCTTTAAACTTTTCAAGGGAAACCATTTCTACTCCTTCCTCTTCACCACACAATGAGGTAGCTATAAAATTTTGTCTTGGAGTAATCACATCCCGAATCAATGGCTTCTTTTCTTGAGTTAAAAAAATCCCCCCCCTAACATGTTCATTTTAATTTAAAAAATGCTATTTTAAATGGTAGGGAGCCTTTTAATTCTCCACTCTGGGTTATAAAAAAAAATAATAGATAGGCAGAAATGTGTTATTAAAGCTATTTTTCTTGGCGTTCTGGTAATTTAATAAACTGCTGAAGCTCAGCCTTAAGACTTTATGATGCAGCAAGAGGGAGACTTGTCTGTTGATTAATAGCTTTTGATGGTCCCTCCCCCAGCCTCTGATTCCTGGGACGCATCCTGAAGGGCAGCAGGCTGCTACTGAAGAGGGAAGGAGGTGTGGGAAGCCTTGTGTAAATATGTTTGAGCTAAGGGATTTTACTCCAGGAACCAATCTCAGTCTGCCTCTGTCACTGTCTCTGTCTCTGTCTCTGTCACTGTCTCTGTCTCTCTCTCTCTCTCTCTATCTATCTATCTCTCAGACTTAGGTTGTTGGCAGATGGGTTGGTGTCACTCCAGAAAACAACTCTTGGGCTTGGCAGCTTCTGGGCCTTTCTTCAACCTCAGGAAGTTTCCACACCAAAGTCATTGAAGGGCCTCTTCTGATGCTCAGGCCCCATGACAAAATGCTGTATGCCGGGTGACTTAAACCAAAGCAAAGTATTTCTCTCAGTGCTGAATGTCGGAAGGACCAAGATTAAGATCAAGGTTGTTAAAACTTGATTGTTAAGTCCTCTGCCCGTGACTTGCAGGTAGATGATGTGGACCCTCATGCTCTCTTCTCCTCTGACCTAATGCTTCACAGAGTGAGCAAGCTCTCTATTATCTCTTGTTATTAAGACACTAACTCCATAATGACAGCTCCACTCTCAAGACCTCATTCAACCCTGGTCACTTCCCTAAAGTCCATCTCCAAAGAGTTCTGTCTTATCCCAGTGAGACTCGGACTCCCACCTGCTTGTTCCGTGTGGGAGGGCATAAGCATTCAGCCTATAACAGAGGAAGTGCTGGGTACCAGATCTGATCTTTGGCTCCAAACCCACTCCCAATGGTCCAGGCTGTTTCTACTCTACCTACTGCTTCCTTCCTAGGCTGTGCCAGTATGGGGCACTAGATGGAGACCCAAAGCTGGAGAAGGAAGGACAGTTTCCCATACAGCGTCAGTATTCTACTCTGGTCAGAATCATCTAGCAATGGAACTTATGCCCCTGCCCTACCCCAGACCCCAGTAGCCATTGTTCCATCCAGTTTATAAAATTCCAAAGACTTGGCAAAAACAGCCTCATTGTGGCTTCTTACAATGCCAACATCAGGAAACTGGTTCCTCCTCCTCCTCTCCCTCCTCTTCCTTAGAGGTGAAGAGCAACATCACCCATGAGTGATCTCCTCTCAGCCTGGAGACACAAACCCCAAACACATATCCCTACCCTCCACCGCAGATGCAGACATGAATTCCAGCTCTCCACAGCTTCTAAGGCTTTTGAATTTTAATAACCCCACCCCCTTCTGTTGATTGGCAGCCACTTCCTGTAGTTGCTGCTTTTTGGGTTACTCCCAGAATCTTTTTCATGCCTTTTCAGTTTTTCAATACGGGGCTAACAAATCTTTCTATTAAATTCTGTCTGTTGAAAGAGCTGATGTCTCTTGCCTTGTCCCTGACTCATAGCTGGAACCTGGCCTCATTTGACAGAACAATGGCATCCTGGGATACAGATGGACCTTTGGATCCTCCAAGACTTCCTCTCTTTTAAAGCAAAGCAAAGTGGCAAATGTGTTTCATTTACAAGTCTGAGGCCACTAAGCAAGTTTTCTGCCTCTCTCTTGGGTAATGTCTGGGTAGTATGTTGTGGCAAGGAAAACCTTCCCAATTGAAAAGGCTTTCTTCCTTCAGCCAGCTAGCTCTATTAAAGCAAATGTATGATAGCATAGCATCTAGTTCCATGTCTGATGAAAAGTTGAGGTGTCATAAATGACTTGGATAGAACTCTGCCCAAAATCTCTACTAAGCAAGCAAATGAATAGGAAGATGGATAGACCAATGAATGGCATCTTAATTTGGGTTTTATTGCTCTGAGGGCGCACCATGACCAAAGCAACTCTTATAGAGGACAACAATTAATTGGAGCTGGCTTACAGGTTCAGAGGTTATGTCCATGATCATCAAGGCAGCAGCATGGGAGCGCCCAGGCAGGCATGGTACAGGAGGAGCTGAGAGTTCTACATCTTGTTCCAAAGGCAAACAGGAGAAGACTGTCTTCAAGCAGCTAGGAGGAGGGTCTCAAAGCCCACTCCCATAATTTCACACTTCCTCCAAGAAGGCCACACCTATTCCAACAAGGCCACACCTCCTAATAGTGCCATTTCCCATAGGCCAGCATATTCAAACCACCGCACAAGGGTAGATGTTTTATGTATGAATGTATGTATGTATGCATGCATCTATGTATATTACCTGATCTCAAGAACATTTACTAGTGAGAAGAATTAACATCATTACTTCATTTTTAACATGGTAGGATTGGAAATGGCTATATGTGAAAGAAATTCTAAATAGCATTTAGTTTTAGCTAGAGTTTGCTCATGTACTCCAGGGCTGGCCTGGCTGCTCTGAGGCCAAGAGGATGCAAAGAGCTCAGCCCCATCTCTCCTGTGCTGTCAGCCTCACAGAGCATCCTCTACCTCCAAAGATCATGTGCAAATTCCTGCTTGCTTCCCATCTGGCCAAAGCCAGGTCATACATGCTAGGTAGTGAAGGGCCCATCTGCAAGTGAGGTGCTGGAACAAAGGGGACGATGGTCAAGAAAGATGCTGCAAGAGGACTGGAGTCCTGATGGAGGAGCTCCCTGCTTCAGGCAGCTGCCTTCCTTGCCATCCTTGTCCCGTGTGAGGGCCTACTGCCAATCCCTTCCAAGGGCCACACCTATTCCAACAAGGCCACACCTCCTAATAGTGCCATTTCCCATAGGCCAGCATATTCAAACCACCGCACAAGGGTAGATGCCAAGTGTCCATCCTCACACCCCCTTGCCTTGTGACAGTGGCTTAACACTGGAAAGTCACATAGAAGTCTTAGTAATCCAAAATATGAATAACAATGAAACAGACAATATAAGTTAGAACAAAGTTTATCCACTCTGGATTGTATTACTGGTAATAGGAAAGCAGGTGACAATACCGAGTTTGGGGGACTCACCGAGTAGCTCTCTAAACTTTATACTTTCTGCATAGGCAGTGAACCAGTATCTCCTGAGATTGTCATGAAGGAGATGCATGTAGCATGTGCTTGCCCCATCGATAGGCTTGGCCATAAGCAGTGGTTATTCAGAGTTTCTGGACCCTGTCGTGCAGTTTCTGGAACCCATGAAAGCATGTTACTTTTCCACTCTGTTGCTAAACTACACATGAGCTATTGTCCTGAAAATAACATTGTCCTGAGAATGGGGTTGATGGGGCAGGATGGATGAGTTGAAAACTGACCGCATGAAGGTTTCTTATAGACACCAAGTGTTCTAGTTTGGATAGGAAGTGTTTTCCCCAAAGGTTCATGGATTGAAAAGTTATCTGAGAGTCCTGGTCCATAAAGCCTTAAGACCTTGTCTCCCCTTAAGAAATTCTCAGGAGGGAAACACAGCTAACGGGGGAGCTGACAGAGCCCCAACTTCCAAATAACCTCCCACTCCCTGGTGCAGCTCACCCCTCAGGGGCCCCCAGAAATAGCCATGGGAAGAGGCATCCTGGGAGCTTTTTCTGACTCAGGATTTGGAAATCTGGGTGGGACCGAGAGCAGACAGCACTATTTTGAGATGTTCTGGAAACTTTGAGATGTGGAAGAGGTAGGTCACTAGGGGCAGCAGGTGCTGTGTGGTTCCTGGTTCCTGGTCCCTTCTTGTCATTTCTCTAATTCATGACCAGCTGTGAAGTGAACAGCTCTCCCCTGTCTCACATTCCCCTCCACAATCGTCTTCCCTACCGACATTCCCAGAGCCAAGTGATGGAGGACTGAACCTTCTGAGCCAAAGTACATCCTCTTTCCTTTAGGTTGTCTTTGTCAGACACTTTGGTCACAATAAAGAAAAGTTGACAAAAAGTCAAGAATCTTTAAAAGGTGTGTGTGTACATGCATATGCATGTATATGCATATGTGTGGTGGTATTTATGTATATATAATCAGATGTCACTTGTGTGAACTCCTAAAATGAGTTTGAGTGTCTATGTCCACACTGATACCTGGATGTCCCTCTAATAATCTCATCATCTTAGTAATGACTATGATTTAATAACTATTTTTAAAAAATCAAGGGCTGGTGTGATGGCTAGGGTAGATAAGAGCTGTTGCTGAACATGCATGCTGGGCCAAACTCCAAAAGTGTTGGGCCTCCTCACAGTACATTGTAAGTCTAGTTCTGGGGAAGGGGAAGGGACAGGAGGATTATTGGTATTTGCTGGCCAGCTGTCTAGCATAAAAATGGAGCATTTTAGACTCAGTGAGAGACTCTGTCTCCGAGGAATAGAGAGGAGACTGATAAAGATGATTAATGCTCTCCTCTGGTCTGTATGTGCACACAGATGGACATGGGTGCATACACCCGTGTGTATACACTCGGGGGTGGGGGTGGCAATGTGAATGGGCAGGGCACTGTGCCCATCTTTCTTTCAGTGAGTAAGGGGTCAGTTCCCCTGGATAGGGGATACCTTGAATGTTAGGCACTTTGTTTAAGGATGCCTCTTTTTATGACTGCCCATCTGTTTCTGAGGTCCCTTGGGAGGTGATCAGAGCCACAGAGTGTAGTGTTGTAACACTGGAAAGACGTTGGGCACTGGTGCCAGGCCCTCCCTTAACTAAGTTTTCCTTCAAGAACATCTTAAAGAAAACAGAACCACAATAACTTCAGAAAAATCTGAATCTCAGCCTGTGATGAAGCCTCTGGTATCAGGTACTGGTGGGTCAGGAGGCAGCTCAGCACAATTCAATGGGAATTTTTAACACCAACCTGTACTGGGCATCAAACTAGAGCATGTTCCAGATGCAATTTCTCTGTCTCTCTTCAAACATTTGTTTGACACACACACACACACACACACACACACACACACACATACACACACACATATATACAAAGAGCTGAAAAAATTCTCACCTCCAAGACATCAATCCCCATCCCATCCTCTATAAACCCATCCCATTTCACACAGGGAGCCCTTCAAACCTCTTGGTCCTTTATCTTAGTGTTCATAGCCAGGCTTCTAGGTGGTTCTGTGAGTTCCGGTGTCCCCAGAATAATCTATGTCACGTCTGACCTCCTGCCTTCCCATCATAATAAGCAACTTTGCTCTCCTTGCTTCTTACATCTGTCTTCCTCCTATGGTTATATCACCTTTTTTTTTTTTCTTAAATCCATATTAGGGCCACATAATGTCATTCACTGTTAATTGCTTTGGGGTTTTTTGTTATTTGACGTTTTAGCTAAAATTTCCCACTTCCACCAAATTCATAAAATAGCTGTCAGTATAATTTTCCAGAGTGACCTCTGATAATTAATCTACCACCATCCTATTCCCCAGCCTCTTCCCTTTCTAGATGTTTTCGACCTCCTACCCCAGTCTGAACTGCAGATGGTGGTGGCTTGAGGAAGGGCTCTGCTTTGTGTTTCCTGAGCCAAGCCCATCCAGTCTTCTCACCCTGGAAGTGTCCTGAGCATCCTTCTTGCCCTGAGTCCCTGTTTCCTTAGCACTGTCTCTTCTGTCTTGGTTGGTACCCTTGTCTTAGAGGACCATCTATCCTTCCCCCTACCTCCTGGCAAACACACAGGGAGATAAATGACTGGGCACTTTGCACATGTGAAAACATCTTCACTTCACCTTCATCCATTAGCTACTGGGTTTGGAATTCCAGATTGACGATCATTTCCAGCCAAAGTTATGACGTTGTCGGTGTATACCCTAGGCTCTGGTGTGTTGCCGTTGAGAACTCTGTGACCATGTACGTTGTATGTTCAAGGTTTTTCTGGAAGTTTTAGAATCTTACCTTTGTCCCTGATATTCCAAAATTTCCTAAGGCTATGCCTGAGTTTAAGTCTCCTCTGCTCACCTCTTGGGGTTTGGATCATCCATTTTCAGGGGTCACACCTCAGGATCCACCTCTGCATTTTCACTGCAACCGAGAACTCCAACTACCCAGATATCCAGGGCTCTGGACATAGCCTCACTTTGCCTTATCTTTTATGTCTTATCACCACTTCCTTTCTTATTCTCCTTTTCTTGAGATCTCTCTGATATTACCCTTCTAAGTCGATGACGAGGAAAAATGTTGAATAACAAGGAATGAAAACAAGACTCAAAAATTTTTTTTCTTCCATGTTTTTAGTCACTTTGCTTTCAGAAAAAAAATCCATCCTATAAATGAATGTATGAATAAACTGATTTCTATTACTTCCTTTAGAAATTTTTGATCTCTCTTTCTTTAGTTCATTTTTTTAAACCTTTATCTTGATGTCTCTTACTGGGAAATATCTATTCCTATTAACCATCAGGCCCTAATGTTGATTAGGACCTGATACCTTTGGTATTTACCAAAGTACATTCATGGGGGATGACTTCCAAAGACCTCTGAGCAGTTCTCTAAAACCCGGTTTCTCCATCATAGCCTAGCTGCTGCCCTCAGGGTATGTATGTGTATTCCTTTCCCAGTTTCCCATCTAGGTCCTCAATCCCACAACCTTAATGCATGGCCCCTGAGTCCCCGCTAGAGGCACTGTCTCATGTCTTCCATAGAACTTGTCTGTGCAGTTTGTGAGGCTAGGACGGAGGCTCCTTACAGTATCAACTCCTGGCTTGCATCAGCCTTGAGCCCTATGTTCCACAGTGTTCAGCACATGAAACCTCAAGGTCTAGGCTTTGAAACTCTGTAAGGAAGTGTGGCTTGCTGCTTGTCCTAGCTCCTTTGACACTCCTGTATCATGCATCCTTCCAAGGCACTTACCATATCTCCATTACACTTCTGCCTTGTGAACAGGGTAAATGTTCTGGTTAGTTTTAACTGTGGACTTGAAAGAGAAACTTAATAGAAATCATCTATGTCGAGTTGGCCTGTAGGGGGTTTTCTTGGTGTTGAGGTGGGAAGACCTAAGCCCATCGTGGGCAATACCATTCTCTACAGAGAGGGCGCTCTGACAATGCAACAGTAAAGAAGTGTAGAAGAAGCACACAGGCACCAAGAATGCATTTCTTTTTCTCTGATATTGACTGTGAGGCTCTACGTTCCTGCCTTGACTGCCCTACAATAATGGGTTATAACCTGGAATTGGAAACTGAAAAAAATTCTTCTTTCCCCATGATGCTTTTGATCATGGTATTTTATCATAGCATCAGAAATAAACTAGACAGTAGGGTTATAACTTCCCCAACTTTTATTAACTACGAAGTTTTATTATTGTTGTTATTTGGGAGAAAGTTTCAAGAGTAGGACAGATATATCTTTATTGCCCCCATCTTAAACTATAGTCTATATTGAGTAGACAGTAAGTCTGTCTTGAATCTACATCATCTTTTAATCCTCACAACTCTTGCCATTACTATTAATAGAACTCAGATCCAGAGGGGGTGAACTCTCTGCCAATGTCAAAGTTGGAAAGCTTCTAAGAAACAAGTTCTGATCAGGATTAATAGTGAACCCACATTCTCTCTGTCTCTCTGTCTCTCTATCCCTATCTCTATGTCTCTCTGTGTCTATCTATCTGTCTCTTTCTCTGACTCTCAACAAGCTGAGATCAGGGGAGGGTGGTAAACTATAGTCAAACTAAAGTAAGGCACCCTTAGGGGCTGTGATAGTTTACATTGTCAAGTGAACATGATCTCAACTTCCCTTGAAAATAACTCTCTGAGCATCTTGAAAAAAATTTCTAGATTAAGGGCATTGGAGAGGGGACCAACATTTTATTGGCTGGGATTATAGACTATTTACAAAGGAGAGAGTTGGCTGACTACAGCATCCGTCACACTTAGCTTCCTGGCTGCAGATGCAATGGAACCAGAGGCCCCGAGCTCCAGAAGCCAGGCCTTCCCCATCATGATAAGCTTCTCCTTGAATTGTAAATGGAAATAAACCTTCCTTCCTTGAGTTGCTTTGGCAACTAGTATACTCTAGTTCTGTGAGCAATGACAGGCAGAGGGTCTGAAAGGCGTCATTGTCTTGAGATGGGCTTAAGTCACAAAAATATTTCTTTTGGCCTCATAGTATGATGCCACTAGACTCACTGACCTTCCACTTTGGATTCTGGAAACGTAATCTCTTCCCTCAGTTTCCCTTAGGATCAATACCTCATCTTTCTCCATGGTCTAAATTTTGGGGTTCCTGTTAATTCTTTGGACCTCCACTTTGCATATTGCTTCTTCTTGCTATGCTTGGTTAATGAGCTGCTCAATGTTAATTACCTTCCTGGTTTCTGAAACAAAATACCCAGCCAAAGCAACTCAAGGAAGGAAGGTTTGTTTCCATTTAGAGTTCAAGGAGAAGCTTATCATGATGGGGAAGGCCCCACTGCTGGAGCTCGGGGCCGCTGGTTCCATTGCATCTGCAGCCAGGAAGCTAAGTCTAATGCTCTTCAGACTAGATTATAGTCACTGTAGTGTTTGGTTTCCAGGTACCCAGCATGGTCGATAAGAGCATTATAGAGGCAATTTGAGTGGCAGTCCGTCTGCATGCATGGACCGATGAGTGCATCCTGACATGAACAAGCTCTGTTTAACTTCATCTTGGTAACAAGCGTTAAAAACACATCATACAGATTTCACTTCTCAGACCAACTCTGGTTGATAATAGCTGCTTGCAGCACCATCAGGAGAACTTTTCTTCAGCTCTGTCCAGCCTCTA
This sequence comes from Mus caroli, assembly GCF_978045245.1. Taxonomy (NCBI): domain Eukaryota; kingdom Metazoa; phylum Chordata; class Mammalia; order Rodentia; family Muridae; genus Mus; species Mus caroli. The sequence continues at coordinate 29,757,331 of NW_028227261.1, read as the reverse complement.
GGGAATAAAATCCTACGGTTGATTAGCGATGCCTGCCACCCATGGGTGTAAAACTGGAGAAGCAATTCACACTGTCCCCGATTTCCATAGCGCATCCTTCATAAATGTTTCCAGGCATTTCTCTGCATTGTTATTCAAGTTAATGGTCAGAATTGGACCGGACAGAGCCAAGGACAGTGTCATTAGGTGCAGTGTTGAGGCTGGCCTCGAGGTTGGCACCAGCGTGCCATCATTGATATGTGTGCGTGCATGCGTGCGTGTGCGCATGTGCGCGTGCGTGTGCATGTGTGTGTGTGTGTGTGTGTGTGTGTGTGTAAGGATGAGGATCAGATGATAGCTTTTAGGAATCAGTTCTCTCCCTTTACTAACTGGGTCCCAGAGATAGAAATCAGGTCATGAAGCCTGACTGGCTGAGCCATCTTCCCAGCCCTTAAGATCCATTTTGAAATTGTGTTCTATGCCAATGCTGGGTCCTGGGGAGATTTTTTTGCAAGACTTCTACCTGGGACAGACCCCAGGGAGAGTGGTTTTTGTATAATGACTCTTCTAGGAATGCAGAATCTGGGCTGTCAGGGAATAAGGGAATCCCAGTGGGGGGAGAGATAAATGCTCAAGCTTTTGACTCCTGAGGTCCCTCCTGTAGATAAGATCGCTCCCAAGGCCCCCCGCTCTGTGTCTGAAGAAACATCGGGGCTCATGGGAGGGGGACGAACAGTAGAGATCACGTAAAGCACAGCAAAAGAAATGAACAGGCACACGCGGGTTCAAGCAGCTCCTAGTTTTATCATAAAATACAAACGTTCTAAATTAAGTGTCTTACTGTCTATCTTACCAACAACAACAAAAACAAAAACCAGTCATGTTAGCTAAATACAGATGCCTGTGTGGTCTTACAAATGGGGGGTGCGTCTGTGGTGAGCACTACACGCGAGGGGGCGCGATGCAGGTGAGTGTTGGCCAGTAGAGGAATCTGGTCTTGCTGTTTTCTGTCGGCCACCTGGTTGGAACCTTGGCTTTCCAAACTTCACACCAAGCTGTTGCAGAATCCAGAATTCCAGAACCTTTAGCCCTGATCCAAGGGCAAAGAGAGGTGGAGGAGAGAGAGAGAGAGAGAGAGAGAGAGAGAGAGAGAGAGAGAGAGAGAGAGAGGTCTAAAAGCGTATGCCATTCCCACTGGAGGAAAAATAGGGGCTGTTCATCAGGGGGCCGCTGGGCGCCGAGTTGAACCTGGAAGAGAGGGGCAACGGGTGCTGAGACGAAGTCTTTGGTGTTCCAGGAGAGATTGGAAAAAAGAATCTATTGATTTTTTTTTCCATTAAAGGTTAGGAAGCTGGGACAGGTTTAGAAGCTGAAAGCTTTAGCATCTTATAAAGTCTTTGGCTCCAGGCAAGTCTGACACAAAATCACACAGTTAAAGGACAATGAAGAGTTGTGTCCTCTACTACATTGGCTCAGGGAGCTGCGGGGAGCACGTAAGGATGACATTTAGAGTTCCATGTTGTCTCCAGTTAGGGGCCACAAAGAAGGAAGTTTCCTGGATCTGAGCCCCTCACCTGTAGGCCTGCTCGAACCTATCTGTCTCAGAGGACCAAATTGCATTAGGGAAGTCCACAACATCACAGAAAACAGGTCTGTCCTGGCAGCTGATCTGAGTTCAGCCAATACCAGTGTGTCTTCCCAGCTCAGCTAGCTTTCTGGATCAGCCTTGCTAAGTCACACCCTTTCTTTCAACACTCCTCTGAGAAGTAGCCTTGCGACACCACTGACTGAGTGCCTGCCTTGTTGTGTGACCCTCAGGGAAGAACGAGCAAAGATGTATGTCTCTGCTTCGAAAAGCAGAAATCCCCATACCTCTCTGCTGCCTTTACGGGCACTCTTGTATGCTTACTTCAAAACAGAGCTCAAAGGCCATCTCCTCTTCGGTGAAGCTTCCCCTGACCTCTTTGGACCGAACAGCTAACACAGACTCCTGGGATCTGACTGCAATTTCTTCACCCATGTCCTATCAGACTTCGGATGGAACCGGGGCTTAATACCAATTGCCGCAGAGCAAACGGCCAGATTTAGTTTAATCCAGGCATTCTCAACCACTTTTCCGCTAGGCAGATGCATATTATAAAAGAGAGTCACCTTCAAGGCACTCTCCCATAAAATGAAGAAACAACAAAGGGGGAGGGGAAGGGAGGGACAGAGTGATGGAAGCAGACCACGGTGAGTGTGTTAATTGTGTGCTCCGTACCATCTGTGGCTCTCTAGTGGCGACAGTCCATAGACCAGCTAAGGTTTGGGTGATATTCCATTTTCTTCTAACTAAAATAAGTTCCAGAACAACAGAGAGAAGACCTCGCTGTTCAGCACCCAACCCAGGGCTTAGCCAGCACACCCCTAATAGGAAAATTGTTTGTGGAAACCACATCTCTGTTCTTCCTTTTAAAAGCCATCCTGGAGGGGCTGGTGAAGTGGATCAGCAGTTAAGAACATCCTACAAGGACCCAGGTTCAATCCCCCACATACACAAGATGGTTCACCGCCATCTCTAACTCTGGCCCCAGGGGATCTTAACTCTTCTTCTGACTTCCTTGGGCAGCATACACACAGTGTACAGACATACATGCGGGCAAAAACACACATATGCATGAAAGAAAAAAACATGCTACATTATAAGTGATTAAATGTGGTGTAGGCATGGTATGTGCATGTTATCCCAGGACTTGGTGGCGGCGGGGGGGGGGGGGGGTATCGGAAGATCACAAATTTGAGTTCAAATCAGTCTTAGCAGACCTTGTCTCATAAAACCAAGGGCTGAGGTGTGTTTCTGTGGTAGAGAGGTTGTCTGACATTTGGAAGGCCCTGAGTTTAATCCCCAGCCCTGGCAGAAAAGAGTGATGCTATTATAAGTTAAGATACTCTGGATGTTTGGTCTGGTTTATAAAATAAAAGCTGAAACAGTAACAATGGTTATGAACAGCAATTTAACCACGTCGTGTCTCATATCTGATCTCTTCACCCTGTGTCCCTAGCTCCTCTGGGTTGTTGCTTAGAATCATGTCATCTGCCAAGGTTATGGTCCAGACATCATGAAGACAGGGCCCGGGGAGAAGCAGTGTCTATGGACTAGAGCTACCAAGGAATACTTCCTGGAGAAGATGGGAGATGAGGAAGAAGGAGAAAGTCTAGCAGCTCCTTAACAGTGGTTCTCAACCTTCCTAATGTTGTGACCCCGTGACAGAGCTCCTGATGTTGTAGTGACCCCCCACCCCCAGACATAAAATTATTTTCATTGCTACTTTATAAATGCACTTTTGCTACTGTTATGAATCAAAATGCAAATGTCTGTGTTTTCCGATGGATGGTCTTAAGTGGCCCCTGTGAAAGGGTTGTTTGAGCCTCAGAGGGGTCGTGACCCACAGATTGAGAACACTGCCCTAGAGCTCAGAGACCAAGCACGTTGGCTTACTCAAGATGGTTGACATAATGCTGTTTCCAGAGCAAGTATTGCTCACGCCCCGTAAAGGCTCACCCTGATTATTTTATTGCTTGGAGGATAAACTGTGTGGCAGTCATCCCTGATGGGGAATGTAAATCAGCTTGGCAGAGGCACAGAAGGGCTTTCCTCCTCCTCTGAGATGGGGGAGCTTGATCCTTCCTCTCTCAGTTCATCCCCCTCCTCTCCTCTCGCTTCCTCTGCTTCTAATGACCCTGCCTGTCGTCCAGACCGAGCTGCCCACCATGCATACATCTTCCCTTGACGAATCCAGCCTCACCAGGTCTTGTCCAATGCTCGGCTTCATAAAATTCTCAACAACCGTATTACCCAGAGTTCCTTGTGTTGGCTCCCATAGTACCAAGTTCTCATTTCTCCACTCTGATCCTGGCTCCCTTGGGCTCTATGACAGATCGTGGCTGCACGTGGCTTCCATTCTTTTCCTGACTGTTCCATTGCACACACATAGACACATAAGCCACATATACTCTCTCCCACACACTCCACATACTCATACACAGACACACACCATACACACTACACACACCCCATAACACACACACAGAGACACCACTAGAAGCTTCTCCCTAATTCTTTCCTGGTCCCTTTGCCCCTTCCAGCCCCTCTACCTGCTAGAGACCCCAGGGCTATATCCTTGCATCTTCTCTACATGTGTCCACTCCCTGGTAATTCACGCTGTTCCATACCTTCATTTATCATCCGTATTCTACCAGCCACCAAATTCACTGCCAGCTCCAACCTTTCCCCCCTCACAGCTCCAGGATCCTGTATCCACTTGTCTATCAATAATTCTACCCACCTCTCTGTGATGATTTGAATGAGAAATGACCCATGCCCCCATAGTCTTAGGCATTTCAACAGTAGTCCCCATTTGGTGACACTGTTTGGGGGAAGTTTAAGAGGTGCTTCCTTCTAAAGGACAGAACTGTATTATTGAGGAGCAGGCTTCGAGGGTGCACAGTCTCTCCTCATATCTGGTGTGCTCTAATTCACTGTGGTTCACAATGTAAACTCCTGTCCCCACCTCCATACCTGCCCTCCAAGATGGTATCTCTCTGAAACCATTTGGTGGTTTGAATAGGTATAGCCCCCATAAACTCATGTGTTTGAATGCCTGGCCCATAGGGAGTGACACTATGAAGAGGTGTGGCCTTGTTGGAGGAAGTGTGTCACTGTTGGGGTGGACTTTGATATCTCTTATGTTCAGGCTTCACCCAGTGTGACACACAGTCCTTCTGCTGACTTCAGATCAAGATGTAGAACTCTCAGCTCCTTCTCCAGCACTGTGGGACCTACACTCTGCCATGCTTCCTACCATGAAGTTAATGGACGGAACCTCTGAAACTGTAAGCTAGTCCCAATTACATGTTGTCTTTTATAAGAGTGGCTGTGGTCACGGTGTCTCTTCACAGCAATAAAATCCAAACTAAGGCTTACGGTTGTGAGCCAAACTAACCTTTTCCTTCTATACATTGCTTCTGGCCATGGTGTTTTACCACAGTGAGAGAAGGTGACTAAGACTTCAGCATTCAGGAGTTGATAAGCAGCCTTGTTCTAGTCATTTACAACCTAGGCATTTGCCGCTGCCGCTCATCCAGTGCACAGATCAGAAGCCTAAGACGTGTGCCCTGGTCCTTGTGCCATGTGAAACCATGATCAAGCCCGACTGACTGCCAAGAAAGTGAACATCCTACCTACATCAGTTCACTTGTCTCTTTTCTGACATGGATCACGCACCCCTACACCATCACCATCTATTTCATGGACAGTGTGGAAGACCCCAGCCCTGACTCCTGCATCAGCCCTCACTGCCACAGTCCATGCTTCCTTGGCCAACACGATCTGCTCTATATAGATACAAGAGCATGTTCTTAAAGAGATCAAAGGTCCATGACATCCCATCAGGCTTAAAATTCTGACATGCTGACTAGTCCCAACCTGCCCAGCCCTGGCTGCCTCTCTGATTCCTATTCCACCCACTCTCTTACACCCCCTTGTACTCCAGCCTCACTGAAGCCTTTGCATGTGGAATGCTTGTCTCTCATACACATGCACGGCCACAGCTCAGAAAGCCTTCCTTGCCAAGTGCGATGATTCTTGCCTTTTACTCCCAGCACCAGAAAGTTGAGACAGGAGGATGGCTGTGAATTAAGGCCAGTTCTAGGTAGCACGCTGAGACTTTGTTTGAAGGAGGAGGAGGAGGAGGGGGGGGGCACTCCCTGCTTTGGGTTTTGTTTCTGTCTTATGACTGTGTCCCCCACTCCACATGCTATAGACAGTGCTGGGCACAGGAGTTGCTCAAGTCAGTTTATTTTGTTGGAGACACATCTCCCCATGAAATCAAACTCAAGATCTCCCTAATTCATTTCTTGAGTGTTGGGATTACAGACATGTGCCACAACCCCAGAGGGCAATCCGATTTATATGTATGCATATGTGCATATGTATGTTTATATATGTGCGCTCGCGTGCGCGCGCGCACACACACACACACACACACACACACACACACACACGAGAGAGAGAGAGAGAGAGAGAGAGAGAGAGAGAGAGAGAGAGAGAGAGAGAGAGAGATATGCATTCATATGCCTGTGTTCAAGTGTATGGAGACCAACAGCTAGTTTTGCCAGTATTCCTTCAGGAACCGTCCACATCGTTCTTGGAGATTCTCTTACTGGGACAGAAGATCACCAATTAGACTAAGCTGGCTAGTCAGTGAGCTCCAGGGATCCACTTGATTATGCCTCCACAGCACTGGGACTACAATGCTCCAGGGATCCACTTGATTGTGCCTCCATAGCACTGGGACCACAATGCCTTGTTCTCTATATAAATTCCTGGGATCAACATCAGGTTCGAAGGCTTTACCAACTAAGCCAGCTTCCCGCTCCCCTCAATCAGTTTTTTTTTAAATGAACAAGTCACCCTCTTTGGGAATATAAGCTGGCACCTATTTCTGTCCCCATCACGGTTTCCCCAGCTTCTTGGGACGCCATTATCCCCCACTAACTATCCCCACCTTCCCTTACTCTTCCTTTCCCCTGTCTCCTGCTCTTCTCAGTCAAGTGTCTTCTTCTTGGGCTGCCCCTTCCTGTCCCTTCTCCCCAACCCCTAGGTTCCAAAGACACACAGAGACCAGGCATCCATCCTTTCGTGTAAACTCCCCTTGCTCCCTGGACAGCCAGCATTCTATTCTGTGCCTTGAAGAATCACAGACAGTGACACACGAGTGGTCGCCAGCTGAGGAATGGCTCTATGTGTCCCTCATTCACTCTAACCTCCAGGAAGGTAATAGATAACCTTTTGTTGAGACCTCCAGACTTACACCTCAACTCCTATTCTGTCACCTAGGCCTGTATGTGTGCTCACTCTGATGTGCACGGGCTTTTATTAGATCCCCTGGCCTACTGGTCAAAATAGCCTTTAATAATCCAATCCCAGCCTCCCTTTCCAATCCTATTTTCCACCTTTTCCAGGGATAAATCTAATACTTTAAACTCTACTTGGCTTTATCCCCAGGCCTCCAGCTACCCTTGCACCTTCCAGGCTGGGAAAATAGTTGAGCAGTAAGTCACTTGTCTAGTATGAGAGAGGACCTGGGTTCAATTCCTGGCACCTCAAAATCAAGAGCTTAAGAGAGCATTTAAATGATCGCCTTGTTCCATCCCTCTTCAGGGCCTGATTCCCTCTGTTCAGATTGTCTTCTCTACCCACTCATAGAGACACCCCCCTTCAGCTGTCAGAGGTCCTGGCTCTGGCCTAGAATCACTTGATCATCAGAGCATGTGGCATCCAGTCCTGTCAGCTCCCCTCCTCCTATTTTTATGAGTGTGTGTTTGTGTGTGTGCATGTGTGTGTGTGTGTGTGTGTGTGTGTGTGTGTGTGTGTGTGTGTGAGAGAGAGAGAGAGAGAGAGAGAGATTATATACATCATGTGTATGTATGTGTGTCTGCATGAGTTTCTATATGTCATGTGTGTGGGTGCCTGCAGAGTCTGGAAGAGCATATTGGATGCCCTGGAACTAGAGTTACAGATGAGCTGCTGGATGCTGACGGCTAGGAACCAAACCTAGGTACTCCACAAGCACAGTGAGTGGTCTTAACTGCTGAGCCATGTCTCTAGGCCCCAGCCCTCTGCTTTTTGAAGGGAGGAAGTTCGCCTTGTTACCTGTGCATTCCCTGTAAGCTAAGTTTACATTAACTACTTGAACCAACATGGGACTGTGTGTGTGTGTGTGTGATGGTGGTGGGTCTGACCTTTGGAGTTCTATAAAGTGAAAAGGAGGGAAGGAGGAGGGAAAAGAGGGAAGAGAAAAGAGGAGGGAGCGGAGGAAAAAGGAAAGACATAAAAAGAAGCCGTGGGCATCATATTCAAATACCACCATCGACCACTTCCTTGAATATTCTCCGAGCACCCCAGGCAATTAAATGATCTGAGAGTTCCAACAGTTAAGAAATCTGCCTGTCTTTGTTTCTCGCCGTTTCCTCCAAACAGATCTGACTATCAAAACCTCTTTGAAACATTGATCCCTTCTCACTAGATATTAGGGGAGATGGAAGGTTCAAAGTCTGGGGTCATGCAGTGGGGTCAGGTGCGAAAAGGCTGTCTGCTGGGTGCAGTGTGTGGGGGAGACAGGAGTCGATATCTCCCTTGAGTGTTTGATCCTACCCTAGAACCTGAGCTTCTTCAAGTGGGGCACGCAGTCCCCATGATCTGCCTAGGACTCTGAGGCCTGCAGGAGCAGCATAATGCCTCCTGACTTGCGGCACCAGTATTAGCTGAGGATTTGGCTTGCTGGAGTGAGTGGCTACTTGTTAATTATGTTAAACAAACACAGCATGCACAACCCAAGAGAAATCTTCATTTAACTGCCCAGTTTCTGTTAGTGGTCTGTTGCCGAGCCTTTCCCACAAGCCCCGGAAACACCAGACTTTTCTACTGTGTGAGGTTTGGGATGCTTTGGTGGGTAAGCCGTAGAGGACCCTTCACCGGGACCTGTCAGGAAGTTCAGGAGATGCTTGAAAGATGAGCCTGGCAAGGACTCCAGACACATGCAGGAAGAAGATGGATTAGTTAGCTATATTCTTTGCAAATCATCAAATGATAACAAGGCACCATGAGCTACTTGCAACACCCCTGTAGTGTGTAGAGTGGCCACTTGCTTCAGATTGGGCAGTTGCAGTTCTACAACCAACCTGTAGGTGACAGCCTGCATAGGACCTTCAAATGGCTCGCTTAGACCCCAGCCCAGGCTCACCACAACTGTTCCCTCCAAGTCCTCGGAGACACTGGGCACAGTACAAAGATATGCCCACTACCACCAGAGCCACGGGGCACATATACCAGCAAAGCCTCTATGAAGCCCATCCCATTCACCTGCCCTCTCTGACTGCCATCTAGATGCAGGTCAGCTCCCCACCTCCACCATGGCTAAGAACTTACCCATATCCCTGGGGGAAGAGGAACTGAGGCCCATCTCCTGCTGTCGGGGGAGGGTCTCGGGGATTGGCAGGAAGCTTCTGAGGGGTCCTCTGAGGATATGGATAGTTGGGCTGGACGAAGGGGATGTAGCTCATCAGTGGGGCGTAGGAAGAGCGGAAAATTTGCTGTCCCATCTGCTGTGGGTTGTACGGTGTCACCTGTAGGGCAGAGAGGAGAGAGGGGTGAGCTGAAAGTCCCCCAGCCCTGACCCTAACCCCAGCTGCTACTTTATTGCATAGCCTTTACCTGCCATATGTATCAGAGCCTCAAACTCCTAATCTGTACAATGGGGACACACAATCTACTCTGTGTGGGGAGGGTCTAACTGCTGAGATTCACACCACTGGCTTCAATAATAGGACCTCAACAGCCTGTGGGCACCAGACAACTCCACCCAGTGGAAACGCCTGCCAGGGAAGAACAGGTCTGTGCTGGAAGGATCACTGCATAGCCACCAGCTGTAATTATCCAGCACTTGAAAATCCAGCTAGAGCAGAGGTCTCAACCTTCCTAATGCCGCAGCCCTTTAATAGAGTCCCTCGTATTGTGGTGACCCCCAACCATACAATTATTTTTGTTGCTACTTCATAACTGTAATTTTGCTACCATTATGAATAGAAATGTAAACATTTGTGTTTTCCGGTCTTCTTAGGCGATCCCTGTGAAGGGATCTTTGAAACTCCCTCCTCCCCACCCTAAAGGGATCGGGACCCACAGGCTCAGAATTGCAGAGTCAGAATGAATGAGGAGCTAAAGTCAGGATATTACTGCACTGGAATTCCTGGAAACAGCCACCCACGGCTAATAGCTACAACATTAGGTAAAAGGAGAAAGTGTAAACAGGAGGTAGACCCATGCTTATATCTCAAACCTGCCGGAAAGATGGGAATTCAGTGGGGTTTCTGCCAATACCTGGGCAAATACCCACTGAGAACTGTGGCTCGTACTTTCGTGCCCCCAGCAAGCAAGGGCCCTACCCATCTCCTTCACTGCTATTGTCCCAGCTTCAGACAGTGAAATGAATGCAGTCAGAGGGGCCAGGGAGGGGGTAGGAAGACCAGGGAGCTCTAAGCATCTGCTAAGGTGATGGAGAGCAAGCAGGACATCTGGAGGAACAGGTCCCACACTCAAATACCAGAAGACCTTTCATCTCGTGGGTTTTCCTGTGTGCTGAGGGAGCTTCTGTCAAAGCCAGGAAGGCTTCTGGATTTCCATTCAAACTACAGAAGCCTACAGTGCTCAAGAGCCCCCTTGCTCCCCGCATGTCCGTGTCTAATACAAACCCACTTGGACTATGTGTGAGGAAACCGCGGGCTGTGGGAGACCTGGCCTCTTCCACTACACTTACAAACCCTAGGAGACAAGATCATATGACCTTATTCTGACTGTCAGGTTCTCAGGATTTAGAATCACCTAGGGTGTGCTGTGAGGGTATTTTCAGAGAATGGTAACCGAGGATGGAAAACCCACCCTAAAAGTGAACAACTTCGTTCCCAGGGCTTGGGGTTTTAGTCTGAATAAAAAGGAAACAAGAGAAACCACTTGAACACCAACCAGCCTTCATCTCTCCTTGCTTCCTAAATGTGGGTGCAATGTGACCAGCGGCCTCATTCTCTATGATGGGCTATACTCTCAAACTGGTCGAGAGAAACAGAAATCAAACCAAGCAACAACAACGAAACTAAAACTTCAAGTTGCCGTTATTGGTTCTTTTATCATCATGGTGAGAAAAATAACTAATGCTGGCCGTGTTACTCCCATGTGGGAGACAACAGAACTGGGGCTCAGCTTAGTAAGCATCTCCAGTCCTGAATTGCAGCCAGAACCCCAGGGAGAGCTGAGAGTCTGGGTTCTGCTCCAGCCTTCCTCTGCTGTGCACTCTCTGAAAGCTGAGCCCATCCCTGAACTGTTGGCATGCTGCTCAAAGAGTGACTGCAGGGCCCTGTGACACCAGATGTCACTGAAAACACCCCCCAGGACAGACTCTGTGGTGGCCACAACGGGGCAATATCCCTAGTTTCCACAATGGGAATTATTTGGCCATAAGAGAGACTATTTAAAGGGATGAGTCCCAGAACTCACACCAGCCTTATCCAGGGATATTCCCAAGGTTCCACAGGGCCAATCAAAGCCATCACATGCAGCATTGTAGGCTGCTCTGGAAACCACCTCCAAATGCATTCATCTTTTACAAAAGCATAGAACCGTGTGCCGAGAATGATGGCCTTGTTCAGGAAATCTTATATAAACAGGTGTCTCTAGAAGGGTTTGAAAGAGACCAATAAACAGCGGTGACCTCGGTCTTTAAAATTCTTACCATGTTTTATACTACATTATTCAAATATATACACACTCATGATTGCCTAAAAAGACCCTTTGAGCCAGGAGGAGCGGTTAGTGTTTGTAGGCGGAGATAATGTGACTGGGATTCCTGAGACAGACTCTCTCAGAACAGTTAGGATGAAGGAGGCTCTTCATCCTGACGAAGCAGCCCTGACCATGGTAGTTTTCACCTATGGGAGCATTGCTAACCTCTGGAACATACTAACATATGCCAGCTCAGAGGTGAGGTTTTCAGGGACAGGGTGGGGCTCTCTGGGAAGGATGGAGGTAGAAGAAACTGGAATTGAAGGTGTGGACTGTTCGTGGACCAGAGTGTGAGATTCAAGCCCATCTGTGGATGTGGAATGCTTGCCTTCAGCCCCCTTTACGTCCCCAGTCTTAAATGACTTTTGCACCCCATCTCTGCTCCAAGACTCAGTACCTCTAAGCTTGCTTCCATATCTGTCAATGAGTATATGTGTGAGCATGTGGGCCTGATCAAGCAGCTTGGAAGCATGTAACTATATGTATTTCTCATGTGTGTGTTTCACGTGTGTTGCACACACACACTTGTGTGTGCATGTGTGTGTGTGTACTTACACCACAGAGTACATAAGGAGGCCTTGGGTGTCAGTCCTCACCTTTCACCTTGTTTTAAAGCAGTGCCTCTTGCTGTTCACTGCTATGTATGCCAGACTATCTGGCCCGTGAGCTTGTCTCCATCTCCCATCATGTCATAAGCACCCTGGGGTTGCAGATGTGTGCTACAGCATCTGGCTTACATGGATTCTAGAAGTCCAAACTCTATTGCTCTTCAGAAGCAAATACTTTATCCTATGAGACATCTCCCCAGCTCTCTGTTGCTCTCTGCTTCTCTCTATGGATGTCTGTTACTATCTTGGTGGTGTTACTCTTATATAGTACTTGTGTGTGTTTATCTAAGAGAGGTGTCCATCACAGTGGCTAAGAGCACCAGTCTGCCAAGGTCAGGCCTTCATTTGCTTCCGAGTTAACATCTGAGGGGCATTTGTACCTGAAGTACTGCTGTAATTCATCCTGCCACAGTTGGCAGATAAAAATACAGGACATCAGTTTAATCCAAACTGGAAATAACCAATGAGTATATGTTTAACATAAATATTTCTTGTGCAATATTTACATTTGAAATTCAAATCAAACTGAGTGTCTTTTATAGAATCTAGTCAGCCCACATAGCATGAAGATGATTCTTTGGCCCACACATGCTGGGCAGAGCTGCGGGGTTGGTTTTGGCCGCCTGAAAGTGTGTGGCCTTCCTCATGCGCTGAGCTGAGGCCTCTGGAAGCGTTGAGTGCTTCCTCTTATCTTTATGTGCTTCTGACACCCAGTGAGAGAGGAGCAGTGGCTCTTGTGTCTCCTAATCATACCTTAAAAGAGCAAGGAGAACAGACCTGACCTGATCCACATCCCAACTCAGACACCCCAGAGACTCATGAGCAAGAACTAAAGACTCCCTGAAAGTCCCTAGTGATGGAAGCTACTTGTCAGATCAGACACAAACTTACATGTTCATGTTTTGGTCTAATCTCTTTATGCCTCAGCTTCCCCATTAATAACATACATCATAGGGTGGTTGAGAAGGCTAAATTAGTGTAGAAGTCTTTGGGAAAGGCCTGGTATTATCGTGCATTAAGGACTCTGTTAAGTGACATTGGGTATCATGTGGCAACATTCGTCTCCGATGCTGCCCTCAACAGCTGTGTTTGTCCCCTTGAGTCAGTGATGGACCAGGAAGCAATGGTGGTGATGGCTGGGCAAGGATGAAGGAGCAGAAAGCGTTCTAACCTAAAGACTTGGATAGAGCAGGGCATAGGAGGGGAAGTCATCCACTCACCTGTCGCGAGTAGCACCCCAGTGGAGGGTGAACGGGCTGCTGGTAGGGCATCCTTGTTGACCGCTGTGGGTACAGGCCCTACAAAGAGAGAGAGCAGTTCCTAATGCTGGGTGAGAGTCCCTGATGCTGAGCACGGAAGCTGTATACCTCAGCCTCCCACTCACAGGCCTAGATTTACATCCCAGGCTGACCTTCCACCCCCCCAGTTGACCCACTCCATGAAGTTGCCTAGAGCTGACTGGATTGTGCCGGGGCCAGCTCAGGTCAGGTCACATGGGAAGCCCCCCTTTTAACAGACTCCAAAGCTTCTTTCATGAGTATTTAGGAAAGAGCATCAGAGACTGACCACCTTTCAGAGGCTGATGTGTTCCTGAAAAATTATTCCACCTCTCTTTCCCTTGTCTTCAGAAGAGTGAGTGACAGGCCTACGGAGCCTGACTGAATGGCCATAGCTGTCATCATTGCTATCCATACACACGTGTAGCTGCAGAGGCAAGCCTCCTGTGTCATTTCTCAGGTGCTGACCCCTTTGTTTTCCTAAGATAAGATCTCTCACTGGCCTGAAGCTCACCAAGTGGCTTGAGGCTTACTATGTTGGCTGGTCTGTAAACTCCAAAGATCCTCCTGTCTCTGCCTCCCCAGAACTAGGACTACAACCCTGCCTCACCATACCCAGTTATTTTTCATTTGCATCTTGGTTGGTCAAACCTAGGTCCTTGAGTTTGCAAGCCATGCACTTTATGGACCAAGCTGTCTCCTTCGCCATCACAAGCCTTTTCCATCTTTGCCTAAACCCGTTCTTAGCTAACATGTGAGGTGTCCTACACATCTGTGCACAGTGTTGATAAGTCTGTGTTCAAGTATACCTGCATGTATAGGGACCTGGGTCTAGCCAGCTTCTGGGATTCTGTGTACAAATGTGCAACTGTGTCCCTGTGTGTGCTCATTTGTGTTTCTGCTGCTAGGGGACCGTGTGTATCTGTAGCTCATGGAGAAGGTGAGCAGGGGGATAAATAAAGGAATGCAAGTAAAGAGCTGAGAAAGCACCTGGACACATAGTGAAAACTCTGTAAATGTTAGATCTGTCCGTCACCCCCCACCAGCCCCTCTCTCCAGAATCTCCTGCAGCTTAGCCCAAGAGAATGCACATTGTATTCACAACTCTGATTAAGGGTGGGGCCTGGGGATATCCTTATGTCCATACAGACAGAAGACACACACACCTAGCAGTAATGTTACAAAGAGTGGGCCAACTCATGACCCCTCCAAATGGCCACTCAGTCATTACCTATTACCTACACATCACAAGGGCACCCAACCCTAGCACTGCAGACCACATAGGGACCAGGCTAGCTATGAATTGCAGTCTAACATAAAACTGTAAGCTTACTTAAAACATTATTAATGGATTAATTTACAACTATTTGGTAGCCTGATAGCATGATTCTAAGGCACAAACATCATAGATGACAGCATCTTGTCACAGTGTCATGTAAAATAAACATGTGTGCTCTTGAAACCCATGAGTCATGAGTTATACACCCCTAGATTTTATATGTGACTCTAGGCAATTCTTCTTCATCCACTGTGGCCCAGAGGAGCCAAAAAGTTAGATACTACACCTGGGATGATGCTCAGAGCCTGAAGCACCTCTCAGCCCAGGTCATCTTTCAAGAACATTCCTCATCCCAAAGTGCTGCCTCTGTTCTGGGCATGGCTTGTGTCAATCACCAAAAAGGTAATGGTGGACACTATGCTCTTGATGATGTCTCTAGCTTCTCAAGTAGGGCTCCAGGGTCTCTGATGTGGAGTCACTTGAGAAGCCTCCCAGCTTCCCTACCTGTTCCAACTTCCAGCTCTCTGAGAATCTCACATCTTATTAGAGAGCTCTGCCTGCCCTCTGTTACTAAGCAGTGACATCTGAGACCTTCCTGTCTTGACCCTGCCCATTTTCTTCACCAGTCCCCCCACCACCCCTTATTCCCTATTGCTTAAAGTTGGGCAACCAGGGCAGCCTCACCACCACCATGATCCAGCCAGGTCCCTTCCACTCCTCCCTGGAGTGAACCTTCCAAAGGGATGACTTTGCTTATTCCAGGCCCTCATTGAGCTGCAAGGCTTCTAGGCAGGTTGCTAACCCCACCTCCCAACCCCCCTGTCTACTGATGCTTCCTTTCAACCCCATTAACTTGCCTAGCTGCCACCTCTTCCAGGGCTGCAAACACTAGGCAGCCCTTCACTAACACCACCTATTCTGTGGGCCACACTGGGGACAATGGAGGGCATACAGCTGGCATACAGTCCTGCACCCTCCTCATAAGAGATGTTGCTGCATTCATTAGTATGAGAAAGACAGCATGAGTCTAGGGATGTTTGCAGTAGTTAGAATTGCAGCTTTGTAAAATCATGAGTGAAGAGGACAAATAAGCAGTCACTCCTTTTCGCTTGAGGCTGTGGCCTTTCCCCACACAGCTTCCCCTTTTTCATCTGGAGATGCTCATATTCTAGGTGGAGAATCTTCTCTTCCCATCTCTGGGTCTCTCCACCACAGAGCTCTGAGTAAATTAGATTTGGGGCCTCATCATTATTCCTTAGGTCGCGTGTGGAAGAGACCATGAAAGACTAGTCCCCAGTTCTCTTTGCCCCCTCAAGGTCTACTGAACTCCCTGACCCCCTTTTCTTGGAGGGCCATAACTGAATATTAATGAAATGAACATCTGTGTCACACTGGGGATTTTAAGAGTCCTTCCCTGTATGTGGGCTCAATTAATCCTTACAACACAATCAGTTTCTGCTGCTGCTGTAATTATGATAAGCCCAGCTCTTCTACAGACGAACTGGGACAGTTAAGGAACTTGCCCAAGGCCACGCAGTGCAGATGCTGCAGAGCTCTTTCACCAATCTTCCGTGCCTTCTTTCTACTATATCAGGCCTCCTGGTCAGTTGTCTCATAGTGAGCACTGGGAGATTCTGAGATGCCATGAGAAGATGGAATCTCTGTCTTTAGTCATCACCTGGGAGGGTCAGCTCCTTCATGGTCAACTTCAACTAAGCCATTCACTGCCTGAATTCACAGAAGTTAGTGGGTCCTCCTGGGTGGGTCAGGGCACCACTTCTTTGCAGAAGTGGATGGATGCATGGATGCATGGATGCATGGATGGATGGATGAATGAATCCATGTATGTATGCATGGATGGAGAGATGGATGATAGGTGGATAGATGGATAGATGATGGATGGGTCGGTAGGTAAATGGGTGGGTAGGTGGATGGATGGATAGATGGATGAATGCATGGATATATGGATGGATGGATGGATGGATGGATGGATGAATGGATGATAGATGATGGATAAGGATAAATAAGTAGATGATATGGATGAGCCATCAGTCAAGTGGATGGAGAGATAGATACATACAGCACAAAGGTCAGGATGAACAATAGTCAGAGAATGTTTCAAAATAAGTGTGTGGGTATAACCTGTCTGAGACAACAGGCTGAGCTGAATACCCAGTGCGAGTTACAGAAAATCTATCATTTGGCCTATAAGAAAGTATTCTCTACTTCTAGAAATTTGCCATCCAGAGGTGCTGACTCAGTTTCCCTCCTTCTGTAGTCAGCCCTACGATTTGAACGCCAGTTTCTCTGAAGACATAGGATAGTCTATACTCAGAAAACATATCCAAACCTTACTAACTCAAAAAAAGCCAAGTTAGCAAAGCATGGCAGTGACTTCTAACCACGGAAAAGCACGTGGTTGTTTCCAGGCCTGGGGTCTTAGTGTATTCTGTTGGTCTTACTCCTGAACTTACATTAGACCTCAAGCCTTTTCCTCACCTTTGAGTGCCCTCCCCCAGCACAGTGCAGAGGCTACAGTCAGCACAGAGCAGAGGTCTTTAAAATTACTTAAGAAAATGAATAAATAAATAAATAAAATAACGAGTCAGCCAATGAGGAGGTGGATGAATGAAGGGGGATTAGAGAAGTCACAAATTGCAAGAACACCGGTGAAGGAAGCGTGAATTAACGACGGGGATGCTCCTCTCAAAACTGTGTGAAAATATTATTACTAATGTGAGGATGATGCCTTGTGATTTGCCCTGGACGATCTCCACCTCACTGTGAATCGTAAGGCATTCTGTACCCGTGGAGAGTGGGAAGCAGGGGATCATTTTTCTGGAAAAGTTGACAACACAACAGAGACAGGTCCTTTGAGTGTGACACTAATTTCTTCTCCACTTTCCCCTTTTCCAGGCCTGGCTAAGCTGGGCCAGACCAGCAAATGGCCAATGCACAGCTCTGAGACCCTGTACTTCCTGGAGGATCTACATGACATTGATGGAGAAAGAGCCAGCAGTAGGAACAGAAGATGGGGACATCTCTGATTTTGAGCACATCTCCTGAAAACACAGAGCACTACCTAAGGAGACTGTTAAGTTATTGGATCGGACAAAGGTTTAAACTAGAATGGACATTTATTTGATTCTTTCTTCCTTCTACCAAGTGGGCCATGGCTCTTAAGGGATATTAAGTTAAATGGACAAAATGAAGAAACTACATTTTCCCTGCATAAATAAGCTCCGTGAGTAAAATTTCAAACCTTGCTACAGAGTCTTCACTATCTCTTTGTGTGGGACTTCTAATTCCATTTCAGCTAGGATCCCAAGATCCCTATGTGCATGCATGGTATGCATGTGTGTGAGTACATAAACACACGGGTGTGCCTGCATGTACATGCACTATGTGTGTGTGTGTGTGTGTGTGCCTTGTGGTGAGTCCGTGTGATCACAGTGAAAATAGTGGCAGAGACCCACAGGTTGACAGTGTCTACTCTCATCCTCATATGACCTATGGTTAGAGATGGTGTTCAAGGGGAGTCCCAAGGTTCTCGGGGCAGCAGGCTCCCAGGAAGAGCCAGAGCCACTTGCTTACCTGATACTGCGGGAAGGTAGAGTGGCTGGAAAACACCGGTGGAGGTGGACAGTTCAGATTGAGCCAGAGAGGCTGGTTCAGGGTGGCCGAGGTCAAGGTTGTGGTGAAGCGTGGGGCAAAGACATTGCCAGCATATTTAATGTTGTTCTTTTCAGGCACCGTTGTAGGGGAGTTAACTGTAAGTCACAGCAGAGGAAGAACATCTCAGTGCCTGCAGCAGGCAGAGGCTGCACCTTCATTACTATAACGACCAGGGAATACAGATTCTCAGGGGTCAGGTCCCTTAAGCTCCAAGAGGGATCCTTTCAAGTCAGGGAGATTTCTAAGTTCAGGAAAACATCATTAGTGTAGCAATTGCTCATTTAGAAGAAGTGGCTTCTCTCGCCATCACTAGCTGGTAAATGAGGCTGGCGAGCAAGGTATGCAGTAAGCCACATTGCTGAGGCTGTATTTTACCTACTTGCAAAATGGAATTCCAGCTTTCTACAAACAAGGGCAAAGCTGTTGCAAAAGGTCTCCCTCTAATGATTAAATCCACCTGACCAGGGATGGATATGCAGCCATAGTAGAAACTTTGTGCAGGCTGTTGTCGCTGTATGAGAATGGTTTTCTAAATATTTTAACGATTAATGTTAATTTTCTTTATGTGAATGTGCATGTGCGTGCATGCATGCAAGTGTGTGATGTGTCGTGCACGTATGTGTGTGTGTGTGTGTGTGTGTGTGTGTGTGTAAAAGGGGTAGTTTTCCGACTCTTGGAACTGGAGTTACAGGTGCATCTGAGTCACACAACGTGGGTGCTGGGGACCAATCTCCAGCCTTCTGGAAGTACATAAACACCATTGAGCCATCTCTGTAGCTCTTAAAGCTGGGTATTTAAAAACATGAAATACTTCAGTGTGGGCTCACTTAAGACTGAGTTTAACAACATGAGATTGAGCTGAGTTGTTATTGTTCACAAACACTGGATTCTTTTCCTCTACAGAGACATTCATGAGCTACGGAATCAGAAATAACGCCCTCCCTCTCTCCACAGCATCCCATTTTTGTTAATTTCTTTATGTTTGGAAATGGGGTTTTGACTTTATGCCTCATCCAGTTGTGGGAAGGCAAAGGAGACGAAGCCAGGCCAGGTCTTGAATGATCTCAATGTGGAAATAATACAAAGCATGGGTTCATCTGCGGCCTGGGTGAACTGAGACGCTGTAATACAGCCCCAGTTGGAGCCATATACCACCTCAGTTGTTTGCGCCTGTGGGATCTCTGAAAACCAATTACATTCCTCTAGCAGTTGGATTCCCTTAGGGGCTGCTGGGAGAAAATAATTTCCTCCATTTTATGGACTTAAAAATCCTGACACCCAAGGGAAAAGCAGTAGCTCGCCTATGGACAGGATGAGATGCCCCGACCTGGTCCTACCAGGGTTTCCAGGTAAGGTCCACTTACATTTCAGATCCAGCCCGTCCATATCCACTTTGGTTCGAAGCCTCAGCTGCCCACTGGGGTTCTTGGTGGCCCCAAAGAACTCATAGAGCAGGTTCTTCTCTGCTGGCCACACAGGCTTCTTGGTTGGCAGAGTCATGGAGATGGTGCCCACTGGGTCACTGTGACCCTCCTCACCACAGGTGTCCTTCCGGTTCTGGGGCCACTGGTTGAGAAAGAGGCTCTCTCGACTTTTGGTCAGCTCTTTTGTGCCAGGGCTTCGTTCTGCAGAAGGAGAGAAACTGAGTCAATGCGTCTGGGAAGTAAGAACTTCTTGTAGATTTCCTTTCTTGGAGCCTATAGCTCACACCCAGGTCCAGGCCACACTAGGGACTATGTCTCGGTCAGGTACCTCCCCAGGTTTGTGCTGAAGTCTGCTCTGATTGCTGCCCATTCTGATATTCTTATGTTATACATCCATCTCTCCATCCACCTGTCTACTCATCTATCCATCCACTGATCAACTCAGCCTCCTACCAACCCATCCATTCATCCTTAGCCACCCATCTGGTGGTAAGTCACTCATCTGTCCATCCATCTATTCAGTGGTTTATCCAGGCAGCCACTTGTCTATTTATTCATCTATCTATTCATCTACCTATATATTTGTCCATCAATCCATCCATCCATTCATCATTTATCCATTTAATTATCCATCTACTATCCATACATCTACCCATTTACCCATCTCTTTATCTTTGTCTTTTTCCCTTAGACAGGGCCTCACTGTGTATCCCTGGTTGGCCTCAAACTCATTGTGTAGACCAGGCTGACCTCAATATCACAAAGGTATGCTTGTCTCTGCCTTCTGAGAGATGAGATTAAAGGCGTGCACCACCATGCCTGGCCATTCCTTTTTCATTCTTCCCCTCCCCCTCATTTCTTTTCTTCCCTCTTCCACTGCCTCTCCTCTCTCTCTCCTCTCTCTCTCTCTCTCTCTCTCTCTCTCTCTCTCTCTCTCTCTCTCTCTCTCTCTGTCTCCCTTCTTTCCTTCCATCCATGGTGCCCTAGCTAAGGATATGAGGGTACCTTGGGTGAGGTTGCACATGGCTTAGCTAAGGAGACACAGATCCCTATAGAACATATAGTCTGAGCCATGATGCTGAGTTGAATCCCTCATCAGAAATGTCACCTCTGCTGTGACTCTCACAGGCCATTCAGCTCTCTCACCAGTGCCAGGCTTTGCCCAGAGCTCTGGAGACACAGCCATGAGTCAGAGCCAGACTGCCCTGCAGGAGCTCACACAAGGAAGAGAAAGGTGTGCCCAGAAATAGCTCCAGGAAAAGGCAGATGGTCACTGTGAGGTGACAAAGAGACAAAATGGAAGAAGATACTGGCTGGGATCTCAACTGTCTGAGAGGGTCCTTCAATCCAGAAGGAAGGAAGGTTTAGCAAGACTCTCATTGGGGGCTACCAAGAAATGTCACTGACCTAGGCAACCACAAACAAACAGCAGGAAACATCAAAGGGACGGGGTGATTCATCCGAAGTGACTGGAGTCACTCAATGGAAGGACTCAGTGGCTGCCAGGCTCAGGTCTTATTCTGAATACACTGAGCATTCATCCCTCACAGAAGGACACTCTGACACCTGACATGCCAGCAGAGATCTCACCCACATTTCCCTTCAGTGTTGTAACACTTTCTTCAAAAATGGAGCATCTGTGTGTGTGTAGACCAGTGGATGCAAGACATTCAAGATAGAATTGTATCCTCGCTGAATGCATACAGAACTTCATGTCATTATTCCCAAACCAATACCGTGTAACCACTATTTACACAGCATTTACATTGGATTAGGCACCAGCGGTAATCTATAGATTAGTTACAGTGTGTAGGAGAGAGTGAGTAGTTTGTATGCTACTATGTATAAGGCTTTGAGCATCTTTGGGATAAGTACTAAGAAATAGAGACAGCTTTATAAATGTGTGTACACATAAATTATATTAGATGTAATATTATATATATATATGTGTGTACTCACAAGTATTACATAATTGCTATTAAGGCATTTATCTCTGTCAGAGGCAGAAATTAGACTTTGGTCTCTGCCCCTCACTCCTTCCTCGGAGTGGCTGTCTCTGAACACCTCAACAGAGCTTGGCTGAGAAGCCCACCTACAGGTGGATGGCTATGAGCTGCTTTGGACACACCGAAGACACCTGGGAAACTCTGGAAACAGCCGGATCCAAGGACCTGTGCTTCAGTGTTACAGATAGTAGTGGGTGTGCTCCCACCACATCATGAATCCCTCTACAACCTAGCCCAGCAGCCGCCAGGGCCTCTGCATGGGCCTGGACCCTACCTTTCCCAGAAAAGGGAAGCACTGCTCCAGCCAGGGCCAATTTAGGAGACTGTGACATTTTTAGCAGAACATGTCCCCAGAGTCTCTTCCAGCAGTTCCTCTGGTTGCTGAGTTTAGCCCCCAGCTAGACTGCTGAAATAATATACCCACTAATAATAGTCCTTTTCCCCAGGGACCAGCATATCTGCAGCCACTCACACAGCTACAGTCAGTCTCTTCAACATCTGCAGGACCCCTATGGCATTTGGAAACTCTCTATCCCTTCCCCTCTCCTTCTGTCTATCTTTCTGTCTGTGTGTGTGTCTGTGTGTGTGTCTGTGTGTGTGTCTGTGTGTGTGTCTGTGTCTGTGTCTGTGACTGTCTGTGTCTGTCTGTCTGTCTGTCTCTCTCCCTCCCTTTCCTCTGCCTCATAACTATACAGACACACTCATGACAAACACACTTACCAATACACACACACACACACATACACACACACACACAGAGAGAGAGAGAGAGAGAGAGAGAGAGAGAGAGAGAGAGAGAGAGAGAGAGAGAGGGGCACCCTCAGCACCCCTGAGATTTCTCTAATGAGTGTGCTGCTCACCCTGTACCAAGATTCTCCTGGCATACCTTGCCCTCGGGTTTGTACACAAAGGCACTCTCTGACTGTGGGGAGGGGAAATGGAGAAGACACCCCTGGTCTGGAGCCCCTTCATCAAGGAATATGAAGGGTCCCCTCTAGAAAGAGAGGCTGAGTGTTTCCCTCCCTCTGGGGGAGGGCTCAAGCCTCTTCCACCCACTGCCATCGTCCCAATACCTTGTGACTCCTCCAGGTTTGCTGGGCACTATGTCCAGCTTGTCACCTCAGCTCTGATTTTCTGAGGTCCCTCCACTGCTCCAGAATATAGAATGCCTACAAAGGTGACCTTGTTCTTGTTTCTCAGTGATGTGAGCCCTCCCTAGACAGGCACTGTCAGTTAAGCATCACACTTCAGCCTGGGGGTGACCTTTCTCTTGGTTGGCGTGAGTATAATCTATTCTTCTAGTGATTGGCAACTGTGGGCAAATGGCTCTGCAATCCAGTCTGAACATATACAATGCAGAGTCCCAGAGATGGGCAGGGAGCACCAGGAGGGGGATGAGTTTCCTAGGATGACCAGAGTTCCTAGTCAAGTGCTAAAAATATACTTATCTAAGCCTCTAGAGTTCCAGAGAACAAATCCCAGGACCAACAGTTTGATCTGTGCCTAGTTGGATAACTTATGCCCTACAGAGGGTAGGCTAGTCCTGATGACCAGGGTGGGTGCCTCCATAAAACAAAAAAGATAAGTGACCCCTATCTGCCAATCAATTCTCTCTCCCATCCTAGACTCAAGGCTGGGATCTTTTCTGATAAGGTAAATAAATCCTCCAGTATGCTCTGGGTACCTAATAAAATCAGAAATGGTGTGTCTTGCAGGGCCTGGAAATGCTCACTTAGTGAGATGCTTATCCCACCAGCCTGAGGACGTGGGTTTGAATTTCCCACACCTATATACAAAGCTGGGTGTGGCAGCATGTGTGTGTGTGTTCCTGGTGTTGGGGAGGCAGGGTCAGCACTGCCAGAGTTCACGAGCCAGTCACTCTGGCTGAATTGGTGGGCTGCATGTTTAGTGAGTAGAAGACCCTATCTCAAGAAATAGGATGAGGGCGGGGCTAAAGAGATAGCTCAGCTGTTAAGGGCTGCTCTTTTAGAGACCCTGAGTCAACCACACGGCAGCTCACAGCCATCTGTAATGCATGTGTATGTGTATACGTGTGTGTGTGTGTGTGTGTGTGTGTGTGTGTGTGTGTGTGTGTGTATGTGTATACACACACATATACACACATATGAAGAAGATGGAGAGCCACAGAGGAAGTCACCTGACATTGTATCTGGCCTCCAGACATATACATGGGTGTATCTATCCACACATGAACCATGTACACATTCATACACCACTTAGAAACGCACAACCAGAGAGCCTGCATTGTTTTGCTTAGCACAAAGACGCACCATGGCCTCGATTCAGCTTCCTGATCAAGACTCTCTCCCTTGAAAACCCCCTCACTTTCCTGTTCTCAACCCCACTCACCAATCCAGTGGTGGCCCTCAAGAGCGGCGTCAGCCTCAGTCTTGGAGCAGATCTTGGCAAACACTGGGAGCTGCCTCTTGGGAGGAGAGGACTCAGGGAGCTTGTCAGGGAGTGCAGGAGGAGGTGGGGGTGGCAGCAGCAGGAACGGGCCCAACCCCATGGGCTCCCGGGGTCCGGAGCCATTGAACATGCTATTCTGCAGGAAGTCCTTAATGACCTTGGTTTCTTCCAGCACCATCTTGTTGTCTGGGGCCTTGGACATTTCAGTCGACTTCAGTGGGAACTGAGACAGGAGCTTGCTGATCTCTGAATTAGAGGCACCCAGGCTATGGCCTTTGTCCTTAGTCCCCTTGACACTCTTGACCTTGGCTGAGCGCAGGATGCCGGTGACTGTAGACATGGCAGAATCCGAGTCCTGCCTGCTACCAATGATGGGCATGGACAGCTTCTGCTCCCGAATCTCGTCATCAGCCATTACGGAGGATCCTACATACTCGGCGGCGCTGTCTGCCCCAAGAGGAGGCACAAGAAAGCAGGGAGCCAGCTCCCTGGTCCCCTGGGGAGTAACAATAGGTGTTGCCAGCTCCCCAGAGCCCTCTTGGACCAAGATGAGATGTTCTTTAGTGAGGCTCAAGAACTCTTGCTCCACCAACAGGGAGATCTCATCCTTGCCACCGCCCAGTTCCAAAGCTCTGCAAAAGGATCAGAGACACAGTAGTCACCAGTGGACGACTCTACAAGCAGTGGGGTGGGGGTGGGGTGGGGCTCAGGGAAAGAAGGTGGACTCACAACCTGTTGCTTTCTCCAGAAGGAAAATGGGCCAGGTGTTCACAAAGCCAACCCCGATAGGGCTCAACATCACCCACTAGGTCATTGTGCTGTGAACATCTGTCCTTTCTCAGGAACAAACAACAGAGAGGGAGCTCACTGGGGAAATTTGCCCAGCAGCAAAGGGGCTGGCTGTGAGTAATCACTTCACAGAATGAGATGTGGAGCCTGAAGGAGTCCCCAGGAACACAGCACAACCTCCCTATTGCAGGTCGGCCAAGTGTCCAGCAGGGCGCTCATCTGGCTCTATCACTTCTCATCTCTGCGACCCTGAGCAAGTTGTTCAGCATCTTGGGTCCTCTACTCTGATACCCTTGTGTGATGCCCAGGAATATCACCAAGGGGGGGGGGGGGGGTTGAACAGTGCAGACACTCTACCACAAGGGTCAGACACCTGTCCACTAGTGTGTCTGTGTGGCTCAGGCTCACAGTCTGACCAGACCCCAAATCCTAGATTCCACAGGGCGACCATCTGGATATCTGCATAGACCCTTGCCCACATGGCCTCCTGTTTTTGTTTTAGTTGTGGGTGACAGTACCACTTGCCCAGACTCTGAACCAGTTCACAAGGCTCTCCCAGTGTCCCTGTCCCTCATCTCCATCCTGGGTCAAGACTAACAATCTGATGGCCCTTGATGGGCCAATGAACTCCCAGCTCCTGGTTATTGGTTCTTCTCCAGTGAGGGAGAAGGTGGTGAGCCTGCCATCTCCACGACCCCCCAGCAACCCTGGTGAGGGACCCCCTCCCTCCACTGCATTCCCAGGGGAACCACAATGCCCCAGCTTAGAAGCATCAGCTATGCATACTCAAAGGGTTCCAGGGAGGGGAGGATCTAGTTGCCTATGCCTGGAACATTCTGGAAACCTGCTTAGCTGACACTCAGGGCACACAAAGAGGAAAGATGGTTAAGAGGCAGACAGGAAAAAAAAAATGAAAGGGACGCCATGGGGCTTGGAGGCTGCAGCTTCATCGCGGCTAAACTCAGACATGGTCTGTTTGACAGTCCACTGGCTGCCGCTAAGAAGGCACACGAAATACCCAAAACAGTGTGCATGGGGTTCCCTTACTTTCCTGATAGTGCTGTTTGCTTCTGAACACACACACACACACGCACACGCACATGCACACGCATGCACACATACGCGCACATTTCGTGGTGCACACAGATCTGCACGTAAACGGGCAGGTGTACAGTTCACTCAGAGTTGGGTAGAGCCTGCCCTTAACAGTCCACAGAGGTAAGCCCGCTTCCCACTCTCTATTTCTCTTTCCCTCATACTCCTCTTTCCCTCTCCCTGGCCCTCTTGAATATTCCTTTCCTTTTGCCTCCCTCCCATGTCTAGACTCAGGGCTATAAATAGGCCCTACTCTCCCCACTGTGCCCCCAGGAACAATCAGAGTAAGGAGGACGGATGCCCTAAGTTTCAGATCCTTCTCCTCCCTTCAAGGGATCAGGTGAGTCCCAAGTCCCAGGAACAGGTCACTGACAGAACCGTTTTTGTTTTTCCCTACCTCCAGTCCTCTCCCCTGCCCCCCACTCCACTGCCTTGCAAAGTCAGCTGCATGCCAACAGCTTTTCTGACTTAGCCTTACCCAAGGCTGCTTATAACATTGTGAGTGAGGCATTGTGGTCACACTAAAACAACAAAAGCAGCCTTTATCTCTCAGAGCTACATGTTTAATATGTATAGATCAATTATGTCTGGGGTTTCCTTTAAAACTAATCCAGCTGAGGGAGGGAGAGGGTACAACAGATAAGATCCTCCGTACGCTGTCAATCATGAGAAAAGCAGGAAGCAGACACCTGGGGCCATCACGTTAGTCAGTCTCCTGGTATCTATATTTGGTTTCTGGGTTACACATTCACACACACGAGTCACTACAGAATCTTCAAAAGTGCCAGGTGGCAGGAAAGCAGCTTCATTTCCCCCCAGTGTCTCTCTCTGTGTTTGTGTGTGTGTGCATGTGTACGTGTGCACGGGTGCCTGGGGTGGCGATTTATGTGTGCTTATGTACATGTTGAAGCCAGAGGTCAACTTCAGGTTATCTTTCTCAGGAACATTGCCCAGAGTCTCTCACTGGCCTGGAGTTCCCAAGTCAGTTTAGATTGGTTGACCAGTGAGCCTCCAGAATCCCCGTCTCAACCTCCCTAGGGATGGTCTTATAAGTACAGACCACCACATCTTCCACTTTTATGTGACTTCTGGGAATTGAATTTAGGTCCTTGGTCCTGCAAAGCTAGTTCTTCAAAGACTGAGCCATCTGCTAAGCCCTCCACAAACAAACAAACAAACAAACAAAAAACACCTTTTAAAAGACCTTGAGGTCCTGTTTCAAAACACCTCAGGCATGGTCCCTACTTGGCTCTCCATCATTCACAGCCTGGGAGCCAGGCAATAGAAAGGGATCAGTGGGTGCTGGGTGGGAATTCCTGTGCTGCCCCCCAACTCTTGTCCATGCCTTGTTTTCTCCATCTGTCAAGTAAGTAAGCTCTTCTCAAGGTTAGACTGTGGAGATGCTGTGAGGTAGGTAAGTTAGGCAAAGGCTTAGCACACTCCTGGTGTCTAGCGAGCCAGAGAGCCAGTGTTCTTATTCGTGGCTATGTCCATAAAAGTTGCCCCAGCCCCTGTGCAGAGCCCATCACCACCACCAGACTGCTGTGGGCATCTGGAATAAGTCATACCTGGCTCATTCTGCTCATTCCCCTCTGGGTACTCTGCCAAAGTCAGTGGGGTTGTTTGAAAGCTAGGGGTAGGCACTGCGTGTAAAATAGAGGTGCACAGCCTGGCTGTGCACAGTGTGGGCTCCCCAGGTATCTCCCACCAAGACCACGGGAGGCCTCATTTTTAATGAATCTACCACAAGTCAGAAAGGGGAGGCAAGGGATCAACATTTATGCACACACTTGATAGCCCTCCACATCCCTGGACACCTGACAGTATCGCTCCCACTTCACAGAGAGGAACACAGTAACCATGAAAGACCAAGGACCTCGGGCACCATGCTAGGGGTGAAGGCTGAGGTGGGGAGAACACAGCTGATTCACTTCCTGTTCTCAGCCAGCCTCAGCCAGCCAGCCCCCTTTCTGAGACCTTCCTCTATCACAGTGCCCCAGCTCCTGCCTGGGCTTTGTTCCCCGATCTAAATGCAATCAGAGATGTTATCACTTTCCTCCCATGATGCCAACCCTCAGAGGGTCATCAAGGTGCATCTTGAGTCTGTCATCCATGGCACCAGCTGTCCCTGACAGCTACATGTCTGCTACACATCTAGTGAGCTTGCCCTCTGAGTCTTCCACCAATTTACAGTTGGAACTGTCAAACTAGAGACGAGTCCAGGGCAGGGCCGTCCGGACACTGACAAAGATCCTACTTGCAGCTTGAAGGAAACCTGGTATCAGCTCATAAGGAAAGTGAAGCAACTCCATATCATCCTAGTCTCCATGCCTCCATGAGAACCTTTGTCAAACACCCAGCCACGATCAAGATTCAGCACATACCTAGAAGCCCTTAATCCCATGTCTTCCCTCCCTCCTCAGCCCCCTCTATCCCCAGGAAAATAAGATTGGCTTGTTCTTGTTTGTTTTAGAAAACCGCATGGCCACAGAGCAGGGACATTCTCAGAACTCAGATCAAGCAATCCCCTTGCTTAAAACCATCTTGTAGATTCTCATTACTCATAGGATAAAATCCAAACTCCTTGATGATCCCCGGGACACTACACAAATTGGCCCATCTCCTGCTCTTTCCACCGGGTTGATCTTTTATCTATAACTTGAAATGCCAAGCTCTTCCCCGCCACCAAAGACCATTGCATTTTCTGTGGAATGAGTGCTCTGTGTACCTGCTGGATTGCCCCTTATCCAGCTCCTCTGCAACATTCAGGTGTCAATTCAGATGCCATAGTCCCCATGTGGCCTTTCCTATATGATTTTTAAAGAGCTGTTCCCTCCTTCCATTGCTAGGCACACTCTGTGGGGGTCTCCATCAGTCTGCCTTCTATCATAGTGGGTTTTTATTTAAAAGACCCCACTTCCCCAGCATATGCACTCCAGGGAGGCAGAGACTCTATCTCGGTCATCGCAGAGGCCTTGGAGCCTAAAACCACCTGTCACAAAGCCTCCAGCTCAGAAAGGATTTGTTGGCTAAAGGAATGGAGGAATTTTCGTGTCTCTGTCTCCCTGGTGTACACTTTTCTTCCCCTCTCCTGGCCAAAATCTGTACCAGCTTCTTTGACTCGTTGCAATCTGTCTGACATCCCCTTAGCCTGATCAGAAGCCCGCCCCCTCATCCCCCTTGCTTAATCTGACCCCAAGAACTTCCTGCTAGACATGGATGGAGCCTGTCATCAGATGACCACACTGGGATGTACAGACCCTCAGAGAGCTCACAGTGACTCTCTGCAGTCTCCTGGGGATTTATACAACACTTCCTAAGCAGCACCTAACTTGACTAAGTTCAAAGGTAAGGACGAATTTCCTGGAATCCAGGAAGTGGGTGGAGGTACTGGTTCTTGCAGGCACGTAGGCATGTGCACCTCTGTGCACATCATCAATGGCAGAGGTCTATGTTGGAGAGTTTTCTTGATCACTCTCCACTTTATTTTTTGAGACAGGGTCTCTCACTGAACCTGGAGCTCATCAATTCAGCTAGGCTGACTGGCCAATGAGCTTGGGGAATCAGCTTGTCACCGCCCCATTCCCAAGCACTGGGATTACAGATGGGCATTGCCAGCATTTATTCCAGTGCCAGGAATTTGAACGCAGGTTCTCGTGCTTGCAGAGAGCACTTTATCCACTGAGCCATCTCACCAGCCCCTAAGCCCTCCCTCTAAGCTTTGGGAACCCCAGCTCCCCTCCCGTGGTGTTTGGTCTTTCCTTTTAGGTTGATAAACACCATGAAATCTACTAGACTCTATGTAGTGACTCATTCCAGGGCTAATTCCTGGGCTTCAGATAAAGGAATCAAGACAGAACACATGCCAAGGTTCTGGGACCCACGGTCCGTGCTTGCCCCCCTGCCTCCGCAACCCGTGAAAATGATGTTTGTGTGCCTGTGGCTCAAGATCTGTGCTGTTTCTGCATTTGCAAAGTACAGAATTGTGTGAGAGTAAGGGCCAGGGACTGGCTGGCACCCCTTCCCAGCATAATGACTAAGCAAGCATGTTCTTAGCTCCTCCAGCAGCGGCTCTGTGTACATGATACCACAGAGCAAAGATGAAAACTGCTACTTGGCTAAGCCAAACAACAGAAAAATGCAAGCAGGAAGTTGTAAGTGCCAAAGGAGGACAGCAAGACAAATACTGTCTTTCAGCCATGGCATCTTAGACTGATGGCAAACATCACCCAGGCCAGGTGCCCTGGCCACATGGCTGCCTAGAAAGAGAAGCAAGTAGAAGGCTGTGGAGTCACACACAAGACTCCGGCTTGAACTGTGGTCCATCTGCAGACTGACCTCTGACCTCAAGGCTTCCGTGTCTACCTGGTAGGGAACAGCATGGTAGAATTGTTAAGGGGTACGTTTCCAGAGGGATACAGAAACTAGACCAAACTGCTCAGGGTTTAGCAGAGGCCAGATCTTTTACAAATGGCCTCATATCAAAGCCACAAGTCCCATTTATGAAAATTGACAGTAAGTGCTAGCATTTAGTATGTGACGCCTCTCTCAGCGCTCTCCATCACAGCCTCAGTGGGGTAGTGCGATCACCCAGTGAGGCATCTCTACCTCGCCATGCTTTGATTGAACCCTTTGATAGCTGCTTCTCTTCAGGATGCAGTAAGAAGCAGACACTTAAAATGTGCTTGGAGTTGGGTATTAACCCGTTGACTCTTTTGAGACTGGTAACCCCACCCCATGCTACTTCAGATGAGTCCAGACTAACCTGCTGCAGGGTGACACATTCAATGGAGGAGACCTCCAAGAAGTCTCAGCACACAGTTTGTCGGGCCCTGAGGAAGGCACATGTACCAGTCACGGAACCAGCTCAATTCGGTCAAGCCCAGTCCTTGTCAGTCCCAGCAGAGTTCAGCCTACATGACTTAGCCAGGGAAATGGGAGCTAGGTATGTGGTTGTAGTCACAAATCACTGAGCTTTGGGTGGTCAGCTGACTTTGATAAGCTAATTGAGATCCAATTACCAGACCCACCTATCCTGTGCAGTCTGGCCAGGTAATTCCATCTGACTCTAGTCTGCTGGCACCTTCCTCAGTCTCCAGACCTATCTTGGGTTGTACATATATGTCCAGGCTCAGTCTGGCGAGTAACCGAGTGGACTGTTCCCAACCTCCAGGCTTGGTCCTAGTCACATATCCTGTGTACCATCCTAGCCTGGTAAGTCTGCCCTAACCTTTCCATACCATATCCAGCCTACAGACTGAGATGTTCATGTGTGACCCAGACAAACCTGGTATGTCCTGAGAACCTTGCCTGACCATACTATCTCCAGCCCTCGGGTCTAGCCTTACACTCACAGACACACAACCAATGAAATGAAGAAATCCAGACACTCAGGTCTCATCACAAACAAAAACAATATGAAAGGCCAAGACAGCGTATCCCATGCAGACCACTAGTCCTACAAAAGTGTTCTCCAATGAGAAGGACACAGAACTTAAAAGAGCAATCTGTAGACTTCATCAAAGAATCCAAGGAATTTAAAGAAGACAAAGCAAACCAGCTCAAATGAGCTTCATGAGAATAGCAAGCAGTAAACGGCTGGGTGAGATGCAAGAAAACACAAGCCTATGGCAGAGAGAAATGTTAAGGAGGATTCGAGATGGGAGAACCGAATCCAGTAGAGAAATATTGAAGAAAACACAAGCTGAAATGAAGATGGAATTGAAAAATTTCACAGCCAAATTTTTAAAAAACTCAGGGCCATGGCCTGCCGATAGCCATGGAAAGCATTTGTTGAAGAAATGAAGACAAAAAAAAAAAAAAAAAAAGAATGAATAGTCAGATCAATGGAGTCGGCAGGAAACCCAAAGTCCCTGTTCTGAGACTGAGGAATTTTAGTGATATGGTAGATGGATTGAGATATAATTCTCTAATATAAGTCAGCAAGTGGCTTGTCGCCATTCTCTAAATTTAAGGTGATTCAAATGACTAATAAATTGTCATGCTTTTCTCTATGGACCTGTTGAAGATTTGGTCTAGGTCACCGACCAACAGCTCTCTTCTTCATCATCTATGCCTATTTAGAAAATTTTGGTCTTTTCAGGCTGTCCCACAGTTCCTGAATACATTTTTTCCCCATTTCATCTTCATCATCCTAGAGTCAATAGAGTTCAATTGACTCTAGACCCCACTTCTTCCCTGCCTCTTTAAACGTCATCATTGTTCAACCATGAACTCAAGCCAAGGCTCTAGGGGCTGTGTCCATGTCTCTGGCTCACTCAAACTACACAGGGAATCCCAGCCCTTCACTCCTTACAAGTAGAATAGAGCAAGTCAAGAGAAGATAGAATATCAGGCTTGAAGTTAAAGTAGAGGAATTAGACCACACAAGAGGAGGAGGAAGAGGAGAGCTGGGAGGAGGAGGAGAGAGGAGAAGGAGAAGGGGAGGAGGAAGAAGGAGGAGGAAAAAGGAAGAAGAGGAGGAGGAAGAGGAAGAAGAGGAGGAGGAGGAGAAGGAGGAAGATGAAATGGAAAAAATGTATTTAGGAACTGTGGGACAGCCTGAAAAGACTAAAATCTTCTAAATAGGCATAGATGATAAAGAAAAGTGCTGTTGGTCAGTGACCTAGACCAGATCATCAACAGGTCCATAGCGAAAAACATTCTCACATACAAGGAACACACAACACCAAACAGACAAGAGCCAAAATACAAAAAACTCCACATGGCATATCACAGTTAAAATATTAAATATTCACAACAAAGTGTGGGTACTGAAAGATACAAGAAAAAACACCCACCACCACCCACCCACACAAGTCACATATAAGTGAGAACCCGTCAGTATAACATCTGATTTTTTAATGAAAATCTTAAAATCTAGCAAGTTCTAAAAGACCATAGGTGCCAACTAGACTACTGTACCCAACATCTCCAGACAAGGAGAGTCTTCCCTGGGGAGACAGAGGCTCTTTCACCCAACCTAAATTTTCCCCAAGGGAGACCCATTCTGGCTAGGGTCAGGGATGCTAGTGTTTCTGGTCTTTAAACTTACATAGGTTCGGAGCCAACATTCTATTCCAATGACACATATATCACATCACTAGGGGTGGCCTGGGACCAGTGTGGAGGGAGGGGGGGCAGCGAGCTCATCAAACCTGCCTGTCTTCCTCTATCTTCCCTCTGCTGGGGTCTAGTACTCACCCAGCTACTGAGTGTCCTCTCCTCATACATCCTACAGCTATGCCTGCCCACATATCAGTTACACACACACACACACACACACACACACACAGAGATACACACACTCATGCTCAAAGATGTATACCTTAGAGACATGTACACACTCCCAACCATGTATGTATACATACCATAGTGAAAACCATACACATATAACCCAGACACACACACACACACACGTCACAACCATACACACACACACTATAGTCATGCACTTATGCACATAAACACACACCACAACCATGAACAATATATTCCTAAGCCACAAATACACTGTAACAACACACACTCACACATATACACACACACCAGAGCCTTCTTGCTTACAAACGAAGGTTGAGTCCACCTCTCTGGTCACCTAGAGACCCTGACCATGTCTCTCAGTTTAGAGGTGGGGTTTCAGGAGACAGCCCCAATGTCCCAAAGATACCTGGAACCCTGCTGATCTGCCTGCTATTAGTTTTCTGGTAGGGGGTAGAGGGTGTAAGTAGGGCCTTGGAAAATCTTTGGCCTCCCCGCCCCCCAGCCCTCCTCTCCTCTCCTCTCCGGGCCTCAGCAGGATTAAGTAAGATGATGCATGTGAAAGCGCTTGGTAAATTGTAAGGAGCACTATGCAAATGTTAGCGGCTCTGACGGGGAGGCAGCAAGGTGAGCAGGAGAGTCAGACCTGGTGCCCGTTGCATGCTCTGGAGGACCACAGGGCAGGGTCACACATCGCCTGAGCCCCACGCCACCAGTGCTGACCAAGGTGTAAAATTCTTCAGACCTCATTTCTTCAGCCGCTAAGTGGGGGCAGGATGGTGAAACCATCCCGGGTCAAAGGTAGCCACACTGTCAAAAAGCTCTGCTCTCAACAGCTCCAAGCCTGTTTATCACACTTCTTAGCAAAGGTCTTCACGCACAGTGGAATCCCATTTCCTTAAATGTCCCAGCAATTCATGAAGCGCTTGATAACGAGTGGATCTCCTTCCTGCCCGGCATCCTTTTCTCTGAAACAATTCCTACTTGACCTTCAGCCTGGGATTTCTCACCTTTGACCCCTAGAGTAAGCCAGCCGCGTATCTAAGAGAGATGGAGTGCTTGTTTGTATCGTGGGTTCCTGAGCATCGGGGTGTGGAGTTGGCAAATCAGAACACTTTGAATGGGTCCTCCTTGCCCAGTTCCCCTTCTGGTTTTCCTGTATGTCATCCTTAGAGACACACTGGATGTGCGACTCTCCCTCTGGATTCTGTACAGCGGTCCTGAGACAACCAGTCATTGGCAACTGGAGGTGAGACACACCCCTTCATACCACACCTCTTCTCTGAGTCTCCCTGATGGGAGCCAGTGTTGAGTAGGGCCAAGGCCTGGAGGAACTGGGTGTGAGCAGTGAAGGACTCACTGAGCTGGGGAATGAGACAGGAAATACTGGGAATAAATACAGCAATAAAGGAGCTTCGCCTGGGAGCTACCGAGTGATTCTTATTGTTCAAATTATCTTTAAAACTTTTCATTTGAATCTGTTTAATAAGGGAAGGCTTACCCCAAGGAAGAGGTATTTTTTTTAATGTGACTTGGGAGCTGAATTGGAAAGAACGTTGCAACAAAGATATTAAAAAGGGGATTAAACCAAACCACTGGTGGCCCATCTCTGCAGGCTCCCACAACCTGCGACACAGCTCCTGAAACCATAAAATTAAATTACAAAGGGGGACACGGGAAGCGGGACGTTAATCATGATCCGCCCTCCTTCCCTGCTCATGGCTCCGGGTGCTAAGCAGGCACAGAAGGGTTCTTAAGTCCAGCGAGCTTGGGCGGGTGTTAAAGCTCCTCGGGATGGATTTCTATCTTTCCCTAGCTCCCTTCCTGCTGGTCAAGTTGCCTAACCTCTCTGGGCTTCATGGACCCCATTCACAAAATGAGAGCAATAGTGACAGAAGGTTGTGGGGGCCGGGGGTGGTAGGAAATAGTAAATTGACTTACAGAGTCTCACATAGACAAGTAGCAGCGAATGTGCTAGCTCCCTTTTATGAAGCCTTAGACAGAAAGACAAAAACCGCCACATCTTGGCTTGCATGGACCTCTCTCCCTACATGGCTCAGTGCTCCCTCTGACGGCTGTGACACTCTGCTTGGATCCTAGCCACCTCTTAGCCCCATTCTCCTCAAGGTGGCCTTTTAATGGCTCATTCATCAATCACTCCCTCTCTCGCCCATACATACTGCATCATCACCGGGCGTCAGGAACTTGGCTGGACACTGGAGAGGCAATGATGAGTAAGACACAATCCCTGTCCTTAAGGAACCCTGTGGTGCGGTACTGGAGGGGGCTGCTGCCACAAGTGAGGGCACAATATTCATCAGGTGACTGTCACCTCATTAGAACACCAAGACTCCCATACTAGGAAGGAGCTGACAGGCGTGTCTCTGGCCATCAGGCAACGAGAACACTGGCTTCAGTTTTTGTTTGTTTGTTTGTTTTTGCCCTGGCTCCCTAGAATCTCTTTTTCTTGCTTGAGTGATTCCCTTTACTCGATCCACGAGACATAAACCCTCCTCTCCCAGCTGCATCCTTGTACTGTCCTTTCCTCTCTCATGGTGAAATGTTGATGACCAAGGTAATAATTGAGATGAGGGGTGGAATGTTGATAGTGATGGCAGTGGTGATGATGATGGTTACCACAGCAACAGTGATGGAGGTGTGATGATCATGATCATAGTGAAGACGGTGACAATAACTGTTATGATGGTGATGATGATGATGGCAGTGTGATTTGTGCTGTCTATAGTGATGATGATGATGGTGCATGATAAGAAGTGATTGGTGATGAATAATTGGTAATGATGATGGCAATGATTGGTGGTGGTATTGTTGTGATGATGATGATGATAGCAGTGATAGTGACGACAAGGAACAGAGCTCTCATCTTATTCCAGGCACTGTGGAGGCATCCCATTCATTACACTATCAACACCACCCTTCAGGGTGGATGCTCTAACATTTCTCTATTTTTCCCCTTGAGGACAACCAGGGACGCATCCTAAATAACTTGGTTTCAGTTAGGGCTATGATTCTGACCCTCCTGTCTAGTTTCTGTTATATGGGATTGCAGAAAACTCTTAAGAAGGAAGTGGAGTATAATGTTTGTTTAAATTACTGAAGTAAAGAAGACACCTCTGGGGAGGAAACCTGGGGAAGGTACAATTGTCAGGTCCCCAGTTCAATCCTCAGTATCAGACAGACAAGGTGAACTGGTACAGAAGATAACATACTTATTAGTAGCCCCTGTTTTTAAGAGCTGGTATGAATTCAACAGATAAACATGGGAAATGCACTCCTGAGAGTTAAGTCACCTGTGTAGACTCAAGGCCATGCATACCTGCTGCTGCTCACCTTAGATCACAGACGGCTGAAGGTGAGCAGCAAGATGTATGTCTAGAGATGCTACGGGGACTCCCAAAGGCCTAGCCAAAAGAACAGAGGCCAGTGGGAGATGTTTATGCAGAGCTGTTGACAAGGGAGCATGCTGTTGGTGATGGGCAGAGGACCTCCTGCAAGGATAGGGACCAACCACACCAGAGCATGAAAGTGAATAAGGCAGAAATGTCACAAATGAGGACACGATAACTGAAAGGCCACGTTGGGAGGAAGCAGAGGAGAAAGGCCAAGGACTCCTGAGCCTCCATATCTCCAGTTCACTTAGCCACTCAATAACAAGAATTGTCCTGCCTGAAGAGTCATTCAAACAAGACAGAACCTTGGTTTCCCAAGTCTCTCTGACATTCCCTGTGTGGAAGACTGGAGAAAGTAAGGGTCTATGGGAACGCCAGCTCAAAGCACCAGGCTGCTGGGTTCATTCCTGAATTTGTTTTCTTTGAATTTTGAATGCCATATAATAGCTCCTGGGACAAACAAGGATGAGGTTATCACAACATCCATGGGACAGACGTTGAGACCCAGACTGGGAAGCTCAGGAGAGAGACACACCTGTTTATGGATCTCAACCTGCACCCGTAGGGTCTCTACCATCATTTTGTAACTACTAAGATGTGGAAATATGAGTCCCAGCAGCAGTGTGCCCAACTATCTTACACAGTCTCTCAAGGAGGTGTTAACTCCTAGGAGTGCAGGAAAGAAAATGTAGATCATCACTTCAGACCACAAAGACACCAAGAACATCTGGGACATCAGGCCAGGTCTTCATGTGTGGATCTGGAGACTTTCAGCCCCATTGCCAGGCTCCAAGCTTTCAAGATAATAGTAAAAGACAGTGTGTGTCTGAAGCGATTTTTCTAGCAAAGTAAATCCACTCAATTGCTTAATAACAATAGTAGAAAGAATAGCCCTGTTGGGAGAGTCACTCAAACAAGGCAATGTGTTGGCTCTCTCTCTTTCTCTGGCTTGTCCTGTGCTCAAGCAAGGGTCCTATTGAAAAGAGTGAGCATTTGTGTGAAGCCCCAGGCTGATGGCTCATTCTGATTTTGCTTGTTTTATTTGGATTTTGAACACTTAATACACACCTTATCACATACAGACCTTATTAATACAGAACATGCCCTGAGACCTTATCTTCCTGGTAGACTCTGGCTTGGCACGACTCAGCAAAGACTTTGAATTCTGCAAACCAGTTTCCACCTGATTTCATGAGCTCAGGTGCCTAGGAAGGGCCTGGGAAGTTGTCAGGGAACCTGATCATGGACAGCCAGCCCACTCACCCAGGATCACCCTCTCACCCCATGTAGTGGCTATTCCTGGTTGTCAACTTGACTATATTTGGAATGAACTACAATTCAGAATTGGAAGGCTCACCAGTGACCCTAATCTGGAGGCTGAGAGATAGAAGTTTCTGATCTGGATCTTGGTATGGAAATCTTGAGGCATATTGGCTATGGATTCCAGAAGATTAAGACAGGGAGATCTCTGAGTTCAAGGTCATCTGGGATTAAAGGTGTGGTGGCGCACACCTTTAATCTGGGCTACACCTTCTGCTGGAGACCATATAAGGACATTGGAAGAAGGAAGACTCACTCTCCCTCTTTTGCCTGCTTGCCCCGTGGGACTGAGCAACTTGTAGATCCTTGGACTTCCATTCACAGCTACTACTGAACCATTGTTGGGAATTGGACTGCAGACTGTAAGTCATCAATAAATTCCTTTACTATATAGAGAATATATATAAGTTCTGTGACTCTAGAGAACCCTGACTAATACACCCCCTTCCTCTCTCATGGTGCATTTCATCCCACGGAAGCTTCCATCCTTCCCCAGTCTTGCTGGACTCTTTCTACCAGCTCTACCCTCTCCATCCTCAAGACCAGGGACACATATAATTTGGAAAACCTTGACAATGAAGCTGTTGTTAATGATGCTACCATCTCCTGACAGGGAACTGCTATACTCATAGTGTGAGGGGGCCCCATCTATCCTGAAAGCCTTTCTCAAGTCTCCATCACGCAGCCCTTCATTATCATGCTTATTGTCATATATCACTCTTTGTTCTTTGCAAGACACCAGGGCTCTGCGAAAGATGTCAGGCCCTGTCTCCTCTTTCCATCACAAAATAACATTTTTACCAAAACATTTATCCTGAAACGCAGTAAGTGCACATGAAATGTTTCTAAGTGTTGCTGCTGTCTGCTGAGTCTGTGTTCCGTCCTGCTCATGGGACTGGCAGCCATTCAAGGGAAGGAGGTTTGCCCTTCTTAGCCCTGTGCTCCCTGAGTCCCAGCACTGCGCCCGCCCTGCAGAAGACCATGGAAAGCATTCATTGGAGGAATCAAAACAAAAACCAACAGATGAGTACTGTTCGGCAGCCAGAGCAATGGAGTCGGCAGAAAGCCCAAAGCCCCCATTCTGAGGCTGAGGAGTTTTATAAGTGATGCTGGGGAGAATGAACGAAGATGCAGTTCTCAAATATGAGTCAGTAAGTGGCTTGCCACCATCCTCTAAGCCCACATTTAAGACTAATTAAAAGATAACTGAACAAGATTCTGAAGTTTAACTGACTCTAGACACAGCTATTGATTTCTTGCCAAAGCCCGTTTCTCCCCACCTCTTCCCCACTCCTTTAAACGACACCACTGCTCAGCCCAACCTAGAAGCCCCACATTCCACCTCTCTGTCTCCATATGCCCACGCCAACAGCAGAGTCCCTGGCCCCCTCATGTTGCCTATGGAGCCCCCTGCTCCTTCCACCTGTAACACAATCACTGTGGTCCAGCTCTTATCCCATGTGGGCCTCATCTGGCCTACCCTTCCCACCTTCTCAGTGATGTCTGTCTTCTCTCCCACACCATAGACCATCCCAGTGCAGAAACTAAAGGGATCTCTAAAACACTCCCAAAGTGCGCAGGCACACATGCAGGACATCTAGGCTCTATCCAGCAACACTCCGAGATCTTGTAAGACCTCACCAGCCTGATTCGGGTGTCA
This sequence comes from Mus caroli, assembly GCF_978045245.1. Lineage (NCBI taxonomy): Eukaryota > Metazoa > Chordata > Mammalia > Rodentia > Muridae > Mus > Mus caroli. Next base: position 29,717,745 of record NW_028227261.1, on the reverse strand, counting down.
GCTGGTGTGTCCCCATTCATAGAGGCCCTCCAGCCACACCATCTTTCCCAAAACTCATATCAAACTCTCGGAGTCTTTGATGAGTTTTCTAGGATTGTCAGCTGTTTGCTGGCATCTGAGACTCAGCCCAAAGGACCCTACTCTTCGTCCTAACAGGTCTCCTGCTGTTACTTCGTTGGATGCTGTTTTCATTGTGCACTTGATGCCCTCTGAAATTATCCTACAGCTTTGGTCTCTTCCAGTGAGGATCCCCTCAACATTCTGCAGTTACTATAGATTTGTTAAATAAATAAACAAACAAATAAATAAGTAAATAAAATAAAAAATTAAAAAAGACTCACTTTGTTACTTTATGTGGTTCAAAAAAAAGTTGTCTCCCACCACTGAGCACTGAACCAGGCACACAGTCACTACTTCATCAATACTTTTTGACTGAATAAATGAACTCCTTTGTGCCCATAAAGCAAACTCAGCATGAAAAGGAAGGTGACCGTGGTGTCAATCATCACTAACAGGGATAAACAATGCAGAGAGGAACCCACTCAACAGGGACTGGTCCCACCCACCTATCTGCACTTGGTTCTGGGGACCCCATTGTCATGAATGAGTACCAGCAATATAAAGAAGAATCCAACAAATGAGTCAGTAAAAGCATAAAAGAAAAAAGTGTAAAGATAAAAAAAAATATATCCAGGGAGGGATCTGCTGCTGTCCTTTATCCTCTAAAGCACAGCAGAGAGGAGAGCATTAATTCTGGAGCCCCAAAGAGAGAATGCGCGTCATTCGTGATGGGAATGGATTTCAGCTGTCGGGAAAGCAAGCCCCTTTGAGAGAGTCCCCAGCTTTGGACATGGCATTCCTCCATCTGGGAGAGGATGCGGATGGCCACTTGACAAGAGGAACAAGGGAGTGACTCAGGTGGTTCAGAGTGGCTTCCAAGACCTCATGCCCAGGTCTCTGTGACATATAGGGACAGGGTCAAGAAAATTTTGTCTGGGTACTGGAGAAGACAGTTCTGTGGCTAAGAGTACTGGGTGCTCTTTCAGAGGACCCAGCTTCAATTCCCAGCACCCATGTGACAGCTTATAATTGTCTAACTCCTGATTGAGGGGATTCCCAAGCCCCTTCTGGACTCTGTGGGCACCAGGCACATGTGTGGTGCATAGACATAAACACAAATATTCTTAAAAATCTTGAAAATTTGTGAATAACAAGATTCAATAGCTTGCTTAGCTATCATGAAAAGACACCACCAAAGCCAGCTATACAGAAAAGGCAGGAAAAGGCTGATAGGCAGGTGTCTCGTGGCCTGAACACACACACCACTGTGGCATGCTCTCTGGTTTTAAAGTCTCTCAGGGGTCACTTAGAACTTAGCTAGGGGTTCCTAGCTAAACTATTGCACAGAGATGCCTCATGTTTTAGGGGAAGATGGCCACCCTTGTCACAGCAGGGCCAAGATGGTCCAGTACTATATTTCTGAAACCCCACCTTTTCTTAAGGATAGAACCTCAGACCCCAGAGAGAAACTTCTTCACATCTCAGCCTACTCCTCTATAATAAAGTATTTTAAGATCTGGGAGGCTGGAAGTCTGAGCTCATTCTGGCATGTATAATGAGTTCCAGGACAGTCTGGGCTGCATAGTGAGACCCTGTCTCAAGAAAACAAACAAATAACCGAGATTGGGTCTCATTTAAAGAGGGGGAGAGGAACAGTTAAAACCAGAACAGCAGTTTGGTAATTATGGAAATTTATGTCTACACACACTTGGACTCTCACTACCTCAGGCAAAAACTGCAGGGTTTACAGAAATTATAACTGCTGTCATTAGAATGAGTTTACCAATCCTAATTACCAGCAGGACCCTTGAACAGTCCTCCTGATTTGCTACCTCCAGCCACCCCTACCCTCACCCCCACTCGGCAGACGAGGAAACCAAAGCTCAGATCGATCTCACAATCTCAGGTTCTACAGCCAGTACAGGGCTGGACCTGGCTATCACAGTCTCAGGTTCTACAGCCAGCACAGGGCTGGACCTGGCTATAACAGTCTCAGGTTCTACAGCCAGCACAGGGCTGGACCTGGTTATCTTTCGTTCCAAGAAGCAGCTGCTCTCTTGCTCTCTTGCCCGCTCATTGTGTTCTACCGGGTGGATAGCGATACAATTAGGATGTGGTTTATTCATCTAAGTCAGCAGATTGCCACGTCTCCTCTCAGAACTCTTCCAAGTGCAACTGTACTCAGAACTCCAGTTAGCAAAGCTGACAAACACCCAAAGAGCTCAGGCTGAGTGCAAGTGTGTGCGTGCGTGTGTGTGTGTGTGTGTGTGTGTGTGTGTGTGTGTGTGTGTAGGTGTAGAAGGGAACTGTCCAGCCAAGAGCCCACTTGACTCCAAGGAGGATCTCTGAAGGCTTCTGGGATCGTGGAGCACAACACCAAAACCCTAGACGAAGCCAACTAAGTAGCCTCCCCTCCCCCAAATTCGATGAACTCCACATTAAGGCAGCCTTGTTTGTATAATGCATCTTTCATTTCTTTGTTTCCCATCACATTCAGCCCTCGTTATCAACTCGGAGGTGGACAAGGCAGGGCGCATCATCCTTAATTTGCAGATGAGGAATTCAAAGCCAAATGGAGAGAAGCGACCTGCCAGAGGTATTCCAGGTCAATTTCCGGCCAAGTGTAGACTGGAAGTTGAGTCTGTCTCCATGAATTCGGTGTGACCTGGCAGGGAAGGGGCTATCTACTGGAAATTGCTGCTGACCTTTGATCCAGAAAGTGGACAATCAGCTACTTGGCCACTGAGAGAGCTGAGTGTAGCCCCAAGGTTCCCTGTGCCAAGGCACTGTCCCAGAGCAGATGGCAGTGAACGGGGCAAAGGAGCCCAGTGCCACTGAGCAGACTAGCCACAGGATTCTGGCTGTAGAGAGGCCATTTGCATCTGAGCCGAGTCCTGCTGAGCACAGGGCAGAGGAGGCAGGAGCAGCCAGCATGCCTTCTGCCTTCATCTGCAGCAAGCAAAGGCGCTTGCAAAGGGACTGCTGCAGCAAGTGCAGACCTGAGCATCAGCTCGACTTTGCTTTCCACCTCAGCTATGCTTAGAGAGCCCTGAAACCAGAGGCAGCTGATAAATGCCTGGATGATGTCCCCCCCCCCCCCCCCACTGCAGAGCATCTATGAACTGAGTTGGAGCATGTGTTGGGGGCAGACAACACTTAATTATCACTTAGGCTTTAATTAGCACTTAATTATTAACACTTAATCCATCTGTAAAATGGGGACACTAATACCTGTTTCATAGGGATGCTGGGAGGATTAATTAATGCGTGCAGCCCACTTTGAAGATGCAGAGCCTTGGAAGAGTACTCAGCAGCGGCATTAATCACCACAGCTGATGCACTCCTTTTCCTAATGAGATCCTGTCTTCCTCTATGCTCCTTCCTCTCCTTTCCAATAGCCGTCTCCTCAACTTTTCCCTAGTACTGAAACACTTAGCTCTGTGTTTCCCCGACAGGCAGGGGATTTCCCATTTGGGAAACCGGCTATTTACAGCCATCTTCCGCACTTTAATTTTCTATTATGTCCTCTGAATATGTCAATGCCTTTCCAGTAAATATTTTGATGTGCGCTCTTGCAGTAGCTCTGTGGATGCTGAATGGGACAGCTGCTCTCTGTATTAGGGGATTCCAGATGTGGTTTCCAACCACCAGGATCATCTGTGCCAATGCCTGGACTTTTCTTGGGAAAGGGGGAAAGATCATCGAGCTGCCTCTGGGGGCAGTAGTGAGTCACCTAACCCTTAGGTTGGCAGTAATGCTCCTGCAAAGACCCCAGATGTTTATCTTAGCCACGTATGTCTTTAGAAAGAAAAAATGTCTCCTTAGCCACTGAAAAAAAGAAGCTGCCAGGAATGGCTTCTTTCCTCCCGTCTGGAACTTCAGGACCTTGGCCAGCTCCTCCGACCGAAAGATTAACAGAAATGGGGGTGGGGAGGGGATATGTGTGCAGGGCTTAACACTGGGCCAGAGCATTTCAACCCAAAGTTGGACTTCATTCCCCCTCCCTCCCTTTCTTGATTATCAACCAAACAAGGGGCTACTCACTCTTCTTGGAAGCTGACAGCGGCGGTCACGGGAGCAGAGTGCTTCTCCAGCGAGGTCCTGGGCTGCAGGGATTCTGGCAAGCCCTGAACTCGCTTCCAGATGTCATGGCAAATCTTGTCTAAGCTATCCTGGGGTGTGTCCTGGTGGATCCAGACATATCTGGGGAATGGCCCCAGGGCGGAGGGACGCTTGGCCACGAGGGCTGAGGATGGAGGGAGCCCATTTCCACTGGCCATCCTCTTTCTTTCTTTCTTTCCGGAAGCCCCTTTGTCCACCCAGGGCTGGGAGACAAAGGGACTGTCGTCCACCAGCCCTCATCCACCAGAAAGGGAGCTGAAGACAGGGTCGGGGAAGTAGTCAGTTCTGGCTGGCTGTTGCTCCAGCCAAGGGATGGGTTTCAGAGGCCTTTGGATCGGGTAGGGATGAGGGGTAGAGGGCAACTTTCTTTTGGGGAGGGGGGCTTAAGTTGACTTGTTTTTATTTGCTCTTTCCTGGCTTTTGCCCCCCTCCCCCTCTCCCGTAGAAGAAAATATTTAAAAGTCAACAAAAACCAGTAACTTAGTAACCGTGGAATGCCCCGGAACTCAGGAACCAAGCGCCTGGGCGGGCAGAATGACATCTGGGAACGACTGGAGGGGAGGACTGGCTCTCCCCACAGAACCCGGCACTCCCCAGTTGTGACACCCCTGTGACACCTTTCAGGGCCTGGGACTCAGCCCATTCTCGCCTGCCAAGCCACCAGAAGGGCAGGAAAAGGGTCAGACACTACACTAGACTGGGAGGGGGCGGGCCATGGGACTGTCTCCTCCTGCCTTCCCTAAGGTTCGATGTACACGGAGAGCTAACGGACCTCGACCACTGCAGGTCCTGGCTTTAGCTCTCCCGACTGCCCCCTTCTGTCCCTCTCTCTGCTACTGCTGCTCTGCCTCCCCCGAAAGAGATCTCCAATGCGGTGCTGTGCTGGTAGTCAGTCGGCCTGACCCAGGTCCTCAGCAAACACTTGTCGAGTCCCCGCGCAGAGCTGCGACCCGCACCGCAGAGGGTCCCAACCCTTAAAAGGGCTCCGATTGGGCAGGGCAGGCCCGGGCGGGGTCAGCGGATTTGCGTGTCAGTCGCTCCCACACTCCTGCCGTCGAGAGCTGGGATTCTTTCAGTGGGTTCAAGCGCAACGGCTGGGTGCGCGGGGAGTCGGGGGAGGGCGGCACGGGCCGGGCGTTCGTCCCCTAAGACCCGCAGGTGGAGTGGGGGCGGGGTGCAACTGGCAAGACCCCAGGGAGCTTCCTCTTAGAAGTAAGTTTCCATCTCGTTTCCATTTCACCACTGCATACAAACTTCAGAGGTTGTCTAGAAGTGTGTGTGTTGGGGGGCGGGGGGCTGCCCCTTTGTCCGCTGGCTTTAATCCTAACTGCCATCCCCGAGAACACCTAAGGCCGAGGGCTGGCTTCAAACCTGATCTTGTTCGCTCTCGCGAGCTCGTACTCTTTTTCATTCGGCGCACACGATGGGAGGAAACTGAGTCTCCAAGTTACAAATGGCTGTGTCCTGAGTTCAAGAAGCGAAGCTCGGGACTAGACATGATTTCATGCCCATGGCTCCCAAGCTGGATCCAGCACCAGGCAGGCAGAGGGAGGGTTACAAATCACACCTTTTACTAGGGATCGATCTGTAGTCGCCACCACCCCCTCCAGAGAAAAGCTTCACCTTTGAGAAAGCCTGACCTTGCCAGGTATTCCCTGGTCCCCCAAAGCCAAAGCCATGGTTATTTTTTCCCACCCTGGAAAACAGTGTGGGAGGTGGAGAAAGAAACAGTAGAGGCAGATAGCCTTGGACTGGAGAAGCCAATCACAATGATCTGATCATCACTGTATTTCTTTGCTGTGTGACTTGAGAGTTTCTTCTCATTCTTCCAGAATTCATGTCCCACCCACCCCCTTCTGTACCAGGTAAGCTACTCAGCACTGGAGAAGCAAGATGATGGAGGAAAACCGGGTGCCTCCTCTCACAGACCCATATTCTGACTGAAGGAGGTGTATAATTATCACAGCCAGAAATGGTGATTACAGATGGACCTAAGAGCTGCTGCACAGCAAGTGATTATGCAGCTCGGTGATTATTTGTGCTGGGTGTGGTGGCACACACCTGTAATCCCAGCACTCAGCACTCGGAAGACTGAGGCAGGAGGATTTCAAGTTCCAGGCTAGCCTGAGCTACATAGTAAGCCCCATCACATTCATAGCACACGGTAGGCGTGGGCACTCAATAAATGCACGTTGGATAAACTAATGGTACGCTTTATATAAAGTGTCTGGCACAGTGTAGGTGCCCACTACATAGTTTTGTTCTTTACCGAGGGGGTGAATTCCTGGAAATGTTGACTCTTGAGTTTTGCAAGCCTGAGAGCTTCATTCCTTTTTGGTTTTCATTTATGAAATTGAAGATGTGCTCCTTTGGGGAAAATTCTGAGGACCTAGACTGAATAAAATTATAGTTAAGAATGTAGAAAACCTTTTAAGATAGTGTATTTAATGGAGAAGTGATCACTTGTGATGAAATATTAATAGTTCTGAAAATGTCACTCAGTGTTTGTGCCGCTTGGCATTTGGTTGGCTAACACCCATGCTTAGAGTACAGTGCCAAGGCCTTGCACTGCCCAGGCCACAGGATTCAGGAAATCCGGCTGGCTCACCTCTCCTCTGCTTTCTCTTCCCCTGAACAGGGAACCAGGCACTGGGGGACTAAATCAGAGAGAACAGAAAAAGAAAAAAGAAAAGAAAAAGGAAGACAAGCAAGGGTAGGGAACAAAGACAGAGGTAGCTTTCTTGGAGCAGGCTTCTGAAAAGATGCAGAAAATCCTTAAGTGCTGTCTTTAAAACTGCATAAAGCGACAGCGGATGTGAGTGCCACCAACCACACAGGGTTATTGAAATTTTAATTGTATTTTTAACATATGCTTAAAATTTCAGTTCTTGGGCCAGAAAGAAGATGGCTCAATAGATAAAGTACTTGCTCTATAAGCAGGAGGTCCTGGGTTTAGATTCCCCCCAAAAGGCACATAAAGAAGCCAGGCAGCCCCACACACCTGTATCCCCAGCACTAGGGAGGTGGAGACAGGAGACTCCCTGGGTGTCCTGGAAAGCTTGCTCTTAGCTCCATACAAGTTAGAGTTGTCTGAGAAGAGAGAATCATAATGGAATAATGGAGAAAATATCTCCATATGATAGTACGGTATGTATGATACTTCCCATGGGCAAGTCTGTGGGGCATTTTCTTAATTAGTGACTGATGTGGAGGGTCAAGCCTACTGTAGGTGATACAGCACCTAGGCTGGAGGTCCTAGGGTGTATAAAAACCCAAACTGAGCAAGCCAGAAGGAATAAGCCAGGAATCAGCACTCCTCCTTGGCCTCTGCATCAACTTCTGTTTCCAGGTTTCTGCCTTGAGAACCTGCCCTGACTTCCTTTGATGGCAGACCATGATGTGGAACTCTAAATGGGAATAAACCCTTCCCCAAGTTGCTTTTAGTTATGGTGTTTTATCCCAGCAATAGAAACCCTAAGATTTGGGGGGCGGGGGTAGTGGCTGGCCAGCCAGACTAGTGAAATCAGTAAGCACCAAGGTCAGCAAAAGACCCTGTCTGAAAAAATTAGAATAGTAGCGAAAGGAACCCAATGTGTTGACCTTTGACCTCCATACATGCATATACACACATAGGAACATTCATGCGCGCGCACACACACACACACACACACACCTATTTCAATAAAATAGGGGAAATGGTTCTATGCTAGGCACATCTCCAGCGCTCAAGAGCTACCTGTGTCTGGGGTAACCATGTTGGATGGCACAGAGAGCATCCTACAAGACACGTGGACTCTAGAGTCAAATTACTTGGGTTCACATTAAGATTTCATTAGGTTCTGAGTTGACTGTCGCCAGAAACTGAGGTGAGCTGCTATGTCCTTTAGCATGTTGGTTTGTTAAGGCCCTCACACTCTATGCTTACTACAGAGAACTTTACTTCCTAATAGTTCTACAGGCTAGAGGTTCAAGACAGAGGCGTCAGTGGTTGTGGGAAGTTTGATGATGTGGCTGTGTTTACTTGGAAGTTTGATGATCAATTTTAATTGCCAACTTGACATAATCTAGAACCACGTGGGAAGGAAGTGTTGGTGAGAGATTGTCTACATGACTGTGGCTTGTGGGCAGGACTGTGAGGATTTAGGTAGTCAACGTTGGTTATGTTCATCGAGATGGGAAGTCCCACCCACTGTGGGCGGCACCATTCCCTCTGTAGGGGATACTGAATTGAGTAAGAGGTAAGAGTGGAGAACATGGGCTATGTACAGGAGGTCACTGTTTCCCACTCTTGACTGTAGATGGAATGTGACTAGCTGCTTCAGGTTCCTGCTTCCTTGGCATTCATCCCCTCAGAAATGGGTTATCACCAACAATTGTGAGCAAAATACATTCTTTCTCCCTCAAGTGGCTTTTGTCTGGGTATTTTATCACAGCAACTGTAAAGAAACTAAGACAGGATCTCTTACCCTCAAATTTAGAGACACCTTCTCCCTTGTCTTCACAGGGGTGCTCTCTGTACATGGCTCTGTCTCAAACTCCTTTTCTTAAAAGAGGCTGGAGGAGGTGGCTTGGCTGGTAAAGTGTTTGTCATGCAAGCGCTGGGACTTGCTTTGACCCTCAGCACCCATGTGAGAAAGCTGGACAGAGTGGTACTAGCCTGTAATCCCAGTGTTGGGGAGGCAGAGAGAGTGGCGCTCGTGCTGGATGCTCTATTACGAAGTGATTGTCTAACACACAGTAACTGCTAGGACAGCACCTGGCACAGAAGAGTCCTACCAAAACACTGTACATTGGTTGTTTTTTGATTACATTGAAACGTATGATACTGGAATTTCTGAACCACAGCTTCTAGGCTAAGTGTAGTGAGAGAGAATTTTAACTGTACTGGGGAAATCATGTAAACCTCTCCAGACAGTGATTTAGTGTGTGTGTGTGTGTGTGTGTGCATGTTGCATGTGTGTAGACATCTGTGTGTGTATGGACATCTGTGTGTGTGCATGTTGCATGTGTGTGAACATCTGTGTGTGTGGGTGTTCATGTTACATGTGTATGGACATCTCTGTGTGTATGTGCATGTTGCATAAGTTTGGACACCTCTGTGTGTGTGTGTGTCATATGTATGTGTATGTGTGCATTTGTATGGAGGCAAGAGACTGACTTCAGGTGTCTTCCTTGAGTCCTCTCCACCTTGTTTACTGGGGCAGGGTCTCTCTCCCAACCAAGAGCTCTTCTTGTGGGCTAGCCTAGCTAGCAGCTTTCTCATGCTTGTGCAGCAAGCATTTTATGCACATGGATACCTCCCCCACTGGCTGCACTTCTGCACCCCAGCCATGAGCCCCCACAGTGCAAGGGACAAGGATTAGGGGAATCTTATACCCTAGACAGATTTAAGCATTCCACCAGTGCATGGTGGCACAGAGCAGGATGACACTGAACTAATTCCAGCACCCAGGGAGTTAGTTATGTTCCCTTGGAAGCCAGGACTGGTGGAGGTGCAGAAGACAGAGTGCTGAACAAGACAGGCTTGGCTTCTGCTGTGTGTGTGTGTGTGTGTGTATTTTTTAAGGACTTGAAACCTGGCATTGATCATCATAGATACCATTTCATTTATGAAGTATTTAAACTTGGAAAAGTTCTTAAATTCTCTGTTACTTTGACTATGACCCTGGGCAGTTTGTTTCACCCCCCCCTCTGTGTTTCAGTTGGCTTCCCTACAAAATAGATGCAATAAAAACACTGGCCTAAGAGAGGTGGTTTGGTGCCAGTTGAGACAACGTATGTATAGAGCCCAGAAGTCAGCTTGGTGAACACAGCGCTTCCAGTGACTGTCCGCCGACAGTCATTAGGGAGGGTTTCTGCTTTCTTCCACCTTCCTACCCTTTTCCCAATTCCTTTTTAATTTTCTAAGAAAACAAAAGCAAAAAACCATGGTCCTGTGTAGTCCAAGGTCAAGCTTCTGACCCTTTGGACCCCACTTCCCAAAGCTTTGCTGGGGTTACAGGCATGCACTGCAACTCCTGGCTTATGCAGTGCTGGAAATCGAATCCAAGGTTCTGTGAATGTTAGGTAAGCTCTGCCAAATGTACCAAATCTCTCCAGCCCCAATGCTCTTGGTTTGGAATCAGAAAAACCTCAGGGGAAGGCAGCATTTCTAACCACCCTCCAGCCAAAGGCTTCTCCTGCATCTGACTCTCAAATGTGGCTAGGTTACAAAACTCAGAAGAGTGCGCATGGCCTTTTAAAAAATCTTAGTGGACCACACGGTACAGCTCAAAAGACTTACCCTAGCATGAAATAAAGGGAAAAAAAGATCCAGAAAGCCAGCTGTCAAGAGGCTGAGACAGAAGGATCTCTCCAAGTTTGAAGCCAGCCCTCGTTTACAAAGTGAGTTCCAGGCTAGCCAGAGCTACATAGCAAGACCCTGTCTCAAACAAACAAACAAACAAACAAACAAACAAACAAACAAATAGGAAACCAAGAAAATAAAAATGAACAAACAGAAACCCAAGCCATACCCAACCTCTTCCTCATCTGACATGTTACTGAGCCTACATACTTCGCACAATAAATATACACTTTTATACTCTTCAAGTATAAAAGAACATTGCAAAGCTCTTTTGCCATTTTGCTTTTGAAATATTTTTGGCCAGGGGTAGTTCATTTAATTTATGATCAACTGCAGTTTCTCCCCAATGTTGGTGCCTATGCAGGAAATCTTGTGCAGAGAGGAAAAACTCTAACCTATAAATCCTTATCAAATGTAATTAAATCTTTATGCCTACCAAATTCAACAGTTAATGAAGTTGACATAATGTTATACTCTGCATTTAATTAAATATTTACTGATTTCCATGTTGCCATTTTCTCCTTTTTATTGTGAGGCTAATAAAATTTTCCAAGCCTCAAATTCTTACAAATCTCTGAAGACTACCCCAACCCACCCCCACTGCCATTTCCTTCATATCTAAAAGAGTCAAAATGCCCAGAGGTGGGTCTGGGATGTCTGAGGACTTCAAATTCTTTGAGGTACAAAGAATGAGAAGAAAGACGTTGATGCCATCTTGTCTCAGCTGCGGAAGAAGGCTGTAGAATAGCAAGCCATTTCCATACATACAGTGTTTTGGAAGCAAGCCTATGTGACTGGGCGCCATCTGTCTCCAGGCAACATCACCAGTAATTCCTTACTACTGGTCCTGTGGTGGGGGGTTATTTCTCCTAACTGCCTCCTCTCTGCCCACAGGTGAGGAGGTAGGTAGGAGCTTGGAAGGTAGCAACTAAGGCATTTGAGATAAAGAGGCTGCTCCCTTGCTTACTTGCTCTGTTTTGGGATTGGTCTGGTGTGCCTTTATATGCAAAGGGACACAAATCTACAAGCAGTTAAGGGGATTTTTGAATAGGGAAATGCAGGCTGGGGATATTTAACTCAGTGGTGGAGCTTTTGCCTTTGCATGAGTGAAGCCCTAGGTTCAATCCTCAGTACTAAAACCAACTAACCAACCAACCAACCAACTAACCAACCAACCAACCAACCAACCAACCAACTAACCAACCAACTAACCAACCAACTAACCAACCAACCAACCAACCAACCAACTAACCAACCAACTAACCAACCAACCAACCAACCAACCAACCAACCAACCAACCAACCAACTAACCAACCAACCAACCAACCAAGCAAGCAAGCAACAACAAGCAACACATAAAAAACTGGTGCCAGATGCGTCTAATATTCCCATTATGAGGTCTGGCCCTCAGTACAAGTAAATCGATTATTATTATCAACAATTATTATGAACCATTTTGTAAAAATGGCAGTCTATGGAGAACTGCACTTAAAGTTGGGGTAACGAAAGGCCATGGTTTGTGAATGGAAAAAAATAATTTAAAAAGGAAAGGACATGACTTCTCTTGAGTATGGTGGAGGAGAAAGTTTATTATAGATATGTAGGAGAGCATGGTCAGACACGGGGATATCTGGCATAGTACAGCACTCTCATGACGCTTTTGTCATGTGAGGAGATGGGCAAGGAGAGTGAGGGGAACCCGGTGCAGCAGCCAGGAGACCTAAAGGGAGTAAGTGAAAAGATCAGGTAACCAAAACGGATGATTATATGGGGAAGAACAGCTGGGGAAGGGCAGCCTAGCCCCTGGACTGGAGAAGTTTAGGGTACATTTGCCAGGAGGGCCCTTTAACAGGTAGGACTGCGGGATACAGGGAGAACCAGGCTGCCAGCATCCACTTTGATAAGTTAAAGAGACACCTCAGCACTTTAGCCTGGGTTTGAAACCTAACAGTTGGCAGAAGTAACTTGCAATGGTGGCCCAATAACACAACAAGGCTGGCTCATTACCCCCTCCCCCAAGTTATGCTAACCATCAGGTGACTTCTATGGGAGATCCCTGCTGGGTTGGCTAGGTTATGCCTAGTTTATGAGGGAAGAGGCAGCCTCAGTTGAGAAAATGTCCACACCTGATTGGCTCACAGAGCCTTTTCTTGATTGATGATTGATGGGGGGGGGGGGCAACTCTTTGTGGATGGTGCCCCTCCTTGGCTGCTGGTCCAGGGCGTTAGAAGAGAGCAGGCTGAGCAAGCCTTGGGGAATGAGCCAGGAAGCAGCAGTCCTCTAAGATCTCTGCATCAGTTCTTCCTGTGTCAGAGTTGCTGGCCTGACTTCCCTCAGTGCTGAGGAGTGATCTGAAGTGGTGGGTGAATTAAACCCCTTTCCTCGAAAGTTGTTTTGGGTCATGGTGTTTTATCACTGTCTCCTTTCTCAACTGCTGCATGGAGCCATTGGTCACCAATATGCATTCCTTCCAACCTCTCCTAACTCACTACTGAGCTCCTCTTGGCAAGGCAGCTTTTGGATTTACAAGAACAACACTTGGCATTACAGAGTAAAGCCCACGCTGACTCTATTGGAAGAAGGCAGGAAGAGCCGCTTCTTCCAGGCCCCTGAACCGTGTGCTGGCATGGAGGTAATAACATAATAAAGCCAGGTATCCCTACTTGCGAGCCAAAGAAGAGAAACAGATTTTTTTTATCGTATCTATTTATTTATTTTATTTTCCGACAGCAGAAAGCACACATCTTCATCTGCAGAGACAGAGTCTTTCCTGGAAATAACCCTAAGCATGAATTTATCATGAGTCCTTGTATAAAGGACTATGATATGTATGAGTGACATAGTGGCCAATATATTCAATTCTGCTTTCATAGGACAGAAATGCTGTTAAGTTGGTCAGTTTCTCATGTCAGGGCTCTCTGAAGACTGAGAGTGTAACATGAAGTCATTGATTCAGGGAAGGCATTTCTTAAAGAAATCCGGCCAATGAAGTCTAGGAAAGGACAGCGAGCCAATTTCACAAACACTACCACCGAGAACCTTCTCAAGCATCCGCCCCGCCCCTCTGTTCATCCATCCATTCATCTGGACGTCCATCCTCCTATCCAGCCAGGAGTCCATCTGCACTCTATCTACTCCTCCACACACTTCTCCAAGTTCATGGAATGTCCACTGTCTTAAGTGAATTTTCTGTTCCCGTGCTAAAATACCCCAGTGAAGACAACATAAAGAGGAAGGATTAGCCACACTCTGGGAAAGCTGGCAAGTCGGGTCAGGCTATAAATCCCCAAGGCCTGCCCCAAGCCACACACTTTCTCTGACAAGGAGCCACTTCCTAAAGGTACCACAGCCTTCTCAACCTGAGACTAAGAGTTCCAGGATGTGAACCTGCGTGAGGCATTTTACCGTTCAAGCTCCAAACTCCACCAAGGCCCCTGATAGGCACTGGCGACGATTGCTTGTACGCTCTCAAGCTCTCAAGTCTGCACTAAGGTTTGAAGGGTGAATAAGAGAAAGACAGATGCAGGGGGGCGGGGTGAGCATCCCAGGTCGATGCACACAGCCCTGAAGGAAGGTTGCCAGCAGGAGCTGCGAAGGCCTCCAAGGGGCGGAGCAAGGTGTTCAAGAACACGGAAACCAAAAATCGGAGCCTGTCTAGACAAAGACGGACAATGAAGACCCTTGCTGGGAGGGCTTAGCAGAAAGTTGAATTTCACCCTGAAGACTCACAGAATGCTCAGGGAGGGCAGGTAGTTGGTGTTTGAAAAGATAACTGACAAGAGCCAGGCAAGAGAAGACGAAGGGCGCCCTTGGCTTCATGGTTGGGCTTACACCAAAGAGCAGATAATGGAGTCTTGGTCGGGATCCTTGAGGCTTTAAGGACCTGTTAAAATCCTCTGGTTTTTGAAGACTAATGATCCGGTAGACATGAACCCTAGGTGAGAGAGTCCACAGTGACCCTCCAGGCGTCTGGTTCTGCGGGGTCTACGTGGGTGTGGACAATGTTTCCTGAAAAGGAGGACTGAACAGAAATTAGAAATGAGTTCTGTCTGAGCAGGCTGGTAGGGAAAGTCTCCTTCGGTCATACAGGCACCGAGAACTCAAGAGGTAAGTTAAAGTGTGTGCCATCATGAACTTCCAGTCAGCCTGGGTAATGGCAGATGAGAAGCTGACCATTATAGAGCCCGGGGCCTCACAGACTGCCTTCTCTCAGATCCACAGCTTGGTGCGGCATCTTTCCATTGTATCTTACCTCCCTGCACTGGTCACTCTGCATGCTTCTAGAAAGTGCAGCTACTCACCCGGGAACCCCGCCTTGGCTGAGAGTAGAGCTCGTCTTGTTTCCACCCTACCCCTCTAGTAGCGTAATTAACTGTGCTTTATTGTCTAACTCGTCTTAATAAACCATCACCCAAGAAGGGCAGGAACCACGGTGGGGGAAGGGGATGTCTCTGGTTCTTTTACTCTTGCTTCCTTGGGCCCTAGCACGGAGCCCGACGCATAAAGGAATACTTGTGGCATGAATGGATGAGTGAATGAATGGACTGCCTAGGAAAACAGAGAAAACAAAGAAAGCTATTCCAGAGCTATAACAGCCCCCAGTCACTCACTGGCTTATTGCTATTAAAGAGTATTTTACACAGGGTGGTCCAGGATGGGTGTTTCTTATGGACTAGTGAGTTTTCCTTCCCATGGTGACTTAGAGAGCCAGACCTTATCTGTCTGTAGTTTAGCCATCCTCCAAATGTCTGTAGTTTAGCCATCCAGTCCACCCTTGCTTACATGCCTTTGGCTGGAACCTTGTCTTACATTACACCCAACTGCAAAGGTGGCTGGGAGATGTAGTCCCGCCCGAGCATTCGCTTGTCCCTGACAATCAGCAGTACTGAGTTTGGGTAGGGTCATTATTTGGGGTGGAAGGAGTCTCTGCAGGCATAGTAGGATAATTAGCAGCAACCTTGGCCTCTGTCTCCCAGGTGCCAGTAGCACCAATCAATGTGATAACGAAAAAAATGTCTGCTTTCGTGGTCAGATGTCCCCTGGAGGGAAAAATTACCCTCTGCTAAGAATCTCTATTTTGGAAGCTAGATGTGGTGGCCCACCCCCTTTAATCCCAGCACTCATGAGGTAGAGGCAGGCCTGTGTACTCTGTGAGTTCAAGGCCTGTGAACTCTGTGAGTTCAAGGCAGGCCTGATCTACATAATAAGTTCCAGGACAGTCAAGGCTGTTACATAGAGAAACCCTGTCTAGGGTAAGGGTAAGGGGTAGCAATCCATGCCTAAAGGGTCATCTCACCCAACAGGGGGGCAGAGTGGGGGGGGACTATGAAAGTTTACCTGGGGGAGGTGGCATTGAGCTGAGCAGTAGTTAAAAAAGGAAATGATGTTGCAGGCAGGGGAAGTGGTGTGAAGAGGGAAAATGGCTGTTAAAGGGGGGGCTTTAAGTAGCTATAATAACCCAGGACAGCCCCCCCGCTTTGCTAGGGATTATGATATGACACAAAAAGGGAAAAAATGATTTGTCTTGTCCCCAACGTGAACCTTGCTTCTTTCCTTCTTCCAGGATTGGAGATTTTCCCAGAAGAATAGGAAAGTTTGGTGGCCCCAACACTCAGTAACACTGGAGGGTAGCATGGACTCTGGCCCGGCTCACTTCTTCCTCTGTATTGTGGAGCTGGGTGGAGCTGGGTGTGGGTCCTCCTGGGCTATTCATCCATGACTCTGTCCTAATGGTACCGCAGCACCAGCCTCACCTCAAGAAATCCTCTGATCTGTCTAATCACACTCAGGATTAGAACCCCATCTTCAGCCACACTCCAGCCTTCCTTCTGTGCACAGCCCTGGCTCCAAATTCCCTCTTCAGACTCTGCAGACTCACTCCTCATAGCTGAGCGTCCATGCATATCCACCCTAGCCCTCACAGGGGACCCTCACAGAGGACCCTCACATGGGACTCTCACAGGGCACCCTCAGAGGGGACCCTCACAGAGGGCCCTCACAGAATGCCCTCACAGGGGACTCTCACATAGCGCCCTCACAGGGGACCCTCACAGGACACTCACAGGGCTCCCTCACAAGGCACTCTCACAGGGTCCCTCACAGAGTGCCCTCACAAGGGACCCTCACAGAGGATCCTCACAGGGATAGAGCACCCACTACCTGCTCCCCCACCCCCCACTCTCATTCTCTCTCCCTGAGCTTTAGAAGGCTTTTTTATTTTCTTTTTGGGTCAGAATGAAAATTTCAGGGCACCCAGACCACAGTCCTTACTCGAATCAAGCTGAGCTCTCCAAAGCATCAGGCTTTGTTTTCTTTCTAAAACAAACTCTGATCTTATCTAGATATTAAGCTTATCTTGGCAAGTCACTACACTGCATTGGACTTTTTTTTTCCCTTCTCTCTCTCTCTCCCTGAAATGTGATATTATGAAGAGACCTTGACCTGGGGCTGCCTATTGCTTATCTGGGGAATGGAAGGGGTGGGCAAAGAGCTGACTCTGGGCTGACAGCCACACTATGCCAGGCTTGAGGGAGGGGGCCTGGAAGACCTCTTGTTCAGCCTCTCTGAAGGTCTCACCATTGCCCCCACCCCTCCAGCCTCACCCACATACTCAGACTCGCGCCTCTGAGTGGTCAAGCTTGTCCCGTGTTCCTCTCCTTCCTTTTCATTTCTCATAGAGAGGCCAGAGTACCTGCACAGTTGTGTCACTTGGTCCCAATGGGCTAGAAATAGAAGTACACCTCTGCAATCAGTACTTATCCACCTTCCACAGTAGGCCCTGCTACAGACCCCTGTGATGTCCACATACTATCAACAAACAAATCCAGAAACCAAAGCCAAACAAACAAACAACCCAAAAACAGCAAACAAAACCCTCTCTTTTACTCCTTTATCTAGCTCTATGCCTGCCAGCCAACACTCTACTACTGAGCTCCACCCTCATCCCCAACAGACACCTCCTTACGTATGTATTCTGATTGCCATCCATCTATCTGTTGCTCCTCCACCCGAAACGTCCTCCCCACTTGATAGGGACTGAGCTGTGCTCCCACTTCACAAAAGACAAAACTTGACCCCCTCCCAGCCCCCATTTTTAGTATGTAATTTGGTTTGGAGTTAGAGTTTTTAAAGAGGTGATTAGGTCAAAATGAAACTGTTAGGGTGGGATACTGATCCAAAATGATGGGTCCTTCTGAAAAAGAGGAAGTCTGGATTCCTGTGTGCAGAGAGGGGGGAACAAGGGAAGATGGGAGAAGTCATTTGTATCAACAAGCCATGGAGACCTCAGGAGGAACAAAGCCAGGACCCGAACCCCGAGAACTTGAGAGTCCATAGCTGTGAGGAAATCATTGCACAAACCACGCAATGGGTAGCTACCTCAGCCCTAGCAAGCAGATATACCTCTTTCCTACTACATAAGGCTAAAGTCCAAACCCTCACCAGTCCTGTCCTGGAGATCTGTAGGATCTGCCTCCTGGCTGAGGGGGTGGGGTCCTGCATCTCTGTTAATCTCAGTCCAGCCTTACCCTCTGTAGTGGTCTGAATATGCTTGGCCCAGGGAGAGGCCTTGCTGGAGGAGGTGTGGCCTTGTCAGAAGGGGTGTGGCCTTGCTGGAGGAGGTGTGGCCTTAGAGGAGGTGTGGCCTTGTTTGAGGGGGTGTGGCCTTATTAGAGGAGGTGTGGCCTTGTTGGGTGGTGTGGCCTTGTTGGAGGGGGTGTGGCCTTGTTGAAGGAAGTGAGTCACTGTGGAAGTGGGCTTTGAGACCCTTTTCCTAGATGTGTGGAAGTCAGTCTCTCATGGCTGCAGTTGTGTTAAGACGCAGAACTCTCAGCTCCTCCTGCATCATGTCTGCCTGGACGCTGCCATGCTCCCCACCATGGTGGTAGTGGACTGAACCTCTGAACCTGTATGCCAGCCCCAATGAAATGTCCTCTATAAGAGTTGCCTTAGTCATAGCAATGGAAACTGTAACTAAGATACCCTTTGTCACTTGGAGCCTTCCACAAGGAAGGCCTTGCATGATCCCTCTCTAAAGAAACCCCTCTGCAACTTGATTAATTTTAGGACCATTTTCAGGGTCATGTCAGAGAGGGCTTCCCAGACACACCCTGTGAAACTCGCTCCATATTCGCTCTTGTTTCCTTCATCGGGAACCTTAGTCATGTTTGCTTACTTAAATAGCTCCATCAAGTCAAGTGCCATCCACTATCCTGGGTATTTCTTATCTAACACAGCACCCGGACACATAGTAGCGCTCAATGAATATTTGTTGAGTAAATGAATCTTCATCCTCTTCAAGTCTTTATCGTGCATCAAGGTCCAGCCCAGGTCCTCTTTTCATTAGTCTTCTGATACACCAAGTTCAAAGCCCACTTAGTGTGCTGATATGGCTCTATGTGGCATGCCTCTCCATCCGTGGTGATTATAACTGTCTGGCTGTATCAGCTACCTGTGGGTTTCCACCTCTGTTTCCTCCCAAATCGGGACCACACTCTGAGCATCTCCACGGGGCTCACAAAAAGTCCAGTGAAGGGCCTCGGAACACAGGAGGCGCTATGTAAACGTGTGCAGACCCAAATAGATCAGAGTAAGCCACAGAGGTGGGAGAAGTGGGTCGTTTACAGGGATTGAAAGTGTGCTCTGCCTTCCACAGCCCCTAGGAAGGGTGGGGAGACAGACATAAAGGGCGAGCCTCAGCTGTCGGTTCCAGTCAGAGCTGGTTTCTTTGGTAGGAGAAAATTCCTTGGCTTTGAGCCTCAGAATTATGGAAAAGCCCAGCTGTAGGGTGCAGAGGTCTCGCCACCATTGCGGGTCGTGCCTTTCCCTGGAAGAGAACCCTGCTTAGGAGGGAGGAGAAGGGTCTAGCGTATACCCTCAGCATGACACAGCCAGCCAGCAACCCCCACTCCCCACCCTTGAAGGCCACAGTACCATATCCTCCCCCACTCTGCAGGGCTGGTGGGAAGGCACAGCCAACCTCAGCTAGCTGAGCTCTTTGGGGGCCTGGGCCTGGACAATGAGAAACGAACAGCCCCCTCCTCGCTACCCTAGGCATATAAAGCAGGCCTTTCACTGAGGTTTTCTGGCTGCTTCAGTTGGTTCTTGGCACTCAGAGAGACTGTGTCGGGATGGGCCAGTGTGATGGGGGTGGGGAATGGGACCCGCGATTCACAGAATTCTCCATACCCACTCCGGGGGCCACCAGGCGCCTTCCCCAGCTGTGGGATGAGCTCATGCAGGGAAACCGGAACCACCAAGGTTGGGGTGGAGGGAAAGAGAAAGACTAGTACCAAGCGCTCTGAGAAAGTGTGGCTCTGTGGAGCAAGTTTTTGGTGGGAATAAGAAGTAGCGTCCACTCCTCCTCCATATTCCCCTCCACTCCAATCCCAGACATAACCCCGAAGCCCTATTGTATGCCTTTCCTGAGAAATTCCCAGGCTCGCCGCCGACAGCTGGTCAACTTGGGTTGCAGAAACCCCCTAACCCAAGTTGCCAACCCTGAAGTCCCTCTCTTAGCTCTTCCCAGGAAATGTCCCGGCGTCGCCGCCCGCCATCAGGGTTCCCGGGCTCCTGAGCCTCCAGGATGCCAGAACGCCAGCTTGGCTAAATCACTTGATTGTCAGACTGCCTAAACGCAAGATCTGCCTCTCTGGGTGACTCTGGCAGAGGGGGGTGGGGTGGGGTGTACACCGGCAGGTGCTTTTACGCTGCGCTCGCCAGGCGGAGCCTTCTCCCCCTGCCTTGTTGCTCGCGGTCCTCTCCGGCCTCCCTCATCTCCCTAAGGCGTCTCTTCGCTCTAGGCAAGAGTTTGGCGTAGGCAACGAAGGAGCCCTCGTGACTGGCAGAGCAGCCTAGGGTAGACCAGCCTGAGACCGCTGCTGAGGCGGAGGGGGTTGGTGTGTGTGTGTGTGTGGGGGGGGGGGACTACGCTGCGCCTTTGTGGGTCTGAAGGCAGCCGCTACCAGCCTGTAGAAGATAAGGGCTCACTTCCTTGGGAGAAACTCATCCGGTTTGGGGCCCTGGTTGGGTGGGTGTGGGGGACAAGTAGGGCCCAGTCACTTAAATTAGAGGGTAAATTGTTCAAGGGACTCGTACACAACCCTTCCACCAATCCCATACCCGCTCCTGCCCCCAATCTCAGTATACATCCCTGCGGTTTTGTCTTAGACTAGGGGTAGGACTGCCCTGGACTGAATGACTGGACCATTCACCCCCCTGTTTCACTCACCCTTCAATTCCTAACCCTGTCTTCTTCTGTGTCCGCGAACCCATCTCCTGGGGTGGGCTACAGCTAACTGAGCTCCAGAGTGTCCTCCCCAGACCCAAGACTACAAGTTCAAAGCCAGTACCCAAGATTTTCTCGCAAGAGCCAAGACTCGGGGGAACTGCAATCTTCTTTGGTTACCTCTCCCCCAGACAGTATTCCCATTTCCAAACGTGGAGGAGGCGTGTGTGTGCCTGAGTATGCAAGAGTGTGTGTTTCTGTGCGTGCGTGTGTGTGTGTGTGTGTGTGTGTGTGTGTGTGTGTGTGTGTACGGGAGGGGGTGTACTGATGGTGATCTTTTAAATGAAAACCGGAGGACTGAACTTAAAAGAAACTGGTCAATTGTAGAACAAATAGGAATAAACAACCCTTTAGATGTAATTTGTGGTTTATTAGGGGGTGCAGGTGGCGCTGAAGAACACCCCCCATCCAGTTTTTTTTTTCCTTAACTGCGCCTCCACCCCCAGCATTTGGAGCGGCGGAGAAGCGGCTCCGGAGTGATTAATCCGGGGATAATTCACCCCCCCGCCCCCCGGCGCGAACCCCGCGAAGCGGGATTGGAGCGAGTCATTTCCGAGAGCGCAGCGCGCCTCTCCCCGGCCGGGCGGACACTTGGTTCATTCCAGCCGCAGAAGCTCAGGGCTCCCGCGTACCGGGATTTTTTCCCCCCTCCCGGAGCAGGAAGAAAAAAAAAAAAAAAAAAAAGCTACAGAGCTCTCCTGACCTCCTTTCTCCTCGGCGGCGGGCGAAGCCTCTCCCTCGGGCTGCTGGCCGCGCTATGCCGCGCTCGCGGGGACCGGAGCAAGGATGTTGCGGCTGCCCGGCAGGGAGGGCTCGCGGCGAAATCGGGATTTGGGCGCTTGTGCCGGGTACCGGGAGTCGCTGGGGCCGCCCGCCGCCACCACCACCGCCGCCACCGCCGCCGCCACCGCTGCTGCTGCTGTTGGGCTGGGGGCTGCTCAGTGCCTCGGCTGCCGCGGGTGAGTCTGACCGCGCCGCCCGCCCCACCCGAGCCCACCCAACCTCGACGCGGTCCCAGTCCCTTCCCCCACCTCGACTTGGCTTCCTTCTTCCGATTACCCACCCTGCTGCTCATCCTCCTCTCTGTCTGCCCAGATCACCTACTCCATCTTCGACCACATCCTCACCTCTACCCTCATGGATGTCCCCAACCCCAGCTGCAACTTAGCCGGATCAGGCCGGTATGGGGGGCCTGGGAGACAGACATCCCCCTCCACGGGTTGCGGGCCACCTGGACTGTGGCTTCAGTTTCTCCTGTCTCCCAGCCCCCCAAGATGCCAAGCTTTTCCGGGATAAACTTTCCCAGAGCCATACTCCCCCATCTCTCCCCATTCCGCCTGGCACACCCGTCCTGGGGGTTGGAGAGTCTCGGCGCGCCCCCTCCGCGTCTGCAGGGTCTGTCTTTCCCCGCCCCCGCCCATTTTCTCCGACCAAAGCCTTTGCCCCCGCCCAAACAGCCCTGAGACTGCGGTCACCACCCACCTCCTTAGACGCCCTCCGCCCGCCCCCTCGGTGCTTGGGCTGGGGGCGGGATGCAGGTGGGCGCGCGCCCAGGTCGGGGGTCCGTGCAATCTTTCTTGAAGGGCTCATATGAAGATCTGAAGGGGGTTTGAACCACTGGAGGTGGAGGAGGAGGTCGTGCCAGGTGGGGAGGGAGGAGGGGGAGTGTCATTGCCAGGGTCCGCGCCGACACATCCCCTCTACTCGGCTCCTACTCCGCGCCAAAGTGCCCTTTCCCGCGCCCTGCTGCAGCCAAACGCCTGGGCTGCGGCATCCGTGGCTCGGGTGGCAGACTGGATCTCCTTAAGCCAGCCCGGACAGACCTGAAGGGTGTGGAGAGTCGCGGGACTTTAGGATGGATGTATGGTTGCAGCTTACAGTTCCTAGGAGAGAGGCATGTGGACCTTTTAGTGAGCCCAGTCGCTCTAAAGGTTGCTGGTTTCAACTGGTCTTCTACTTTACCCACGGCACCTTCAGATGCTTAGCCACAACCTAGAAAGTTCCGCGTGCCCGTTGGGGGACCGGTCCAAACAGGGATGCCTTGAGCTGCGTTATCACTTTACTGGATGCTGACACCCGCTGGGGAAGAACACCCGAAGCACCTGATGCCTGGGCCTGGAGCCGGGACACCCCGCCCCACAGTAGCGGTTTTGTTGCTGTTGCTTGTTTGCTTGGTGTTTTAAAACCACAGGTTGAGCCTCTCAAGCCTTGTCGTGGGCCATCCCCAAGCCCTGGCGCTTCTTGGAAAGTGCGCCCCTCCCGTGGTTGGCCAGTGTGTGGTAAAAACTCTCATGCCCTCTCTGGCTTTCAGCATCTTGTGAAATGTCCCATCAGACGTTGTCATTCACCATATAACCATTCAGTGTTGGGGTTTCCTGTCAGGGAGGGCTCCCCAAGACAGGCTTGTCTGTTTATCCCTACTTGACCGGACTTTCTCAGGTAATCCTAAGAAGTCATAGCCACTGACACCCAGAGAGGGGCGCCCGCGGTGCGCGTGCCTCTCTCAGCTTTGGCCTCTCGCACACCCACACCCACCGGGAGGCCGCTCACACCAAATGCTTCTGGTCACCAAGACTAATCACATGAGCTGTGGGGTCCGTTGTTACTTGCTGTGGGGCCCATTGGATGTTTGTCCAGGCAAAGGCCTCCTTTGCCTTGGCCAACTGGAACTTGTTTGGGATTGCCAGACTTGTTTTCCTTGCTAGGTTTGCCCCTGCCCCTTTGAGCATTCCATGCCCCTGGGGAGAGAGAAAGGCCAACTCATCCGGGCCTGCACAGTATTCTGCAGTTCTGGAAGGCTGCCTTTTGAGATCCATTTGTCGTTGTCTTTTGGGTAGGTACCTAAGTTGGAGTGTATGTGTGTCTAAAGGAGGGGCAGTTACTCTCTGGCGGGTCCCAGACCTGGCTCCCAGAGCGCTCATTTCTTTTGGAAGCTTTCCTGTGCATTTCCACGCACTATCCGGCCTTGTAGGCAGCAGACATTTGGAAATGGAGTTAGTGAAGGGAGGTGGGCAGGAAGTGGTGTGAGAGGCATTCCTTTTGTGATCTCTGCACACTGTTGTTGACTATGAAATGCACTTTGGGGCATTTAGTACTTCCCTGGGCTGGAGAGAATGACTGTGAGGATTTGTGTGTATGTACGTGTGTGTGTGTGTGTGTGTGTGTGTGTGTGTGTTTTCCTTGTCCATGCCTGTTTCCTTCCTCTCCATCCTTCCTGGCCTGCCTCCCATCACACTCCTTCCTCCATTGCTGTAGGACCCCAGCCTCCCTAGAGACCTCTCTTCAATTACCTGCCCCCCCCATTTTCCCTCAGTCATCCTCTCTCCTTGAAACCTGCTTCCCCTCAGCCTGTAAGCACCTGTATCTTTCACATAAAACACACCAAGAAGATGTCTTGCTTGGCCTTCCTGACCCCATTCAACCACTGTCTGCACAAACTCTCTTCAAAGGCCAGTATTTCATCCACTTTCCCTGCTCCCAGCCATTCCCTGTAGCTTGGCATTGAAACGTTCCTATCACCCGATCACCTCACTGCTGATCCCATTGTACTTCCCCTGCCTATGCCTATGGCCCTGGCCCTTTGAACCACTCCATTGCATCTGTTGGGATTCTGTGTTTCACCACCTCTTCCTCTCTAATACGAACACTCAGCGTCCTCCCTGAAGTATGGTGCCCAGGAACAGTCACCCTGTCCTCTCTCTCCTGGTGAGCTCACCCTGCTTAGTCCTCTAATACTGTTCACATGCTTCCAGACAGGTCTGTCCTGCCAAATGTGTTTGTAGATAGGCTCAGTCTATTCAGCCTGCGCAGGCATCTGCCCTCAGGGCACCTTCCCAAGGCCAGAGCACTCATGTCTTTCCTCCAGAGATGCCCAGGTACCCAGCCTTGGGTGGGCCCTCCTTTCCTTCCATGTTGTTGGCCATTGAGGTCTGAAATTAGACACCCTCCTTTCTTCTCCAGAACTGCTGCTTTCCTTTGGAATGAGAGCCTAGAAAGAGAGAGAGAGAGAGAGAGAGAGAGAGAGAGAGAGAGAGAGAGAGAGAGAGAGAGAGAGAGAGAGAAGGCTGGGAGGTCCCCTCGCTCTTTTTTTTAATTAGGTATTTTCTTCATTTACATTTCCAGTGCTATCCCAAAAGTCCCCTATACCCTCCCCCACCCACTCCCCTACCCACCCACTCCCACTTCTTGGCCCTGTCGTTCCCCTGTACTGAGGCATATAAAGTTTGCAAGACCAATGGGCCTCTCTTTTCACTGATGGCCGACTAGGTCATCTTCTGATATATATGCAACTAGAGACACGAGCTCCGGGGGGTACTGGTTAGTTCATATTGTTGTTCCACCTATAGGGTTGCAGATCCCTTTAGCTCCTTGGGTACTTTCTCTAGCTCCTCCATTGGAGCCATCCAATAGCTGACTGTGAGCATCCACTTCTGTGTTTGCTAGGCCCCGGATAGTCTCACAAGAGACAGTTATATCAGGGTCCTTTCAGCAAAATCTTGCTAGTGTATGCAATGGTGTCAGCGTTTGGAGGCTGATTATGGGATGGATCCCCGGATATGGCAGTCTCTAAATGGTCCATCCTTTCGTCTCAGCTTCAAACTTTGTCTCTGTAACTCCCCTCGCTCTTAAGAAGTGCTTTCAACTAGGACAGATATTAAACTCTATGTTAAGGAGTTCTGATTTTTTTTTCTCCCATCTCCTCACCTTTATGGTTTAAAAACTAAATTTTAGCCAACGTCTTTTGCATTGCTTGTCACTTAAGGGCTAACTTTTAGTCTGCCTCTTGCATCAGAAGGACCCACTGTTCTGTCATGGTACCCAGTTAATGTAAAAGTGTTGGTCTCAACTACAAAACTGAGCAACAAGGAACAGCGCTTTAATTCTTTTAGTAGCCCCAGCACCCAGCTCTGCCAGGCCTGCTCAGCATAGAGCTGCTGTTTGACGGACAGCTCTTCCACCAGCAGATGTTTTTTCGAAATTCTCTTCCTTGGACTGTTTTCCAGGGATTCTTGATGCAAGACCGAGTTTCAGGGACAAGGGAAGCCAGCTGGTATGCAGAGGTAACACAGTGACAGACCCTGACTTCCCAGTTGTTTTTCCTTACAACTAAATGTCACAGGTGGGTGAGCTAGTGTTCCTGGTTCTAGAAGTATAGCCACAAGTCCTCAAACCCCACCTCCTGTCCCCAGCTAACCACAGGGGAATGCCCAAGGAAAGCCATTTAACTGCTCAGTCACCAAGGTGTGTTTGGGCTTGAAGTCTCATTTACAATTGATGTGTGTGTGTGTGTGTGTTAATAAATAGGCTGACTATAGCATAGTAGGCGGTTCTGTATCTAGGGTTGGTGACTGTATGACTCTCTTCAAGGGGAGGCTAGAATTAAAGGACTGGAGAGCTTAGTGTGCAGGGTCTTAGGCACTGGTGGGTTCTGTTGGTTCAGAGGAAGCCAGCAGGTGGCTTTGACAGCAGCGGCTCCTGTGCCTGGCTTACCCACTTCATTGTCACCATCATGGTCATGAGAGCGGGCTTCAGGGAATTCAATTGCTCAGCAGAACACATGCTCCTGTGAGAGACCTGGCTGATCTTCAGAGCTCTCTGAGGCACAGGAATCCCCCAACTCCAAAGAAACAGTCATTTCCCTGATAGGGATAAGATTCCAAAAGAGAAGGGAAGCTGACCAGGGCTACACTTGCCTTGGGAAGACACAGCTTAAAGGGGAAGATGGATCTGAGCAGCAACACAGAGGACAAAGGAGGCAGCTGTGGAGGCTGTGTGCTTTTAGCATGCATCCTTTGAGCTAGGGTTCTCAGAAACTTGTCTGGGCAGCTAGGGGAGTGACAGCTGTAGCTAAGGTTCACCGAGAGCTCACTGGTAAAGTCTCCAGCTCTGATGGATTAAGTCAGTTTCTACAGCAGTGTCCCAGGCAGGATTTGGACCCAGGTCTACCTGACTCAGGATCCCTTATACATTTCTACAGATGCCATTCATCTCCGGGGACACAAGCGGTATCAGCCACTTGGAATCCTCCTGCCGTGGACCCTGAGCTTCTAGTCATCATAAAAGCCATGTTTCCCCCATCTTCAGTGCAGATGTCTGGGATGAGTGCAAAGTCACTTTGCTCTTAAGGCCAGCTGACAGCTATCTAGGTAGAACTCGACTGCTGGGGCTTAGGCTTGCTCACATCGTGTGAGAGTAAGACCTTCTTCACCTTCTTCCCCAAGACTCCATGAGCTTCAATTTCTTGCCTGAACTTTGAAGTTTCTGGGGGCGACAAAGCCCTCATTTATACTTTCTCCCACATGCCGTAGGCCCTAAAATAGTATGGGGTTTCCTAATCCAACTGCAATAGCTCATTCTTCAGGGAGAGTCCTGGGTGGCCACCCCCAGGAGCCGTAATCAGAGAAGTGCTTCTGGTACAAGCCGGGAGCATCAAGGCTACTCACATCAAGTCCAATGCTCAGAAAGCCATTGTGTCAGTTCTTGAGCCATTGGCATCTGATGCCTGGGTAGAGCAGGAGCTCGTGACTCCTGGCTCTCCTTTTTGGGAAGAGTTTTTCCACTGAAAACTCCATTGCACTTTCCACCTCTCTGTTGCTGTATCCTTAACAAATTTGTAACTGAACCTTATCTCTAAGAGGTCATCAACTCTCTTCTAGAAATCACCATGAGGAGTGTGTGTGTGTGTTGCTTAAAATAACATAGCTACATGATTGAGAATGCCAAGTAACTCTTAGAACTTTGTTTGAGGCTCTCTGAGTGGTCTAGGGTTTCCATCGCTGCACAAATAGCCTTTTCCCCCAGCCAGTGTCTCCTTCAGACCCACTGAAGTGCAATTATAACCCAGGAACTTCAAAATGGGAAACCTGTCCATCTTCTAGGTTTTTCAAAGAGACAAACAGAGTAAGTTCCATTATTAAGTAGCTACATCTATTTATTGATTGAAAGTAAGCAAGTGTGACGGTCGTAACTTTGAAAGGAGAAAGCAGAGAGACGCTGAAATTGAGACCATTGGTGGAGTGTCTCATCAGAGGGCACGCAGGCATGGTGTTCCAAGTGACTGATGGCTCTTTCTGAGATGAGCGTGTGTGATCGAGTTGACACGGGCCTCTGGAGGTTTGTCTTTCCATTGCTGTCTGTCTCCTCACCCTACCCCCACCCCAGCCTGACTCCCATTGACAGTCATGAAGCACCACATGAGGAGTATGTGTGTGGGGGGTCAAAGTTCAGAGATTGGCAGAATTGGAGATGAGTGGGTGTGGTCAGATACATTGTATCAAATGAGACGCTGCAAGTGCATTGGTTTATTTTCCCCATTAAACTGTCCTAAGCATAAAACAGCTACCTCCACAATAACAGCCTGGCTTCCTGGGACCTGGGTGGTTCTGCCTTTCTGGTCCTTGTCACGTGCACAATCCTAGAAGGTTGGCTCACAGCAGAGAGGCCAGGAGAAAGGAAAAGACTTCTGTTTGGCCCAGAAGTCAGCAAGCTAGTTGTCCAGCTTCCATCAGGCTTATAACCTGGGTGGCCTTCAGATAATGAGAACTATTTCCTCTTTTTAACTGAGTCTCTGTTTCCTTACCTGTAAAATGGGAGAACAGTCAGGGATGCCCTGCCTGTGCCAGGATGGACTTAGAAGTCCTTGATCCCACAAAACAGAAGGAAGCCAGCGTTGTTACACTAGGTCCGAGAGTTCACTAGTGTTAGCTCTGTCCAGTGGTCAGGCTCATGAGTGTGAATTCAACAGTCTGCTTGCCTGTGGTTTGGGATGCTCAGGGCAGTAGGCAAGGAGAGACCATCTCAGTATCCCATTCCTCCACCTTTCCTTGCCAAAGCCAGCAATAACTGCTTCCCCTTGTAACTGGGAAAGGAGAAAGGATTCCCCCCCTCTCTCCAGCTCACCAGACCTCCTGTGCGCAGCCTCCACACCCCTGATCCCTGGCAGTGGTATTCTGCGAACCTGAGAGAGGTAAAACTTTCACAGACACATCCATTCAGGGCACAATATCTGAGCTGCAGTCTCTACACAGCCTGATATATTTGATATAGGTCTTGAAATATGAATTATCCTTATAAAATATGGAGGGGCGTTTCTAAACGTCATTGACTGACACATTTCACCTGGCTTCCGGTTTCCAGTTTCCTACATTTCATTTTGAAGATCCTGCTGGTTTGTATCAAAAGATGGCCTAGTCGGCCATCACTGGAAAGAGAGGCCCATTGGACTTGCCAACTTTATATGCCCCAGTACAGGGGAATGCCAGGGCCAAGGGGTGGGGGTGGGTGGGTGGGGGACTGGGGGGGAGTGTATTGGAGAATTTTTGGATAGCATTGGAAATGTAATTGAGGAAAATACCTAATTAAAAAAAAAGAAAAGTTAGAAAAACAGAACCAAAATCAAATGTTTTTGAGACTGCATATTAATTTTATGGCTATTTAGTGTAATTAATTATTAAAATTTTTGAAAATGAAAAAAAAAAAAAAAAAGAAGATCCTGCTGGGTTCCTTCCCTCTGTGTGTTTAGCCTGGGACTTGGGTTTCTAAAGCAGTTTTCCTTATTTACATGTTATATTTTTGCACCCGTTGCTCCACCTTTGGCTTTTTGACCTCTGGCCAGGCATAAAGTGCTGGATAACCCCATTACATCTTCCATATCTCCTACAGGCTTTCCTGGGACCCTGCTTGATGAAAGCTGTCATTAGGAGTGGGAGTCTGGGGTCCCCACTAGCAGACTAATTTTGTGTATTCCCCATAATGGTTTGTAGCAGTTGATATGCCAGGAGCTGGTTCTACTCTGAGTGCCTAGAGTTTCTGTTTCCTAAGTCTTCATCGATACTTAGAATTACCCA
This sequence comes from Mus caroli, assembly GCF_978045245.1. NCBI lineage: Eukaryota > Metazoa > Chordata > Mammalia > Rodentia > Muridae > Mus > Mus caroli. The sequence continues at coordinate 29,688,085 of NW_028227261.1, read as the reverse complement.
CTTTTCTGCTTCTGCCAGTGGTGTGAGTTTAAAATGACACCCACTGTTTAATAGCTGTCTCATTGTTGTCTGATGATTAGTCGATCTGAAAGTCTACCGTGTGCTTGGCAGTCCTTAGGTCTTTCATTCTGTGACTAGCTCATGCAGACACCTTGCCTATTTTAAAATTGTACTACTTTCTGCAGAGTTGGGGACTGAACTCTAGTGTTCTAGCAAGCACTCTCCCACTGAGCTGCATTTAACAAACCCAAAACCCCCTCATATTTGACTTTGAGACAGGGTCTGTCTAAGTGGCCCAGACAGTTCTTAAACTTGTGCTCCTCCTGTGTCAGCCTCCCAAGTAGCTGGAATTATGGGCTTATACCATAAGACATAGGCAAATTGCTAAACTGGATTCTGTCTGTCTGTCTGTCTGTCTGTCTCTATGTTTGTCTCTATCTCTCAGGATTTATTTATTTTTACTTCATGTGAAAGGGGTTTTTTGCCTATATGTATGTCTGTGCACATGTGGTGTGCCTAGTACCTGTGGAGGCCAGAAGGGAGTCCTGGATGCTGCCAGACAGTCATCAACCACCATGTGGGTTGTTGAATCAAACTTGTGACCTCTGGAAGAGCAGTCAATGTTCTTAAATGCTGAGCCATCTCTCCAGCTCCCCATAATAAATTGTTACTCAAATATTTAGGGGTTGATTCGCACTCTGTATATTTGAAGGCATTGCCCTTTGTCGTTTTAAAGGTTGCAATTAACTTCTTTCTTTGGTCTGTCTTGTCTGCTGCCTCTTGTTCCGGAGAGAGCTGTTTCACTCCGACTCAGTCCCACATATCACTGTTTTTAATTTTTTGAGGAAGTGTTTCTTGTGTCCCAGCCTAGCCTTGAACTTGCTACTTATCTTTTGATCTCCATGCGTTGAACTCCCAGATTCTGGGACTATAGGCATATATTGCCACGTTCATCTGGAAGCCAAGCATAGGGCTGTTTTCATGCTGAATGACCATTGCACCAAGTGAGCTGTCTCATCCTCAGCAATGTGTAGGGAAGACAGGAGCTGGCTGAGGAATATGAGTGCGTTGGTGAGCTTGGGGACAGGGTACAATCCTAGTCCCACCTGGCCCACTGTCTTCCTGCATCCCAGATCCTTCTTACCCATCCTGCACTCATGGATTCTACAATAGAATAGATTCCCTCTGGCTCAAGGTCTTGTTATGTGACGATCCCAGTAAAAGTAAAAATTAATGTACAATGCTTTACGTAGAGACTATGAGAAAACAGAGACCATTTGCAGGCATTTACTGAGGGCACGGACTCTCCTGGACCCTTAGGTGGGCTTCCGTGATCCTACACAGGCTCATAGCATCATTTTTCAGTGAAAGGTGGTAGCAGCGTAAGTGTGTGCAGATGGATAAGGAAGAGCACATGCTAGTGAGGGTAGCCTGACACAAACGCTCTTAGTGATGCTGAATTGTGCCCCATGCTGGTTCATTTTCTCTATAATGCAATTAAATATCCTACAAAAGCAAGTTAAGGGGGGAAAGATGTGTTTTGTCTCACAGTTCGAAAGGTACAGTCCACTGCCATGGGAAAGTCACAGAGGCAGGAGTATGAGGTGGCCGGTCACATTTACATCAGGGTGCAGAGAGAGATAGATTCTGGCACTCAGTTGCCTTTCTCCTCTTTATTTGGTCTAGGATCCCAGCCCTTGGAATGATGCTGCCATGTTTAGGGTAGGTCTTCTCACTTCAATTGACTCAGTCTAGAAACTCTCTCACAGGTGTGCCCAGTGGTTTGTTTCCATGGTGAGTCTAAACTGTATCAAGTACATCAATAGACCCATGACATATGCATATAGTATATATGTAGTATGTATGTAGCATGTATGCTGCATGTGTTGTGTAGTATGCATGTACATGTAGTATGCATGTTGCATGTGTTGTATAATATGTATGCAATCTGTATGCAGTATATATGTACTATGTATGTTTGTACATATGTAGTATGCATGTATGTAGTGGGTCAATAGGCCTATGACCACTCTCTGTTATTGACCCCAGACCAGAACAGGGTCAGGAGGATATGAAAGGAGGGGTGGCTGGTTGTCCGAATGGGATGGATCTCACACAGTGGGCAGAGGCCAGTAGCCGGGCCAGCCCATAGAATACAGTGAGGAGGACAGGAGCCAGGGAGAGGCAGCTGGTGCTGGGGCCAGCCTGAGCTCTACAGTAGTATAAACCAGCATCTGTCCTGGAGGCTGCAGGGAGTGGGAGGCTGCTGCTGGATCCCCGGAGAATCAGAGCTCTACTCAGGTGCCAGGAGGAGCCAGGGTTGAGTGCTGGGCTCAGGCCACCCCTGCAGCTCAGAGCTGCTGCCTGCCATTCCACAACTGTGTTGAAGGGCTAATGGGGAGTCAGGCCACTAAAGGAGGGACAGAGAACAGGCTTGGGTAGGCTATGAGGGCCCTGGCCTTCTGTGCCACATGCTACAAGAAGCCCTCTAGATTTCTCCTCTTTTTACTTGCTTATTAGGACTTTGTGGCTTTAAATGGCCACATTTATGTACTGAAGCAATAATTGTCACAGCCCTCAAAGATGGTTAAGATGGCAAATTTGATATTATACATATGTTAACACAACAACACTGAAATATACAGGAGATGTCTGTGTGTATCTACATAAGGGGCTGGGGAAAACTCCCAGAGAGCATGATATGGGGATGAGACCTGAGGGTCTCCACAGCGGCAAGCAGGCAGAGGCAGGGGCAGCTGATGGGCACAAATAGGTTCTTGGTTGAGTGGGTGCAGGGCAAGTTCAAGTTCAGAGAGTTCCGTGGAGAGAAAGCCCACTAACAAGAAGGAAACTTGGAGTCTGGAGCACACACTGATGGTTTGTCACGTTGCCAACTACAGGTTTCTGAAGGTTTAAGGAAGGATGAAGATGAGAATAGGGTAGGTCTGGGGAGCATAGGTGCTGTTGGGAGAACCAAGAGGATCATAGAGACAAGTGGGAGGGGCCCAAAGGACCTTGTTCCTCCCATGTCTCTGTTCTCTGACCCGGCCTCCTGGACCTGAAGGAGCTGTTGAAAGTGCATGAACAACCCTGTCCCCTGCCAAGATCCTGGATCCTATGTCCTCTGCATGAGAGTTATAATCTTTTCATCACCAGCGAAAAATGACAATAGAGCCCCTGCCTGACTGGGGCTTGTCTAGCAAGGCATTTCACCAGTGCCACTTACAGGGAGACATATTCAACACCATCTGAGTGAGCCGTGGGGACCATTCAGTTTGGCTTCTGATTTTTGCTTCCCTTCCTCCCTTTCCTTCCTGGTACTCCCTCTTTACTAGCCCTGTACTTCCTTGGACATCAGGACCCTCACTCTGTGTGGCTGTCATCTTCTCATCTTCTTCTCTACCCACCCCTCCCCACCATTCACAGCCTCTTCCTCAACTTGGCTTCACTGTTTCCACCCAGGACCCTCCCTTCTACGGCCTTTCCTCAAGTCGGGCTTCAGCCCAGCAGTCAGCTAGTGGGGTTTCAAGACCTTTGCTTGCTCCATCTGCTAATGACCCAAGGGCTGGCTTGCTAGAACATTAACTGAGAACCAAGTGCAGTTGCCCTGAGCTGGGAACACAGATGCAAATGCCATTTCAAACCAAGTTCACTCCTGGAGGGACAGTTGTAAGATACCGAGGGCCAAGGGAGCTCCAAGCAAAGCAAGGACTTGGGTAGGCCGTACAGACTGGCTTCACCTTGCAGACTCTTCAAGCATAAGTAGGTGAATAGTTGGTGCCAAGAATACAGGGCTGGATGTTTGAGTAGCAGGCTGTTTTGTGTGCCGTTACATCTGCATCTGTCCTGCATTGTAATGCTTCTCCAAAGCTGTTCCTTACAGAACTCTTATGTCGGGGGCTGTACATTTTCTCTCTTACAACACCCTGAAGAGATGGGTCTTTTTGTAGGGGAGTAAACTGAGTCATGAGAAGATTCAGTTTAGCTGGGTGGAGTGGTGCATGCCTTTAATCCCAGCACTGGGGAGGCAGAGGCAGGTGGATCTTTGTGAGTTTGAGACTAGCCTAGTCTATAGAGTGAGTTCCGGGACAAACTCTGTATCTAAACCAAACCAAAACCAAAAACTAAAACAAACAAACAAAACCAAAACAAAGCAACAAAAGATTGAGTTACTTATCCAAGTCCATACTGGCAGGAGGAGGAAGAGTCTGGATTTGGGAATTCTTAGTTCAGAAACTCAAAGGCTCAGCCAGTCCATGACTTCCAGTTAAGACATCAAATCCCAACATGCCTCTCATCTTCTGAATCAGTATCTAGGAGCAAGTCGGATCCCTGCATTTTTTATACATTTGCCCTGCTGTCTCTCTGATCTGTCTGTCTGTCTGCCTGCCTGCCTGCCTGCCTGCCTGCCTGCCTTCCTGCCTGCCTATCCAGGAGCCACTCAGGTATTCAGTTCCCCAGGACCAAAAGTGAAGTTGTACTGGAGATCAACTTCAACTCTCCAATCAGTGGTCACATTCCTGTGACCCTGACAGTGAAGGATTCTCAGAAGGTCCCCATTGTCCTACCATCCTCGTTGTCAGACCGTCCTCGCTGTCTTTGTGGTTGCCTTTCCACCCACATTCATTCTCCTTCCTCCCGCCCCTCTGCCTTTCCTGTCTTCTAGGCTACTGCACCCCAGAGGTGATTACTAGGGTGATGGCTTGTGTTATCGAGATGTGCATCCACCAGATAGAACAGGGCAAGCTTAGCATTCCTGAACTGCTCAGCAAGCTTCCCATAAGCCCTGGGCGAGGGAGCTCCTCATGTCCTTCCTCCAGCCTGGATTTGTTAGGTGATACCTCAGGACACTCTGGAAGCCTGGCTCTCACCTTTCTTTGTGTACTAATTCCCACTATTCTAGATTTCATCCTGGTGGAAAAGCAGACAGAAGCACCTGCATGTTGCTTTCCTCAGGTCTGCTCGTGGGAGGCAGCATGGGAGGCTGTAGGAGGAGGCTCTGCAGTGGGGTGACCAAGCCCAGTTTTCAGGACTCCCCTACATCCTGGAAGACACTGGACCTAGCTCTGTAGAAGAGATTCACCAAAGCAGAGGGGCCCTAGGCCAGGACAATGCATTTAGAAATACTCTGCAAGAAAAGTCAGAGGCTTAGGGAAAATGAGGTAAATGGTCAGTTATGCAAATAGGAAATCCACAGACACTAGGAGGTTCAGGGATAACACTTGTTCATCCATCTACCCATATACCTACCTTTCCTTCTACCTATCCATTCTCCCACCCCCCCTCCCCGTCTATCCATCCACCCATCCATCTACGCACCCATCTACCCACCTGCCCATTCATCCACTCACCTAGCCACTCACCCACCCATTCATTCATCCACCCATCCATCCATCCACCCACCCACCCATTTATTTATTCAGCCATTCAGGAAGTGAGGGAGAGGCTAGGAAATGTGAAAAAGGACAGGCATGAGAGACAAAAGACTAATTGACCACGTGCCCCCAAGACACTTGAAGGTTTCTTAGAAGTTCAGCTCCATAGATTCCACTCTGCATAGAGAATCAGAATCTACATTTTTAGCAAAATCTGTAGGTAATTTACACCCACTCAAGAATCTGGGAGAACCCGGTCTTACATTCTCTGGCACAAACTCTGCACTGAAAGTCAGCAGTGGGTGAAGCTTGACTCTGGTTTATCCTGGGCATCCGTGGCACTGGTCAAATGGGTTGATGTTATGTCTTCTCTGTCATGCTTGCGAATATCTATGCTTGCAAAGGGCCTAGCAGATTTTCTTGACTACAGATTAGTGAGCTTCGGACCTTTAGTTTAATTCATTGTCTCCAGCGCCTAGGACATTGCCCGTAGCCTGGTAGATGCTTGGCGACTACTTAGTGAATGAATGACTGGCCGCTCAGCAGGCAGTTGTCAAATTAAACTGGACACTCTGGAGGCTGAGTTCCAGAGCAAGTAAGGTTTTTCTTTCCGTTTTCTGTGTGGCAGATATTCCGTGGTGAGGGGTTGTTCAGAGGCTGAGCAAGGGAGCAAGGGATGATTTAGATAAGGGGCAAGGAGGTAGACTATGTACCACGAAGACTTTACTATCACTGACGTGTTGGTCTGAAAGCCACTGATACAATGAAATAATAAGATAGATGCTAGCCTCGGTAAAAACAAACCACTTAAAAAGAGCAAGATCACATTCTGAACCCAGAAGTTAACTGGAACCCATTCTCTGCCTCCCTCTCTTTTTGCTCCAGGCTTCAACACCCCTCCCATTTGTTCCTGTCCCTGGTGTGTCCTGATCCTGGCTCTTGCCCTTTCTGTATTCAAAACTCCATCTTGAGCCTGTTCCCATCTTCCCATCACCACTACCTTTCCTGAACACCTTTGTCTCTTGCTTCATGGGAAAGGAGATGCTCAAGGATATGTGTGCACCTTGCCACTGAATGTGTGCAGCCCTGGACTGAAGCTCATGTGCTCTGTGCTACCCAGGGCCCTCACTCCCACCCTTACCACGTCCTCCCACGTGCTCCAGCCCCTCTGTTTCCTCTTAGCCCAGCTGAGTACTTGATTTGAATCTTAAAAATACACTAACACCCCTCCCCTGACTCTGCCGCTGCCTCTGGCTCTCACCCTGTCTCTCTCCTCTCCTTCCTCTCCCAGCCTGCCTTCCTGTGAGAGTGTCTGCCAAGTCCTTTCTCAGTGCTTGTCATCTGGCTTTCACCCTACTCAGCCCAGGGGAAGTGCTCCAGCCTAGGGCCCCATGTGACTTCCTATTTACCAACTCCAGGCAGCTCTCTTGACTTCAGGACCATCACTAGTCTGGCTGCTGCCTGCCTCTTGACCTTCCCACTGTCTTTCAGCTTGCCTCCCCGCTCTGGTCTGATGATCCTCATTGCTCCTTCCCACTTAAACCTCTTGCAGTGCTGCCTACCATTCATCTGGCTCTGCTTTTGTTCGCCATCTTGTTGGCTCTTGGGGCTTTCTTTGGCTCATGAGAACTGGCTCGGTTTTAGGTGTTTGGAGAAAAATAGTGACTGCCCACTGCTCTTCAGACCCACATAGCAAAAGGATGGTCTGTGTTCAAAAGCCACAAAGGGAATTTTTTTCTTCTGTCATCGCCTCTGCACCTGCCCCCCTTCCACTCCACCTTCATTTTTGCCACACCTTAATGAATGGCTTTGGCAGCCATGAGGCTTCTTGAGCCAGGAACCCGAGAGTCACCGTTGAGTCCCTCTCTTATCTAACCCTTTTTCCAGTCAAGTCTTGTGGGGGGGGTTATCTCCCCAACAGTCCTCCAGCCTGCACCCGTGTCTCTGTTTCTGCCATGACTTGGAACGCACACTCTATTCGTCCTGGACTGTAGAGACCCACTATCTTGCCCATGTCCCTACAGTACTGTTGCTGTCATTTCTCTTTTGACTGTTTTTGATTGGTGGGCTGTGAATCAACAGGGCAATACCAAGACTGACTTTTCTCTCTGAGTTGGAAGTGTTGGGGCAAGACCAAAATCGGGGAGAGGTTGGTGTCTCCGAGGAAGCCAAAAGGAGTGGGAAGCTGGTGAGATACAAGTGGGTGAGTGTAGCCATGGAAGATATTTGAGTTAGCAGGCCACTGGGCCCCTCTCACAGATGCAGCTCCAGATGTTAAGCAACATGCAAACTGAGGGCATAAGCTGACTACTGTCCTGGTAGATGGGTGCACAGGATACCCTCCAACCAGACCAGTGGGCTCAACGGTGGTGAACAGAGGTGTCCCTGAGGTAGACAGGTTCTTCCCTCTCCCTCCACTGGGCATCAAAATTAAAACATCTGCTAAACTGGGGTGAGGGTGGAGTCTCCATCTCACACCTGCACTTCCTAGGTGGCCTTCAACATGAGCACCACAAGCACCACGGCCTTTGTCCATCTGCAGAAGAGCCCAGGGCATTTGCTAGAGGAGAGAGAGGGCAAAGGTGCCTTTCTAGCCCTCCCTTACAGGGACAGAAGAGAGTAACTCCCTCTTCTCATGGTGACACTGACCCTGTCACCCAGACAGGGGTGAGATGCCTAGATATCTCTCTTGCCTTTGATATGACACAGCTCTCTGTATGTCATGGCTACAGATGTTCTGAGTCCCTACAAAGAGAGGCTCTTCCTGACATAAACACACATGCACACACACAAAGAGAAAGAGAGAGAGAGAGAGAGAGACAGAGAGACAGAGAGACAGAGAGACAGAGAGACAGAGAGACAGAGAGAGAGAGAGAGTGAGAGAGTGAGAGAGAGAGAGAGAGAGAGAGACCCCTTTCACCAGAATTTCAGTGATCTCCTTCTTTAGCTTGTCACTGGGTTTACATTTAGCTTTGTACATGGACACCAGTGATCCAAACCCAGGCCTTCATGTTTGCATGACAGACTTTACCCTCCCTCGGCCATCTCCCCAGCCCCAGGCTGCATTTCCTAAGAGTATCAGGATTATTTTCCCATCCCCCTATCAGCTTCAGGTCGTTTGGCTCATATCAGCTCTATCCCGAAATCCCAGCTACCCTGCAGCAGTTTTGAGGTGACTTCTGCCAAGGCAGGGACAAGGTTCCGTAGTGCTGCATGATAGGGTCTGAACTCACTGAGGCTGGGTGAGGATGAAGCTGCATCTGGTGAGGAATGAGGCCTTTCTTATCCCTCCATTGCATGCCATGCTTGACACTAAATTAGTCCCTTTCTTAACTTGGGTGGTTCTGTTCTTTGGTCGCAAGAAGAGCACTTTCCTTGGGGTCTTATTCTCATTCCTTTTGCTTAAGATGGAAGCTACCCCATTCATTCTTTCCAGTGCACTTCATTTCAATCCCTTTTTTCAAAACTGCAGCCAGTCTTGCCAAAGGGTGGAGAGTTTGTCATACTGTCAAGCAGAGGGTCCTGGGGGGAAATAGCATCCTTTAACCATCAGACCTCTGGGGTCCCCAGAGGGGCACAGCTCAGTTCCACCAATCAGAATCGACAAAGAGCTGTGTGACCTCACTGCTTGGGAATTGGTCCAGCCTGAAGCAGGCACTTGGCTCTTATTTGGCCTCTGCATTTTGATCATGGGTAAATGCACTTTCTGTTAGGTGCTGTCTTAGTCAGGGTTTCTATTCCTGCACAAACATCATGACCAAGAAGCAAGTTGGGGAGGAAAGGGTTTATTCGGCTTACACTTCCATACTGCTGTTCATCACCAAGGAAGTCAGGGCTGGAACTCAAGCAGGTCAGAAAGCAAGAGCTGATGCAGAGGCCATGGAGGGATGTTCTTTACTGGCTTGCCTCCCCTGGCTTGCTCAGCCTGCTCTCTTATAGAACCCAAGACTACCGGCCCAGAGATGGTCCCACCCACAAGGGGCCTTTCCCCCTGATCACTAATTGAGAAAATGCCCTACAATTGGATCTCATGGAGGCATTTCCTCAACTGAAGCTCCTTTCTCTGTGATAACTCCAGCTGTGTCAAGTTGACACAAAACTAGCCAGTACAGGTGCCTTGAAATATCGAAAATAGCTCCCAGGCTTTCATTATTGCCTTTAAAGACCTGTAGGGGTCTGGGAGCCCTTCATGTTTGCATTACAGACTTTTCCCTCCCTCGGCCATCTCCCCAGCCCCAGGGAACACAGACATTGTCTAATTCCCCACGATTCCCTTCTCCTTCACCATGCCTCTCTTCCCCTCTTCAGTTTTGAACCAAGGGAGTAGAAAACACAAGAGCAGTCCATTGGAGAGATTGGAGAATGTAGCCTTTGATATGTGGCCAAATGAGCTTCTTAACACACTCCTCTTGAATTAGAAGAATATAGGTACTCATTGTCCTACAATGGTGGTGACCTCAGGCTTCCTCATAGGGCCAGGCTGATGGACAAAGGGTCAAGGGTAGAGGGAGGCTGGATCCCAGCTCAGTGGGCCAAATTCTTTACCCTAGATACTTCTGTTTCAGGCTGGGAGGTAACAGAGGCCAGAGACAGGCCTGAAGGAGACATATGCCATTGGCATAGTGCCTTCTGAGACACAGAATTGGAATCCCCCTATTCCACCTTGACAAGACTTAAATAAACTCTCTCCCATATCTTTGCAAGTGGAGCTGATCTCTATGGGTCAATACCACTGCTGGACAAGCAGGGATGGGGCTGGTTAGCCCCATTTCACCTGCTGGGGAGGAAAGCAGGACCCCCACCCACTGAGAGCTCTGCTATTGACGCCACTCTTATGGAGGCTCCTAGAAGACCTTATCCAGACTGCGGAGGTGAAGGCTAAGATGATGATGACCTGGCTCACTAATCTTTGTGACATGTTTGAGTAAGAAAAGAAATTGACCATCTTTCTCTTTCTCTTCATCGTTCCTGGGAGGGGTGCGTGGAGGAAGGGAGATGCATCAGCAGGTGAATTGTGAGGGCCTGGGACTGACATTTAACACACAGTGGTGCTGGAGTAGAGCCTGATTTTCCTTGGTTAACAACTTAATGTTGGACTAGGGCTGGAGCCATTCTGTTTGTCCTGTAGGTAAAGGGACAAAATGGGGTGCAAAAACAGGTGCAGGACAAGAGCTGGCTGGGGAGAAGGAAGGTAGCTCAAAGCAGGAGACTTACCATTCCAGGACCCTTTTCTTCTTTCAAGCATCCTCCTTCTCCTCCCTCCCGTCGTGCCTCTTCCTTTTTGTATATCTAGCTACCCAGGTGCTCATCTGATCAAGTTGCACTGCACGCTCATGGTGGCAGGCTCTGTTCTGGAGTATCACTGAAGGTGTTCACGGTATCTGTCATCCCACTCTGTCCCTTAAGCTTTCATTCATTCCAACACATTACCTCCAGAGTGATCGGATAATTAAACAGATAATTTAAACGCAGGGTGGTTAGCTTGGCAAGGGAGACCAGCAGGGTCTGGGAGGGGATTGTAGGAGCAGAGAGGAAGGAAGAAGAGGGGATCCAGGATATAGGGCTCAGAGGAGACTCCTTGAGTGTGGTGTCCCTGTTTCCTGAAACCTGGAGGTAGTCTGGACAAGGCTGGGAGAAGAGAACGGGGGTTATTTGTCAATGGCCACTGCTGTCATGGCACGAGAGGCAGCAGCTGTGGGAGGAAGCTTCACAGGGATCCAGGGACTCTGATGGTGTCACTGTGTCCAGGCATTATGCTAGGTGGTTAATACACATCGGGGTTCCCACAGTTTTCGGACTCCAGTGGGAGAGGCGGTGGAAACGTCTCCATTTTTATAGATCTAGAAACTGAGGTTTGGAGGAATGGAGTAGCCCTCACCGAAGCCCCACAGCAAAGAAGGAGCTGGAACACCTGCTTCTACCACGTGGAGCTTCTGGATGGCCTTTCTCCAGCTTTTCCCAACTCAGCCAAGGGGCATGATTTCCAGTGCTCACAAATACAGGTGCACGCTACACCGATTCCACCGTAACAGGAATACTGCTTCCTTTGTGCACAGAGTTTGTGTCGTGAGCCTCCTTACCAACCAATGGCAGTCTCGAAGCAGATCTTGGTGGCAAATGGCATGATTGCTTCCCTTTTGCAGATGTGCAAACTGAGGCTCAGCGATGCTCAGTTACAGTGCAGGGTCACAGATGGATGGTGGGTTAATGTTGGGAAAGCACACAAAACTGCATGACTCCAAATCCTGCCAAACAGAGGGGGGTGACAGGCAGGCTTGGTGAATATTGATTCCACTGGGCAGGTGAGGTGCGTGCAGATGCACTTTATAACATCTGTCTCCCAAGGAGCCAGTGTCCATCTGAGAGGAGGCTGAAGAGGCAAAGCAACCACTTGTGGGCCTCGGCTCCATGGACACATTGTCCCACTCATTTTCACAGTCCTTTGTCCCTGGGGGGGGGGGGAATATGTCATTTTCTCATGGCCACCAGATGGAGAAAGATGGAGCTATTTGGAGCTGGAGGGAGAGCCCCTCGGGACAGGATGACCCATCTCTTTCCTGAAGGCCAGAGCAGTAATTGTGTACTTACAGTGGTGGGAAGGGCTCAGAAAGGTTGCCCAGGGACTCCTCTGTGACTCATCTGCTCTCCCAGTGTCACCTCTGCACAGGTTACACAGATGAGGGATGTGGCCCCTGCCTTGCTGGACTCATGCACCTGTCAAGGACACAGTTCAGCATCACTGCCCTGGGAACCAGGCAGCCCCTCCATAGTTCTTTCTCACCCAAACACAAGCATCTTTACCCCTCCATCAAAGCATCCACGCCACAGCCCCTCCTACCAGTCTGTCACTCTCCTGGAACCTGAGCTTTGGTTTTTATTTATTTTTATTTTCTTGTAGATCCCTACAAGAGGACACCTTTGACCCTTCTCTCTTGCCATTTCTCCTCCTGTCTAGCAGCTGGAGAGCTTTAAATCGTAGAGGAGGAGTGCTCCTTCCTCTGCCCAGACCTCAGCCTTACCTCTGGCTTGCTCTTCTCTGACAAAGGGTCTTGGTTGCCCTTGTACAAATTCAGCAGGCATATTCTCTAATAATGGGGTTCCCTGTCCCCTGGTTCCTCATCCCCTTCATCACCCAGTGGATGTCACTTGCTTTGTCTGCAGGTACACACTCCTTCATGACCTCTGTCTGGAGTGTTTTGAACACCCATCGGATTATGCGCACATTTCCTTCCAGTTTCCTGTTGGTCCCCTTCCCTCAGCCTCACACCTTTCCTTGTGGTGTACTCAATGCCAGGGAAGATGTCTTACACATAGTAGGGGTCTTATGAATATTTATATGTGTGGGTGTGGAAGCATTGCATGCCTACTGTTGTTGAGAATGCTAGAAGAGGGGGTTAAAGGGGCAGCAGATCCTGGGGGGCAGGAGAATGATCTGGGAAAGAGCCTCCAGTAGACTGTCTTTTGCAGAAGTAGAGTCCCCATGGTTGGCATGCACCCACGTGAGCTGGGGCTGGGAGCAGGAAGTGAGTTTGAAGGTGGGCAGATGGGTAGGTGTTTATGGAAAAGTGACATCTGGACATAGGTTTCCCCAAGCCATATGAGTCACTCTTGAAAGTGGCTGATAAATCATCACGGAGGGTCTCAGGGGACAGTGTGAGCTGTCAAAAGCATAAGAGGTTTGGAGGGACAAAGCTCATAGCCAGGCCCTCCTGCAGAGAAGACTGTCATTTCCCCAGACCTCCATTCTCCACCCCTGATGATCCCTAGTCTACAAAGTCTTTGCAGTGAAGCTGGAAAGACAGGGTGCACAAAGCACTTAGCTAGGCCTGGCTTGGTCCTAGGTCCTGGTTGCCAAGGTGACAGGGACTGCTGAATTTGGTGACATTGGGAGGAAACTTGTTCCTTAAGCTCTTCGGGTGGCAGCAGGTGTTCTTGGCCCCCATGTGGGAGGGGGACCCCATGTTTACTCCGGGAGCCTGCAGTCAGCTGCTTCCCCCCCACTGTCCATCATCTCAGGCATGTGCTGATTTCCTCCCTGAGGGCACTGCTCACTCCCTTTCTTAACTTCATTAACCATGACTGAGATTTCCTATCTCCCTGGACTACTTTGCCTAGGTTGTTCACACAGGCTTGTGTCCCTCATCTTCAGAGGGCTTACTGCAGTTAATTATATCCCCAAATCTCTAATCTCTTACTGTGGTCTTCCTTTGTGGGAATGCAAACTTCAAGAGAGTGAGTTGCAGTTGGCTTTGTGTCTCCTCTAGTTTCGGGCCACAGATAGTCCACAGGAAATAATAGGTCCTTGGCAAGTATCAATAATGTCTCGGGGCTGGAGGGACAGGTTAGCTTGTAAAGTGCTTGCCTTGCAAGCGTAAGGACCTGGGTTTGAGCCCTTAGGATACACATGAAAAAAATCAGGGCATGGTGGTGTGTAGTTGTAATTCTAGCACCGGGGAGGTAAAGACAGGTTCAGTCAGATCATTGGGCTTCCCTGGCCAGCTGGCCTAACCTATTTGGCAAGCTCCAGATCTTGTCTCAAAACACAAGCTGGGTGGTATCAGGGGAATGACAGCTGATTTTGTCCTCTGACCTCCACGCAGATGTATACACACATGAATCTACACACTCATACCTACATGCATGCACACACACACACACACACACCTCATTTAAAATTAAAATAATTAAAATACAAATACTTCTTGCAAAAGTAAGTTATAAGTTCTTATAGCCCCAAACCCCTACTGTATATGTGAACTTATCTATCTATCTATCTATCTATCTATCTATCTATCTACACACACATACACACACACACACACACACACTCACACGGTATGTCAGCTCATGTTCATGCATGATTTATGAGCAAGAATAAAACCGATGCAAAATAGATTTTTAGCCAGGCACCTAGGACTATGTGATGACCCAGGAGATGATGTGGATGGAGGAGATGGGGAAGGGAAGTAAAGGAGACAACAGCCAAGTGGACAAGGGGGAAAGATCAAAGGCAACAATGGACTAGAATTCCAGTATTCATGAGAAGATTGTACATATGCATTTAGGTAAGATTATCTGTGAGAGGGAATGGAGAGAGAAAGGGAGAGAGTGTGCCAGGAGAAAGGGACTCTGCAGGCAAAGGGACAGGGAGACGGGAGCTCTTCTAAACCCCCTGTAGGAGTGTAGATTGCTGCAAACTTTCTGGAAAGCAACCTAGCAATGCATTATCAACAGCATATAAAATATTCATATATTTGGGCCCAGTATTCCATTTCAAAGAATTACCCTGAAGAAATAACTGTCGGTGCAGGCAGCCATTTATGTATATGATACATCTTGTTCTTCCTGATAGACAAGAGGAACAGAAACTCGATAGCTCACTACAAGAGGAAGGTTAAACAGGCTGCCTCCTCAAAAAGTCAACTGAGGTGTCCCAACTGTCCTGTATACGTGGGCACCCACATTGTCTCCAGTCTGCAGGTGGGGGAAACCCAGGCTCAGGCATGATGTAACCACAAGGCTTGTGATGAAGGTGGACCAGCTGTTTAATCCAAGTCCTGGTGGAGACCAACTCTGGGCGTGGTTCAAGGTGCATACCCCAGTTTCCAAAAACCTACTACCTGCCCAGCCGTGGTGTGGGGAGGGATCTCCTGAAAGAACAACCATGATGTCCCACTCCAGCTTTGAAAAATAGAGTTACAGAAAGGAAGCCTCTTGGCAACAGAGTTCTTAATAAGTACTTTAACTGCTGGTTCGCGTGGTCATGTTTTAGTAGCTGGTGAGTGAGCTGAGAAAGGGGGTTATTCTAATTTCTTCTCCCTGGGGTAGCTGGGAAATTGTCCTCTTAATGGCAGCTTGTTGGAGTGGAAAGAACTAAAGTTTTGGAGTGAGATCTGGATTGAAATTCTGGATCACTCTCAGCCCTCGTGTGATTATAAATGAGTTACTTAAGCCCTCCCAGTTGCTCTGGCCAAGTCAGACAGTTGCAGACGCCAACTGAAAAGACCCCATGTCCTCCCTGCCTTGCCACATGGGGGTGTTTGTTGTGGGATAGGTTGCTCGTCTTCCCAGTTGGAACACACATCACACACACACACACACACACACACACACACACACAAACACACACAAACACACACACACACACACACACACGTGTACACGTTCTGGTTGAAGTCTTGTTGAATGTCATTGCATTCATTGCCAGAAGCCTTAGGCCGAATAGGTCAGACCAGGGTGAAACTGGGCTAGAGACACAGATATCACAGACTGGACATCCCAGACTAGGGCTCAAGGGTGGAGTAAGAGTGAAGAAGGGGACAGGGTACATGGTTAGTTACGTGGTTCGAACCCTGGAGGTGACAGACTAATTTTAAACCTGCTGTATTTTCTCTTGTCCTTACCCCAAAGTCTCACCTAATGAGAGCACAGTGGGAAAGCTTGGACAGGGAAAGAAGAAGATGATGTGGAGCTTGGATAATGAGTCATTGCTAAAAGAGTTCTTAAGTTAAAAAGAACTTAGTGGGGCATGGGGGAAGCGTCAGGGTTTCAATTGCTCCTTCTCTTGTAAAGTTGCTAGACCTTGGTGGTTTCAGGGGCATAATCAGGTCCAGGCTTTGGGCTGGAATGGGGAGATGCAGTTACTGAGTGAATGACTGCCTGGATAGTAAGTGGTGGGTGGAAAGGTAGATAGATGAACAGGAGAACTAGGTAGGACTGAGCTTGATTGGACAGATGAACAGCTGGATGGACTGTGCCGTAGACTTAGGAATGCTTGGAGGAGTGGGGTCGCGTGAATGAAGTGGTTGGCAGGTGAGCCTGAAAAACAGAAGGATGACGGGATAGGAAGGTGGGACGGAACAGGTGAGTAAACAGAGGAGCAAGTGGAGGGGTGAATTGATAGGCAGAAGGATTGGTAGAGATGGCAGAGATGATACGGAGTAGCTAAATGTAAAAAAATTAATGGAGTGGACAGTGAGTACATTCATGTGATTGGATAGATAAATGGACCAAAGAAAGGAACCCTGGATAGGCTTGTGGAATGATGATGGTATAATGAATGGACCTAAGCTTTCATCATTTATTCCCTAAACAAACCGATCTAAGGATTTGCTATTCAAAAGAGGTAAGGCAGGATGAGCTGGATAATAACATATACCTGCTCCTTAGAGGGAATGGCTGTGTCTTGGGTGTCTGGGCTTCGAATCTGTCTTTTACCATTTCTCATGTTTTTCATGGAAACTCCTGGCACTACGCAGGAACACCAACACAGACATGTTTATACAGCTCCATGAAAACAGGCCGTGTCTATTCTAACTCACATGCACAGTCTTTACTGAGTCTGACATGCACATGCAGGGGTTGTCTACACTCAACATGTTGCCAATAATGGGTACCAACGTTGGGACTCTGCCTGGAGCCACATAAGACTCTGGCTAACAGTCCTGTGTCAGTGTCTATTGTTATGACAAAACACCTGGGATAAGCAAGTGGAAAGGAAGAAAGGTTTAATCTGGGTTCACGCTTTCAAGGTTTTAGCTCGCTGTTTCCAGCCCTCTTGGGGTTGGTCTTTGGTGGAGTCAGAGCATCACGGTGCGGAGCATATGTTTCCTAGTTTTGCACATGCATGTGCGTGCATATATGTATGTATGTGGGTGGGTTGGTTCATATGTATGTGTAGATGTATGTCTGTGGAGGTCCAACGTTGGGGTCATGTGTCCTCCTTGATCATTGTCCACCTTATATATTGAGCCAGAGTCAACAGAACCTGGAGCTCCCTGTTGGCTAGTCTGGCTCCGCAGCTTGTCCTGGGACGTCTCTGTCTCTAGGGGACAGACACAGAATGACCCTTGTCTTAGTTAGGGTTTTACTGCTGTGAACAGACACCATGACCAAGACAACTCTTAGAAGGACACATTTAACTGGGGCTGCTTACAGGTTTAGAGGTTCAGTCGGTTATCATTAAGGCAGGAACATAGCAGCATCCAGGGAGGCATGGTGCAGGAGGAGCTGAGAGCTCTACATCTTCATCTGAAGGCTGCTAGTGGAAGACTGGCTTCCAGACAGCTAGGATGAGGGTCTTAAAGCCCACGCCCACAGTGACACACCTACTCCAACAAGGCCACACCTAATAGTGCCACTCCCTGGTCCAAGCTTATATAAACAATTCACAGCCCTGCTGGAGGGTATGGGGGCATTTTTCTTTGGGAAACAAATAATTTAATTCTAAAGCAACTGCTGCAGTGAAGCCAAGTTCTTCAAAAGCTTTTGGTCTCCAAGTCCATCTGTGTGGCCAAAGCAGGAGTGCAGTTCTCTGGGTTCTCAGTCAGGGCTCAAAGAGTGTCATGAGATAGTTACCCACAACGATCTCAATCCCTCCCGAGCCCCAGCCATGGGTCTATCACTTGCTTGCTCTTTCTCCTTCCCATAAGTTTAATTAGCTATAACTACTTCTTAATTACTATAAAAGGGATCCATGCTCAAGGCAAAAATCCAGACAGCATAGAAGAGCAGATGGTTTAAAAAAAAAAAAAAAAAAGAAAATCGCCCCCCAGCCCCTAGCTCTGATTATTAAAAGTGTCTCTGAAATATTCTAGAAAATTTTAAATGTATAAGAAAATAGAATCATAAAACAAAATAGAGTCATTGTGGAATATTGAGAGGACCCCTCTGTAAGGTGCATTGTTTTTCCATTTAGCAACGTTCCTTACACATCTGTCTGGGCAGGCAGATGTAAACTGATCTCTCCCCTCTAAGTGGCTGCATAATATTCAGAAATAGCTGTAATTAGTCAATCTGTTCTATATCATTCAGGCCTGTCCTACTTTCTGGCTACTTCCAACAACACAACAAAAGAACCGAGTATGTGTGTCTGATTTTAACCTGGCTGGAGTACAGATGTGTTACCCCAGTGAGTGTGTGCATTTATGCTGATAAACAGGTTAGACTGTATGGGCTTAAATGCATAGAGTGGCGGGTAAGTAGTGGTGGCAGCCTTTAATCACAGCACTCAGGAGGCAGAGGCAGGCTGATCTCTGTGAGTTCAAGTCCAGCCTGGTCTACAGAGTGAATTTCAGGACAGCCAGGGCTACACAGAGAAACCCTGTCTTGAAAAACAAAGAAACAAACAAAGACAAAAATGCCATCAAGTGTACCTGAGAGTTCTTAGTGACTTTATACCGTGTGTCTGATATTCTAGAAGTCTTGTTAAAAATGCAAGTTTCAAGGTCTAATTGTTCATGGCTCAGCAGGCCAGGTGCTGGGTATGTCTGCTGGAGAACAGGTTTTGGGTGTAGCCAGGGGGATTTGCCTGTCTTTCCCTTCCAGTGGGTCTGAGCAGCATTTTGGGTCCCTCTCCCGGTGTCCCCAGGAGCGTTTGGGGAACTTTTCAATCTGATGCATACCAGATAGGAATCGCAGTCTTGTGTTATTTTAACAGAAACCAAACATCGTGTGTGTGTGTGTGTGTGTGTGTGTGTGTGTGTGTGTGTGATGCGTGTTTTTGTTTGTACATACCGAGGTCAGAGGTCAACATCAGCATCGGCTGTCTGTCTTCCACTATCTCTTCCCATCTTAGTTTTCAGATAGGGTGCCGCATTGAGCCTAGAGTCTGCTGATCATTAAGCCCTCCTGTCTATGTCTCCCAGGTCTGTGGTGACAGGCATAGACTGCCATGTCCTGCTTCTGACAGAGGGGCTGGAAATGAAACTCTGATTCTCTTGCTTGTGTGGTGAGCACTTTGCTCACTGAGCCCTCTTAACCCATCTCTAGGTCATGAACATCTTTACATGTGTTTATTTTTCATTTATGTGCACTTTTTGATGGGATCTTGACCATTTTTCTATAGCATTAGTCATGCTTTCCTTATTGATTTGTGAGAACTCTCTGCATACAAGTGGCACGCCCTGTGCATTTGCACTAGTTTGGCAAATACTCTCCCCCATTTGGATGCTGTTAGTAGCCACTGTGGTATCTTTATTTTTACATATATGGAAGCTTCGCATGGCTTTGTGTCATATTCGCACAAAGGTCTTAAGATTAATAATGAATGTGTCTTTTTTGGTGGTGGTGGTGGTGGTGTGTGTGTGTGTGTGTGTGTGTGTGTGTTTTGTTTTGTTCTTTTCAAGACAGGATTTCTTATGTAGCCCTGGCTATCCTAGAACTCACTCTGTAGATCAGACTGGCCCAAACTCAGAGATCCACCTGCTTCTGCCTTTCAAGTGCTTGTGTGAAAGGCATGCACCACCCTTGTTCTGCAATGAATGTGCCTTGATGCTTCATTTTTATTTCTAAACTGAAACAGCACAGCAAATGTTACTATGGCAATAGAGTAATTGCTTAATAAAAAATGGAAATGTGAAGTTTTCTCGCTTCTGAATTAACCCAAAGGGCGCTCTGCAGCCTCTTCATCCCTTGGGACTATATAGAGAAAAGACGTCCCCATTTGATGCTCCCTTCCTCTTCAGGCTATTGCTGTGATGAGTTGAGATGAAAAAGAAAAAAATTTTGATGCGTGAGGGCAAAACATGTCAAAGCGAGGTGGCCGCTTTCAGGCAGGTAGATGTTTCTAGGGAGACGGAGACACGGAGAAACATGTCGTGACCAGCCTGAGGCAGTGTGGGCAACACAGACTTCCCTAGCCTATTTCTGTAGGTATGACTGCGGAACTACTCAGAGCTGTCCCCTCAGGTTCCACCTGTCCATGCTCCCTTGACTGAGCCTCGAGGATTGCTATCAGAAAGAAATTTGGGAAGCAGCCCTTTGGACAACCCAGTGATGGACTGACTGAAGGAGTATTCCCATTGTGGACTTAGAGTGCTTGCCTTCAGTTCCTCAGACCACTTCAGGTGTGGAGTCCTGGGCTCATGGCAGGAAGGGTTGGCAATCTGTGAACAACTAGCAAGGAAAATAAATAGATTTTTTTTTTAAGAAGCAAGAGGGATCTTTCTGGATGCTTCTAACTATGAAAGGACCAGTATAATGTTCTACTGATCATTCTGTCCTAAGACTTGACTTGGGGCAGAGATGCTGGGAGCGTGGGAACCAGGCATGGCACTTCACACCTGTAATCCCAGCCACTCTGAGGAGGCTGAGGAAGAGGATCAGAAGGTCTAAGCCAGCCTAGGCTACAGAGGACTCCAACAAGTAGGATTGAATGGGTTTGAAGTTATCTTCGTGGTCTCCGAGGAACATACCCAACTGGATTTATATAGCTATGCACACAGGAGAGAGGCTTCCATGGACATTGGTTAATGTGGCTCCGTAGGCTGGGGAGAGTCTACCCCCACACTTCCATCCAGGAGCCCAGTCCCTGAGAAACGCAGGTATAATTTTTGTGGGAATAGGCATGGGGGACTTTGGACCAGGCCCACAGAGAACTCTGATGTCCATAGACAGGAAAACTGCTCCATCTTGAGTAGAGAGGATGGGTCTGCCTTTCTTGGGCCCTTTTGTACTTGGATGAGACTTGCCTTTGTAGATGGAGGTGGGGTGGGCAAGTCTCTTTCACTTGGTGTACACACAAGCTTCTTCCAGCAGCAATGCCTCACCTCCTCAGATGTATCTGTTAGCCGAGGCATGGTGGCACCTAAGGTTAACCCATCACCGGAGCTGAGAAGGGGACTGGTGAATCATCATTAGACTGCTGTGCTTTAGAAGTCGCTGAGGTGGGGATACTAGAGTCACAAATGGGAAGAAGGGTGACGGAGGAAATTGGGATCACACACATGTCCCCTGTGAGGACCGTCTGTTGCTTGCGAAGACCTGGGAGTGAATCCCTGCAATGTCTTAGAACCACGGGGGAGCTGGCAAAAGAGAAAGCTGGAGATCTACAGCGGACAGGTCTGCACGGTGCTTCCATTCTGGACTCGGGGATGGAGCGTCTGGGCCATGGGCTCTGCTGCCATTCAGGTCCAGTCTGCATCCCAAGATCCTTCCTGCTACAGCGCTACTTCCTGTAGGTCAAAGCTGTGTCACGGTCCATGCTCACTCTCAAGTCCTGGGTGGAACGTCTCTTCTCTAAGCCAGGAGGTACAAAGGACTGTAGTTGGGCACACAGAGATGGGGGGGAGAGAATGTTCTGGAGTGGGGACCGTGAGGACACATGTGTGTCCACCGTAGGTTCTTGTGTTTGAATGCTTGGTGCCCATCTGGTGATGCTAATTTGGAAAGTTGTAGAACTTTTAGAAGGTGGAACTTTGACGGAAGAAGTGGGACACTGGAGGCAGGCCTGGTCCTGAGGTTTTATAGTCAGGCCCACTTCCTGTCTCTCTCTGCTTCTTGATCCATAGACATGTGAGGATTTAGGAGACCCAGCCATGCACTCCCGCCATCCTGGAGCTGCCGCTGCCACCACCCTGTCTTTCCCTCCAAGGCGGACTGTATCCCTCTAACCATCCTGGGTTCTAGTCATCGGTCCCAGGTTATGATCTTATTGTTACCCTTGTATATAGCAAGCTTTTGCCCACCTCCTCCAGTCATTATGGTTTCTTCTAATTATTCCTCCTCCTCCTTCTTCTCCTCCTCATCTTCCTCCTCCTTCCTTCTTCCTTCCTTCTTCTTTCTCATCCTTCCTTCTTCATTATCCTTCATCCTTTCTCTGCTTCTCCTCCCCCTTTCCTCCTCTCCTCCTTCCCTCCTCCTCCTTCTCTCCTCCTCCCTCCTCCTCCCGTTCTTGCTTGGACTGTGCTCCCTCTTGATTGTCACATGGCCCACCCTTGCCCAGCTTGCCTTTCTTTGCTCTGGTGTGACACCTTAAGAGGTGACCCCTGCGGGTGAGGCCTGTACTTGTCACTCTCTTCTTACCCTTCACCTCACTGCTCATGTGATTTGGTCACTTGCTGTCATCTGCCCCCCTCACTAGACAACAAACCACATGGGGAATGAGGACAAGGAGCCTGAACCCCAACTGCCTACGGCAGTTTTGATGCACAGTTAGTACCACATAAATATTTATCACTCGTATGAATGAGAGGCTTGAGGGTGGGTGGCAGCGAGGGAGAATAAATGGTGATTAGTGTTTATTGAGCTCCCTAGAGCCCGAGCTCCCTATCTGCAATCTTATTTAATCATCCCAGTGTGTCTGTAAGGGACATTCCAGTACGCTGCCCTTATAGATGACAGGGTTGAGGCTCAGAGAGGGTGAACTAGTGCCCAGGTTCACACAGCCAGCACATGGCTGAGAGCAGCTATGAACTCTGATGTGACTGACTCATCAGGCCAAGCGGGATCTACTCTGCTGTGCTTTGTCGGGCTTTGGGAGGCAGTGCTTGGTGTGTGTGTGTGTGTGTGTGTGTGTGTGTGTGTGTGTGCCACAGCATGTGGATGTTTACAAAATGAGGGGTGCAGCAGCCTAGACCCAGATGGGCCCCAAGTCCTTCATACTTCCATTTATCTCCCCAGGCATGATAACCTGTTCTTGTAAGCACACATAAGCAGATATGCTTCTGTATAGCATATAAGCTCACACGTGCGCAATTTCACTGGTGAGATACAAAGTCTCTTACAAACATAGTCATGGATAGAGAGATACCCAGAGTTTTCTCAAAGATTCTTCCAAAAAACAACTGGGGTCCAGGATAAAAGTACTTGGTGTGTGGCTGGGTACTAAAGAGCTGTGTGATGAAAGATAGATGCCTTCCCTGAAGCCACCCTGGTGTGTGTGTGTGTGTGTGTGTGTGTGTGTGTGTGTGTGTGTGTGGTGTGGTGTGCCTGAATGTGAATTCAGCATGCCAGCACTTGAGCATTGTGAGTATCTTGCCAATCTAGGGGTCATAGCCCCAGGAACAATCAGGCCTTGACTTTGAACACCATCCCACTCCCATCCTCTGCCACCCCAAGTTGTCTCTAGTAAATTGGTATATCTCAGGGCCATTCCTTGCCCCACTATCTGGGAACTGGGAAACAAAAGCCAGGTCTATCCTGCCCCCAAGAGCTCCCAGCCCAGGGCTGCTGTTTTCTGTCTCTAGGCAGCTTGCAGCAGACCCAGGATGTGAGGCTGTGCTTGGCAACCATGCCTGGCAACAGGCAGGGATGATGGAAGCTGGCAGCAGGTGGGGCCTGCAGGGCCCTGTGTTGCTTGGGAAGGCTGGGGCCTGGTACACCATGGTCAGCAGGCAGATTATCTTCTTGAGCTCCCACTTCCACTATGACTTGCTTTCATTGGCTCAGCTTTTCCTGATACCCGAAGGACTTGGAGCCCATGCTGCCTGCTGTGTGTGACTTCTGAGGGAAAGGGGAGGATGGTCGGCCTCTCAAGCTCAACTAAGTGACCCTGCAATGGGCATAGTCATCAGGAAGGTGTTCCCCTGAAGTTCCTGTCACTACAGGCACCAAGCTTCAGGGTCCCCCGCTCCCCACCTCAGGACTCTGAAGAACCTTTGAAGTTTCTGGGCATACAGTGTCAGCTGCTGAGCTCTGTCCAGTCTGGAGGAGTGGAGAAGCCCTCAGACTAGAAATACTGAGCTCTGAGCCCAGAGAGGAGGTGGGAGCTGACACCATGACCTATACTGGGGGTGGGAGGGGGGGGTCACACATGTATAGCTGAGTGCTGTGCAGATGGAAGGCTATGCCACTTCCCAGGAGGGAGGACTGAACTAAGAGCTGCAGCCAATAGCAAACTAAGATATCACTGACCACAGAAGCCCAGGGTGGAGAAGGTACCAGAAGAGGGTGGGGTGATGAGTGGTCAGTGCTTTACTGTCCAGGGGTCTGCCAGAGTCCCGGGCTGACTCTCCCCTCGCCCCACCCCCCAGGGCCTCTCTGGGGAACTCCTCCCTGTCCCTTCTTCATTAGCAAGGATCATCTCTGCTGTTTATGTCTGCTGACTGTCCTAGGGGGCTGCACCTCCTCATTCTCGGGGCCTTAGCTACTCTGTGCTCTCTGGCCTGGAACGGTCCCCCAGACAGATCTTGTCTGGCCCTCAGAATGTGGATCCTACTGCCACCAGGACCCCACAGACCCTAACCTAAGCCTAGTTCAACCCTCTGCCTGCCACCTTCCTGTCAGTTGCTGGACTTAATCCAAGACTACCTTCAACCCCTATTCTGGGATAGCCTCAAGCACTTGCTGAGAGCCATTAATAATTGACTTCTAGGCTGGGGGTGGGGTGGGGATAGTTTAGCTGGTGAAGGACTTGTAGTGTAAACAAGGACCACTGCTTGATCCTCCAAAGTCACATTAAAAAACAAACAAACAAACAAACAAAGTTAGGCTTGTGGCTGGACCGCAGTGATGGCTCAGAGGTTAAGAGAACCAGCTGCTATTCCAAAGGATATGGGTTCAGTTCCCAGCCCTAGATGTCAGGTCACAGCCATCTGTAACTCCAGTTCCAGGAGATCTGATGCCCTCTTCTGACTTCTGTAGGTACGAGTCACACAGGTGGTGTACAGACCTACGAGCAAAATACCCATCGTCATCAAATTAAACTCAAAATAAATGTAAAGCTGGGTATGATGGACGTGCCTGAACCCGGTGCTGTGGAGGTGGCGGCAGGAAGATCCTGGGCTTCCTGGTCAGCAAGCTCCAGATCCAGCGAGAGACCTTGTCTCAAAAACCAAGGTGGAGGGGTTGGAGAGATGGCCCAGTGCTTAAGAGCACGGGCTGCTCTTCCGGAGGACCCAGATTCGATTCCTAGCATGCACAACCATATGTAACTTCAGTCCTAGAGAGTCCAACACTCTCTTCTGGCCTCAGAGCCCACCAGGCAGGCTTGTGATGCACAGATCCACATGCACTTAAAGTGTCCCCTCACATGTGAAAAAAAATGAATCTTTAAGAAAAATTTGTATCTAAGGTGGAAATCGACTGAGGAAGACACCCGGTGTTGATCTCTGACCTCTTTGTGCATGTGCACACCTTTCACAAACATTTACACACATATGGGGGTGGGAGGAGAAAGGAAAAGAAGAGAATACAATCACTTCGTTTCCCTCCTGGGTGCCACCCCACACACACTACCTCTAGGTATGATTTTTTAATAGGGTTCTCAGAACTCAGAGCCTTGGCCCCTCCTCTTTCTTCTCCACCCCCCTCCTTGACCCATCTTTTATTTTTCTTCTCCATTGCCTCTTTAAATTTAAAGCAAGTTCACAACGAAAAGGGGCAGGTGCGCCTCTTTCTTTCCCTCGGACCTTGAACCGTGCCCTGGCTTCTGCCCTGCTTCCACTTAGAGCCAAGCGCCTGTTGGATATGTCCTCTCCTTATCCTCCCAAGGAGCTCCTGCACCGGGCTCTGAACAGCAGGTGACAGTGACAGGGCCTTTGTCACGGGGCCCTCTCGGGAACCCTGGCTTCTCTCCTGTCTGCCTCTGTCACTTCGTCGCTGTGTTCTGCTCCTGATTTGGTCTCTGCGCACGTCCGCCTTGCCGCTGTTTCTCTGACACTTCCACCTTTCGGGTTCTTTCCCCTGGCTCCTGCTCTCTCTTACTGTCTCCTTTCAGGTCTGCTTTGTGTCTCTTTGTCTATCAGCCCATCTCTTTTAGATCCTGGTCTTTTTCCTGAGTCCCTCATTTTCTCTGTCATTGTCTGCCTTTGTCCGCCTGAGTCTCTGTGTCCTTGTCTCAGCTGTCCCCTCTCCTGTCCATCCCTGGCTTCATTTGTGTGTCTTTCCTACTGTCCTGGTCAGAGTTGCCCTCCTTCCCTCCCTGTCTTAGTCAGGGTTTCTATTCCTGCACAAGCATCATGACCAAGAAGCAAGTTGGGGAGGAAAGGGTTTATTCAGCTTACACTTCCATCCTGCTGTTTATCACCAAGGAAGTCAGGACTGGAACTCAAGCAGGACAGGAAGCAGGAGCTGATGCAGAGGCCATGGAGGGGGATGTTCTTTACTGGCTTGCCTCCCCTGGCTTGCTCAGCCTGCTCTCTTATAGAACCCAAGACTACTAGCCCAGAGATGGTCCCACCCACAAGAGGCCTTTCCCCCTGATCACTAATTGAGAAAATGCCTTACAGTTGGATCTCATGGAGGCATTTCCTCATCTGAAGCTCCTTTCTCTGTGATAACTCCAGCTGTGTCAAGTTGACACAAAACTAGCCAGTACACCCCCCACCCCCATACCAGGACAACTCAGAATCATTGTGCTTTCACTTCCTGTAGTGTGGCTGTTCTCGACCTGTGGGTCACCACCCCTCTGGGGAGTACCAAACAACCCTTTCACAAGGGTGGCCTATCGGATTTCCTGCATATCCGATATTTACATATACGTTTCATAACATTAGCAAAATTACAGTTATGAAGTAGCAACAAATAATTTTACAGTTGGGGGGGTCACCATAATTTGAGGAACTGTGTTAAACGGTTACAGCATTAAAAAGGCTGAGAACCACGGCCTTAGGTGGGACATGGGATCTCCGTACCCACCCCTCCTCTTTATCATCTTATATCCAGCTGCCTCCCTCCACAAGAAAGTCAGTGCTCATGACTTTTAGAAACCCCACAGGGTGTAAATGTGGCAACAAAAAGGGAACTCTCTGCATCCTTGGGATGACACTCGGTGATTGGATAGCAGCTTCATGCTGGGCACCTCAACAGTCCTGGCCCTAGGCTTCTCAGAAGCTCTGCCAGCTAAGGGTCCTGGTCTTCACCTTGATCAGCTAAGGAAGGGTGTTTTGTTTTTGGGCCACTCAACAACAGGAGGCAGGTTGTGAGCTGAGCCAGGGACTGTGGGGCAGCACCTGGCAGTGAACTGGAGGGGCTGGGCATGGGAAGGGGGTGAAGTGTAAGTGGCCAGTCCCAGGTCGCTTGGGCAGGCCTCCAACAAAGGTCCCAGTAGCAGTAGATTAAGTGGAGGAAGTCGAACACTAGCTGAGGAACGAGGATGGATAGGTTTCAGGGTAAGGCTTGTTTCTAAGCCAGTTAGTATTTGAGCTTCCACCGTGATGCCTGATGGATTTTTAGATGCATTTGAGGATGCTGGGGTCCTTCTGCCTTGAGCATCACTGGGTCAGGGGTTCTTCAGGGAATCCCTAGTGAGCTTTATCAGTCCCCATAAGAGCCTCTTCAGGGGTCTGGACAGGTGTAGTGTAAGTCTGGCTGTTTTGGACAAGGCACTGTGGTCTCACCAGGAAAATGCCCTTCAGGGGCCATGGAGCTTGGGGGGTTGGGGGGAATCTATCTCTGTGGCTCTGTGGAGGTGTTAGAGCATCAGGCCCTGCAGCACCTCGGGTTAGTGTAATTACATCCCTCCTGCTGACAGTTCCCACCATGCTCTCAATTGGATGTGACATTCTTATTAAATAACTTCACCAGTAACTAGTAATAATAACATAGTCTTTACTTCCTGACCTAAATTGCTCAATTCTATTTTGGTGAACAACGGCAGTGCTGCAGGGCTCCTGCAGGAAGGTCTGCCAGATCACCCTGAACGCATGCACACATGCACACATGCACACACCCATACACACCCATGCACCTCTCCATCTACAAACACACACACATACACACACACACACACACACACACACACACACACACAGAGGCATATACATGCATGCCCATAACCTTGGCCACATATGTATGTATGCATGTACATACCCCTAGTTGCTTGCATGCATTCTTCCACACATGCATGTATATGACTAAGGCTGACCAGAAGAGTGTTTGCATTGCCTGGGCACAGCCTACTATGTGCACCCTGGAGCACCTGCCTGAGCCCAGCATCGACTTTCCAAATTATGGAGCTATCTGAATCCTCAGATCATCAGCAGGGTCCTCCAGCAAGTTTAGTCTTCCTAGGCTGGCTATTGCACCCCTCTTATTCTGGGTCATTTCTCTCCCTTTTCTGGTTACTATTCATTTATGTCTGCCTTTCCCATCCTGGTAGTTTCCTTTCTTTTTTTTCTCTCCTATCAGTGAAATTGTATTCATCTTCAAAAGACCAGTGCAGACGTTCCCTCTGTCAGAGGCCATCTCTGATTCTACCATAGGCTCGCGCTCTTGTTTGGATTTGATTCTGCTCTATAGTCTCTCTCTCCCCACAGTGTGTGTGTGTGTGTGTGTGTGTGTGTGTGTGTTTCTGTGTATGTAAATCCCTCTCCCTCCCTCCCCCCACCCCTCTCTCCCTCTCTCCCCCTCCTCCTCCACTCTGTGTGTGTGTATGCTGTGTATGTGTAGTCAGAGGCCAAATGAAGTCATGGAGAGATGCTCCATCTCTGTGTCTTACTTCCTCGGGACAGATTTGTTTCCTAGCCAGGCATTATGTGGGTACCTGAGTCAAGTGGCAGCCATTAAGCCCCAGAGACTCTCTTCTCTGCAACCCACCACAGTTCTAGGTTAACAGAGGCACCCAAGGTCACATCCTTAAAATATTTTTTTACTATTTTAAATTTTGCATCAGTGTGTTTGTATGTGGGTGTGTGCACCTGAGTACAGGTACTCACAGGAACCAAAGGTGATGATTCTCTTTTGCTTGGAGTTACAGACCATTGTGAGCTGCCTGATGTGGGTGCTGGGAAGCGATCATAGGTCTTCTGGAAGACCAGTAAGTGCTCTTAACCAGTGAGCCACCTCTCTAACCTGCACACCCACCTTTTTATATGGACACTGGGATCCAAACTTGGTCCCTCATATCCTTGAAGTAAGCACTTATACCCACTGGGCTGTTTCTCCAGATCCTATACTCAGTTTTGTTAGTTGGATATGAAGTGACCAAGAGCAGAGACTGGATCTTAATAATTAAAAAAAATTTTCGAGACAGGGCTTCTCTGTATAGCCTTGGAGGTTGTAGAACTCGCTCTGTAGACCACACTGGCCTCAAACTCATAGATATCCCCCTGCCTCTGCCTCTGCCTCTGCCTCTGCCTCTGCCTCTGCCTCTGCCTCTGCCTCTGCCTCTGCCTCTGCCTCTGCCTCTGCCTCTGCCTCTGCCTCTGCCTCTGCCTCTGCCTCTGCCTCTGCCTCTGCCTCTGCCTCTGCCTCTGCCTCTGCCTCTGCCTCTGCCTCTGCCTCTGCCTCCCAAGTGCTGGGATTAAAGGTATGTGTCACACTGCCCCACTGATCTTAACAATTTCTAAGAAGGAGTCTACCAGTCCCACTGGAAGACCATCAGACTGTTTCCTGAGTAGAACTGAACTTAGGAACATGGTGAAGGTGTGTGTGGCTGACTTGGTGATTGGTGGTAGGTTTTTCTCCCTCTCACAGAGATGAAGTGCTTGCAAGTCTCCTAGTTTGTCCTGTTTTTTTTTTTTTTTTTCTAACTTGACAAAGAAAGGGATAAAGGTGAGCTGCTCACTCTCGCAGAACAAATAGAACTGTGATTCTGATCTCACAATTTACGGGGCTGATTTTGTCTGCTTTTGACAGTTCTGCAGTGTTCCTGACAGTCACAATTTGGTTTCCCTGTGGGACCTCGGGATGATAAGTTGGAATGCCATCCTTGTATTGATCTATTGGCGGGGGGTGGGGAGGGTGGTCTCATTTGGTCTCTCCCAAGGTGTGCTCAGGAACTGGGGAGATCCAAGCAAGCAGCAAGAACAGATTGGGAGAACAAGACAGCATGTGTGTGCAAGTGAGTATGGGCCAGCCTTCCCCAACTGATCACTTTGAGTATGAGAGGGCCCCTTGAATTTTGCTAGACCTCTTTTCTACATCAGGCCAGCTAGCCAGAGGACAAGTGTAAACAGATCCTTCTGTGTCTTCCACCTTCCCTCAGTCCATTCAGCCTGTATCATGTTTCTATCCTGTCTAATGGATGTGATCTTCTGCGCAAAGGAAGTCTAGCTGATTTCTCTCGGGATCCTCACAGGACAGGCCTGACCTACTGGAAGTGTTTATGTGTATACTGACTGTATAATGAATAAACTGATGGAAGGAGAATGGGTGGGTGGGTGGGTGGAAGACATTGGATAGATGAAGAATGGATGGATGGGTGGTAGAAGGATGGATTGAAGGAGGATAGATGGATGAGGATAGATGATGGATGGGTGGGTGGATGGATAGAGTATAGTTGGAAGGTGGTATACTGGAAGGTGGATGGATTGATGGATGGATGGAAGGAAGGAAAGAAGGAAGGTAGATGTATGGACAGGTACTGGCCATCTGGCTGGATGAAGGAAGCATGAATGGATACAGGATGGGCAAATAAATGGATGGGATTGTCTTCTAAAGCTTACAGCTTCTTTCCCTTGAATTGAGCATAGGATTTCACATCATCTTGGACTTGACCTGCAGGTTCTCTGTTAGCGTTGAGACTCTGGAGGATTACTCTGTTGGTTTCTATGTATAAAAACCAAGACCACAATCCAAGCTTGCTCAAGTCGTTGTTAATAAGACATGTGCAAGGAGCCATTCAGGAGAGTAACCAAACTTACGGGCCCTGGACCCAAACTTTCTGAGTCCACCCTCACTTTATTTGCTTTATATCTGAATGCTTAGCTCTGTGTCTGAATTTGCTTATCCGTACATGGGGATAAGTGTGGTACATGTAACTCACAGGACATGTGTACCGGGATATCTTAGCTGAGATACAGGTTTGAAGGCATTTCGGAGCCAGACCACAGACCACATGCTCTTCAATGAGCTGATCCTTACTTTTTCGGTAACTGAGCCCACCCCTGCTTTCCATGGGGTTGAAGGACTTCACGAGGAAGAACTTGAATTTTAAGCATAGATAGGGCTTCTGTGAAGGCATCAACTGAGTTTGGGGAAGGCCATATGAAAGTTAAAATGCTGGGTGTGGACAAGGAGTTACAGGAAATGAAGGGGCCAGACAGCAAGAGCCCAGACTCAAGAGCTGAGAGAAGACAGAAATGTAAGCACCACAGACCATCCCGTCCCCTGTGTCTCCCAAATTCCATTGCCTTCTGAAAAAGAAGGCAGATTGGCAAAGGTGAAAAACACAACACCCACACTTCAGTGGTTTAAACCACGTCTGTTCTGCAGGTTCCCAGCCTTGGGCATTGGGCTGAGCATGTTACTGTTGAGTGTTGTCCAGAGCACTGCAGATGCCCATCAGTCCCCACCAAGCATTTACTATCATCACATCTCTCTTCTTCTAGAATTGTGACAGCCTAGGCATCTCTTGACATTATTGAATGTTCTCTGGGAGCAAATTCAGAGCCCTCCCCCCAGTTGACAACAGTTGTTCTGGCCTGGAAGAGGATGCTAACTCTCTCCCAGCTGGAAAGGAAGCGAAAAGTGGAAGTCAGGAGGGAGGGAAAAATGCAACAAAACCCCTTATAGGTGTCTAGAACATTAACACTCTTGCCTATCTGAGATCTAGACGGGCCTATGTTAACACGTGGCTTTTAGCACCATCATGATGTGAGGACTCTGCCAAGAAAGGACCCAGTGTTTAGACAGGTACTCTAGAGCCCAAATGTATGATCTTACAAATGAGCATGCACCCCTCTGAAAACTCCTGATTCTCAATGTTAGCTATGCCACACACAGCTAGGGTCCCGCTTGTGAATGTCTAGTGGCATTGGTCTAGGGTAGGGAGCCTGAACACTAATTTTTACAAATTCCCAGGTGCTGTGTAGTTGCAAGCCAACCTGTTTAAGCAAGGGTTTATAGGGTAGAGATGGTGTAATATATGTAGGGGCCTGTATTATAATCTCCAGCATTGTAAAAAACACACAAATCCTCAAGCACAGGTGAGCATCTTGGTAGCACTGCAGACTTTCAGCCCCTTGTGCCGGGACCCAGACCTTCTGAATGCCTTGGTGCTTAGCATACACATTATAATTTGAAAAGCACTGGCTTGGGATACAGGAAGAGGGATGTGCTGGAGTTGATGTCAGCCTTCTCTTACAGAAAAACAGTTACATCAGCCTGACGCAGTGTTTTTTCTTTTGCCAAACCAGAAGAGATGAGAGACTGGGGTATATCGATCCTCATAGACGGGTATGCCTGGGTTTGGGCTTTGGAAGGTGATCCAGTTGCCTCATCCAGCTGGATGAAAAGACATCACCTACTGGCCTGCTCTGTGTACTTCTCCCTCTCCTCTGTTCTCTCTTTATGAAGAAGACTGAAGAACAAGGAAAGCAAGCTCAGGCTCCTCCCCACCTCTATGCATCAGGGATTCCAGGCACAGAGAGTACCACGAGTTTCTATAGGCACTGAGGATGCAAAGGCAAGAAAGATGGAAGTAGGGGCAGGGGGCAGGGGCAGAGAGAGATAGACTGACAGACAGATGAAGAAGGTGAAACAGGAAGGTAGGAAGGAAGGGAGGAAATAAATTCCCATGGTCAGGGAGTCTGGGCATTTGTAAGCAACATAGTTAAATAGGTAATACTGTGTTGAGTGGTGAGAATGGCTGTGAGAAAGAAGAAGCAGAGGAGAGTGATGGGAAAGATCTCTCAGAACAGATGGATGAGGAGTGGCAGGCCTCTCCCCCTTAATTGCTAGAGCAATTAAAATAACCAACTGAGATTATCACCCTGTTCAACTCCTCAGATTGCTTTCTTACTAATCTCACTTGAATTCCTCAGTCTTACGGTGGCTTAAAAAAAAAAAGGTAAAATAAAATGTACTGTCATAACTATCAAGGGGAAAGATATAGCAGTGTTAACTGTAGACATTTGCTTGTGTGACAGATCTCTAGAACGTGTGTGTGTGTATGTGTGTGTAGTAAATGTGTGTGCCTGCTAGTTGGGTGGATAGGTATATGCCCGCCTGTGAGTGCACATGTGTGTGTGCATGTCTATGTGTGGATGTAGAGGTCAGAGGTTGACTTTGGTACCTTTCCTTGATCATTTCTCTACCTTCTGTTTTATTTTTATTTTTTCCTCTCTCTTGAGCCAGTCTCTCCCTGAAGTTGAAGCTGGACAGCAGCTCTCAAGTTTGAGGGATCCTCCTGTCTTCCCCACTACTCTAATCAGCCCCAGCATTGGGGTTGAATGGAGAATTCCACTGTGCTGCCTTTGACAAGGATTCTGCAGGATCCAAACTCAGGGTGTCATGCTTCTACAGTAGGCATTTACCACTGAACATCTCCCCAGTCCCCTGCAGAAAAGAATATCCCCGTCTTGTAAAACAGAAAAGCTAGCTTTTGCTAACCCAAGACCAATTAGACATACTCAGGAAGAGGTGACCTTAACTGAGGACTGCCTCCATCAGATTGGCCTGTTCACATGACCGTGGGGCTTTGGCTTGATTGTGAATTGATGGAGGAGGGACCAGCCTATTGTGAGTGATTCCATCCCTGGGCAAGTCTGCAGAGAACGCCCTGGAAAGCAGGCCAGCAAGCAGCCTCCACCATGGTCCCTGCCTCTAGGTTCCCGCCTTGAGCTCTATGCTGGCTTCCCCTAATGATGGACTAGACTTGTTAGTCAAAGAAGCCCTCTCCTCCATCAAGTTGAGTTTAGTTTGTGTTTCATCACAGCAACTGAAACCAAACTAGGTCAGTCTGATTCCAGCACAGCGGCTGTTCCCACCTTCCCCATCTATGGCAACCCCACTGTGTTTTCTGTTTCTGAGCCAACTTTGGGTACTTTGTATAAGAAGAATCAGCAGTGTTGTCTTTTTTTGTGTGACTGGTTTATTGTACTTATTATAGTCTCTTCAAGGTCTACCTGGGATAGCGTGGATAAAAGAGTTTCTTTCTTTTATTTTAAAGACCAAATAATATGCTGTTAATGTGCCCACCACAGACTCTTCCTCCAGCCCTCCATCAGTGGCCATTCCTGCAGCTTTGATCCATTAGCTGTCATGGGAGCACAGAGGTGCTTAGTGTCAGCCAGGTTTCTCTAAGATCACATTCTGGATTCTTTTATAGGCACAACCAATAGTAGGATTCCAGAACCACATAATAATTTTATTTAAAAAAAAAAAAACTTCAGGAACTTCCATACTTTAAACAAACAAACAAAACCAACAGTTGTCAATCACCGAGTAAATGCTCCATTTCCCCACCTCCTCCACAGCCCCATCCTATCCTGCTTTTAGGAGTAATGGCCACAGTTCTAGTTACTCTTCTATGACTATAACAAAACACCGTCATCAAGGCAACTTGTAGAAGAAAGGGTTTATTTGGGGCTTGCCGTTTTAGAGGGTGAATCCATAGCTAACATGACGGGAGCGTGGCAGTGGCCATGCAGACCTGGTGCTAGAGCAGCTGCTGAGAGCTTCCGTCCTGACTCACAAGCAGAAGATGGGGAGAAATAACTAGGAACCGGCTTTTAGAAGACCCAGCATCTACCCGGAGTGACACACCTCTTCCAACAAGGCCACACCTCTTGATCCTTCCTGAACAGTCCTACCAACTGGATACAAAGTATTCAAACATACGAGCCTACGGGAGCCTTCTCCTTCAAACCACCACAGCCACTCGAACAGTTGTGAGGTAGATGGTACTCCTTGTGTGATTTTGATTGGCATTCCCACAATGACCCAGCAGGAACATCTTTTTGCATGCGGGTTGCCTAGCTACCAAAGTTATTTGGAGAAAGATATTTGCTTATTTTTGGCCAGATTGTTGTGTTTTTGTTACATTTTAGCTCTTGAAAGAACTTTTAAAATTGTATGCGTGTGTGCATACATGTGTGTATGTGTGTGTGTGCGTGCGTGCGTGTGTGCGTGCGTGCGTGCGTGCGTGCGTGTGTGTGTGTGTGTGTGTGTGTGTGTGTGTGTGTGTGAGTGTGTGAGTGTGTGTGCACATACACCATATATATGAGGGTGCCCTTAGAAGCCAGGAGAAGGCATTGGGTCCTCTGGAGCTGGAGTTATAGGTGCTTGTGAGCCCTGTGAAATAAGATCCAGAAACTCAACTCAGGGTCTTTGCAAGAGCAGGAAGCTCACTTAGGCCCCTTGCCATCTTTGGCACCAAGGAGTTGTTTATATATTCTGGATTTTTATCCCTTGTGAAACCTGGGTTGTAGGCATTTTCTCCTGCTCATATATTGCCTCTTCCTTTTATTCTGTCTTTTCTTGGCTGGGCAAACATGTCTAAATTTGATGTGACCCTGTTTGTTTGTTTGTTTGTTTGTTTGTTTAGCCTTTGTTGTGCATGCTCTGGTTTCATCCCTAAGATGTGACTAGAAGATACAATGCCTTGTCAGTTTTTTCATGGTTCCTGTAGAATTTCATAGTTTCCGGCTTACCTGTCTACTTTAAAATCTACTTTGAGCTAATTTCCCTCTGTGATATAGAGTAAGGGTCCATCTAAGGAGCTGTTCCCACGCTGTGGGTCGTGACCCCTTTGGATTGGTTAATTGACCCTTTCACAGGGGCTGCCTACAAATATTTGTCAGAGATCACAAGTATTTACATTATGACTCATAACAGTAGCAAAATTACAGGTATAAAGTAACAATGAAAATGACTTTGTGATTGGGGGGTTACCACAACATGAGGTGTCACAGCATTAGGAAGGTTGTGACCCACTCATCTAAGGTCTTTGATGTCTTTTGTATTCGAAGGTTGAGCTTTCTCAGCACGGGCT
Organism: Mus caroli; assembly: GCF_978045245.1. Classification (NCBI taxonomy): domain Eukaryota; kingdom Metazoa; phylum Chordata; class Mammalia; order Rodentia; family Muridae; genus Mus; species Mus caroli. The sequence goes on along the minus strand of NW_028227261.1, from coordinate 29,652,334 downwards.
GTTGACCGTATTCTCTTCGCCTGTAATGGAATGTTGGCAGCCTTGTCACAGGCTATTAGAGTATGTTTGCCAAGGTTCCTTTTTCTAGGATTCTGTTCTTTTTCAATAGTCCATAAGCTTTTCTTCCAGGATTATATGGGTTTGGTCATTGTGAGTCCACCATTAGTTATTCCCTGGTTGTATTCATGTATATTTATTGTATGAAGTGGTTCCATTTTGACATTCATAATACATACCTGTAACGTGCTTTGATCATACTTATCCCCCCATGACTATCTTAATTTTTAATTATATAGGGGGGCTGGGCTTGAGAGTGAATGAGCCCACAAAAACCAGAAGAGGGTGCCAGATGCCCTGGAGCTGGAGTTACAGGCAAACCATAAGCCCCCTGACATTGATGCTTGGAATCGAACTGGTAACCCCTGTAAGAGCAGTGCATACTCTAATACTCTAAGTGGTCTCTCATGTGTCTGTATTGCTTTAATTCCTCCTTTCGTCCCTCCCCTGTGCTCTTCCCTCATCCCAAATAGTCCCTTTTACTTAACTAGTGCACTGGCTAGGTTTTGTCAACTTGACACAAAGTAGGTAGACCTGGAAGAGAGAACCTCTGTTGACAGAATTGCCTTCATCAGATTGGCCAGGAGTGTGCCTCTCGGGCATTTCCTTGGTTAATGACTGATGTGGAGGGTTGAGACCACACCGGGCAGGGCAGGGTCACTCCTGGGCTGGTGGTCCTGGGACGTCAAAGAAAGTGAGCTGAGGAAACCATGAGGAGCAAGCCAGTAAGAACCATTCCTCCATGGCCTCTGCTTCCATTCCTGTCTCCAGGTTGCTGCTTAGGTCTCTGCCAGGCTTCTCCTGATGATCAACTTTAATCCAAACCCATTAAGATGCAATGAACCTTTCTTCACCACACTACTTTGGGCCATGGTGTTTATCACAACAGGTGGAAGCAGACGAGGACATGCTTGTCTTCTGTCCCAGCTGATATTCACATACTGGAGAAAACATAGGAGCGGCTTATTACATGTTACGTGACCATCTCCAGAACCACCCAGTTCTCTGCAAGCGACATGATTTCATTTGTTTTTGAATGGATGAGTAGGACTGTGTTCTTCACCCTTTCATTTCTTGGTGGGCGTTGAGGCAGGCTTCTTATTTTGGCTCTTGGGAATAGTGCAGGTGATTTTGAACCTTTTGAGAGTACACCTAGAAGTAGCATGCCTGGTGATATGAAAATTTTATTTAATTTGGATGAAGAATCTTCATACAGATTTCCATAACAGCAACACTAATTTATATTCCCCACCAGTAGTGAATGACTAAACCTAATGGTCTCAGTCCATCTGTCTGTCTGTCTGTCTCTCCCTCTTCCTCCCTCCCTCCCTCCCTTTCTTATCCTTAGCTTTTGTTCTTTACTTTTTTTTTTTTTTTTTTTTGAGGCAGGGTTTTTCTGTGTAGCTCTGGCTGTCCTGGAACTCAGTCTGTAGCCTAGGGTAGATGAAAACCTAATGCAGTTTTTTTTCTTTTCAAAATTGTTTTGGCTCTTCAGGGTCCTTGAAATTCTACACTAATGTTAGGAGACTTTTCTTTACTTTTCTTTTTTCTGTCTCTGCAAGATCTGCTATTGTGGTTATTGTACAAGAGACTTGGGTTGAGGCGCTGAGTCTGTTGATTGCACTGGGTCAATATGAACACTTTAGCTCTACTTCTTCTGACCCGGGAGCTTAGGGTTAGGAATCCGTCCATTGTTTGTGGTTTTGTTAGTTTTTTTTTTTTTAAAAAATCTGTGTAGTTCCCATTATTTGTTTCTCTTAGCCTCTTAGTTAAGTTTACTTCTTAAGTATGTTATTCTTTTTGATGTCATTGTAAACAAGACTATCTTAAGTCTTTCCTAAAATTTGATCCTTGCTTGTACATAGAAGCAAGGTTGACTTCTGTGTGTCTACGACTCAATATCCAGCAACCTTGCTAAGTTAGTCTGTATTTCTGACCAGTTTGTATGTGGGTGCACACAATGTAATTACACTACATAATATTTATGATTAGATATATGACTGATTTATTCTCTTATTTTTTTCTAGTCTCTCACTATACTTGTGATCATTTCAGCAAACAGAAACAACACCACTTTAACCCTTTCTGTTTTGAACACCTTTTATCTGTTCTCTTTGTCTTCTGGCTAGGACTTACAGTGATTTATGGAACAGGCATGATGAGAAAGGCTATGCATGCCTTGGTGTGGATTTTTTCAGGGCAAACTTTGAGTTTCCCGTTATTAAATGTGATGTTGGCTTTTGGTATGTGACCTTTATTGTACTGACTAACAAATCACATTGAGATTGATTTTTGTATGTTGAGCTATCTTTGCATTCCAGGGATAAACTCTGGTCATGGTGTCTAAGCCTTTTAATGTATTGCTGAATTTGATTTGCTATTTTTTTGTTGTTGTTGAGAATTTTGCATCAGTATGTATCATGGATATTAGCTCCTAGTTTCTCTATAGTCCATCTGATTTTGCTAACTGGATAATGTTGGCTGCATAAAGTTATTTTGGAAGTACTCCATCCACTTCAGTTGTTTTTTTTTTTTTTTTTTTTTTTTTTTGAGGGGAAAGAGTTTGGAAAGGATTAGTGTTAATTCTTCTTTAAATGTTTGGTTGAATTCTCCAGTGAAGCCATCTGGTCCTGGGCTTTCATTTTGGGGAGGGTTTTGATTACTGATTCAGTCTACTTACTGGTTATGTCTGCTCATATTTTAATCTCTTTATGATTCAGTCTTTGTGTTTCTGAAAACTTATCTATTTATTTTTCTAGGTTAGCCTCTTTTTGACTTAGGCTTTTCCCAAATCATCCCTAGTTTTATTATTATTATTTATTTATGTGACATCAATTGTATTATTTTTAAACATGATTTTTGAGTGTTTCTCAGATGGACCAGCTAAAAGTTGATAAATTTTGTTGGACCTTTAAAAAGCAATTCGTAGTTTTATTGATTTATTCTGTTCTTTTTTTTTTCCTATTCTTTATTTAGGTTTTGCCCTGATCTTTGCTATCTTTTTCTTCTGACTTGGGGTTTAATTTGTTGTTCTAGTTCTTTGAGATGTGAAGCTTGTTTGTAAACAGTTGGTTTAAAATTCTTTCCAGTGCCGCCAGCCTGCCTTTCCTGAAAGTTTGGGGGACATCTAAGAGGTTTGTAAGCTCTTTCATGGTTTCTTCCTGAAGTCATTTATTTTGACGGGTAAAATGATTAGGTTCCACATACATGTGAGCCTTCCTGTGTGGTGTTTGCTATCAGTTCCTGGCTTTTGTTCTGTTGTGGTTAGAAAGGATAATTGGTATGATTTAGCCTTTTAAAAAGTGATATTAATTTGTGTGTGTGTGTGTGTGTGTATGCTGAACCACAAATGTCAAGGTCATAGTATAACTTGGGGTGAGTCATTTTTCTCCTTCCACCATATGGGGCCTGAGTATAAGGATGGAAACCATACTGCTAGGCTTTGTGGTAGCCACTTTTATCCACTGAGCCATTTTATTGGCCATCCTTTTGTTTGTTTGTTTGTTTTTGAGAGACAGGGTTTCTCTGTGTAGCCCTGGCTGTCCCGGAACTCACTCTGTAGACCAGGCTGGCCTCGAACTCAGAAATCCGCCTGGCTCTGCCTCCCAAGTGCTGGGATTAAAGGCATTTGTCACCACTGCCTAGCTTTATTCTTACACTTTGTCAGATTTTTTTTTTGTCCTAACATGTAATGTAGTCTGAAAAATAGTCCCTATTTTCTATGTTGGATATAGCATCCTGTGTATGTCTAAGGACTCGATGGTCTATCTGAGATGCAGATTCTCTTTGGTTCTATTGATCTTCTGTGTCCTTGACCTATCTGCTATTGGAGGTGAGATGTTGAAACCTCATCTTACATTACGAAAGTGTCTGTGGTCTCTTTAATTCTGTCAGTGTTTGCTCTGCACATTCAGTCGCCCTGCCGTTTGACGCAGATGTGTTTATAATTACAAACTACCAATATCTTGCACAGACCCTCCTCCTCCTCCAATGTTTCTCCTTCTTTCGGAGGACAGTTTTTGATGCTGTGATTTGTCCACCGTCCATTTGGCCACCCTACTCTTTTGTCTTCACCATTTCAAAGTAATAGTCTACTTTTAGGCTACGGGTGTCTTTGTGCCTTAACTGCATCCCTTGTAGAGAGCACATAGAGCCTGTTTGTAAATCCACTTATCTATGTGGTATCTCTTGGTTGCTGAGTTAATCCATTGCCATAGGAAACAATTACCAGGAGAGAAGCTTTTATTCTTGTGTCACCCATTGTTTTCTGTCTGCCTTACGGTTCTTCCCCCCACCACCTTCCCTCCCTTGCTGCCCACCTGTTCTAGTTTCCTTTCTGTTGCTGTGAAGAAACACCCTAACCAAAAAGCAACATGGGGGAAGAAAGGGTTTTATTTGTCTTATACTTCCAGACCACAGTCCATCATTGAGGGAAATTGGGGTAAGAAACCCAGTAGAACCTGAGACAGAGACTAGATGAGCACTGCTCGATGGCTTGCCTACGTGCAGACTCATGCTTAGACACTTCCATAGACACAGCCCAGGACTATGTCCCAGGTGATGGTGCTGCTCACACTAGGCTGGGCCCTCCTACATCCATTAGTACAATCAAGACAATCCTCCACAGACTTGCCACGATCCATTCTGATCTAGGCAATCTCTTAATCAAGACTCTCTTCTCTGATGGCTCTAGGCTATGTCAAATTGACAGGAAAGCTAAGTGGGACCTTTCCTTTGTGATCTATTGATATTCTGTTTTGTTATGACAGGATTTGATTTGTTTATTTTGAGTATCTTCTGTAGGTATTTCCTTCATGATTAAAATGGAGACTATAGTTAAGCCGTTTTAAGCTGTCACCGCGTGGATGTCTATCATGTACAAGAACCCTACTCCTTTATACACACACACACACACACACACACACACACACTCACACTCACACTCACACACATACACTCCCCATCTTGTTGGTATTACAAATTATGCTTCCTTGCATTTTGCATCAATTATCATAGTTTTATCATTATCTTGATTTTTATGCTTTCACTTTAACCATCCTGTTTAGGAAGGCAGTGATCTATGCTCCTATTTTACAACCCCCTCCCTCTCCCCCACCCCCACGGATGCTCTATTGTCTATGTATTTATGTTTACCAGGGAGATGCATGGTTTTTGTACACTTTCATGTTGTTCTCCAGCATGTCCTTTCATTTCAGCTTGAAGGGCTCCTTCTCGTAAGGAAGAGCTGGTGGTAATGAATCGCCTCGGCTTTTGTTTGTTGGGGGAGGTCTTTATTTCTCCTTCATGTTTGAAGGACAGTGTCTGCCAGATAATATGTTCTTGGTTGGCAGTTTGTTGCCTTCAGCACTTTGAACACCTCACCCCCTTCCCTTCGGGCCTGTCATGTTTCTGCTGAGAAATCTGTCGATAATCTTAAGAGACCTCCCCTCTGTGTGTGGTGAGTCCTTTCTCTTACTTTCAAGTTTCTCTCCTTGCTTTGACTTTTGATGATTGCGAGTCTTGATGTGGAGCCCCATTTGGACTTAAATTTGGAATCCTTAAAAAGCATCTTGAATTTGAACATTGATTTCCTTCTTTAGCTTTAGGATATTTCCAGCAACTTTTAAATTTTTTTTATTTTCAAATTAAGCTCTCTGCTCCTGTTTTCTGCATTCCAAGATCAGCCTATCAGATGGTTTCCTTTAAGTCTCATGGGTTTTTATTTGCTTTTCTTCATTCTTTTGTTCTGCTTTCCTTCCGACTCAATAATTTCATGGGGCTTGTCTTGGAGTTCATGTACTCTTTGGGCTTCAGTTGGTCGTTGAAGCTCTTCAATGACATCTTATTTATTGTAGAGAGATTTTTAATTGTGTGTCTCTGTGTGCATGTCTCTCTGTGATGGTACATGCATGTGTCCAGGGAGGCCCTTCGAGGACAGAGACGACAACACATCCCCTGGAGCTGGAGTTGCAGGCAGTGTGTGCTGGCTTCCACCTGGAAGAGCAGGAAGTACTCCTAACCACTAAGCCATCTTTTCAGCCTTCCAGTGAAAATCTGAACTCATTATAATGTTCTTCAGTTGCAAGGGATCTGCTGGTTTATTTTTCTATATTTCATCTTGTCCATATTGCTGTTTTGTTCGTTGTTTCATCGTTTCCTGATTCTGCTGGTTTTTCTATTTGTGTGGTCCATGGCCCAGGGGCCTCCCTAAGATAATCATTTGGAAGTCTTTGGAAATTCATAAACATATTGTTTTACAAATGTTGGTTTCTACTTCCTTTGCTTGGGCCACATTGTCTTGTGTGTTTGGTAAAACAAAACATTCATCTTTCCCAGATCTTTTGCCTTGGCTTTGTACAAAGCCTTCACCTTTCCTGCAGTGTATCTCCTGTTATTTCCTAGTTAGAGAGATTTGCTGTATTTTTGCCTTGAGTTTGTAGCCTTTTGTTTCTTGTGCTTCATTTCTGGAATACAGGGGGTTTCTTTGGGTTGCAGTAAGCTACGAGGCTCTCTTGTATCCCATAGAGTCTCCCCACCCACCCCCTGCAAATATCTAAACTTTGCCGGTCCCTGTCAATCCTCCAAGTTCAGTGAGACAGAAAACACTTTACTCCCCCACCCCCCTGAAAACCTGGAACATTGGACATTACATTCTCCTTTTCCTTTGCAAGAAAGAGAAGCCACTCAATAGACAGACTTCTCATCTCCCTGAGCTCTGCTGGCTTGGGGTCGGGAGTGGTGGGCACAGAACGCCTTCTTTTACATATTTCAGTATGGTTCTTCCCGACTTTGGTTTTTCCTGTGATACAATGACCCATTAACTGGGTTTTGTAATTCCTTTTCCTTTTTTTATATTTCACCCTACAGCCGGAGCTGACTTGACTCTTGCAGCAATCCACCTGTCTCAGCCTCCTAAGTGGTGAGATTATAGGTATTAGAGTTCTCATAAGGGTGTCTTCAGACTACATGTTACTGTTAAGGTCATCTTTCAGTGGGAGACCAAACTGATAAACTCCTTCCATCTTAACCAGTGATTGAACGTGTGGTCCCAGTTTGCCTTCCCACATGCAGTCTGGAGAGCATCATGCTGCTAGTCTACATGCACACCGGGCACTTTGCAGATGGCTGTGTTTTAAGAGGATGCTGTGTCTCTGGGCTTTCCCAGGAGCCAGAGGATGTGGCTCCCAGCTCTGCCACTCCCATTGGCTCTCATGCTTTTGACTTAGTTCACTCACGCCATTTTCATGCTGCCATTGTGGTTGGCATAAGCAGATTGATACCTTCGGATTCTTTAAAAGTCAGGCGTGAGGCGTGTTTCCAGGACAATGAAGGGCAGAATCTATTTCCCAGTAAAGTTAAGTACTCACAGCCCTGAAGTGGGTGATGGGGGACAGAACTTAAGCCAATGCAGCTGGGATGAGGCTGAGTCCACTCATTCACCAGGTGACCCTCAGCTGGCGAGGGCCAGACCGTCTGGTAGTGAGCCTGAGTGAGGATGCATTCACCCGCCATAGTCCTGTACTCCTTACGCTCTTTAAATGTTTTGCATAAAATCCTCAGCGTGGGGACTATGTGGATTCTAGAAACTCCTACTAGATTCTGTTCTATGCAAATTCCCCTGTTGGGAGGCAAGTGTATTCATTCCTTTATTTAGTAAATATTTCTGATTTTTCTAAAGGTGGGAATTTGTGTCCCATTCTCTGCCTTGATGACATTAGTGTGCCCAGAGAAAAGGGGACTGGTGTTAGAGACGTTTTTGGAGCTCTTGAAAGGTCCAAGTCCCTTATGTTAGCTTACAGGGGATTCTGCTAGGTGCCTCCCATCGGCCTAGCTTATGTTATTATCTGCCACTGCTAGGTGCAGGTGGCCTGGCATATAAAGGGACTGCTCCTCATCCCAGTTCCCTCTTTCTCTGTCCCCTCCCCTCTCTGTCCTCATGGTTCTGCTTGGGTCTGTCTGCCTCTGCCCCTTCTCCAGGTCCTCATTTACCCCCCCCCATTAAACTCACCCAGTTTTTTAAAACCAGGTTTGTTACATAGCCTTATTTCTCAGGGGGAGACCTTGGTGTGGTCCTGCCAAATTCCCACCTCCCCACATTATATTTTATAACATTTTATCCTTAGAACCCATAGAGCAATCATTGGCTGGGACTCCTTTTCAGAGTGTACAGGGATAGTACACTGTGCCGGAGTAGGAAGGATTCTGGGGCATCTGGCACATCGCCGGGGGCTGGAACTCCTCAGGGTGAATGAGGTCCTGGTAAATATAGACCACCAGGGCCAGAACTGGATGTCTAGGGAAATGGCCATGGGAATAACGTCTTCTGCTGGAAGACTGGGGTCACCAAAGTGGGTTCTGAGGCAGATGCTTGCATAGGCCCAGCCACAAGTGTCACTTACCACAGTGTGCTTGTATGTGGGAAAAGGACAATCATGGCACCATTAGGACTGTCTTCTACAGAGGTGTTCAAGGTGACATGTTTCTTCACCATCCTCTGACAGATCTATAGGTTATCTGTTACCAACTTAGAAATACTTTTCCTGCCGTCCACTCAAGCCCTGTCTCAGTGTGTCTGCTTCTCTCTCTCTCTCTCTCTCTGTATGTGTGTGTGTGTGTCAAAGAGAGAGAGAGAGACAGACAAACAGATAGAGACACAGAGACAGAGAGATAGAGTTGAAGAATACCTTAAAAATAAATTCCCATCGCCGGGCGTGGTGGCGCACGCCTTTAATCCCAGCACTCGGGAGGCAGAGGCAGGCGGATTTCTGAGTTCGAGGCCAGCCTGGTCTACAAAGTGAGTTCCAGGACAGCCAGGGCTACACAGAGAAACCCTGTCTTGATAAAACCAAAAAAAATAAAAATAAAAAAAAAATAAACTCCCTCCCAGGCTAAGTTGTACTATCTTGTCCTCCCTTTGGGACAAGGAGAAGGGACTAAGGCTGTCGTGGACACATAGCCATCTTGTCCTATCCTGCTGAGGCAAACCATTCTTAGCTCCAGTCAGTGTTTCAGTTCTCTATGGTGCATGTGGCACACATCCAGTCCTGCTCTCCTCCCCTCTCTCCCTCTGCCCCCTCCTTTGTCCTTCCCTCTGTCATTCCACTCCAGTATAGAACAAATATGTTAAGTCTCTTTCTCAAGTCAAATAAAAGCCATGTTGGTCCCTGGTCACTGTATGTGTAGGCTCGGCTGGTTGATTTGCCAGCATCCTCATTTGGTAACCAGGGCTAAGAGTAAACACTGCATGATAGAAGCTCACATAGTGTCTGACAGTGGGTGGCTGCACTCCCTTTGACCTTCTGCTCACTGACATTTGAATTCCATGCAGGCCACACTCCTGTGACATCAGGAGCTCAATATGGTGGAGGGATGTCTTAGGAAGCAGTGGGCAGATTGTACCCAGATTCCACTCTGTCTGACTATGATTGTCTTGAGTGTTGGTCTCTGGCTCTTCTGTCCCCTGATGCCTTCACACAGAGCCATGGCAACTGCTTGGCCTTTCTGAGCCTGTAGTGAGTTGGGTTCACGTGGATTTTATTTTTGTACATGCACTAGATTGTAGCCTGTTTCTTTGTTCATTCAGCAATTGTTTCCTCGGGGCTTACTATGTGATAAGCACTACTCTATTTGTTTGGGATGCATCAGTGAATGAAACAAAGAATGCTCTAGCAGGAGAAACCAAACAATAAACACAGTATGAAAGTAATTTGACATAGAGTGCCTTAAAGGGATACATGCTACCAAAGAAAGAGACTGTAGGACAGGTGGGGGCATCGAAGGAGCCAAGGTCAGGAATGTGCAGTGAGGTGGTCTTTTAGAGAAGGTGGCCAGGTGGACCTCATGCAGGAAGGCATTGCTGAGCAAAGGATCAAAGGAAGAAAACAAAATGAGTCTGGCTTTTCTGGAGGAAATGATTCTGTAAGGAGAGAAATCGGATTCAAAGACCCCAGGAGGAAGCATGGCCCACTTGTTGGAGAAGCAAGGATCCAGATGTGGCCCGAGAGGTATGAGCTAGAGCAGGAAGCTCCAGGAGAGCAGAGACTGCCTATTCTGTGCCTAGTTTGAGACAGAAGCAAACAGCCTCTGAATGATAAATCCCTATTAGCATCCAGGCTGGTCTGAGCTGAGCCAGCCCAGGACTGACCCTTTGCTAATTAGCTTGGGCTTTCCCTTTTGATGGGAGCAATTTTCAGATCACCGACAGAGCTCATGTACAATTCAAATGTGCAGCCAGGGGCAGGAAAACACAAAGCCCTTTCCTTTGCATGCAAAAAGAGCAACACATCTGCCGAAGATTGGGAAAAACAGGGTGAAATGGCCCCTGAGTGCCTTCATTTAAAGAAAAGTCTGGACTGAGCTGGCCTTATAGTTATTGTAAATGTCTCTACCAGTGGGCATTTTTAAAGTGTCTGAAGGGAAAGAGAAGCCTGTGCCTAGCATCTGGGGATGACAGGTCTTTGTGGGCATCAGACCTCTGCTGTCAGATTGGAGTTTCCTTCTTTTCATCTCTAGGAAACTACCCTCCCAGCTCTCCCTCTCCTTGCCATTGGATGCTGAGGGCCAGAAACCTCAGGGAAGCACTCAGAGGGGCCATCATTATCCTCTATCCACTTATCCCCAGATTCTTACAATGAATCACTTTAAATGTGACCTCTGGTTCCATCTGGAAGAGGGGCTAGAGGACGGTGTTTCCAGAGTCAACGTCGCTCTGTCTCCTCCCCTTTCCTTGCCTCATCTCTTCCCTCATGTTTCCAGCTCTTTTTCATTTCCCACCCTGTGCACAAATCCTGGGATATGGTGCCCAGATATCCCCAGGGACCCATGGTCAGGAGAAACACTGCCCCATCCTAGGAGTTCAGTGCTTCAGCACCATGGACAGAACACCAGCCAGTCACCCACGTTTCCCATGTCACAGCTCTAGGGCCATCTATGCCAAGCTGACTTTGAGTACCCCGTTTTATTGACGGAACAGGACTTTGCATAACTGAGAACTCTAACCATATCCCTTGGTAGCAAATAGTAGAGTTAAAGGCCCAGGATTTTAGAATCTTTCTGTTATACCACATTAGGAATTTTACCATTTGCTCTATTCAGCAACTTTTTGTTATATTTGTTTAGTTTTTGTGTGTTTGCATGCACACACACATGAGCACATAGGTGCCACTGTGTGTTTTTGTGGGGGCCAGAAGGCAACTTGTGGGACTTAATCCTCTCCTTCTAACATGTAGGTCCCAGGGGTTTTGATCAGGGCTTCAAGTTTGAGGCCAAGTGACCCACTGGCCCGATTCTCATTCAGGCAAAGGACTCAGTTCTATCCTTCCCTTTGGACTGAGGCCACTTCCACTATGAAACTATTGGGCCAAACAGTGTTCATGGGTTTTTAATGGATAAATCTGACAATGGAGTAGGTGTCCTGTCATTCAGCAAATATAACCCAAGCGCCATGAAGTGCCACTGTCTGGCTTGGGTTGGGTAGCAAACCCACTGTGGTTTTATACTTTCATTGGTCCATTTCTGTTTCCCAAATTACTGTACTTATTTTCCTCCTGGGAGGACCTATGTGCACAGCTTTCTCTGTGTGGCTTCCCCTGGGTTGCTATGTCAGAACTTGCTGTTTGGGGCGCATGCTTTAAATGACAGACAGTAGGCAGGAGCCTAGGAGCTCCTTTTGATGTGATTGATAGCTGAGGAAACAGTTCCTTAAGGCAAAGATACACAGAGAATACTCCAGGAAGAGGCTACGCAAAATAAAGTGCAAACTAAAGTGTCTACATCCTTCATGCATCCATGCACCCATCCATCCATGTATCCGTCTACACATGTATGCATGCATGTAGGCAGGCATCTGTCCATCTATCTATGCATCTTTCATGAAGGATGGCATAGTGAGTAGAGAAGTGGAATTTTGCCCCATATTGCCTAGTGTTAATTTCTGTTTTGATAATCTATTAGCTACAGATCTCTGGAAAGTTACTCAACGTTCCTCAACCTCAGTCTTATCTGTAAAATGGGAATTATAATAATACCCATCCAATGCAGTTATGAGGACATATGAAATGGATTGTTAATATGTAAAATGCAGAAGACAAAAAAAAAATTGAACAACCCATGACTAGACCCAAAGGCCCAGGAGATGTGACACAACAGGTCCAGTGGTATTCAGATGGGGAAATGGAATAAATCAAGCCTTCGTGTCTTAGATGCTGGTTCTTCTGCACAGCCTTTTTTAACCCTGGACCAAAGCCACAGTTCAGGCATTTTCTCAGATTCAGACAACTCAGCAATAGTTCCCTGCTCTCACTGTAAAATGTCCAGCAAGGAGCAGGCTCAGACTGACAGATACTTGTCCCCAGACCTGCGTGGGTCCTTTGGTTAGTGTAACACGGGGACATGCATAACCCATTCAGCAAGAGTGTGCCATCAGCAGAGAAGAGATGCCATTGCAGCCCGGAATCCAATAGAGAAGAGCCCCTGGCTGGTGGCAGCTGATGATCAGGCAAACAAGCTGCATCTGGACAACCAGGCAGGGAAAATCACATTTGGTCCTCAGTGGTGGCTTCCATGTTTAGTGTATCCGAGAGAATCCGAGAGCCTGGAGGTAGAATTAGGAAGCCGATTGGCTTGGGATTATTCCCACAGAGCAATTGGTTGTGGTCCAGGGACAGATAGGCTTGCTGCTTTGTCCCTCCAGCTGTGCATTGTCTTCTGCCTCTGTTGCTGTCTCCCTGGGTTGAGAGATAGAAGGAGCCCCTGGTCTGCTTCCCTGTCCCTGAAGCACTACGACTGTGCTCAGCTCTTTCTAGTATATCCCAGGCTCTGACCTGCGGTGCTGGATGCAGAAAGTAACCAGAGCTGTGGCTTTGGAAGCTTGTCCCCAGATGGTGACTGAAGCCCTTGGGGCTAGCTAAGGGGAGGGACTGTGGGTGGGACTTCCTGAACTTGGCTTTTGCTGCCCTGGGTTTGAATCCCAGTTCTTGCATAGCCGCCAGTTTAACCCTGAAGTGGTTCCCTTGCCCCCTCTCCTTGACATACAGTAACAGTACACAACAGTGGGTTTCTTGTAACACTATCTTATTATGTTGTGCGCTTTGGTCATACTCCCCCCACCACACACACACACACACACACACACACACACACACAGAGAGAGAGAGAGAGAGAGAGAGAGAGAGAGAGAGAGAGAGAGAGAGAGCACTTCCTTGTCCTTCTTCGTCTCCCCTATTTGTCCCTTTCTTCTTTGTCTCAAATAATCTCTCTTTCATTTTCTTACTTTAGTGGCTTTGTAATGTGTGTGTGTGTGTGTGTTGTTACGTATGTCAAGGGGTGTGTGTATGGAAGGGGATGAATCTGCTTATATTTGCACACCTGGAGCACCTGGAGGTCAGAGGTCAACATAGGCCTGTTTCTCCATCACTCACTCTGCAGGTTAATTTTTTGAGACAGGGTCTCTTACTGAGCCTGGAACTTGCTGGTTTATCTACATAGATTCCCAGTGAGGCCCCCCTCTCTCCCCAGCACTAGGGATACAGACAGATGCAGAAGCATCATGTGGCTGTTGTTGTTATTATTGACATCATGAATGCAGTGATATGAATGCAGGTCTTCATGTTTGCAACAGCAAGGACTTTATCAGCTCTTTGTGTGTGTGTATAAATTTCATGTATAAATCTTGAAAACATATGATATTTGTCAGTCTGAGTCTGGCTGATCTGCTCAATGCAATGGTCTCTCTAGCTCCATCCATTTTTCTGCAGATGACATAATTTCATTGTATACAGTTTTAAACCTTGAAGAACTCAATGCCTTCACCTTGAAGTGACAAGGCCAGAGGTGTAACAGCCATTGCAAAGGGCCACTGCACAATCTCTGCCTCCCTGCATCTCCCCCTTCCTCCCCTCCCCTTCCCCCGACTGCCCACTAGCTCTGCTCTAAACCAGAGCAGCCTGGAACTAAGCAGCCCTCCCCAGCCCCACTGAATGAAAGATTGAATTTGGCTTGTGCCTCTGAGATTCTCACTGGAATCCGGGGAGTTCCTAAGGTGGATGGGAGAAATTACATCTTTATTTGAAACTTGGTGTTTCTATCAATCATGAACACAGACTATGGAGCACGTTAGGATGAGCTGCACCTGTGAATTTGCCCCTGATATGATCACAGGTTATTTCCATAAAATATTACAGTTGCTAAACCTATCTCCACATAGCGGGCTTCAAATGACAGCCGTTATCAGTTCTGCTGCTTGCTTTTGGTGGCAGTGCCTGGACAAAGGCGGGCTTCTATTTCTGCATAACAAAATCTCAAAATATTTTGAAACTGTATTCCAGCATAATTGGTTGCCTTTTGCAATTCTTCATATTGTTTTTCTCCCTGCACAAATGAAGACACCATTTGCAAAGGGATCGACAGGCTGCTCAAGGGGGCTGTGATACACACACATACACACACACACACACACACACACACACACACACAAAAGTGAAGAAAAATTTCCGGAAGTGAATGCAGAATGTGGGAGGTAGGTTTCTCATGTGCATTAGGGAATTGGAACAGTAGTTCTCAGCTGGGTGTGATTCCCCAAACTCTAAGTAGGGAGCACCTGTCAATTTGGAACCAGTTTTTGGTTATCCTAGTGGGAGGTGGCATACAGGTTGTCCTACATACTAGAGGCCATGGACATTGCTAAGTGTTCTTCACGTACAGGAAAGGTCCCACAGCAGACTCTTAAAATGTCCTTAGTGCTGATTTTGAGAGTCACCAGGCTAGCGGCTTAGTCAATTTGGACACTTCTGATTCTCTAATTATTAAATCTGCTGTGGAAAAGCAGCAGCATGCAACCTCGTTAGAAACACCCATGTAACACCCACTGCACATCTACCATGCATACATGAATGGGGATTCCCCAGGATCGTAGAGGCGGAACGTACAGAAGCGGCTCTGTGGCTGCAGGGCAGTTGAACATGACCTTGTGAACGTCTGTGCAAGGTGCTTAGGGGTACCAGGCAGTGTGCTGACATATCTTCCTCTGATCTGGCCTTTGGCTCAGGGCCATTGCTCTACACTCTAGCCGGGTCCTGATGGGAAGACACTCATGAATGTCTACAACATGTCTTTCATAGGACCTCTTTGTTCTGCAGATATCCTAATGACTGTCAACTTGTGATCTTCTTGAAGGGGACTTGGCACATTGGCATCTGTGGTTTCTCTTGTCTGAACTTCATCTTATTGATATATTCTCCAACAGCTCTTCTCTAGGAGCACTCTGACAGGGAGGAGAGTTAGGTTAGATGTGTCTGTGAAGCACACAGGAAGCAGCCCAACAGAGAGCTTGAAATACTGGAATTGGTGCTCATTAATTATACTACACACATGGCCCCAGTGTTTACTGCTTGTAGGACCTAGAGAGAAGAGAACAGCCTCTCTCACTGGGCCAATGAGAAGGAAGGACTATGGGGGACATACATACTCAGCAGGTGGGGAGCAGTAGTCAGAGAAATGAACCTGTGAGTCAAGGCCTTTATTGGGGTCCAGAATGTTATCCAGGTGGCTTCTCCATCACATGTATAACTGGTAGATTTAGAACAATCAGGTCCAAGGTCCTGGAGACCATGCTGTGATCTACACAGTCCATGTGGGGCTTGGGGGGGGGTGTCAATGGAGCAACTTAGGTAGGTCACATCCCACTGTCCCTTAGGCTGGTGGTCAGGGCTAAGATCTGGATGGATCCCAATGGGGGCAGGAAAGATTAGAGAAGCGATTGCACATGTACACGTAAGGATCCTTCTTATGTGAGAAATTCCAACCTATATTCCAAACGGGCAACAAAGCAATGTGTGGCAGTAATGCACTCTCTTGGGAGTAGGCTAGATGGGAGAGCACATGGACTGTACCCCCAGGGACAGACAGATGCTAAGCAATGTGTGATGATCCAGTGGAAATGCAGGGATACTGAGAACATACAGCAGGGACTTGTGTGTTTGTGGGGTACCGCGTCGTATGGGGGTCTGGGAGGTTCTCTTGGGGTCTGTAAACTAGAGGATGAGTTGGAGTTGGTGAGAGCAAGGTACAAAGAAAGAATGTTTCAATCAGAGGAAGGAGCAAGTTCCAGATGTCAGAGTGAGGGACAACAGGGAGCATCAAAGTACCTCAAAGGGGTTCAACTCCTGCTGGAGCATCCTTTAAGAGGTGGCAGGATGCACAGCGTGGGAAGAAAGCAGGGTTGGGCTCCTGAGGAACCGTGGGTTCTTTGACCAAGATCAATGGAGGAACAGCTGAACGGTTTCAGGAAAGAGTGACAGGGGGTGTTTTGTTTCCTGGAAAGGGTAGAGAAACCTGTTTGTACCCAGGACATTAGTGAGGTTACCATGTAAACTGAGTGTGGAGCCACGGGTCAGGCTGCCTAGGTGAAGATATTCCCCAAACAATTAAGCAAGATCAAGAATAAACCAGGGAACTCCGGCTCAGAACAAGAGCGGCCAAAGCAATGTGGATGAAACTAGTTTCTGTTGCAGTGTTCAGGATGAAGGAAAACTGTGCAGGACTGAGAAATGATTGGGGATGAAAAGATGGAGCTGTGTGTGGGGGGGGCACGTGGGGGGAGAGTTTTATGATAAAGAAGATGGGGGAGGGGAAGAGTCCTTTGTCTGCCAGCCACACTAGGAAGGCTCTGAGGAGGTAGTCTATAGACCACACATGGAACGATGAGTTAGACACAGCGCCTAGCACCTGAAGGCCTGAAGGACCACATGAGTTCACAGTAAGGAATCCGTGTATGATGTACAAAAATGCAGGAGGCACAGAAAGAGGAGGGAAACTGAGTCTAGCCACCAGCATCCCTGAGGAGGAGGAGGAGTCTTTGGCTCTTTCCGCAGGGTGTTATTGAAGAGCCAATGATGCTGCTGGGCCCAGCCTCTGCCATCTGCATTCAAGGTGCCCTGCCAAGAAGCATCATAAATATGGGCCAGTGGCCAGTGGTATACTGGAGGTGTTTAGTGATGTCCCTGTGTGGACCAGTGGGACACCTCTGCTCATGATGATTTATCCAGCATCTGTCACCATCTCCTGCGATTCCTCTTCAGGCAGGTTCATTAACTGCAAGGCTTTGGATCTGTATCATCCTCCCAGACTGCACTCCTAGTCTCCAGGCTCCAGTCTAATTGCCTTCTGGCCGTCTTCGCCTGCGTGTCCCACTGGTATCTCCAACTAAATTTGTCCAAAATTGACCTTATCAGTCAATAAATATTTACAGAATTGAATTGAATTTTCCTGCCAAATTTCTCAAAAGAGCCATCTCCTCAAAAAAAATTATCATTACTTGTAGACAACATGACTGTGTACCTAAAACATCTAAGGGAAACAACTGAGCAATTTTTTAGAATTAAGGAACTGGTTGAATGTGAGAACGATATGCAAAAATCAATAGGTTTTATGTATATTAGTAGTAACAGAAAAATAGGGGGAAACGTGTTATTCGCTAGGGCAACAAAAAGTATATAAACTTTCTGAGCATAACCGCAGCACAATGGGGTAGGGTTTACATGAAGAATGGTCCGTGTTCCTTGAAGGGCTGGCTTAGATTTATGGTATGCCAAGTATTCTACTGAGCTGTTAGCAATGTTGCTGTTGTAACCATGTCTGTCTGTCTGTCTGTCTGTCTGTCTGTCTGTCTGTCTGTCTATGGCCATCACAGAAGTGGGTTTCATCTTATTTATTTTCTTAAGTGTTATTTATTAAGGTCGCAGTGCATGTGGAGACCCTCAGAGGTAAAGTTTTGGGGATCAATTTTCTCCTTCCACCTCGGGTTCCAGGGATCAAATTCTAGTTGTCAGGTTTGTATGACAAGCATTTTGGTCTGCCGAGCCTCCTCACACGTGTGGTGGCTCATTTTGAAAGTGTTGAAACTAAGTCTTAAAGAGTTTAAATAAGTAGTTCATATGGTAGGAAGTGGGAAACCGTGACAGTTGAATCCAAGGCTTTGGCTTCCAAATTCTACCGCTGTAACCTGTTCATTAAGCCGCCTCCCAAATAATTCAAATATAGGCCAATGAAGTTGGTGGGTGTTTTTGGAATGTTATAATAAGATTCATTCATCTCAGTCAATCTACTCAAAAACTATGTACTGAGTTTCTGCTACAGCTGATTATTATTGGATTGGGTACTAGAGAAACAATCTGAATACAGTCTCCAGGAGCCTCTTGATGAAGACAGCTACATACACATGCCATTATATCACCATCGGTGGAAGCAGCGCTTTTCAGAATGAGTGATGAATGGGCCGCAGCGTACTTGAGGCTGCCTTGAGAATTCTGAGCTGGTTTCTGGAGGAGGTAATGAAGCTTTAAGTGCCTGCAGTTAGCTTGGCGAGGAATAGTCCATGTACAGAGCTGGGTGGGCAATTAGCATTCATTCATTCTTTCTTTCAGCCTCTGTGAGCATCTGCTAAGAGCCAGGTGCTGCCTTGGGGGCCAGAGAAACTGCAGAGGATAAGGAAGGCCCTGCCATCATGGAGGGGACACTTTTGGAGGTTGGATGGCCATACAATACCCAAGTCAGAGGTGCTCGTGCTGGGGTCATTGGTGTGGAAGAGAAAGGCCTGGCCTTCCCTCATGGTGGCCTCTGAAGTTGTGACACTTAAGAACTGAGAGTATCAGTGAGACCTGCTGGTGAAGGGCGAGGTTTATGGGATGAAGGACCAGAACCTGTCAGGGTCATGAGGAGAGGATGTGATGAGCTATGGGGGCATCTGAGATGCATAGCAACTGGTTGGAGACTGGTGATGAGGAAAGAGGAGAAGAGGAAGCAAGCAGTGGGTGCCTTTAGGCTTTGGGGGGGGGTCAGGGAAGGACTTTGTCTGGTTTTCTGCTGACTGGGATGAACAGCTAGCTAACAGTCACTCCTGGTTGAGAGGATTCTGCCAGTGTAAACAAAGGAACAATATTACTGAGAACGAGAGAGATAAGTGCGGCCGCTCATAAGAGCTGAATGTGATAATCTGCTCGAGGAATCTAAGCAAAATGAAAGGCACACAACTAGGTGGAAACCAACCCTGGCAACACACACTCGAGAAGATTAAAAGCTTGATTCTATAGGGGGAAGGCAGACTGACAAGAAACAGAGAGACCTGACGCAAGAACTGAGGGCACAACATGTAGAGTGCTCCCTGGGTCAAATGGAATACGATTAGAAGGCACATGGGATGCAGAGAGGATTTACATATTATATACATGATACACAAATATGTAAATCGCTAGAAAACATTGTAATGAAAAATGAGCCAAGGAGTTCATCAGATAGGTGACTCCCAGGAGGAGGCATTTACGTGAAAAGGTGAAGGGTTATATCATGGTGCGTGTCTACAATGCCAACTGAGGTAGGGAAATCAAGAGTTCCAAGCTAGCCTGGGCTTCATAGGGAGACTTGGTCTGCAAAAAATAAAAAGGAATGAAGGAAATAAAAGAGGAGGAGGAGGAAGAAGAAGAGGAGGAGGAGGAAGAGGAAGAGGAAGAAAGAGAGGGAGAAGAAAGTTGGGATAAAGAAAAGAGAAGGAAACTTAGTGAGCAAGATTACTTGCGATGTAAGTCTGGAGACTCCAGTTTAAATCACAGCACTCAGGTTTAAAGAAGCCAGACATGGTTCTGTGTGAGCACTGAGGCTTGCTGGACACCAGTCTAGCTCCAGGTTCAGGGAGAGACGCTGTCTCAAAGGAGTGAGGTGGAAGGTAGGAAATGGAATGCAGATGGTCTCCTCTTTCCTCTGCAGATTTGTTCAGGGGCATGTACAATTGCATGCAAACACCATAACACACACACACACACACACACACACACACACACACAAACACAGATAGAAAATTAGGTGTAAATTGAGTCCATCAAGCTGGCAAAACCATCTCGGTAAGAAAACCCATCATCAATGCTGGCGAAGGTGTCTTGAGATAGGCATTTGTCCACATGGTGTCAAGAATGTAATTGGCACGCACAATCCAGAAGGTATTTTTGGAAATCTTGAGGCTAAGCCTCAGGGATGTTTATCCTGTTTGATCCAGTAACCTGAATTTGTGAAGGTTTGACATAGAGAAATCATCTAAAAACAAATAAATTAAAAAATAAAAATTAAAAAAAAAACCCAAATCAAAAATCCCTTCTTGCTGGGTGGTGGTGACGCACACCTTTAATCCCAGCACTTGGGAGGCAGAGGCAGACAGATCTCTGAGTTCGAAGCCACCCAGGTTTACAGAGTGAGTTTTCTAGGACAGCTAGGGCTACACAAAGAAAGCTTGTCTAGGAAAAAAAACCCACAAAAACAAACAACAGCAAACACTTTCTCATCCAGTTCTCTGGGGTTGTTCGACTTTGTAGGAAATTGTATTCACCAGAGCCCCAGAACATGGAGGACCACAGGGTTTTTCTAGCCCCAACCCCAGATGAGAAAAGGCACCTGGCCATGTGAGCCCTGGCTAGCACATCATCAGCGTTTCTGGCTGCAGCAGCTTCTCTGGGATATAATACTCTTAACTCTCACGTTCATTTAAATTTAGGGAGACTTCCAAATAAGCCCCACTTTCACCCCTTTCTAACCCTGCCCAACAGTGCCCACTGCAGAGGTTGGTCAGTCAGCCTGTATTTACAGTATTCCAGCAGACAGCAACGCTGGGTACAGTGACTACATAAATGGACATTCACGCTGGGCCTCTGGCCATGGAAACCCATTTTCCACCGCACTGCCTGGCATCCTGTCACCAGACCAGGTCCAGGTTGTATTTATAAACAGGATTAAGAAAAGAAAAGATCCAGAAGCGATTTAGGTGGCTGACAGTCGAATGGTTGAGTAAACTCTAGGATAACCACACATTGGGACATCGGGCATCCTTTTAAAATGCAGTTTATGAACAGTTTCAGTATCTTAGGGGGAAAAAAACTCATGTTGTGTTTACTGAATTGTTACAAAAGAAAACCAAGAAATGACCTAAATGGCCGTACTCAGAGGAGTGACTGAATACATTGAGATACATCCATGCCAGGCAATATTATACATTTATATAGAAAATAAGTTAGATCTGTAGCTACTGACCCGAAAGGTGTCCCCAACGTATTGTTAAGTTAGCAAGCAAGTTGCAGAGAAATGAGCTGAACTGCAATCTCATTTTAAAAACAAAATCATAAAGCGTTCTCCCAGAATGTGTCCATATGCTTGCATTCGAGAGAGGGAGGTGGGGGCAGGGGGTTGCCTGCCTTAATGCTTACTTGGCTAACTCCGGTCAGTGCTCGAGAGAGGGAGTACAGGGTACCCTTCTAGTTCTAAAGGAGCGAGGTTGTAAATAAACTTATCTATACATGTGCATCTATGTGTATCATAAGTAGACACTGCCTTTTGTAATCTTACTACAGAGACGTCCATAGGATATGTACGGTATTTTCTAAACAATTTTAACTGTGCACGGGAAAAAAAAATCTAGAAAATGAGACTATTAATAGCCATCGCCTCTGAAGGAATGTGAGATTCGAATTACTTCATCCTTTTAAACCTTGCCTGTAGTTTTAAGTGATCTACAAAGAGGAGAATGTATGTTATTATTTCCCATACGGTGGCCTTGCACCTCTCGCCAGCCAGCTCTGCATCTGCCTGGTGCAGCCCAGCCCTCTGCACACCTTACTCAGCCCCTCCTGCTCACCTTTGCTGTAATTGATGTATCTTCTCAGCAAACGCTGATTGGATTCCTGGCACCTGGGATGCGCCAGAGCCAACACTAAGTTCTCTCATGCTACACGGTCTTACTTCCAGAGGGGCCATTTAGATATGAAAATGAGTGACCTCCTCCAAAGCCCTCATCGTAGTCTCTCAGTGACATCCTTTACTTTCTGTCACCGTCTTCTCGATGAATTGCTCTCTGGGTCTCTTCCCCTGTTATGTCTGTCTCCTGCCTCCGTCTCTTTTACCCTTATTGTCCTGTGACCTGGGTAGTGTTTTCAAGGTCCATGTTCTGGGATCCTCTGCTACTTTCTTTAGAGCAAGGAAGATTATTGACTTAGTTAGGGTTTTACTGCTGTGAACGGACACCATGACCAAAGCAACTCTTGTAAGGACAACATTTAATTGTGGCTCACTTACAGGTTGAGAGGTTCAGTCCATTGTCATCAAAGTGGGAACATGGCAGGGTGCAGGCATGGTGCAGGAGGAGCTGAGAGTTCTACATCTTCCTCTGAAGGCCATCCGGAGAAAACTGACTTCCAGGCAGCTAGGATGAGGGTCTTAAAACCCACATCCACAAAGACACACTTCCTCTAACAAGGCCACACCTCCTAATAGTGGTACTCCCTGGCACTATTCAAACTATATTCAAACTACAACAATCATTCCCAGATTCCATGTCAGTGTCTCCAGGTTTGGCATTCATCCCCGGTGGCAGTGTTGGGGATGGTGGCAATGTTGGTATCAATGGTTGTACTAGACATGAACAAGGTTAGATATTAAGACTCTGAGGAGTCTACATGTCAGAAACACTCCATGCACTCCTAAGGGTACAGTTACAACACTGCTTCCATGGGTGGATGAAGGCTCAATTCAGATCCATGATCTGACACTTGTCTTAGGACTGATATGGAGGAATGAAGCAATCAGTGACTTGATGCAGTGACATCACTGGGCCCCCACCAGACTTTTAAGGTCCTGAGATGAAGCAGTCTTGGTGCCTGTAGCAGAAAGGGATGTTTAGGGAGGGGCACCTGGGCCCTTTGGAAAGCTGTACCATGGAAGTACTATTTCTTTATTCTTAGGGTTGCGCGTCTGGTTTGTCTTCATTTGTGAACCTTTTTGTACCTTGTCCAGTGTTTATATATAGCATTTATTCCGTTTACTGTTATTAGTAATCAGTACTCATATCTCCTGTAATAAAGGTGTTACTCGTCAACCGAATGTTTGTATACCTTTGACGTGCACACATACACTCACCAGCTCACACGCTTTCACACACTCACATCTGCATATACACACTCACACATACACACACTCACACATTCACACAACATGCTCCCACACATACACACTCACCAGCTCACACGCATACACACTCACACACACATGTATTCTCACACATACACCCTTATATAAAACCATCAATGTTACAGTACCTTTAAGGAAATTAGAAAACCACAAATATTTATTTGCATCGTCTCTGATAACTCTCTAACGTGGCGTTTTTAAAAAGCACTTCGTTAGCCCTTTATTCTACATGGGATTTACTTTGATATATGCTCTGAATTCAGAAGATAATTATTTGCTGAAATAGTTAAAAATTTTGTTCTCCTTTTTTTTTTGTTTTTTGTTGATTAAAAAAAAAACTCCTTTATCTCAGTTTTGTCCTTCTTCCTTCCCTTCCTTCATTTCCTCCCTCCCTCCCTCCCACCTCCCTCCCTCCCTTTCCTTCCTTCTTTCTTTTCTTGTAGTGCTATCCCATTCTATATCTGATCACTGAGGCCCCTCCCCCACAGTGTCCACACGTCAGTCACGATGCGATTTAGTATTCTTCATTATGAGAACAGTAGATTTTTCTACTCTTTAAAAGACAACACATTGTCCAAATAACCCATTTTTTCCAGTTAAATTTAGGTATCATTTTCCCAGAGTTAAAACACACGTCCTTGGGCTTTTGATGAGCATTGCGTCAGGCAGATAAATTAGCTTTTCAATAACTTTTTGAGAGGTTAATATTATAAATTAACCTTTCAGTAGTTAGACTTTTCCACTCAAGACTCCATCATTTCTCTCCAATTATCCTGATTTTTTAAAATCCCTCTGTAAAACTTCTTTCCATACAGTACTTATTCAGTTTTTCTCCTTCCTTCCCTCCCCTCCCTCCCTCCCTCCCTCCCTCCCTCCCTCCCTCCCTCCTTCCCTCCCTCCCTCCCTCCCTCCCTTTGTTTCATGACACTGAGGGTGGAACTCCAGGGCTTCCCATGTTAGGTGAGTCCCACATCATGAGCTACAGCCAAGAGGCCACCTACACACTTCTCCTCCAGTTTATTTCTGTGTGCACTATGCGCTTTGTAGTTGCCACAGTGGTATGAGAGGAAGCCAGGGTGTGGCAGAACTCCATCCTGCTTTCATCTGTGACTGGCGTCAACGAACCTTATTGACTTTTGCATGGTTTGCATTGGGTTACTTTGCTGAAACTTCTTAGTTCTAATAGCTTTATGATCGATTCCTTTGGACTTCCTGGGCACATTAACATACCATCTGCCTGCCATCTCTTTGCATCTCCTGTTCTCATTTCTCTCTCTGGTGCTGCTTGCTGAGCTTTTCCAGTCAGGCACGTGGTCCCAGGGAGGATGCTGACATCTCTGTCTCATTTTTGAGCCCTATCAGATGCTTCACCTAATGTACAGGGCTGATGAATGGAAGGCGGCGTTCTTCTGCCTTGTTCTGAATGCTTTTTTTTTTAAATCAGAATTGCATGTCTAATTTTATTAAATGCCTCTTTAGCATTTATCCAGAAGCCCTTAACTTTTTCCCCCTTAATGGAATACTTTGTATTAAGAGATTTCTTAATATTAAAGTCATTTAGAGATTAAGTGTCCTTCGTCAGTTAATCCCTAAAGTGGTTTTAAAAAATTAGTGTTGAGTCAACTTATCAGCGCCATCATAGAGGAAGTAGCTTGGCTATATGAAGTCCCAACACTGAGTCATGGTAGCTGTGGCCCTGTTCTTTAATTCCTCTCCTCTCTAATTCAGCCTCTGTAAGGGAAGATACTAATATTGTCTACCCCATGTGACTATTGTGAATATCAAGCCCATGAGGGCAGAGGTCTTAGAGCTATCTAGAAACCACTGTTGGAATACAAAGACCCTACTAGCTGATTGAGAACTGACTGTGTACCTGCATGCTACTGAGAATGCAGGATGTAAAGATTTCAACCTGCATAGTTTCTGCTCTTTTGTTCATATCTTCACATGTCCATATGGAAGCAGGAAGTATGCTGTCATGCTAAGTACTGGCTAAGTGTGTAGTGAGAAACTGTAGGTGCATAGGACCAAGCAACACTTTGGCTGGGAAGCTGGAGTATAGGGAGGGAGAGATTTCAAGGCACCAAACCATGTAGAGACCCTCATAGACATTAGTTTCTTTTCCTTTTCCTTGTTGATGATCAGGGAGGAGCCACTGGATGTCGGAGGCAGTGGTGATGAGGGAATGACTCAGTTCTAGCTCTGTCTTGAAAGGATGCCTCTGGATGAATATAGATTGGTAAGGGCCAGAGTACATGACTGAGGAATTGGGAGTCCAAGGCATAGCTTGGTATAGGAGGGTGGGAGTGTGAGAGAAAGAGAGAAACAGACACTGGCCACAAGGCTGTGAAGAGAAAGGTGTCACTTTTGGTCTTATTTAGACTTTATGGTGGGGACACCATCCCATCCCCTAAGCAAACAATCACCAGATGAGGGGAGAGTGGGCATTTACCCCAAAGTAGCCATACCTGGAGCCCAGAGGTGGCAACTGTCTTGTACTGTGTAGCTGTTCACTGTCAGTGCATGAGTGGGAAGTACTCTGGGTGAGACAGAGACAAGAAGCTCCACCGTTGAGCCTGGGAAAGAAGCAGAGCCATCAGATGAGAGCAAGAGGGTACAGTGGTATGAGAGGAAGCCAGGGTGTGCCTGCTTTAGTGAGGTTCAACTCTAGCAGCAGCATCAATAGTACGGAGAACCAACTAGAAATGCTACGTCTCCAAGCCCTGCTACTTCGACTCACTGTCCATCTGAAGTGCTCTTTGAGCCAGATTTACAGCTGTCGAGCACAGGGTGAAGCCTGAACTGTGGCAGCTGAGTAATGTGAGGGGCTCAGAGAGGTCAGTTAGTGAGAAGATGGGTTGCATATGCCCAGAACTGGTCTGTGATCTTGCTATACCTGCTCTCAGGTAGACATGTGGGGACAGTGAGGCAGAGCTGTTGAGGATGCAGAAGGATCAGGAGGCAAGCTGTGCTTCCAGTTGGTCTGGCTGTGGAGGAGAGGACATAGCTGGGTTGCAGATGGAGTGGTGTGGGGTTGTTTTTATGAAAGGTAGAGTCTGAAACAAATTTGAAGTGAGGAAACCCCAGTGGAGAGGAAACAACAGAGCATGTACAAGAAATGTCCTTAAAAGGCCAGGAAGTGTATGACTGCAGCGATCCCATCTAGGCAGAGGAGAAAGGATGGCAGTTTGTGGCAGACGCATTCCTGGCTTATATTTTCTAGCAAAGGTGGGGAAGTGAGGACATCAGCTGAGGATAGTGAAACCACAGGCAACAGGAGGTTTGAGATGGTCCCCTGGCTGGGTTGAAAGGTCTATGATGCAGTCTGCTTGTGGCTGTGGCTGTCTTTAAGCTATGACCATAAGCTGTCGTCTTAAAGGGCTTTCCTGAAGCTTCATTATAACTGGACACAATGTGCCACATGGGGAAGGCTGGGTACCAATCCCAGAGCAGCTCATAGGAAGCCCTCAGTCAAGTAATGGTTCTTGGACGTGGTACTTCCACCTCTTAGAAAATTCTTGAAGGTTCTCACATCCACACTGACCTTTTTCCCTTTCTCTCTTCCAGGCCAGAACTGCACATTCCACCTTCAGGGTCCCAATGGCACAGTGGAGAGCCCAGGGTTCCCTTACGGCTACCCCAACTACGCCAACTGCACGTGGACCATCACCGCGGAGGACCAGCACAGGATCCAACTCGTGTTCCAGTCCTTCGCTCTAGAGGAGGACTTTGATGTCCTATCAGTGTTTGATGGCCCACCCCTGGCAGAGAACCTTCGAACAAGGTACCATTCTCTTCCCTCCTTCCTGCTGCAAGCTGCTGTGCCTGAGCCAATCCTGGCGAACAGAGGGAATCTGCTTTGTTATTTATGTTTACATCAGCTTGTATTAATTACATATATCACAATGCGTATAATAAGTTTTGTTCATAAACGTTCTTTTTCCCTCTCCTACTCCCACTGACTCCCTGACCCCCTTTACCTTCCAGTTAGTCTTCTACTTTCATTTATCATAGTTTCACTTTATATGTGTATGAACCAAAGAGTTAAATTAGGGATACTTACCAAAGCATGGGCAAGGCCTTCTTTATAGAAGCATTGGGCACCTTACCAGTGCCTACACCACCAGAGAAAATGCATCTTTCTCCCCTCCAGCATTTATTAACTGCCTGAAATCCTCAGGAAGGGGCAGGGCATCATGAGACCCTTCTCTCCCCAAATGTGGACGGATTTGGTCTTAGGTGGGGCATTGCCTTCCTTTCTACGGGGCCCTCCCTCAGCACCTCTGCTTGCTTGTTGTTTTTTATGACAAGGTTTTGCCTTTGCAGCCCAGTACCTCAAACTTGTAATCCCCCTGCCTCGGTTTCCTGAGTGCTGGGGTTACAGCACTCAACATGCCTACCTTTTCTGTCTCCCTTAAGGCTCCCAATTCTTTTTTTTAAATTTTTAATATTTTTTATTACATATTTTCCTCAATTGCATTTCCAATGCTATCCCAAAAGTCCCCCATAGCACCCCCTACTTCCCTACCCACCCATTCCCATTCTTTTGGCCCTGGCATTCCCCTATATTGGGGCATATAAAGTTTGCAAGTCCAATGGGCCTCTCTTTCCAGTGATGGCCGACTAGGCCATCTTTCGATACATATGCAGCTAGAGACAAGAGCTCCGGGGTACTGGTTAGTACATCATGTTGTTCCAACTATAGGGTTGCAGATCCCTTTAACTCTTTGGGTACTTTCTCTAGCTTCTCCATTGGGAGCCCTGTGATACATCCAATAGCTGACTGTGAGCATCAACTCCTGTGTTTGCTAGGCCCCGGCATCGTCTCACAAGAGACAGCTATATTTGGGTCCTTTCAGCAAAATCTTGCTAGTGTATGCAATGGTGTCAGCGTTTAG
This sequence comes from Mus caroli, assembly GCF_978045245.1. Taxonomy (NCBI): domain Eukaryota; kingdom Metazoa; phylum Chordata; class Mammalia; order Rodentia; family Muridae; genus Mus; species Mus caroli. The sequence continues at coordinate 29,624,384 of NW_028227261.1, read as the reverse complement.
AAGCTGATTATGGGATGGATCTTGGATACGGCAGTCTCTAAATGGTCCATCCTTTCATCACAGCTCAGAACTTTGTCTCTGTAACTCCTTCCATGGGTGTTTTGTTCCCAATTCTAAGAAGGGGCACAGTGTCCACACTTTGGTCTTCATTCTTCTTGAGTTTCATGCGTTTAGCAAATTGTATCTTATATCTCGGGTATCCTAAGTTTTGGGCTAATATCCACTTATCAGTGAATACATATTGTGTGAGTTCTTTTGTGATTGTGTTACCTCACTCAAGATGATGCCCTCCAGGTCCATCCATTTGGCTAGGAATTTCATAAATTCATTCTTTTTAATAGCTGAGTAGTACTCCATTGTGTAAATGTACCATAATTTCTGTATCCATTCCTCATTGAGGGACATCTGGGTTCTTTCCAGCTTCTGGCTATTATAAATATGGCTGCTATGAACATAGTGGAGCATGTGTCCTTTTTGGGACATCTTCTGGATATATGCCCAGGAGAGGTATTGCTGGATCCTCCGGTAGTACTATGTCCAATTTTCTGGAACCGCCAGACTGATTTCCAGAGTGGTTGTACAAGCTTGCAATCCCACCAACAATGGAGGAGTGTTCCTCTTTCTCCACATCCTCGCCAGCATCTGCTGTCACCTGAATTTTTGATCTTAGCCATTCTGACTGGTGTGAGGTGGAATCTCAGGGTTGTTTTGATTTGCATTTCCCTGATGATTAAGGATGTTGAACATTTTTTCAGGTGCTTCTCTGCCATTCGGTATTCCTCAGGTGAGAATTCTTTGTTCAGTTCTGAGCCCCATTTTTTAATGGGGTTATTTGACTTTCTGGAGTCCACCTTCTTGAGTTCTTTATATATATTGGATATTAGTCCCTTATCTGATTTAGGATAGGTGAAGATCCTTTCCCAATCTGTTGGTGGTTTTTTTGTCTTATTGATGGTGTCTTTTGCCTTGCAGAAGCTTTGCAGTTTCATGAGGTCCCACTTGTCAATTCTCGATCTTACAGCACAAGCCATTGCTTTTCTATTCAAGAATTTTTCCCCTGTGCCCATATCTTCAAGGCTTTTCCCCACTTTCTCCTCTATAAGTTTCAGTGTCTCTGGTTTTATGTGAAGTTCCTTGATCCACTTAGACTTGACCTTAGTACAAGGAGATAGGAATGGATCGATTCGCATTCTTCTACATGTTAACAACCAGTTGTGCCAGCACCATTTGTTGAAAATGCTGTCTTTCAGAGGCCCATTGGACTTGCAAACTTTATATGCCCCAATATAGGGGAATGCCAGGGCCAAAAGAACGGGAATGGGTGGGTAGGGAAGTGGGGGGCGCTATGGGGGACTTTTGGGATAGCATTGGAAATGTAATTGAGGAAAATATGTAATAAAAATATTAAAAATCAAAAAAAAAAGAAAATAAAAAAGTAAAGTTTTTTTTTAAAAAAAAAAGAAAATGCTGTCTTTCTTCCACTGGATGTTTTTAGCTCCCTTGTCGAAGATCAAGTGACCGTAGGTGTGTGGGTTCATTTCTGGGTCTTCAATTCTATTCCATTGGTCTATTTGTCTGTCACTATACCAGTACCATGCAGTTTTTATCACAATTGCTCTGTAGTAAAGCTTTAGGTCCGGCATGGTGATTCCACCAGAGGTTCTTTTATCCTTGAGAAGAGTTTTTGCTATCCTAGGTTTTTTGTTATTCCAGATGAATTTGCAGATTGCACTTTCTAATTCGTTGAAGAATTGAGTTGGAATTTTGATGGGGATTGCATTGAATCTGTAGATTGCTTTTGGCAAGATAGCCATTTTTACAATGTTGATCCTGCCAATCCATGAGCATGGGAGATCTTTCCATCTTCTGAGATCTTCTATAATTTCTTTCTTCAGAGACTTGAAGTTTTTATTATACAGATCTTTCACATCCTTAGTTAGAGTCACGCCAAGATATTTTATATTATTTGTGACTATTGAGAAGGGTGTTGTTTCCCTAATTTCTTTCTCAGCCTGTTTATTCTTTGTGTAGAGAAAGGCCATTGATTTGTTTGAGTTAATTTTATATCCAGCTACTTCACCGAAGCTGTTTATCAGGTTTAGGAGTTCTCTGGTGGAATTTTTAGGGTCACTTATATATACTATCATATCATCTGCAAAAAGTGATATTTTGACTTCATCTTTTCCAATTTGTATCCCTTTGATCTCCTTTTGTTGTCCAATTGCTCTGGCTAGGACTTCAAGTACAATGTTGAATAGGTATGGAGAAAATGGACAGCCTTGTCTAGTCCCTGATTTTAGAGGGATTGCTTCAAGCTTCTCACCATTTACTTTGATGTTGGCTACTGGTTTGCTGTAGATTGCTTTTATCATGTTTAGGTATGGGCCTTGAATTCCTGATCTTTCCAAGACTTTTATCATGAATGGGTGTTGGATCTTGTCAAATGCTTTTTCCGCATCTAACGAGATGACCATGTGGTTTTTGTCTTTGAGTTTGTTTATATACTGGATTACGTTGATGGATTTCCGTATATTGAACCATCCCTGCATCCCTGGGATGAAACCTACTTGGTCAGGATGGATGATTGTTTTGATGTATTCTTGGATTCGGTTAGCAAGAACTTTATTGAGGATTTTTGCATCAATATTCATAAGGGATATTGGTCTGAAGTTTTCTATCTTTGTTGGGTCTTTTTGTGGTTTAGGTATCAGAGTAATTGTGGCTTCATAGAATGAGTTGGGTAGAGTACCTTCTGTTTCTATTTTGTGGAATAGTTTGTGAAGAACTGGTATTAGATCTTCTTTGAAGGTCTGATAGAACTCTGCACTAAATCCATCTGGTCCTGGGCTTTTTTTAGTTGGGAGACTATTAATGACTGCTTCTATTTCTTTGGGGGATATAGGGCTGTTTAGATCATTAACCTGATCTTGATTCACCTTTGGTACCTGGTTTCTGTCTAGGAACTTCTCCATTTCATCCAGGTTCTCCAGTTTTGTTGAGTATAGCCTTTTGTAGAAGGATCTGATGGTGTTTTGGATGTCTTCAGGATCTGTTGTTATGTCTCCTTTTTCATTTCTGATTTTGTTAATTAGGATGCTTTCCCTGTGCCCTCTAGTGAGTCTGGCTAAGGGTTTATCTATCTTGTTGATTTTCTCAAAGAACCAGCTCCTTGATTGGTTGATTCTTTGAATAGTTCTTCTTGTTTCCACTTGGTTGATTTCGCCCCTAAGTTTGATTATTTCCTGCCGTCTACTCCTCTTGGGTGAATTTGCTTCCTTTTGTTCTAGTGCTTTTAGGTGTGTTGTCAAGCTGCTAATGTGTGCTCTCTCTAGTTTCCTTTTGGAGGCACTCAGAGCTATGAGTTTTCCTCTTAGAAATGCTTTCATTGCGTCCCATAAGTTTGGGTATGTTGTGGCTTCATTTTCATTGAACTCTAAAAAGTCCTTAATTTCTTTCTTTATTCCTTCCTTGACCAAGGTATCATTGAGAAGAGTGTTGTTCAGTTTCCACGTGAATGTTGGCTTTCTATTATTTATTTTGTTATGGAAGATCAGCCTTAGTCCATGGTGATCTGATAGGATGCATGGGACAATTTCAATATTTTTGTATCTGTTGAGGCCTGTTTTGTGACCAATTATGTGGTCAATATTGGAGAAGGTACCATGAGGTGCTGAGAAGAAGTTATATCCTTTTGTTTTAGGATAGAATGTTCTGTAGATATCTGCCAGATCCATTTGATTCATAACTTCTGTTAGTTTCACTGTGTCCCTGTTTAGTTTCTGTTTCCATGATCTGTCCATTGGTGAAAGTGGTGTGTTGAAGTCTCCCACTATTATTGTATGAGGTGCAATGTGTGCTTTGGGATTTACTAAAGTTTCTTTAATGAATGTGGCTGCCTTTGTATTTGGAGCATAGATATTCAGGATTGATAGTTCCTCTTGGAGGATTTTACCTTTGATGAGTATGAAGTGTCCCTCCCTGTCTTTTTTAATGACTTTGGGTTGGAAGTCAATCTTATCAGATATTAGAATGGCTACTCCAGCTTGTTTCTTCATACCATTTGCTTGGAAAATTGTTTTCCAGCCTTTCATTCTGAGGTAGTGTCTATCTTTTTCTCTGAGATGAGTTTCCTGTAAGCAGCAAAATGTTGGGTCTTGTTTGTGTAGCCAGTTTGTTAGTCTATGTCTTTTTATCGGGGAGTTGAGTCCATTGATATTAAGAGATATTAAGGAAAAGTAATTGTTGTTTCCTGTTATTTTTGTTGTTAAAGTTGGCATTCTGTTCTTGTGGCTGTCTTCTTTTAGGTTTGTTGAGGGATTACCTTCTTGTTGTTTCTAGGGCGTGGTTCCTGTCCTTGTATTTTTTTTTTTCTGTTATTATCCTTTGAAGGGCTGGATTCGTGGAGAGATAATGTGTGAATTTGGTTTTGTCGTGAAATACTTTGGTTTCTCCATCTATGTTAATTGAGAGTTTGGCTGGGTATAGTAGCCTGGGCTGGAATTTGTGTTCTTTTAGTGTCTGTATAATATCTGTCCAGGATCTTCTGGCTTTCATAGTCTCTGGTGAAAAATTTGGTGTAATTCTGATAGGCTTGCCTTTATGTTACTTGGCCTTTTTCTCTTACTGCTTTTAGTATTCTATCTTTATTTAGAGCATTTGTTGTTCTGATTATTATGTGTCGGGAGGTATTTCTTTTCTGGTCCAGTCTATTTGGAGTTCTGTAGGCTTCTTGTATGTTCATGGGCATCTCTTTCTTTAGATTTGGGAAGTTTTCTTCTATAATTTTGTTGAAGATGTTTGCTGGTCCTTTGAGTTGAAAATCTTCATTCTCATCCACTCCTATTATCCGTAGGTTTGGTCTTCTCATTGTGTCCTGTATTTCTTGGATGTTTTGAGTTAGGATCTTTTTGCGTTTTACATTTTCCTTGATTGTTGTGCCGATGTTCTCTATGGAATCTTCTGCACCTGAGATTCTCTCTTCCATCTCTTGTATTCTGTTGCTGATGCTCGTATCTATGGTTCCAGATTTCTTTCCTAGGGTTTCTATCTCCAGTGTTGCCTCATTTTGGGTTTTCTTTATTGTGTCTACTTCCCTTTTTAGGTCTAGTATGGTTTTGTTCATTTCCATCATCTGTTTGGATGAGTTTTCCTGTTTTTCTTTAAGGACTTCTACCTGTTTGATTGTGTTATCCTGTTTTTCTTTAAGGATTTGTAACTCTTTAGCAGTGTTCTCCTGCAATTCTTTAAGGGATTTTTGTGCTTCCTCTTTAATGTCTTCTACCTGTTTACCAGTGTTCCTTTGTATTTCTTTAAGTGTGCTATTAAAGTCCTTCTTGAAGTCCTCTACCATCATCAGGAGATATGCTTTTAGATCCGTGTCTAGCTTTTTCGGTGTGTTGGGGTGCCCTGGACTGGGCGAAGTGGGAGTGCTGGGTTCTGATGATGGTGAGTGGTCTTGTTTTCTGTTAGTAAGATTATTATGTTTATCTTTCGCCATCTGGTAATCTCTGGGGTTAGTTGTTATTGTTGTCACTGTTTAAAGATTGGAGCAGACTCTGTGTTCCACTCACCTGAAGTCTCAAAATCCTGTGGCGGGTGTCGTGGGTAGCTGGCGGGTGTCAGCTGAGCCTGCGCTCTAGCTACCCCGGTGCTGGTCCCGCCGGAAGAGGCCTGTGGCCCTACTCAGGCTGGTTTTCTGCTTCCCTAACTAATGCAGTCTCAGGTCCCGCGCGCAATTGGATTGGAGCAGAAGCTGTGTTCCACTCACCAGAAGTCTTAAGATCCTGTGGCGGGTGTTGTGGGTAGCTGGCGAGTGTCAGCCAACCCTGTGCCCTAGCTACCCCGGTGCTTTTCTGACCGGAAAAGGCTTGTGGCCCTACTCAGGCTGGATTTCTGCCTCCCCAACCAAAGCAGTCTCAGGTCCCGCGTGATTGGACTGGAGCAGAAGCTGTGTTCCACTCACCAGCAGTCTCAAAATCCTGTGGCAGGGGTCGTGGGTAGCTGGCGGGTGTCAGCCGACCCTGCGCTCTAGCTACCCCGGTGCTGGTCCGGCCGGAAGAGCAAGGCTCCCAATTCTTTTCTCCTGCATTGTTAGAATACGATTGGCAAGACTGGGTCAGACACTTGGGAAAACTGGGTAGAAAACAGAAGTTATTGAGAAATCCCAGTCTTTTCATGGAAACTACTTTTGCCGGCATAAGTATATCTTTGTCTATCTGTCTGCTTGTTGGGTATATCCTCCACACACAGAGAAAATGCTTGTATTTTCACCTGACTCTGAGTCATGTGGGGCTGACGGCTGTGAGTGATGGGTGTTGCTGTCATGGAGCATGGGTCTGGAACCACAGAGACATACTGAAATAGCCCTTGCATTTGTATACCCTCACTATGAGACTAGAATTGAGACTTTGAGATGGCGCTCATCCTCTCTAACTCTATCATGTCTGATGGAAACTCAAACCAGAGTGAGGCTGAGATGGCTCAGAGCTTTGCCACTGCATTGCCTCCCAAGACAAGGAGGTCACAGATGAGAAGATCATTGGAGAGTGTCACCCTCTGCAGTAATGGCAGACTTCTGGCCACATAGCCCCACCACAACAGCTTTCTGTGCTTCATTGACCTGGAGGCCTGCTATGTACCATCACAAGCCTTAGCTCTGCTCTCTCACTTAAGCTTCCAAGCTTCTCAGAGACCTAACGGGTTAGTGATTCACTTGGGCTTACTCTCTGTGATGGTTTGTATATTCTTGGACCAGGGAGTGGCACCATTTGGAGGTGTGGCCTTGTTGGAATAGGTGTGACCTGATTGGAGTAGGTGTGTCACTGTGTGTGGGGGCATAAGATCCTCACCTTAGTTGCCTGGAAGTCAGTCTTCCACTAGCAGTCTTTGGATGAAGACATAGAACTCTCAGCTCTTCCTGCACCATGCCTGCCTGGATGCTGCCATGCTCCCACCTTGATAATAATGGACTGAACCTCTGAACCTGGAAGCCAGCCCCAATTAAATGTTGTTTTTTGTAGGACTTGCCATGGTCATGGTGTCTGTTAACAGCAGTAAAACCCTAACTAAGACAGAAGTTGGTACCAGGAGTGGGGTATTGCTGTGATAGGCATGATCATGCTTTTATTTGAAAGAATGTGGATTTGAGGACTTTGGATTGGGAAAGCAGTGGAATGCTTTACATGGGGCTTAATGGGTCATCCTAGTAGGAATATGGAAGACTTTGTTGCTGGGAGTAATTTGAACTGTGTTGACCTGGCCCAAGAGATTTCAAAGGAGAAGAATTTCAGAATGTGGCATAAAGACTGTTTTGGTGAAGAATGTGGCTACTTTTTGCCCTTGTCTGAAAAGTCTGCCTGAGGCTAAGGTGAAGAGACTCTGATTAATTGCATTGACAAAGGAAGTTTCAAAAAAGTTCAGCAGAGACTTCATTCTCTGGTTAAATCTTATGAAGAGAAGTTTGAACAAGCATAGCAAGCCAGTAAGAACATCCCTCCATGGCCTCTGCATCAGCTCCTGCTACCTGACCTGCTTGACTTCCAATCCTGACTTCCTTTAGTGATGAACAGCAATGTGGAAATGTAAGCTGAATAAACCCTTTCCTCCCCAACTTGCTTCTTGGTCATGATGTTTGTGCAGGAATAGAAATCCTGACTAAGACACTCTCTAAGCTGGCTTGAGGGTGTTTCTGCACACCGCATGTGCAGGGTGGTTCCCCTAGCCTGTGAGTCTGGGGAGCCTGCAGCAGAGTTAGGGAAGTGGTGCCCAGGCATGACAGGGCTGATCTGTCTTCTTATGATATTGCACACAGTGGGGCTTAGAGGTGATATTTAATGAAACCTGTTAAAGGGAGTAAAGTCCTCTTTCATTCATTCATTCAACAAATATTCTGTGAATATCTGTTTCATACTAGTGCTGTCCCAAGTGCTGGGAGGAGGGGGTGGACACAGCAGCCAGCGGATGGAAGACCCTGTCACCATGGAGTTCACATGTTAATGTGGAGACAGGCATGGCCTATCTCAGTAGGTACTGTACAGGCAAAGCAGCACAGGGGTGGCTGGTGGGACTGTATTTTGTAGGGCTGCAGGGTGTGGAGGACATTGAAAAGGAAATGTGACAGCTGTTCTTTGTGGGTGTCTAGGGAAAGTTTCCAGGCCACAGGCATGGGTGGCATTGGGGTTTTGGGGAGGATGTTCCTTCTAAGCACAGCCCACCCTGAAAAGACTCATCTGGTTACCTGGCTCCGGTTGTCTGTTGGTAGGTTACCCCTCCCAATGGTGGGCTTCCCACCTTGTCACATTCACAACATCGACTGGGAGGGCAAGTTGGAAAGATGCCTCTGCCTCTGAGCTCCCTTGGTTCCACGGGAGCTCACACACTGGTAAAGCCGGGAGGAGAAATGAGCCCAGAGAACATGGGGGTGTGCCATCCTGGGAGGGACCAGTTGGCACCTCTGGAGGCATGGACTCTCAGGCTCTTCTGAACCTTCACATCAGAGCTTACTGGTTTCTCCAGGTTTTCTCATTCACAAATCAGTTGTCATCTTTGTGTGTGTCAAGGAAGTCAGCCATCATCCCAGAAGGGCCCAGGACTGTGTGCTTCTGTCTTCATGGCGCCTGGTTCTGCCTCTGCTTCTCTGTGGGCACCCATGTTCTTTCCATCTCCTCAGACTTGACAGGCATTTTCCTGTTTTATTGGTCTTTTAAAACCCCCAGTGCTGGGGCTATCAATTTTATTCTTTCTCCATTATCTAACATATTGATTTCTGCTTTTATCTTTCTCCATTCTTTTCTTCCACTTACCTTAGGCTGACGTTGCTCTTTGCGGGTTTCATGAATTGAATTAGTCCCATTATTTCTTGTTTGATAATAAAAGCATTAAGAGGCATTTTTCCCCTAAGTGCAACTTTGACCATATCCTGTAAATTTTGACGGGTAGTTGTTATTTCAGAAAGAGTTTCTAATTGCAGTTTTGTTCTTGCTTTGACTCTGGAGGCTTCTCCTCAGAATTTCAAGTATTATCTGTTTATTCTCTTAAAACTTATGATCTAGTTTTATTGCATTATGATTGGATTATGCCTTTCGACTTTAGGAGATTGTTGATTTTCCTGCTTCCTCTTTCAGACCATATTTTATAAATGTTCTATGGGTATTGGAAAAAATCAAATATTTTGCATTGAAGGATGAAAAGTCATGTTATTAATCCTCTGGGTTTTTTTCTAATTTCTTATTTATTGTTTAATTGATATTCATCAAGATAAGCAATGGACTGGTCTCAGGCTTACAGAGTTGTCGTTACTGCAATTTATAAGTTTTAAAACACTTTCTGTGTTTTGATGCAGTACCCCCCCCCCAGCCTAGACCTATTTTTCTTTTGACATTGTCATGCATGCGGTATGGCATGCATGTGTGGTGAGCACATGCGTATGTGGGTACTCCTGCATGCAGAACGGTCACAGGAAGATTCCAGGCTCTATTGTTCTCTGCCTGACACATTTGAGTCTGGGTGTCTCACTGAACCTGGAACTTGATGGCAGGCAGCCAACAAGCCCCAGAGATCATCCTGTCCCCGCTCCCCGAGAGCACTGAGATCACGGGCTTGTGCATAGCCATCCCCTGACAGGTGCTGGGGATTCAAACGCAGGTCTTCCTGCTCACAAAGCAACTGTTCTTACCCAGTGAACCAACTCTCTAGCCCAGTCCTTTTTAAAAAGATTTATAGTTACTATTTTTAGCGTGCGCGCGTGTGTGTGTTTGTATGTGTGCATGTGCACATGTGTGCATGTATGCATGTGCACATGTATGCATGTATGCATGCTTGCATGCATGTAAGGTGAGTGCGGGTGCCCATGGAGGCCAGGTGAGGGCATTTGCTTTCCTGGAGTTGGAGTTACAGGCAGATGTGAGTTGCCTAACAGGTGTGCTGAAAACTGAACTCGGTCCTCTGCAAGATCAATATGGTCTTAGCCAATGAACCATTTCCCCAACTCCCGGTAAATATTTTTAAACATTGAAGCTTCACTGTGATTTTTTATTTTCCTGATATAAAAAAATACCTTCCTTATTCAATGATTTCTTTTGCCTTTAATTTTTCTTAGATACTAATATTGTCACGCCTCCCCCACCACCCCCTTTTTTTTTAATTACATTTATCCGGTGGCCTTTGCCAGTTCCTCTATTTTAATATCTCAATGGCATTGTTTAGGCATGGCTCTTATCCCTAAAACATCAGTTTTTAAGAGTTCCTAACAGGACTGCATTCTTTAGCAGCAGAGCTTCGACCACTCCCCTTCCAGGCTTCGACCACTCCCCTTCCAGGCTTCGACCACTCCCCTTCTAGGTTTCGACCACTCCCCTTCCAGGTTTTGACCACGCCCCTTCCAGGCTTCGACCACTCCCCTTCCAGGCTGTAACTGCTGTTTACTCATCCATGATGTTTGATGCTTTCAATTTTTAAGCATTCTTGATGACATTTCTTTTCTCTTGTCTTCAAGTACAAGATTTCTTCACTTTTCTCCACGATTTTCACCCTGCTCATGGTTGAAGTGACTTCCTTAAAGTATATTTTAAGCTGTATCTCTCTGTCAACATCCTGCTAACCTTTCCCTTAATGGAGCCTGACTGGCTGGGCCAGTGTCTTCTGGAGGAAGTCTTGAGTGCCGTAGAACTCTTTGTCTTTGTTCCAAAAGTTGACATATCTCTTTCATACCTCGGGTCACAGGTGGCGTGGAGTCCCACCGTAGCCTTGATGCTCCATCTTGAACAGGACAACTAGCAGGTTTTTACTCTTTTGATGCCATTTTGAATAGAATTGATTTTCCCGATTGCATTTTTGCTAATCCGTAGAAATGCGGTTGACCTCACTGTATTGATTTGCACCCTATAACCGTACTGAATCCTCTTCTGCTCAACACAGTCCTGTGTGCATCTCTGCACGAGAGCAATGTGATTTGCACCTTCCTAGTTTGGATAGCCTTCTTTTCTGTTTGCACACAAGTACTGGCCAGAAGCTCCGGTGCAACAAAGTGCAACAGTGGGAGTGTCACACCTTGTCCGAGTGAAGAGGAAAAGTATGTCATTTCCCACCATGATGTATGTTAGCCATCCTTATATTGCAGATACCCTTCAGACAAATGTCTTTAAGCAGAGAATTTTGGAATAATCTGGTTAGTATATGAGAGACACAGGGAAACAGTTATGCTCAGGAGACCGCCAGGTCAGGTGGTAGCCAGGACCAGAACAATGGAGAGAGGAGATGGGGTGGATTCTTATATTAAGAGAAATAGTTGTCCCAGGGATCACTAGCATCTTTCTGGGGATTTGGAGGGAATAGAAGAGCCATAGAGGATGATGATTCAGTGATGTTTAGCTCAGACACAGAAAGCGATTCCTGTGAGCCTGTAGTAAAATCCAGTCCACAGGAAAATATGCAGTGCACACATTCATGTTCTATACACATGCATATCCCAGATCATGAATATGCATGTAATGGATATTATGCGATGCACCATGAACATGCATTTGGTGTTTGCAATATTATAGCACACCATACATCTAATGTGTGTGTGATGTGATGTGCGGAGCATGTGTCCAGGACAATATGTCCTACCCCCTGGCCAGGACATGGCTGGCCAACATGTTTTTGCAATGATGTTTGTTCTTCATCTAGGAAACAGGTGAGTAGTCTCTTGTAGTATTATCCCGTGAGACATCACAGTAAGAGATGTGTGTATGTACATACATAAGCACATATACATATATACATACTTACAAGATGTATTCGTTGCAATGCTAGGGATTGCTAAGCAGGCACACTGCCCCACCCTCTAATTCTCATTTCCAGCCCTTAATCTCTATTTCTATTAATGCCATGATGTCATGCAAGCCTGACTTTGCCGAGCCTTATCTGTGAAGTGGGGGTGACTGTCCCATCTCCCAGGGCTGACATGTGAGCTTTCTGCCGCAGGTCCCCACATGCTCCGGAAATGCTGTCTGCATCCTTTCTGCCCTCCAGGGCTTCAGCCTAAGAGCTCCAGTGTTTCTGAAAGGCTCTGGCTGGGCCCCGATGCTTCATCTGTGCCTTCCCACCAGACCCTTCCATCAGGGCACTGGAGGCACTGTAAGAAGACCCCGAGAGAGGACTGTGCTCAGAGAGAGGCTGTTTATTATGCACTGTAGGTAAATGGTGTGTGCTACGCAACGCAGCAAGTTTATGCTTGCAGCATAAATGTAGAACACGTAGCATGCATACGTGTGCTACGAGTGCATCTGTGATACAGCACTAGGCATGTGCAATATATCAAATATCTGTCTAGTGAGTATGTGTGCAATGTGTGTATGAAATGTGTGTTCAAGGTATTATGTGTGTGTGCTTTGTGTGCATGGAATAGATCCGTGTGTTCTGGATGCCATACTAGTCCTTTTTCCCTTCCTCTCCCACCCTGATGGTGGACTGGAGCCCAGAGGCCTGCAGTGGCCTTCTCTCCACCTTCATTCCCTGCAAGTCTCTGAATTTATTGCCTACACCTTAGCAGGCAGGCACTTGGCAGTGTCTGCTCTTGCTGCATTCCTCACACTCCCCTCTTCTCCTCATCCCTCCAGCGCCCTGATCATCTTTACCATGTTATGATTGCTTAGTAGTCAACTTCCAACCCTTCAAACCCACCTTTCTGCAGCTGCTCACTCCTGGGGTGAGTTATGAGCTGCAATTTAACCCTCATTGGAACCTAAGTGCTTAAGGCAGAGGGCAAGCATCTCACCAGATTTTGCTGTGTCAGAGCCACGCGGGGAACTGTGCTCATACCGTGCACGTGGACGGCATGCAAGAGCTACAGTTTCTACCCAGTTGCGAGACCCTGGTGGACTGCTTCCACACTGCCCTCAGTATCCCCATCTATAAAATGGGCCTTTCATAATGTATCTATCTTAAATCCTCTGTGGTTGGCTAACGACGATTATATAAAGCCACGTGTGTATACTGTCTTGAAATGTATGAGGTACAAATAAAAGTAAGGCTTACATAAAACCTTAGAAAATGCAAGCATACATTTCCAAGTTGTAAGTGGCTATTGACAGAACGCAGTCTAAATGTTCACAGGACCTCTGACAATTCTTGGAGGTGTGTGTGTGTGTGTGTGTGTGTGTGAATGTGGTATTACTGGGGATTTAACCTAGGGTCCCCAGCATGCTAGGCAAGTGCTCTACAACTGTGCTATAGTCCTAGCCATTCTAGACATTTTTGATTGTGTGTCTCAGGATGGCAATGGCCTCTGGCAGGTTGAGGCCAAGAATACTACAAATATCAGGATGCGCAGGATGCCTGTGCATAGCAAATAACTCTCTGCCTGCAAATGCAGTGGCGCTGAAGCTAAGACACCCCAGGGACACTTGACTTGAACATTCAAGGACCTCAGTTTCAGATTTGGCTCCCACTCAATCCGCTTTCTCTTTCAGTGACCTTGGGAAAACAAGTTAACCCATCCGAGCCTCAGTTTCCCCCTCTGTGAAACATAGCTTTCTCAGTGACACTGCATCAGCAGCCACACCTGGCATCACTGATGGAGAGGTGCCAGTAGGCACCGTGCGCCGCACACAGCTTGCAGTATCTGAAGACACCATTCATCTCCCCGCGCCTGCCTCTCTCCAGCAGAAGTTCAGAGCATCTCCTTGCAAGATCTCCCATCTCATCTAGTGCTATTCACAAGCAGCTACATCCTGGGGTGCCAGAAGGCAGCGTCTGGCTGCTTGAAATTAAATTTACAATAGAAGCTGATCAGTTTCTTCTCATAATGGATCAGGGTGGGAGAACGGGGTGGAGAACGGTCCTGGAGGCTGAGGAGCCTGTAGGAGTTTGGAAATTAGCGAGAAAGGAACAAAGTGCCTTCCAGATAATGCAGTGTCAGCCCTGCCTGGATGAATTACTGAAACAATCCCCACGTCTCTGCTTTTGTACAATTAGATGGCCTTTCAGAGCTGGCAAACATCCCATTGAACTGCAGTTTAATGTGGAATGAAGTTTGCTAATGGAGCACCAGCCAACGTAATCTATGGAGGCTCTGCTAATAAACTGCATCTCTGTAAGTCGGAGGGTTTATAGGGCGCTAGTGATGACTGCCCCAGTTAAGCACAGCTAAGCATCCCTTAATTTAGACATTTGGGCTCCCGTTATGGGAAGTGCTACGACTCATTCGCTCAGTTACTGGCAATAGACATTCTGTCATCGGCCTAAGGTGGAATGGAGTCGCAGTCATTTGGAGCTGGTTGCAGATCTCTCTCAACTGGCGTTAGACACCTGTTTGGAAGTTGTAGTGATCCACAAATTTGCCAGATTTACTATCTCCTTATGAATATGGATTGCAGCAGATGCCCCCATAGGACCTTCCCATTGGGTTCCACACTGTCCTTTGCACACCAACAAGGCTGTCCTTGGCCAGTCCTCTCTCTGGAATCCTTTGGGGATGTGCCTTTGTGGACAGGAGGCGGTTGAGAGGACCCCTGGGGATGAGGGAGAAATCTTCTGGTAGGATGAGACAGAGAGGACACAGGAAAGGACAAGATGTTACGTGACACAGCAAACCCATTGTGTGCCAGCCGTGGTGCTAGACACATTTGTTGACTCGTTCATTGTCATAGTTTGACGTTTATTGGATGCCTACCAGGAGTGCCAGGTGTTGGAGATATAACAGTTAATGAGACAGCTTCTTCCTTCAAGGAACTTCCAGAATCTTGAGGGAGCCAAGTGACTCATAGGGCAGAGAGTCGACAATGCTGAGCGCAGAGCTAGGAAGCAGTCCTCATCTGGGATGGGGTCCGGGGGCTCTGTGGGTGCTTATCTCAGGGCCCAAGATGCTCTCCTTCCAGCTACTCCTTTTCTTGATTACTTCTCATTCTCAACATCTCCACTCAGTTGTTATATCCTCGGCCAAGGGATCTGCAGTAGTCACTTGTCCTGTTGCTGTGGCAGAATGCCTGACACAGACAACCTAAAAGGAGACAACCCTTATTTTGGATCAGGGGTTCAGACGTGTCAGTCTGTGGGGAGAATGTGGTAGAGTGGAGCAGGCTACATCATAGAGGCCAGGAAGCAGTAAAAGGGGGATATGGGAAGAAGCTAAGGAGGGATATATGTTAGAGAACACATAACCAATGATTTACTTCCTAGAACCCACCTCCCAATGAAGCCAGCACACTATGAACCTAGAAATTGGTTCATCTATTCATCAAGTCCAAGATTTCAAGGTTTAGACACTTCCCTCAAGTCCATTAGCTTATAGCCACACCCTTAGTTCATGAGACTAGTGGGGACATTTGATTCCTCAAATGTCCAGTGGCTTTCCCAAAGCTCATAAACCTATAGCCAGACTCTGAGTGCATGAGACTACAGGAGGCATTTCACAGCTAAACCATAATATATTCTTTTTTGGTACACACTTCTTCCCAATCTGGGGGAGACACTTACTTAGGCAACCACAATCTACCTTTACAAGTTTTATATGTGTATGGTATGTATCCACCCCATACTTCTACAAGTGATTCCAGAACTCTTTCTTTCCCCTTCACTATAGCTCCAAGGCCTACTGCAGAGCCTGACATATGACAAGTGTTCAACAGATATCTACCCAGTAGATGAATGAATGAATAGATGGATGGATGGATGGAGGTTGGGTGGGTGGATAGGTGGATGGATGGATGGATGGATGTGTGGATGGATGGATGGATGGATGGATGGATGGATGGATGGATGGATGGATGGATGTGTGGATGGATGGACAGATGGATGGATGGATGGATGGATGTGTGGATGGATGGACAGATGGATGGATGGATGGATGGATGGATGTGTGGATGGATGGACAGATGGATGGATGGATGGATGCTTTCTAGAAGAAGGGATTGCAAAGGGAGGAATTAGGGAAAGGTAAGCCATGATGATATGTTCAGGCAAAGCAGAGAGGCTGATTCATTTGTGGCTGGAGTGTAGTTGTGAAGTGGAGAGGGACCACAACACCGGGGGCTTTGTATGCTTTATGGGGAGCTTGACACATGTCCTTGGAGAAGCAGGGACATGCGGGAAGGTTTTTAACTGGTGCTGTTCTTGCCATCTGTCTTTCAACAACACACAGGGAAAGGGTAAGAGTCCCGGGGCTCTACACTGCCAAGAGGCCAGAGAATAAGTGGGTGAACTGTGGTTCTTGAGAGCCTTAAACCAGCCTTTTGCCTACCAGAGATGTTGGCCATTCCACTGAAAGAAACTCCACCTCACTTCTTAAAACAATAAGTACCCACTGCTTCAGAAAAGTCAAGCAGAATACTGAAGAAAAGGAAAAACAAAAACAACAACAACAACAACAACAACAACAAAAAACAGGGCCCCACTGCCTCCATCCCCAGCCTTTGTCCCAGCCTGTTCCCTTGAGGTAGCCACTGCTAACAGTTTGGTGGTTATCCAATTTCTTCTTAAGTAAAGATTCATTAACTGCCCATGAGGCTTATTGGGACATCCATCAGCCCTTTAAAAATTGTTCTGATGAATTAAGTGTAAACTAATTAGAAACATGGATTCAATTACCCTCGAAACACACAAGGGTTTAATAATTAATAGAAAGAGGGCTTGAGGCCAAAGACATTATGGATTTTCTCAAACCCCCAATATTGGAAAAGTAGATATGTCTGATTCACCTAAATGCTCAAAAATGTGTATCCCGAGGCAAATGTGTTTCTGGGAGCTGTGTCTTTCCTCAGGAGGGTTACCTGTAATAAACGGAGAGTCATTGCGGGAGCCAAGAAGCCAGTCTGTGGGGATCTGGCTGGCCAGAGCTTTTGGAGACAGGGAGGTGTTTTGTAGTTCGGGGTCACGGTAGTCAGTTTCCTTGATGACTTTAAATAGGAAACATTTGGAGAGAAGTGGATGTCGGCGGAGGTCTCCGTGAGCCCAGTTGTGAACCTAGAGCATTTAGAGAGCAAGTCCTGGTCAAGAAGACAATTGTGTGGAGAAGGTGTCTCTGCATCCTTTGACCTGTGATTGTCCAATTTGATGGACTAGAGGACACTCAGATATGGGATTAGAGCAAATATTTCCCTCTAGTGCCAAAGGCTTTATGAGTTCTCTCTCCATTAATCTTCCCAGAAGTGAGAATTATTACCCCAGCTACACTGAGGCTGTGTATCTATGCCCCGCCCCCCCCCATCTTCCAACTCTCAGAACTGCCTGATATCCAATATCACACAGGTTGACTGACGGGAGTTTGAGGGAGGAGTCCTCCACAGCTGAACTTCTGACAGGCAATTGCAGTGATCCAGGGATACCATGTGCTCCTCGTAGGTCTGGGCAGATACGGTAGAGGGAGGAGATGGCATCAGGTGGCATACAGAGGCAGGTGGGCAGCAGAATTGAGGTACTGGGAGTTTCCCCATTCATAGCAGGGCCTCCCAGCTACATGACAAGGACTCTCCTTGTTCACTGCACAGCTGGCTATTTAATAACAGCAAACATTTAAGACACTATGGAGTCCTAGGCCCAGCTCAGGTCTCTACTCCTCCTCACCACTGGCCCCGCCCTTGGTGTTGCCATGGTCACGGATTATGTTTCCCTGCTTCTCTGTTGCCTGTTGTACTCAGGCTGAGACAGTACAATGACCCCTTTACACTTCAGGCGCACTTCCTGAATAACTGAGGACATCAAAAAACCTGCTACTCACAGGACCCCGATACCCTAAGGGTGTCGTCTTCAGGGCTGAGTCAGGTTTGAACCTACTGCTGTCTTGGATAGCAGAAATGGTACCTCAGACACACCCACGGGCTTGTATTCCTTGTTCTCTTAGTACTTAAGTAAATGGGGGCTGGAGAGATGGCTCAGCCATTAAGAGCATGGGCTGCTCTTCCAGAGGTCCTGAGTTCAATTCCCAGCAACCACATGGTGGCTCACAACCATCTGTAATGAGCATCCGATGCCGTCTTCTGCTGTGTCTGAAGTCAGTGACAGTGTACCCACATGTATGAAATAAATATAGTCAGAGCAAGCACGGAAGGGGGAGTGATGGGAAGATCTTAAGCAAATGGAAGACAAGCATTGAATTTCAAACTACTGTACACTTAGAGAATTTGGCCTGTAATATGTAAGGATGAACTGTGGTAAGTACCATTAGGAGACCTGGGTGTTGGGGAGCCTTACTATTAAGTCAGCAGTCCCCATGACTGGATGGCTTTCTGAACTTGGTGCAAAATGGGGGACTCCCTTTCTCAGGGGTGTTCCCTATCTCACTGCCTGTCCTTGTGTAAAGAATGTCTCTGAACCCAGGTAGCTGGCCTTGTCTGAAAAGTAATTTTATACAGAGCTTTCTGCAAGACTGTATATATAACTCAGCACACACACACACACACACACACACACACACACACACACACACATCATTCTGGCTTGCTGCCCACATGATAATTAGGTACTATACTATAACCAATCAGCTATTCCAGTATTGCTGTTTTGATGCCATGGCCAATTAATGCTTTCCACCCAAGGCTGGCCTTGAACTCTCTGTATAACTAACAATGACCTTTAGTGTCTGATCCTCCTGCATCTACCTCCCAAGTGCTGGGATTATAATCATGTGTCATCGTATTTGCTGTTGGTTTTTCATGTGGTGCTTGGGATTGAACCCAGGGCCTCATGCACGCCAGGCACGCATTCCAACAACTAAGCCACATCCTAGCCTTGCGTTAACCTCCTTCTCTTCACCAGGTTAGCTTCATCCGCCTGACTTACCAAACAAAGGCTCATATCTAGGGGAACCCCACAACTTGGTCCAGCCCCAATATTTGGGACTGGGTGATGGCCAAGATGTGTGTAGAAGGGCCAGAAAGCATCACTAATTTTTCTGGGGTGATTTCTGCCCTTTTCACGGTTTGCACTTAACTCGAGACAATGCCACCATTTGTCTTTGGTGTCAGGGTTTATTTTCTCTTGGCACATTAAGCAGCATGGCAGAGAAGGCTAACTGCCCACCATCCATCTTGCCTCTCCTCAGACGTGTAGACTTGTCGGCAGCTGCCTGCTGAGCTAGGTAGAGTCACGTAATTCAGTAACCAGTAGGCAGACGTCACATGCTCTCTGTCCAGGTCTGGCTCAGAAAGGCTTCCCTAACCTGCTGTCCTCTCACCTTTCCTGAGTCAGGAGTTGGGAGAACCTGGATCCCTAGGTGATTTCATGAGGTAGAGCCAACTGCATCGCAGCAGCTGAGTCTGCTCGCCTGGCTTCTATAGAAGGTAGAAATACCCCTGTTCGGGTTCACCTTGTGCCACAGCTGTGCCCTTAGCTACTTCAGCTCCAAGACAGCATGTAGAAGTTTATTTAGAGCTCACAGGCAGGCAAGGCCTCAGGACACCTTGAGCCATAAGCTTTGTTGGGGGTGGGGCTGACCTTGGGTCTTGTTTGCTCTGGGAAGATGAAGCTATAAGTTGGCCCCTCCTTTAGACCTAAATCATAAGCTTTTAAACAGTAAGGTGTGACTTTAAGCAGTTCTTCTTTGTGCCTCTGACTCTCCCTCCCTCTCCATTTGCCTGCCCCCTTTCTTCCTTTTCCTGTGCCACCTCCTCTTCCTCCTCCTCCTTTCTTCTTCTTCTTCTTCTTCTTCTTCTTCTTCTTCTTCTTCTTCTTCTTCTTCTTCTTCTTCTTCTTCTTCTTCTTCTTCTTCTTCTTTCTCTCTCTCTCTCTCTCTCTCTCTCTCTCTCTCTCTCTCTCTCTCTCTCCCTTCCTCTCTTTCCATCTCTTGTAGTGCTGGGGATTAAACCCAGGGCTTTCTTTACACATTCAGGTCAAGTATTCTATCATCAAGCTATATCCCCAGACTGTTTATTTAGAGACAGGGCCTCCTGCAATTGCCCAGGCTGGCTCTGAATTCACTCTGTAGCCCAGGCAAGTCTTTAATGTACAGTTCTCCTGCTTTGACCTTATGAATTACAGTTGTGTGACACCTGGCCCACCTGTGGCCCTGACCTTGGTGTTTGTTTTTTGACATCAGGATTCAGTCCTTGTGGTCCCTATGGCCATCGTATCCCTGTAGCAGGCAGGACACAGGGTAGGTGGTGGAGAAGCATGGTTTAGAGCATCTCCACGGTTTAGAGCATCTCCAGGGCTGAACATCCTTGCTCTGCCTCTCAATACCAGCACGACTTTGAGAAGGCTTTTCCTCTCTGGTCCTCAGTTTTCACACCCAGACAATGGGGCTCTGTCCTGGTTGTTTTGTAACTGTCATTTTGATACCGCTTAGAGTCACCTGAGGAGGTACTCCACCGAGGGATTGCTTAGATCAGATTGCATGATGGGCATGTCTGTGGGTGACCATCTTGATTATTCATTGATACAGGAGGGCCTAACCCACTGTGGGCAGCATCATCCTCAGGTAGGTGGTCCTGAACTCTATAGGAAAGCTAACTGAGTATAAGCTGGCCTGAGAACCAACAAGTAGCCTCTTCCAAGGTTCCTGCTGTACTTTATTGGCTGTGAAGTGAGTTCCTCAGTTGGAGGTAATGCTGTGTGGAATAACAAGCAGGCCTGCCTTCACATTTCTGCCTAAGTTCCTGCCTTAACTGCCCATTAATGAAGGATTGCAACCTGGAATTGTAAGCCCAAGAAACCCTTTCTCTCTTATATTGCTTTTGGTCAGAGTATTTTTTTTTCTCCTTTTAATCACAAAGAACAGGATGAATTAGGACAGGCTCCTATAGTACTGACCTCGTAGACAGGTTATGAAGACCCAGCTTCCTGCAAGGTTTAATATTTCAAGAGCATTCTGAGCACACAGTGCGTGCGCACTCTGTAAATGCTCTCCTAGTCTCTTCCTGTCCCATCCAAAGGTTCCTCTTTTCTAGCCACTCTCTCTGCTTAAGCCTGGTTCACATGATGTCACCTCTTGCCTCAGTGATCCCATGGCCGTCTTCTGGATCTCCTTGCTGTCAGTTAGCCTTTGTCCTTTCATTCCACCCTTCAGGGCAGAGATCAGGGAATCTTTTGTTTACTTATTTTCTTATTGAAACATGGACGGCCGCAGCTGGGGCAGTGGCTCAGCCTGGAAAGGCATTTGCTGCTGAGCCTGAACACCTGAGTTCCATCCCCAGGTCCTACCCAGTGAGAGGAGAGAACCAACTCCTGACAGTTGTCCTCTGACCTCTTCGTGAGCACTGTGGCTCTCATGCACCCCTCCGCACACAGAGAGATAAACAAACAGGCAAACAAATACACGGAATAAAATTTAGGAGGTACGCTTTTAGTTAAAAGATTTATTAGGGTAATGGTATATTTTGTCTTAGTATATAAAACCAATTTTATATTGATTAAAATGTAGAAATAAAAAAAATATGGTAGAGGTAATGTTTGTTTGATTTGCCACTGAGAGTTACTCCTGTCTCCCACACTGAGTGCTACAATTACTCCTGTCCCCCACACTGGGTGTTACAGTTACTCCTGTCCCCCACACTGGGTGCTACAGTTATCCCTGCCCTTCACACTGGGTGCTACAGTTATCTCTGCCCTTCACACTGGGTGTTACAGTTACTCCTGTCCCCCACACTGGGTGTTACAGTTACTCCTGTCCCCCACACTGGGTGTTACAGTTACTCCTGTCCCCCACACTGGGTGCTACAGTTATCCCTGCCCTTCACACTGGGTGCTACAGTTATCTCTGCCCTTCACACTGGGTGTTACAGTTACTCCTGTCCCCCACACTGGGTGTTACAGTTACTCCTGTCCCCCACACTGGATGTTACAGTTACTCCTGTCCCCCACACTGGGTGCTACAGTTATCCCTGCCTCCCACACACACACTGGAGGTTACAGTTACTCCTGTCCCCCACACTGGGTGCTACAGTTATCCCTGCCTCCCACACACACACTGGGGGTTACAGTTATTCCTGTCTCCCACACTGTGTGCTGCAGAAGGAAGTACTGTAGGCTATAGATAGCTCACACCTAAGAGATAGGCAGCTGCTTCATTTCACCAAGAGCAGAGTCTTCTCGCCTTATGTGGGATTCTCCTGCATGCTCTCGGTTCTCTTCCATGTGTTCATTTTTGTGTGTTTGTGCCAGTGCACTTGTGTGTCTAGATGTGTGCTTACCTGTGGAGGCCAGAAGTCAATTGTAGAGGTCAGAGGGCAACGTCTGAGGTCAGAGGTCAATCTCAAATGTGATTCCACAGGACCATCTGTCTTATTTTGAGACAGGGTCTCTCACTAGGACCTGCTGGCCCAAACTCTCAAAGGCACAGCTTTATAGCCTAGAGTTCAGGCCTGTGAGCAGCTCCTTCAGTCTTTGCTCCTGCAGATCTCAAAGCTTTCCAAAGTTTGCTCAGCACCTCTCCCTTCCCCTCCTTCAGTGAGGTCGGATATATTTACAGTACGGATATGCTCTTTGCCACTGCCTGAGTTTCCTGGGCTCTCCTCAATGTGTTTTTTGAAATTATAAGCACATTCGGGGTTCATCAAACAGGGAGCCCTGCGTAGGACTAAGCTAGGCCCTCTGCACACGTTCCAGTTGTATGGCTTGGTCTTCTTGTGGGACCCCTAGCAGTGGGAGCATGGTCTGCCTATGACTCTGTTGCCTGCCTTTGGGACCCTTTTCTCCCACATGATTGCCTCGCTAGCCTTAATAGGGGAGGAGGTACCTAGTCTTACTGCACCTTGATATGCCAGGGCTGGTTGGTATCTGTGGGAGTTCTGCCCTTTCTGGAGTGAAATGGAGGAGGAGTGGATAGGGGGGATAGGAAGAGAGGAAGACACAAGGGTTAATTTTTGGTGCTATAATGTTCCATCAGTTTTGACAAATGCATGCTTCTGGGTACCCACTATGGAACATATGGAGAACAGCTTTATCCCTGGCTCATACACGGGGACAGGGGAGTCCTTTTCCCTTGGGGGATTCAGTGTGTGTGTGTGTGTGTGTGTGTGTATTATGTGTGTTATGTGATGTGTGTTATAATATATTTATGTGGTATGTGTGTGTGGTGTGATGTGTGTGTGTGTTATGTGTGTTATGTGATGTGTGTTATGATGCATTTATGTGGTATGTGTGTGTGGTGTGATGTGTGTGTATGTGATGTGATGTGTATGTGGTGTGATGTTTATGCGTGTGTGTGTGTGTGTGTGTGTGTGTGCGCGCACGCACATTAGAGGATACCATCTGGTATTATTCCGTTTACCTTTCCTTGAGGCCAGAATCCCCCAGTGTGGTCTGGAACTCTCCAAGTAAGCCAGGCTGACTGGCCAGTAAGTGCCAGAGATCTGTCTACCTCTCTGGGTTCTGTTACTCCAAGGACGCACCACCACACCTAGCTTCTTAAATACAGGTTCTGGGGATCAAATAGATGTCTTCATGTTTATAAGCACTTAGCCAATGTTTCTCTCCACTCCCTCAGATGACTCCTCCCACTCGGTGCTCTCGTATATGTACATAATGAATTTTATTTGTCTCCCCCCCCCCCATGATCCTTCCCCATCCCTTCTTCTCTTCAGCTGAAACTTTCTTCTCCCTAAGAATTCTCTTTTGCTTTTGGATCCACTTTGGTCTGTGCCTCCCTGAGTTCGGTTGGCATCACTTGTGTGCAGGGTGAGAAGTTAAACACTCACCATTTACTGTGACACACTGGCTCGGACCCTCTCACTCTCTTGCTCAGAATTCCACCAGTTTCCTGTCTCACTGAGAAAGACCCACTCCTGACTATGCCTGGCACACCTTTGGTGGCTTGTCCCTTTCCTCATCTCACCCACTGGCTCACTTTCCCTTAGCTCGCCTTCTGTTAACCCTACAGTGTCCGTGCATGCTCCAGTCCCGGTCCCTTTGATAACTGTCCTCCAGCACTTCATCAAGACACCCACACACCAAGTTACAGCACTTCAAGAGTCTCTTTGCTGACTTCCACATATGTTTGACATGATACATGAATGCTGTCGGCTGTACATTGTTCTCCGTAGCCGAGACGACCAATCTGACATTGTAGTCTTTGCGCTCACAGAGCCTCCATGGACTGGCATGTAAGTTTCGTGTGACCAGGGCTTTATTCTCTCTAGTACTCTCAGTAACCAGGCCAGGCCAACAGCAGTTGCTCATTATGTTGTAGAATGAATGACTTGACTGTTTTTCATGCATCCCAGCAACATAAATCATGTACCAATCATGTACCACTTAGTGCACGGCGTTATAGCATCCACACTGCGAGGCTTTCCACCTGCAAGTTGCTCATATAAAGCAGCCATAATGATCCAGTGGGCTCCTACAGGCTGGAACTGTGTGTGAAGGGTTGAAATAAAGTGCCTTCCATAGGACAGGGCCTCTCTTTGTCAGCTAGCAATGTGCCCTGCAGCGTCTGGAGCCCGGTCTGCCTAGACCGTCTCCCCAGGCTTCTTCTCTGGTAAGAGGCTACACTTTGCCCTGGAGTCCTATTTCTAGCTACTGGCTGCCCTTTTACTTCTTAGTCACTGAACTCTCCCAGCCCCCCAGTCGTTGCTGTTCCTCAGCACACAATGTACCACTCACTTACCCCTGCCTGGTCTGTCCAGAGACAATCAAGGACTCCTGGTTGAAATTAGAATTTCCTCTTATTCTCTAGTATTTTCCCATTGCTCTTTGGAGATAGAGTTATGGTTCTTATGTGACATTTTAAGTATAACTTGGCACAATACCTATAGAAATATAATTAATATAGCTCTCTCATATTTGATTCTAAGATCCTATGATGGTTTGATAGCTATTTTCAAGTTGATAAGACCTGGAATCAACAGGGGTATGACCATGAGAAATTATCTAGATCAGGTTGATTGATGAGGGAGGACCCACCATAAGTATGGGTGGTGCCATCCCATGGTTTTCTGGCTTGGACTGAATTCAGAGAATGAGTTAAACACGATCATCCACTGCTTCTCACTTCTTGACTGGACAAAATGTGACCAGCATCCTCAAGTCCCTGCCTCCCCGAGTCCCCACCATGATATATCGTACCTTTAAACTGTGACTTAAAATAAACCTTCTTTCATTAATTATCTCTTGTCAAGTTTTTCTTTTTTGAAGCAATAAGAAGATTAAATAAATACAGATCCCCAGAGACATTAGAGTCCTTGGAGGCTGGAGTCTCACCTATATTGTCTCATCATTTGCATAAAACATAAGCATATCCCCCCTCGTTTTAATTATTGTCTAGATTATGTATATCAAATACAATGTAAATGTTATGTCAATAATTACTACACTGTGTTGTTTAGGGACTAACATGGTGGTTTAGGATGGAGAGGAGAAGGGAATGGAAGTCCATCTCTCTTACTCCTTCATTTCTGTCTGCCTGACCCTGCCTGCCTACTCCCACCCACCCAACCTTTGCACTCAAGCCTTTGGCTCCATCAGCAGTGTCTCTGTTATAACCATTGAACAAAAATATTATCCCATCCATACTTAACAAGTATCTACTGGGCACAAAGCTTTTACCTGGGCCCGTAGTAGATCAGAGTGGAACAAGGGACAAAAAAAAAATGGTCCAGGGTTCAATCCCCACCAGGGCAAGGAAAGGAGACACGGGGAAGAGCAGGAAAGTAAATGAGTTTCTATGCACGGAAAGGTGTTTATAAAGGCCAAGGAAGGAAGAAAACGACCGAGGATATCATCACTAGGCAGGAGACTATTGAGTCATAGTCTAGAAGAAAAATGTTGGGTGTCTCCACCCATCTCCCATTGCTCCAGAGGCACCTGTTACCTGATTGTATGTCCCTGTGTGTTTCCAACCTCGGAATGCCCAGCAGGTTTGTTTAAGAGAGATGCACCAAACCTCATCCAGCAAGGTCTAGTGACATGACTGACCCCAAGGTGTACAGCATGGCACCTGTGTGCTCTGGAGCATCAGTGAGGAGATGGGTCAGGGTCATATGTTGGAGCAATGCAGACAATGGAGCTGGGTACAGGTGGCAATCACTAAAGGGATTTCTGACCCCATGATACCCCCGAGGGTCTATGGCTGGCAGGGCAGCGGTACCTTGAACCCCACCCTAAGGAAAAAAAATTTCCCAGATGGCACCACTGAGCTCCTGTGCACATGACAGAGGGCTCCCTGGCAGCCTCTGGCTCAGTTTCCCCATCTGTTTTATTCTTGGCAGACAGGGGCATGCCTGTGGAGCCACAGAAGGAGGAATGTCCGTGTGGCATCTCTGCTTCCTCAGTTTTATTACTT
The DNA here is from genome assembly GCF_978045245.1 of Mus caroli. NCBI lineage: Eukaryota > Metazoa > Chordata > Mammalia > Rodentia > Muridae > Mus > Mus caroli. The sequence goes on along the minus strand of NW_028227261.1, from coordinate 29,598,190 downwards.
TATCCCAAAGAGCTCAGCACTATTTTATGATGGATGCCCTGGCTGACTGACAGAGGCACCTCCAGCTTGTCCTTTCTCCGGATTTTCTGCAGCCACATATCAAAGACAGTGCTGATCTTGGACTTACATAAACTCCACAAAAGCAGAGGTGACCAGTGACAGATCCCGGCTCTGACAACCTAGCTAAGCTTTGAGATGACAGGATAGCATAGCTGTCCCGAGATAAATAACATTTCTCAGAAAGCTAGAAAGCCATCTAGACCTTTGGTAGGAGGGGGAAGGAATCCATAAAGAGATCTCCCAGACTACGGCAGGCTTGAAAATCTACTACCCAGTATGCTCCTCTCTTCAGGGCCAACTACTGACTATGGCTACTCCTTGTATAGCTGCTGCAGCTTCTCAGTCATAGTAGTTTATTCATTTTTTCCTTTCAGCAACCCAAGGCATATTGCAGTCATCCCACTCTGCAGATGAGAAAGCTGAAGTTAAGAATGACCAGTAAACTCAGGGCTACAAAGGAGTCTGTTCTCAGTCCCCCTCCAATCCCCCTCCCCACTCCGCCTTGATTCACAGCCCCTTAGTCACAGGGTGACTCATCTTGTGGTGGATAAGATAAAGGTCCAAGACCTAAACAGGTACTTATGTGCCCTAAGGAATTTGGGGAGGAATGTGGATGAAAGAAAATCACTTACAGATAGCCATCCTCTCCGGAAACCCCTTAGACCCGCCATGTTGAAATTGACTTGAACTTAGCCTAAAAGGAATGCAAGGTAGACCAGCTGTCTTTATCTATCACCTCTTCCAACACTGTAAACTGAGTGAAGGCCTTGACAGGGCATGGTGAATTATCCATAGAACCCCAAAGGAGTGGGCTCCTTCTATTTTGGAGTATGTAGAATCATAAAGATTTTCTTTAATTAGATAGTGCCGGATAGATTTAATTAAAGCTTCAAACCTGCAATTTTCTTTGTTTGATTGATCAGTTGGTGCTGATTGCCTGGAGCAATTATGCAGGAGGAGGGGGCTTTCAAATTCTGATGGTGAGAAGAGGCAGATGGAGTCGCCTCTTGGGTACTCAGTTGTCAGAGTGGTCCGGGAAAGGTTTGAATCACACCACTGTCTGCTTGCTAGGCAAATATAAACTAGAGTGCCTGAATTACACTTCTGTTTAAATCGTGGTCTTGGCTTATGTGCCTCAGTAGAAACTTCTCAAATATAACCATGCCCCTCCTGCCCTCAAGCTATGCCGTATCTTGGTTGTTGTTGTTTTTTGGGTTTTTTTTGGGGGGGTTGTCTTTCTTTCATGAAATAATTTAAGCACATTGTTGAGAAGGTTATACAGTGGCCTTTTAATTTGTCTAAATCTTAGTAGAGGTTCAGGAGAGACAGATCACTTCCCGCAACCTCTGTGATCGTGATGGGTACTGAGGTATGCCTTTGAATACAGAAGTCTTGAGTGTGAATCTTGCCTCTGCTGGTTCCTGGCTCTCAGATCCTGGGCAAGTACCCTTGAACGCTCTCCCTTATCTGCAAAGAAGTGTGTTGAGCCGATGTGTGCAGGTAAAGCATCCTTGTCTCATGTGTCCTGGGATCTCAATGAATGTCCTGCTCTCTGATGCCTTACTAAGTAAGACACTGGCACCCCCAATTCTTTATGAGCTTATGAGGCCACTGCCACCTTGCTCATTATTACACATGTGGCTGCCAACACCTCAGTTTGATACCTACTGGTCTAACAGATGGATGCATGGCAGGCACATATAGGGCCCCAAAGCAAGTGACACCAGTACAGAATGGAAGAGACAGCTCTGAAGAGTTGCCACACTCATGAAGCTTGAGGTTGTAGACTGTAGTTGCCTGCTTTTTCTCTCCAGATCTAGTCAAGTTGTCTCAGTTCCACACTGGTGCAGGAAGCCAAAGACAACCATCATGACATTATAGCCTCGAAAAGTGTTTAAGTTTAAAACCACGAAGCAGAGGCCTACAAGATGCCTCAGTGGGTAAGGGAGCGTGCCGTCAAGTTTGTGATGACCTGAGTTCAATCCGTGGGACCCACGTGGTGGAAGAAAAGAACTGACTTCCACAAGTTGTCCTCTGACCTCCACAGGCTCATGTGTCAAGCTCACAACACCTCAACCCTAAATAAGTACATGTAATTTAAAAATCACATAACAGGTCTCAAAGATCTGTGCATGAGATTATTGGCTGTGTAAGAACATGGGCCTGGTCAACAGGCACAGAGGAGGCAAAGGCACGTACATGGCAACCATACACTCATGGGGAGGATTGGTTATCTTTGAGGTTTTTCTTTTCTTTTTATTTAAAAGGGTTTTGTGACATGGTTGCATTATTTTTATAATAAGAATGCATTTTCAGTCAACTCAAATATGGACAAAAAAGAAAGAAAGAAGATGCTTCAATATATTTTCTTTGCCCACGATCACAGAGGGCAATGATAAACTCAGGAGGGCCCAAAGGAGAATGGCCAGGACAAAGAGAAGGTTAGAGGGTAGGGGAAGATCCGTGCTTAACTGGAGAAAAAGAGATGCTTAGAGGGTGTGAGGCTTGTTGTCACAGCTAGGAAAGGACCTAGGTTGCATCCAATGGTGGCACTCAGGCTGGGATGTGAACATTCCAGGAGAGCAAGCCACAATCCAGCTCTGACCTTAACGTCTATCTGGAACGGGGTTCCCTGGTTCTGGAATTGCCGGTGTGAACAGTTGACACTACCAGGACTGTCCCTCTGTGAGCAGTGTTGGGCTCTCTGTATGTGCATGCTAGGGACCAGAACTCAGGTCTTCCTGCTTGCGATTAAGCACTTCGACAACTGAGCCATCTCCCCACCCCAATTTGATATTTTAAATGAGCTTTATTCTGAACTTTAAACAATAAGGAAGCAATTATTTTATATGGATTTGCATTTCCATGGCTGACAGCTATCTTAGGGTTTCCATTGCTGTGAAGAGACTTCACGACCAAGAACTCTTATAAAGGCAACAATTAACTGGGGCTGACTTAATGTGGTGGTTTGAATCATGGGAACTGAGACGATGAGGAGGTGTGACCTTGTTGGAGGAAGTGTGTCACTGTGTAGGCCAGCTTTGAGGTTCTATGTTCAGGTTCCACCCTGTGCGGAGGAGACCCTTCTCCTAGCTGCCTGGGCCCACTTTTCAATGAATCTCAGAGGGCACGATGGACCTGCCAATACCATTGATTCCCCTCTGCTTCCCAACAGAGTGGCTTCACTCTTGTTCACAGGAATGTGAGGTGATTTTGAATCCTCATTTGCTGAATACCACTGTCTGCTACCCTCTCCTTCAGACTCTGAGACCCTTTTAACTCAGCCTGACTGTCACAAGGCCCCATCCTTGCTAGATAGTAGCCAGGTCTCAGTATTCTGGACCTGGGATCCAGATGCCAAGAACCCCCAGAAGTCTGCTGTACCCAAATCCTACCCTGTGCCCTGGCATCTTAGACTAAGGCCCAAAGCTCTCTAAGCTCCAACTGGAAGTTTCGAATTGAACCCTTTGTTTTTTACACTGATCCCACAAGGTGGGCACCATCCCCCCATTTCACAGATAGGAATGAGGTTTGGAGGGATTAAGGTGCACTGCAAGGCCCAGGCTAGACCCAGAATCAGGCTCTCTACACAGTGCAGCAGCCCCAGGAGACCTGAATGGTGTCCTTGATCCTTGGGTAAACCCAGGCTCCAGAGGACCAAGGCCAATGTTGTGAGTTTTTTTTTTTTAATTATGCTTCCTTTTAATTATGTGTATGGGCAAGCACGTGTGAGTGCAGGCACCATACCTTAGAGGTTTGGACCTGAGTTCTGTCTGACTGGACCTGATGTTTGTCACTGTGGCTCCTGGGAAGATCCAACAGTTGTCTAGCCTCACTTTGAGGACAGGAAGGAGGACAGGGCTGGGGGGTGGTGGTGATAAAGACAGAATTGGGTATAGGAAGAAAGAGGGAAGCTTGTTCCAGAAGACTCTAGGAATAGAGACTGCCATAAGTTGAAGGAACCCCATCTTGCAGGTAAGGGCTGATGGGTGTATGGGGCAGGGCTAGCCTGCCTTGCTGGCATGCTTCTCTCAGGCCTTAGTCATGGGTTTCAGAGAACAGAGCCTTAAAGACAAGAAGCTTGCCAGGCCCAGACAGACACTGGAGGCTGCCCTTGGCTGTTTTCCTGGCCTACTCTCCAGTGCAGTTCTCTTGCTCGTCAACCAACCTGCCCTGGTGCCTTCTCTCTGTCTTCTCATCCCCTTCCTTGTTTCTGTGTTCCCTGGTCTGATGTGTTAGTGACTTCGATGTGTCCCTGAAGTATGACCAGAGTGGGACTTCCTGACACTCCAGTGACTGTCAGAATGTCCACACCTCTCACTTGTTACCAAAGGCCAATAGCTTACTTGCTAATCAACAGCTGAAGGCATTGGTGTTTATTTTTAGGCTGCTTCAGTGTGTAAGGGCAGAGTCTCAGGGGTCCTGGTTGGTGTTTTACTGGTTTCCCTTTGAACTGTTGCCAGTGTCCTGTTCCATTGAGGTCAAGGGCCATAAGAGAACTACATGTCATTATTGATTTCAGGCTCTTTGAGGTCAAGAACTTGATGGTCAAAAGTCCACATCTATCTGGCTTGCCTTTCCACTCAGTGGCACACATTGTCCACATTGTGGTGTGGTCCTTTACTCTATGATCCAATACACTGATCCTGGATATGGATAGGGGATGGTTGAAGCAAGTCCTCTTAGTTAGTTAGCTAAACTAACTGCTTCCTCTAGAAAATGAGTGCCATGGTTTCAAGGTCTTAGACTACACATGGAAAGCACCAGTATCAGGCTATAGGACTCACAGGGGAACCTGGGACTAAGGCGTACATCTGTGTATCAGTGAAGACACATTGTGGCTAGGGCCAGCTCTGTTGCCCAATGATGCTGTTTGGTCCCAGGGGTAACCAGAGCAACAACTACTACATGCCATTTGCTGTCCCAGAATTCAGAGTGGTGCTCAGGGCTTGACTGCATGAGTTCGATCCCAGGCCTTCTATTTACAGCTCCCTTCATCTTCCACAGCCTCAGCTGTGAAATGGAAATTTAGTCCGTGGAGTATGAATTATATTTTCCATACTGGGACAGCAGTGAGTGATGACAACCCTTAGTTCCAGAAGAAGCTACAAGCCTGAATGTCCGAATGATCCAAGGATGGGCAGTGGCCAGAGCTACTGGCATCTTAGAGCTAGAGAGATGAGACCCATCTTGGCACATGGCTCAGTAGCATGTCTCCACTGTGACATGGCCAAATTCTGAGTCCATGGATAATCTTTGTCCTGGGAGCTGACCTCTGCATCCTTGGCCTGCTGGTAGCACCTCTGCCTCTACTGTAGAAATTAAGATGTGGCCAGACAGTGGCCAATATCTCCCAGGGGTGGGTAGGAATGTTTGCGGTACTGAAGAGGTGGGACATATACCCCTAACCTCACCCAGCCTGGATCTCTTCCATGCCACAGGCTGCACACATGATGCTTTATGATTAGCTGTCTTCAGCGAAGGCCCAGCATGCAGGTGTCTCTCCATTTCATGACAGAAGGGGGGGGTATGGGAGGGCTGGGACCCCAAAGGCAAGGCCAGGCTGAGAGGGGAGCAGACAGGGTTTGTCTCCCAGCCATTGAAAGCCTTTTTATCTTTTCCATTAAAAAGATTCACGGCCCTTCTGTTACTCCATTTCCGCAAAGAATCAATTGAAAAGATCAAAAATACGGCATCTGGAGAGGTTAAAATTAGATTCTTACCAAATACAAAGTGGGAAAGAGAAGGAAGAAAATAGAAACAGGGGGCCCCACGACCTGCACAAATCTCCCATTTGCTGCCAGGGAGCTGAGCTGTGAGGCTCAGAATAGGAGTTCCCGGATGGCCAGCGGGGAGTAGAGCACAGCCGGCCTCCTCCAGGATGTGGCCCCCGCTTCCTCAGCTTCTGGCTTCCTCCTTCCCTTCGTTGGATACCTATTTGCATTATATAAACATTCTAGCTTTGAGAAACTTGGAAAATGCAGACCAACCTAAGGAATTTTTTTTGAAAACTTAGGCCTTGCTCCTGGTGTAGAGTGACCATGGCCAATTAGCCCAGCCCCTGATCATGTGTGCCCAGAGAGAATTATCTAGAACTCCCCCAGGATACTTAGACCTGGGTTTTATTCTATTGGCTCACACAAATCACCCTTTCCCCCTTGGAGCTTCCTTCTAGACCCTCCTTCAAGAATAATTGGACCCTCGTGGCTTCTCCTCTGTCCCCACCTCTCCTGTGCCAGTCTTTCCAGCTGAGCATCATGGAACTTCCTTCCAAGAGGCTTGCTCCATTCCAGGTCTTGCATCCTTTCTCCTCTAGATATCACCTTTGGTGAAAAGCCAGGGTGCAATTCAAGCCCCAGTTGTGGTGTGGACATCCCAAAGAGGGCCCTTGACGATGGCCTGATGGTCAGGTCTGATCAGGAGACCCACGTGGGCAGTGGTGGGAACACGGGTAAGACAGCCAGGACACAGTGGAGAGAAATGACCCTGGAGGATTTAGCGGTGTTGAGGAGCAGAGGAAAATCAGGAGGATTCTGGGTGGGTGTGTTGTGGTTAATATAGAGTAGGTTTTTTATTGGCTGGCCTCATTCATTCATGTATTCATTCTCCAAAGGGCACGTCATCAGGGGCCAGGATCAGAGGCAGATCCCAAACATGCTAAGTGTGTGTGGCCACTCTACACCAAGAGGAAACAGGAAACAAAACACAACACACAAATCCCTGGCTCTTCACAGCTGCCCTTCTAAGAGGCAAATAGGCAAAGTAAAAGATTGAGAGGTGGGGCAGGCAGCCTGGTGAACATCCCCAGATTCTGTAGAACCCCTAAAGGGACCGAATCTCTGCCTCTATGGACCCCTTTATACCCCATTTGACCATAGCCAGCTTCGAACACTGATGGCTTCCCTAACTTAGTAGTGGGCACTTCATTAGTATGATAAAGGATTTTTTTTTGAGACAGGGTCTTATATAATTCTAGCTGGCCTTGAACTAGCTATGTAGTTAAAGGTGACCTCAAGTTTCAGGTTCTCCTGCTATTTACATACGAGGTGCTAGCATTACAGGCACACACCACTAGTTCTGGGAGTGGGGTCTAGGACTTCCCGGATGCTGGACAAACACAAACATGCTACCAACTGAGCTACATCCCATTCTGATGGTTTCCTTTCCCCTTACATCTGTTCTTCTGTCTTGGGGGAAGATATGCTGGGATCAAACCCACGGCTTCACATGTACAGGGCAGTAGTGCTGAGTCCCATCACTAGCCCATGAACATTCAATATTTTGTCATCGCCTTCATAGTGGCCACCACTAACCCCATCGGCAGCACCATCATGGCTGTCCCCACCACCATCACTGTCACCACCATCACCACTACTGCATCCATTCCTTGCCCTGTGCCTTAACCGTCTGCTAAAGTACCTTCCCATATGGATAAGTGAAACCATAGGGTTTTGTTTTGTTTTGTTTTGTTTTGTTTTGTTTTGTTTTGTTTTGAGACAGGGTTTCTCTGTATAGCCTTGGCTGTCCTGGAACTCACTCTGTAGACCAGGCTGGCCTCGAACTCAGAAATCCGCCTGCCTCTGCCTTCCAAGTACTGGAATTAAAGACGTGCACCACCACTGCCTGGCTTTTTTTTTTTTTTTTTTTTTTTTGAGATAGGTGCTGTTGTGGTTCCTATCATACAGAGGAACAAACAAAGCCCAGAGAAGTCAAGTGAGCTGAGCAGGGTTACATAGTGTGAAGGGCAGGGACAGAGGCCTGTCTGATTGCAGAGTGTAAGCACTTAGCTGCAGCTGGCTCCTACATAGTGCATGAGAGGAGCGAGTGGCCTTCTGCTCAGAGCTCAAAAGCTCTGCTTTGCTGATGTCTGTCTTGGAGTTATTCTCAGCTACCCCTGTGTCCTTGTCTGCCCCTGACCAGGTGACAGTGATTGGCTTTCCTGTCACAGACACCCCATGTCACCCCTGGTTCTCTCTCCGCTTTTAGGCCTGGAAGAGTCAAGCCTGCCGGGCATTTTGGATCAGAGTTAGGAACTGGAACCACTCTGACCAATGTCATTGCATGCCTAGAGCGTGGCTCACCTTCCTGCCCTGCCTCCACCCCAGCTTTGCCTGCCAGAGCTCAGATGTGTGGTGCTATAAAAAGCCAGATAGTAATATGCAAATCACCCTGATTATTTATGGCCGAGTTAGTAAATACGCTGGAGCGACAAGGTGGGTTGTTGTTTTTATGATCTCTGCAGGCCTAGCAGGAAAATCTATGGGCAGCGGAGGGGAGGGGAGCAGTGTGGGTTCCCATGGCCTAATAAACACAGCCTAATTGTCAAGCACCAGGACAGACAAGGAAGAGGGTATGGAAAGTGTGGACGCGGGTAGGAGAAGCAGTGGCTAGGAGCAGGGTGCAGGAATTGGCAGTTGCATCCAAGTCTGTGCCCTAACCACTGGCCCAGCCTCCAAGCCGCCTACTGGGAAGGGTAGGGACCAAACCATAAATCAATTTAATGAGCTGTGGTTGCTTTGGGTCCTGCCAGTGTGCTAGGCATTGCCCAGCCAGGAGGCTGTCCCCAGGAAGGATGCAGACAATGACATCAGGAGGAGGTGAAGGAGGCTCAGCTTTCAAGTTAATAGCCATCAGCCTCCGGGAGTTGGTTCTCTCTATTAGTTTTCAGCATCCTTGTATCTTTAGGGTGCCAGCTTGGGGAGCAAAGAGACCTAGCAAGGGGCTCATGGCACTTGAAAGATCCAGGTGCTAGGTAAGTTAGGGCCTAGTTGAAAGTACCATAGGGCATTAGTTTGCCCCTCCACCCCCAACCCTGGCCCAGTGCCTTAACTACTCAGTTGTTAATGAGGGTATAGAGGACTTACCAGGTATACCTCATCTGTAGCTAAGTAGGTAGAGCTAATGTACTCAGGAATGATAGACCATCATAAAAGAGAGTTCAAAGGAACTTTCTTTTTCCATGTTTCTTGGATTCAACTCCCAAATAAACTCACTTATATCCAGACTCCTAGCCAGGTCTCCTTGGAAACCCAACCCAAGTGATTTTAGCTACTGGAAGCTGAGCTTCTGGTAGGAGTGATTCTAGCTCTTGAGAAATTACTACATACTAGACACCATTTCCAACAGTCTAATCTGTATTAAGTCACTGGAGCATCTTAGCACCTAGGCGCTGGATTCCATTATTAACCTTTCTGACCTTCGGTAGGCCATAGCAACGGGAAGGACTATGAAGTAAGATCACAGCTGAGCCAGCTCCCAAAGCAAGCATTCTCGAGGAGAGATAGCTCAGTCAGAAAGTGCTTGCTTCAAAATTATAAGCCAAGGGCAATATTGTAGCATACACCCCGAATCTCCCACTGGGGAGCTGAGACATCGCTCCCTCAGGCTTGCTGGCCAGGCAGACTTATCTGAACCAGTGAATGCCAGGCTCAGTGAGAGAGGCTACCTCAAGGCGGGAGACAACTGAGGAGGGCACTAAGCCTTGACTATAGGCTACAACACTCATGTGCACACACATACACGTGTGCCTGTATGCATGCACACTGGTGCAAGTAGCGCCTGTGCAAGTGTGAGCATGTGTGCACGTGCACACACCACACACACACACTAAACTGAAAAGCAATAGAATCCTGATGGTTTTCTTAATTGTGACAGTAAACATTCTTCAGTAACCCTCACACAATCTTCAGGTCCCCCCCCCCCCCCGTTCCAGGCTTTTGGCCTGGACCTTATGACCCAGACTGCTCCAGGTTTTGAGGCAGAGCAGGAAGGAAGCAAATCAATAGTGAAGTCTGGAGAGGCATAGAGCCAGGAGAGGAAGAGAGAGAATTCCTGGGTGGACAGGGTTGCCACTGCCTAGCAAGTGTCACACAAATGAGGCCTCCAGGAGAAACTGAGGGAGGTTTCCCAGGGTAGATGGTGTGTCAGGCACAGTTCAGACCTGGAGAATAATGGGAGAAAGTCTAGATTCAGCAGACTCCTGGGACACCCAGGAAACTGATTGCCAGTCTGGAGGACAGCAGAGCTGGCAGTCAGCTGGCGACTTTTCCATTGTTTGTTAATTGACCCTGTGTATTTGAACTAAGAGCTGGTGTCTGAGGGGAGGCAGAGCAGAGCAGAGCAGAGCAGAGCAGAGGAGAGAGAGAGAGAGAGGGAGAGAGAGAGAGAGAGAGAGAGAGAGAGAGAGAGAGAGAGAGAGAGAGAGAGAGAGAGCTACCCAGGGTTTCCCACAGGGCAGGGATGCTCATTTTCTTGGCAGGCTTTGGCTACACAGGTGCAAATTATGTTACTGTCCCCTCCTTTTTTGTGTTTTGTGATTGGGAAACAAAAACATTTAGAAGATAAATGTGAGGGGAGATGGGGAACTATTCAGTCTTTCCTTAGGGAAACTGGGGCCCTAGAGAACTATCCTAAGGTCCTCTAAACTTTCTCAGAGCTCCAAGTCTCACAGAGTCCACCCCAGCTCCCAGGCAAAGGCGTGTTTGGAAGGCGCTTCTCTAGTTTGGGTTAAGGACTCAAATTCCACAGTGAGTTTTTTTCCTTTGTTCCTTCTGACTTTCCGTGACATAAGGGGACCCAGTGTGCCTTTTACATTTCCATAAATGGTGTGTGAAGGGACCACCCACCATGCCTCATGGTTTCCTACAGCAAATGAGGAATAGAGAAAAGGTTTGAGGGCCAAGGAGGTACCCCAGTTGCTAAGGTGCATATCTTGCAAGCATGGAGACCCAAGTTCAATCCCCAGAACCCATCTTTAAAAAAAAAAAAAAAAAGAAAGAAAAGAAAAGGCAAGTGTGTGCTTGTAATTCTAGTTCTAGGAAGGTGGACAAGGAGGACCTCTAGAACTTGCTAGCCGTGCCCCCACCCAACCACCACCAGTTCAGCCAAATCAGTAAACTTCAAACTCAGTGAGAGATGCTATCTCAAAGACAAGTAAAGTTGAGAGTGAGAGTGCTTAAAGAAGACACTTGGTGTCAATCACTGGGTTCCACGTGGCGTGCACCCATGCTTTTGTGTGTATGTGTACACACATGCCAGCACACACACCCACAAATAAATAAATAAATAAAAACATAATTTATCTTAAAGCATTTCATTGCATTGATGAACAGATTGTGTGTGTGTTTGCAAGCATGAGTGCCTGTCTATGCTATGGCAGGCATATGGAGGTCAGAGGACCACTTGAAGGCGCTTCTCTCCTTCAACCATCTGAAGACTGACCTCAGGTCATTGGACTTGATAACAAGTACCTTTACCTGCTGAGCCATCTTGTTGGCCTATACATAATTTCTGAAAGAAAAAAAATTGTCCTATTCATACATTTATACAATTATGAAGAACTGCAGGTGGTAATGGCTTCTGCAGAGACAGTTCTCTTGATTAGACTCCTCTCCAGAGGTCTCCTCTGCAGTAAGAAGTTTATCTACTAAAGCTGTTTTCCTCTGGCCTCTTCAGGAATTTCTAGAACAAGGCAAAGATAGAGAGAGGGAAGGAAGGGTGTTGGCTTCCTCTCCTGGATGGTTGAACCCTGTAATGACAGTGGAGCCATGCAGAGTCTCTTTGTGTCCCTACCTTCTAACCTAACTTTGGAACTTTCTTGTCCCCCCTTGTCTTGGAGGGATTCAAGAAGGTGGAATAATAGGAAGTCAGTGACCCATAGAAATGTCCCGTTCCGACTGAGAGATACGCTGACCTTTTTCTTTCTCTCCCAGACAGGCTACCCAGCAAATTGTCTTCCACTTACATCCTTCTAATTGTCCCTGCTGATTAATGAGGTCACTTATAGTGTCAATTATTATCCTGCCAAGAGAATGGATATCAGGCACCCATGAACTTGCTTATTCTACTAAAAAAATAAAGTAATGAGAGATGATTTATGGTGTGTGCCCCGAGAGAAGCCACTGGGAAGGAGAGAGAAGCAAGCATGGGCATGTCCCAATTAGGAGACCAAAACAATTTTTGTGGAAGAACAGCTTCCCAGTGACCTGCCCACTTTCAAAGCTCCTTCAGAGAGAGGAGTCTGACCTCAGCCACTCCGCATGCTTCCTCATCCAATGGATCCATTTCAGACACGCGATCCACAGACACAGCTCTGGAATAGTCTCCACCGTCTCCCAACTCCATTGACTTCATTCTTGAAACACTTATTTTATAATTCTTTATTAACAATTCAGGTTCACCTGTATTTTTTGAGCAATTGTTGTATGCTAGGCTCTGTGCTCGGTACAGCACATATTAGGATAGCCAGAAGTTACATTGTACTTATTTGGAGCAGACTTTATAGTCTCAAGCAGAGGAAGCTGGGTAATCTACAAATTAAATACGATGTATGATCTGTATTCATGTCCCGAGAACTGGAACCAATGAGAAGTTTATTTTAACAAGGCATCCTTGGGTATGAATGCCATAACATTCTAAGATCTTCAGCTAGAAAGGTGGAGACCCAGGAGATCTGGCGATGTAAAGGTCCAATCCCTGTCTCAGTCTTAAGGCAGGAAGGGAAACCCAGGCCCCAGCTGAAGACAGTTCAAAGGCAAATTCTTCCTTTCTCAGCCTTTTGTCCTAGTTAGCCTTTTATAGATGGAGCGAGGCCCACTCACTCTGGGGAGTGGGGGGCAATGTACTTACTCAGTCTATTGATTCAGACACTAGCCTCATCCAGAGACCCCCTCCCAGACATGCCAGAGCAATGGCTCACTAAACTTGGCACCCTGGGCCTCATAAAGTTGGAACATAAGGGCTGGGAAGATGGCTCTGTCAGTAGCTGCTTGTTGTCATAAATACACAGACCCACATTTGATCCCCGAAGCCTATGTAAAAAATTAGGTGCTGCAAGGCTCACTTACAATCTCAGAGCAGGGGAAGCTGAGGCAGGAGGATCGCTTGGGCTTTCTAGCAACCAACCTAGCTGTGTGGTAAACTCTAACCCAGGGGAAAATCTTGTCTCTACAAAGTGCACAGCTCCCGAGGAACACGACTCTGAGTTCATTAGTTAACATCCACACACATGGGTCTACATGTGTACATGTATCTACATACCCGCCCTCATCTCCCCACACAAACATGCATGCACACAAACATGGATGAGTATATATTACACACACACACACACACACACACCACACACCACACACCACAAATAAATAAGGTGGCACACAAAGTAACTCATCACAAATCTACTCTCTGCCAATGTGGCATCAGACTCATCTTAAAACATGCTAATCCCCCAATAAAGATATCAGACTTACACTTCCATTTAACATGTCACAACTATCCAGCACATAACCAAGGAATATACCAATCTATTCCCCGGTGGAAGTGGTGGTAAAACCTGGAGGGATGTTTGATAGCCTCCAGCTGAAATGCAGGGATTTAGAAATAACACGTAGTCACTGTAATATAAGGTCATTGCATCTTATGTTCTTTGATAAGGAGGTAAGAGATAGATAGAAAACTAGATATGCTTAATATATATGTGCATGTGTGTCTGAATATGTATGTGTACTTTCATATACGAGTATGTGGGGCTTATTGTAACAAAATAAAGAGCACTCATGCAAGGGAAGTTTTTATTTCTGGTTCAGGTCATAGGTAGTATTTATAACTAATGCTATCCAGTGCCCATTCAGTTTGCCTTAACGTGGACCTCAGGCTGGTTGTGGTCCCCTGGTGAGGTGACCCAGATTTCCACCTTTGAAGGGTCTAGGCTACAAATAGTCTTACCCAGATTGGATTGTCTTGCTTTTACATCGGCCTTACTCATAAGTCATGATAGTGAGAGCTAGCCCCAGGGTTCTCCTCCATTCTAGACACACTCGTGGCCATGTTGGGTGTGGTCAGAATCAGTCTCCTTGGCTAGAATGCTCTCTTCTTTGTTCATTAATACAGGGCCTTGCAGAGTACAAATTGATGACGGTCATCACTTCCAAGAGCGGGGCCATTCTATTCCTGATGGAACCATGTTCCCTTTGGAATTAAGTTATCTAGGGTAGGAGAGCATAAGATTACAAGAACAAGAAGGTAAAGATACTGGGTGTAATACTGAGGGAGCCTTTCTTGTTTGGACTTTGGATTCCTGAACCTGTGAATCCCTATTTTGGGAGCAACAGTGCCACATACTGTAGTATTAGTCAGGGTTCTGTACAGGAGTAGAATGTGAGAATGAAAATACATTCAGAGGAGACTTCTTGGATTACAGACTATGTGCTAGGTACTGTAGTAATGGTGGTCTGCATGCTAGGGAGGCTGAAAACCTCCTCACTGATCACTAACATGCTAACCCCAACCTGGTGCTAAAAGCTTGAGAGATGGGCTCCTGGAAAGACCCCAGTCATCAGCAGAAGGCTGAAGAAGCCAAGTTCTGATGTCAGCGAATGATGTCAGCCAGCAACAATGGCAGTGACAAAAGTCAATGTACTCACCAGCAGAGAGGCAGGCAGGCAGAAGCAGTCCAGCAGTTCAAACTCTTTGTATCTAGGCTGCCACCTGAAAGTGCTGCTTACTCTCGGGAAGGTCTCCCCTCTGAGTTAATCCTTCCTGGAACTGCTATCATGGACCTTCCCAGCAATGTCCTAAGAGGAAGGTCCAGTCTTTTTGGATCAAAAGTATCACTCAGAAAAAGCTCTGGTAGCCAGCAAGAAGAATCTTGTGGTCTAAGGACAGATGATAGGGTAGCCCCATTCCACTCTGTCTGTACACCCTACCACCACTTTTTGGCATCTTGAAGTCTCCTAAAATGCCAGAGATTCCACATGTTCCTGTCCCCAGGTTGGCTTCAGCCATACCCTGGCCATTCCCTGATATTTGGACACTTGATGCTGTTTGTGTCTCCTTGGTCCAGGAGGAAGAAAACTTCAGAGCCCTTCTGCTTTGTTTGTTCTTTTTATGATGTGCATTGAACTCAGGACCTCACGCACAGGGTCAAGCACTGTCACTGAGACACTTCCTCATCCGCTAGAGCTCTTCTGGATAATGCCAGTTGTAGGCTGGAGCACCCCAGAGCATCACTAGTTTCCCCCTGTCCCTTGGAGCTCCTGGTAAGGAACATCTCCCTTTCTCCAGAGACAAATGCTCACTGGGTGTGGTTTGGGAGATGCAGATGCCGAGGTAGCAGGCTTCTGGACCATAATGCCTTTTTTATATGGAAACTCCCTTCCCCATTCCCCATCCTTCCCTCATGCTCTTGTGTTTCAGGTTCTGTCCCAGATGTTGGGCCAGTTTTTCAGGCTCCTGTGGAAGGAAATAATGTCTACATCTGCTAGAAGGCTCCAAAAAATATAATAATCCCCTCTCTTGGGGAGGCTGGTAATTAAGCAGTCATGGTAAACAAATGGGGACGAGCAGCTGGTTGTAGCCATTTGTTCTCCTGTCATTGGTTGCAGAACAATTTCATAAATTACATGGGAAGTTGAGCTTTCTTCTCTCTCCCTTCCCTGTGCATCATCTCTTGGTTTGATCCCTTCCTTTCTTTCTGTAGCTCCCCATGCCATTTAGATGATAGCCTGATACTGCCCTTTCAGAACAATGCAGGCTGGTGATGTCAGAGCCCTGGGGTACACCTAGCACTGCACTGCCTGGGTGGCATGGTAGTGGAGAAGTCTTTAACAGTGAAAACATTAGTTAGTGTTGGTTAGTATGCCTGGCACTGTTTTCAACAATAGCTTCAGGTTGGTGAAGACAATGGTGAATCTCTGTCCTTACGGATTAATGTTTACTCATTGGCAAAGTATGGCTCAGCAGATCAAGGTTCTCACTACCAATCAGAGTTCAACTCCCAAACTCTATATACTGGAAGAAGACTGACTATTACAGATTGTCCTATGATCCTCTGCTCCCCCTAACACAATAAGTAAGTAAGTAAGTAAGTAAGTAAATGTAATGAAAATTTCTGAGTAAGGATCAATCAGAGAACGCTTCAAAGTTGGTCATTGTTTCGGAGAGAACACAGAATAGGAAGATCTGAAGCCAGACAAGAAGAAGTCTGCCCTGTGTAACAGAGTTGTGCCCCAGGTCCTTGGTGCAGGTGGTGTACAAGCAGAAACCTGCAGAGGACAAGGAAACCAGCTGCACACAGCTGGGGAAGATGGCTGCAGAAAGCTGTGGGGGCAGGAGGTGTGGTGGGCCTTCCACAGACACCGCCCCAGTGTGTTTTGAGAGGTGGCAGTGAGTGGCCCTTTGTGGTTGGAGTGAGAGAACAAGGGAAGGTTCCCTGTGAAAGGGAGGGTGGGGAGAGGCCTTTAGGTCACTAGGAAGATGTGTACCTCTATTCCAAATCAGAGGAAAGGCCTTGAAGGTCGTGAGCAGAGAAGCGATCTGCTCTGACTTCAGCTGCTGCTGTGCTGAGCATGGTCCACAGGTGTTCAGAAGGGGAAATAAGGACCCTGCTTAGGAGGTGATGTCAGTGACAGAGGAGAGAGCAGCTCCTGCGCTGGGCTGGCCCAGGATGATGGGAGTATAGTGTTGAGAAGTGGCTGGCTTCTGGATACATTTATGTAATTCTCTCTCTCTCTCTCTCTCTCTCTCTCTCTCTCTCTCTCTCTCTCTCTCTCTCTCTCTCTCTCTCTCTCTTTCTCTCTCTCTCTGTGATATTTGTGTATGGTATATACATACATGTATACATATACTTTTTAAGACCGGGTGTCTTGCTGAACATGGGGAATGCTTGGCTTACCAGTGATTTTAGAGGATCCTCTCTTCACCTTCTCAGTTCTGGGACTATAGGCACACCACCACACCCTCTTGTACATGGGTACTGAATTGGGGTCCTGGTGTTTGGGTAGCACTTCACCGACTGTGCCGACTCCCCAGCCCTGTAAATGGCTCCCTTTGAGGATAAGCTCCTTGAGAGACCCTGACAGCGTGTGAATATCTACCCTCAGAAGCAAGCATAGAACGTGACATTTAATCAGGCGCACAGTGGATATTTGTCGCATGAATGACTATGAGCAAAAGTTACTAAATGTTACCAGTGGGAATAGTCAGCTTCGGGCCTTTTTCTCAAATCTATTAGATCACAGAGCAAATCTCAGCTTAGGCTTCCCATGTTGATGCCAGAAATAAGGCTGTTCGTGCCCGGGTCTCCTGAGGTCTGCTGCTGTAACTGTGCCCTTTGTCCTTGCTGCAGGACTTCTCAGAACCTTTGGTGCAGTGATGGAAAAGTTGCTAAACATCCAAGGTGCTAATAGTGCGTCTGCCATTGTCCCATGATGCTCGATGGGTACAAAGAACAGTCTATCACCCTCACATATTATATAGTTAGAACCAGACAATAGTGTGTGTGTGTGTGTGTGTGTGTGTGTGTGTGTGTGTGTGTGAACAACCTTATAGTAGGTTGAAAATGAAAGGTTTCAATTGCATATTCTTAATAACTACTTCTAGGGATGGCTCAGTCAATGACATGCTTGTCATGCAAGGACTGGGGACCTAAGTTCTCATCCCCAGCACTCATGTAAATACCAGGACATGGTTGTGTAAGTGTGTAATCCTAGCGGTGTGGAGACAGATAGGATGGTACCTGGAGCTGGCTGGCCAAACCAAGAAGGATGACTCTGTGGATGAAGGTGTTTGCCACCAAATCTGATGACCTAAGTTTGATCCCTGGGGTCCACACGGTGGAAAGAGAAAGCCAACTCCCGAACACTGTCCTCTGACCTCCACACGTGCATCTATGGCACATACTTGCCCAACCTCCTCGCAAAATTAATCAGTGTAAATAATTTTGAGTACAGTGGAGAGAAATGGAGGAAGATACCCAGCCGTCAACATTTGGCTTCCACATGTGTGCACTCACATACACAACCAGTTGGACTGTATACACTTACATGCATACAAAAATGTATCCATGCCTAACACACACTAGAGGAGTACAGGGAGGGAGGGAGAGAGAGGGAGAGGGAGAGGGAGAGGGAGAGGGAGAGGGAGAGGGAGAGGGAGAGGGAGAGGGAGAGGGAGAGGGAGAGGGAGAGGGAGAGGGAGAGGGAGAGGGAGAGGGAGAGGGAGAGGGAGAGGGAGAGGGAGAGGGAGAGGGAGAGGGAGAGGGAGAGGGAGAGGGAGAGGGAGAGGGAGAGAGACTAACAGTGGGTGGAAGATATATAGTTGCTGCTCAGAGTCTCCAATGACGACTGCCAGACCCTTAGCACCCACTATGCCATGACATCTAGTTTTAAACATTTTTATTGATTATTTGTAAGTTCACATCACACACCCCAGTCCCACTGGTCTCCCTGACCCCTCATATCTGCCCTATGCTCTTGCACCCTTCCACACCCTGAATAAAACACACACACATACACACACACACACACACACACACACACACACACACACACCTCAAAAAACCAAAATAACACCAAAACAAACCAACCAACAAACAGAAAACAAAGCATAGAAAACATCTCATCATGGAAGCCATAGCATGTCACAGCGTGTCCCATAGTATACCCCTCTGTCCACACATCTTCTCTTGCAAATGTTCATAGCCATGGGTCATTGGTTTAGTTTGAGATCTCTAGTTTCTGTAGTAGCATCAATATTGGATCCTCACTGGAACTCTTCCCAGTTAGGTTATCTTGTTGCCCTGCATCATGGAGATCCTACAGTTTTTGATCGTCAGGACCAGCCCTTTGGCTCACCTCAACAGTTCACAGATGATGTAGATTTTGGGCTGGGCCAAGTCAAAGCCCTGGATTTGGGTCTGGATGTCTGCTGAGCTGGTCAGCCTGCTGGCTCTCCTTTGCCTGCACCATCAGGGCGAGCTCTCCAGCAACTGCTCTAGCTAGGTCACCCCATGCTGCCATCTGAAGGAGGCAGGGCTACCTCTCTGACTCTCTTGCACTTGGGGTTAGCTCACCCACACCCATGCCCCCAGCCCTCTCCATCCACTGTGTTGCTCAGTCAAGGTTCGAGGCCCACTCTCCCAAGTGCTACAGCCAGACGGGGGCTGGATCAGTTCTCTCACAACCTCAGGGCTGGCTCATCCACACCTTCGCCATCAGGGCCAGCTCCACTATGCTGCCCAGGCAAGGCACAGGGCCCATTCTGGCCAGCTCTCCTGACTACTAAGGTAGGTGGCAAGTGGGGTGTGGGACATCACCCTGGCGCCCTCTCTGCCTCTCAGCAAAGGAGTGGCGAGGCCAGCACTCCTGCACTTTCATCCATGGGGCTGACTCACCTGCACCCTTTCCACTAGGGCCGACTCTTCTCTGCTGCCCAGGTAAAATGCAGGGCTCACTCTCCTGGGTGTTGCAGCCTGTAAGGAGCAGGTCCAGCTCTTTGGCTTGTATGAGAGCAGGGGTGTTTTCCAGAATACTGCTGCTTCTGGGACTGCCAACTGTGTACCAGGCCATGGTGTCTAATGCCATTCAGGGAAGGTGAGCAGACTTCCCTGGGGAGTGGCAGTGCCCACACTCCAGTGCTCTTGCCCGCAGGGGAGAGCTGGCCCCTGCCACCACCACCAGGACCAACTCTGTTGTGCTGTCCAGGCGAGGGTCAGGGCCAGTTCTGCTCAGACCCTGGCAGCTGAGACCAGGGACATCCCCATAATCTCTAGTGGTAACATGAGTCAAGGATATCAGAACCAACCCCTGCCACTGCATAGCCATGGACCCAGACATGGCCCTCAGTAGCAGCGCCAGTTGGAACTTTACCATGACCTCCGATGGTGGGGCTGGCTACTCACCACAGGCGATTATCACTCTTCGTCCTTGCCCAGCTCCATCTCTTTTTATAGTGCTCAATCTGTTCCTCCCTCTCTCCCATATATCTGCCACACACTTGTACATCGTAGTAGTGGCTCCTACTGCAGGTCAGCCATGCAGCTGGTGAACCTCTGGATGACCTCCACCGTCCATACTGTGTGATGGGTAGGTTGGTGGACATCTTCCACCTCCCACCTGTGTTGCATGGTGGTAGGTGGGGCTCTGTGTGTCTACAGCCTGCCTGTGCCGTGTGGTAGGGAGGTAGGATGTGAGTTCTGTGGGCGTCTTTCTCTGCCTACACCCGGTAGCATCCCATGACACCTATTTTGTGTCACAGCGATGCCCAAGTCCATAGCCCTGCAAAGATGTTATGATGGGACGCAACTCGATGATGAGGCTCCACTTCCCACCGGCCTCCAGCCCATTGTTCTAAACTCTCAAGAGAAGTGCTGATTGATAACACCCAATACCGCTTGGACATACACTATCCCAGAGTCATTATAAGCTCCCAGTATCACCCTGGGGCATCTTGTCATGTTGCTTCGGAGGCACTGCTCAATTTCGTATGGGATGTGATTTGTTCACCTCCCCAGGGAAGTCTGCTCACACCCCCTGCATGGCATTCTGCACCACAGCAAGCAGTAGTATTCCGGAAAACACCCTGCTCTGACAGCCCCATGCTTGGCACATTGACATTCTGCCTGGGTACTGCAGCTTTTCTATTTTTGTCTTTAGCAGGTGGGCATTTTCTGACTCCAGTTCTTGGCTCTGATGCCAGTGCACATTCTAGAAGTGTATACGGGGACTTGGGAGTTTCCATCACCCCAACCAAGCATCCCGTAGTATTGGTACCTTGGCCTCTCCTAAGAAACATGTCTGTGCAGCTGAACGCAGAGGTTTCTAGAAACAGGAGGAATCCTCAGCAGAGACTGGGGCCCACTGGAGAAAAAAAGCTTTTGGGGGTTAAACTGTCCTTTCAGTAGGCAGCAGCCAAACACGAGCTCACCCTTAGAAAATGGGGATTTAAGGCTCTCGTTATATCAAACAGCAGTATCAGAGTCTTCAGCTCTTGGGGCAGCCCCAGCCCAAGCTGCTCTGGTTTTTAATCACTGCCGACTTAAGGACTCCAGGATCAACAGTGGCAGTGGTCTCTTGGCTGATGTAGAAACTCCCCAACTTCTCTGACCCGTCTTTCCTGGGTCTTTCATTTTGGAGAGTGATTCCCCGTTCACCACAATGCACAGAAAACCTGATTTTTTTTTTCTAAGTTTCCCAGTTTGGGAAGCTCTTAATGCAATGCAAATAGGAACTTCCAGGGAAAGCATGGGTCTCTAGGGTGTGGGAGGGGGTCTGGGTATTGTGTGTGATTATGACTAATGTCCATCAATTACCTGCAAATTACTAGATGATACCCATAATGATAGTTCTGTTTTTAGCTTAATGGTTTATGTGTCTAACTAGTGGCTGCTGTCTGGTGTAGGGCTGCCGGCAAATCAAAAGACTATTTGCCTAGCCTGTCAGTCTGACAGATTTGCTTGCATTTGCTCTTTTATTCCCAAGGTCAATTGACATGACTTTTTTTTTTTTTTGATATCATTGTTTGATGTGCTAAGAGCCTTAAATAAGAACCATTCAATAAAGGCCCAATTGGCTATATTACTGTTTACTCCTAGATAATTCTATATTAGTGGGGCTCTTTAAGATCAAGAGTAGCGATATGCATGGTTGGCCCTTAGACAAGGGCCTTTGTTGCCAGGGCCTCGGATCTCTACACAGCTGGGCGGGATTGGTGACTTCCAAGATTCTGAGCAACAGTCAGTATAGCAACAGCCTGCTCTTCTTGATCTGCCTTTCCTGGACGTATCATGTCCCCAGAGAAGGTCTCATAAAACCCCAGTTGCTTTTCACCTTGACCTTGGAGACACAGGCTTTTGCTTTTTACCCACAATTCATGGATTTGGCTAGGCTAACTGGCTGGTCCACCCCTGGTCTGTCTGTCCCCATCTCTACAGCATTGACACTGTGAGCCTGTGCTACCAAGCTTGGATTTTTTTTCAAGTCAGTTCTAGGGGGATCTAACTCAGCCCTCATGTTTGCAAGGCAAGCACTTTCCTGACTGAGCCATCTCCCCTGGCCCCTACCTTAGTTTATTAAAAGTCTCACAAGCACTGGCTTGCCTGTGCTGAACGCTTGCAGCAGGCCCCAAGTCTCTGTTTAATCAGTGAACACCTGAACACTTACATTGGAGAAGGGCTCTGCTAGGTACTGGGTCCTCCTCAGCCTTCCCAGAATGATCAATAGGCCGTTGTTTAAATCACCTCCCAAGCTTGTAGCAATCCCATCCTCCAGGGGTCTTCCTGGTGTCCTCTCTACTTTCTAAGCACTTTCTCCTGACCCTCCATAACATGCTTTACAAAGTCTCTCTTTCCCAAGTATTTTTGGGCAAAGCTATACCCAAGGCTGTTTGTTTTGTCCTGGTTTCTCAGCCTATTCCATGACACCAAGGGCAGAGGTCAATCTCAGATGTCAGCTTTATTCCATAGAGGTCAGAGGTAAACCTCAGGCATCTTTCTCAATTACTCTCCCTCTTAGTTTTTTTTTTTGTTTTGTTTTGTTTTAGCAATTCTTTTTAAAAAAGATTTGTTTGTTTGTTTGTTTGTTTGTATTGTGTATGAGTGCTCTATCTGCATTTACACCTGTGTGCCAGAAGAGAGCATCGGATCCTACTACAGATGGTTGTGAGGCATGGTGTGGGTTCTGGGATTTGAACTCAGGTCCTCTGGAAGAGCAACTAATGCTCTTAACCGCTGAGCCATCTCTCCAGCTCCTCTACCTTGTCTTTTTAAATACAGGGACTCACGTTTTCTTTAACCTGAAACTTGTGGGTCTGGCTAGGCTAACTTGCTGGCAAACCCTAGATTCTCTGCTTCCATCTCCAGGGACTGGGGTATTTCCAGTGAGTCATGGAGTTCCTCAGCCCACATCTGAGGGTCTCTCCATCCTGGTGGCCATATGCCTAGGATGGATACTTCTGAGACGGCATGGCTGTACATAGGAATGCCAAATAGTAGATGTATCCATCCAGCCACCCAGCCACCCAGCCACCATCCATCTGTCCACCCAAAAGCCTCCCTGTAGGTTAAACAGAAGACTCATGGAGTCTTCCATCATGGAGTCCCGACCCCTGAAGTGCTCCACCCCCGACCCCTGAAGTGCTCCACCCCGAAGAATGTGGGAGGGATCAGGGCCGGGAAGTAAGTGGAGCAGACAATATGGCAGGGCTGAGGCAGGCAGCATGTGGCACTCCTCTGGGATTCTGCTCTTGACTCTAAGAAATGTAGAAAGCTGTGGGTGGGTTCTGAACTAAGAGTGGTTAGAGGTTGAGTATTGCCAGTTTCCAGTGTTCTGGGTTATTCTGGATAGGATTTTGAATAGACACACAGACACACAGACACATACACACACAGAGACACACACACAGACACATACACACACAGAGACACACACACAGACACACACACACATACACACACACATACACACACAGAGACACATGCACACACAGACACATACAGACACACAGACACACACAGAGACACATACATACACAGAGACACACACACACAGACACACACACAGACACACACACACACACAGAAAGAGAGAGACAGAGAGACAGAGAGACAGAGAGACAAAGAATGAGAATGGATGAATGTGCTATAACCAGAAGCAGAGACTTCCTTTGCAAGTCTGACCATCTTACTTTGTAAGTTCATCTTTGGAGCACTGTATATTTAGAATCTATACGGCTGATCCCAGCAACATCAGAACTAGGCTTCCCCGCCTCCATTTTAACATGCACCTCTACTAACTGTGACTTCTGCTCCTGAAGGACCCTCGTGTCTTTAACTTTGGATAAAAGTTTAGAAAGACCTCATGTCTGACCTTCTCTTGCCAACAGGCAACATGATGGCTCCTCTGGCCTTGAAGGGAATGGGCCAGGAGAGGAAGAAGGAAAAGGATGCTTTGTGTCTCCAAATAACAAAGCCTGAACTCTCCCCAGCGCCAGCATCAGTGCCTTTGAGTGTTCATGCTAGAATTATCTACCAACCCGAGGAAGCAGCAGAGAGCTGGGAAATACCCGATTAGAGGAAATGCCTAGGAAACTGTAGCTCTGAATATTGCAAGTGATAAAACTGTAATTGTTTGTTGACAGTATACATTAGCTATTCTCAGCTTGTGTCAATATAGTACCAATGAGCTAGGGTCTAGGAATCTGTAAGTGACAGCACAGAAGCATCGTGGGACTAACTTGGAAACCAAGATCCAGTGTCTACACAGTAGGGGAATGTCAAAGACATCTGCTCGAGATGAGCCCTAAGGCATCTGGAAGTTCACCCATGGCATTGGTTACTTTTCTCATTGCGGTAGACAAACAGCACTAAACAGAAGAAACTCAGAGGAGGGTGGATTTCCTGGTTTTAAAGGGTACTGTCCATCATGATGACAAAGGTGTAAAGGGTCTATGGCAGCAAGAGAGCATGGCTGAACTCTTCACATCTTGCTAGGTCAGAAAGCAGCAAGAAGCACCAGAAGTGGGGCTTGGTTAAAACCTACAAGGCTTGGTCCCAGTAGCTTTTGGTTACCATCTGTGCCTCATGCCCTGAGATGTCCAATAACCTCCCAAGGGAATGTATCAGTTAGGGACCAAGGTTCATATACCCGTGAGGACACGTCATATCGATTTGTAACAACTGTAATACTGTGTCATTAGGAGAAGAGTCTCACTATCTGTCACTGAAGGAGAAGGCTCTACCCAGGCTGAGTCTGAGAAACGGAACCACCAGCAGCATTGATAGACCTGGATGAGGGGTCAGTGGTGGCTGCTGGGAACTGGGCTGATTGAATAGGTTACCAGGGTCATAAGGGTAGGGTTTGGTGATCAGAGCCAGTTAGTGAGGATCCAGTGGAGATCTATCACTGGTAGAGGCCACCACTGCGGGTGAGGCAGTTTCTGGTACATAGGAAAATCCACAAGCAACTAATGTCTAAGTGAGTGGAGATCTGTGGCTTTGGCTGTGGTTATGGGGTCAGTCCATTTCCAGTTAGAGTCCGGATGGTGCTGCAGGGGAGGGAGCCTCATGGCCTGACAAAGTTTATCTGCAAGCTCAAGGTCCAATCCAGGGATGCTAATTTGAGGTCAGAGCCAGTGCAAGTCTCAGTTATACCATGAACCACGTAATATTTTTTTAGCTTTTAATTTTGAAATAATCACTGTGCTGGTTGGTATTCACTATTAACTAGTCATAACCTACAATCCACTGGGAAATGAGCCTTTATATTGGATTGACTGAGGTGGGAAGACCTGTCCACTGTGGGTGGCACCATTCCTTAGGCTGAGGTCCTGGCCTGAATAAAAAGGAGATAGTGGGCTAAGCATTCACCCATTGCTCTCTGCTCCTGCTTTTGGGTGTGATGTGACAAGCTGTTTCAAGCTCTGTTGTCATGACTCCCTGCCATGAGGAACTCTGTGTTTGAACTGTGAGCCAGAATAAATCCTTCTCCCATAAGATGCTCTTGTTGAGGTGTTTTACCCAACCACATTAACATAATGATGGACCCTTAGGAACTTGGCAAAAAATCGTACAGAGAGGTCCTGATTACTTTTCACTCAGACTTCTCCATTGCTTACATCTTATATGACTGGGGCGCAGTGAAAACCAGGAGTTTAACGTTCATGCCACAGGCATCTATACTTCTGCAGCAGGCCAGTGTAGGGATAGCTTAGCAATCCGGGACCCTGTTGGCTTAAACTGCAAACTCATTTCCAAGCAATCGACTTAGCAGCCCGGGATGCCACCTGCGTTGAGCTGCACACACCCAGTCACCACACAACCAGGCCATTCCGTTATGTTAGCTCTTCGTCCACCCCTAGGAACTGTTCTTTTGTGGCCAAACATATCTTGAAACTAAGGGGGAGTGAGCTGATCCAGTCTAGACTGGTTTGGGGGTACATGCCCAGTAAGGGAAACTGTGTTCTCTGAGTGGATTTTTGGGATGTTCCCTGTTTGTCATCTTATAGCAAGCATATGATTAAACAGATGCATCATGGGAAATCCTTAAACAATGAGCAGCTACTTATATAATCCAAGTTTGCCAATCAAAACAGGAACCCACCTATATCTCACTCTTAGCAACAAACCCTTATCCTCCTAGATGCACAACATTCTCAAATGGTACCCAGGTCCTCGTAATTCTCACTCAGAGCCCACCGCTCTCTTGCAGCCTGTCTGCTCCATACCTCCACTTTGCTTCTGAATAAACCCTCTTCCCACCTTGCTCTGTGTTTATATGTTCTTTTAGCAACATGCGCAGAACCTGGGAAGACTTGTCCAGACAGAACCCACCAGTATCGCTTCTATGTTATATTTTCTGACAACAGATTCTGTAACCCCGACATGGTCCCACGCCACAGCATTGTCCCATCACACAAAAGTTGCCCACTACTTTCAGGGTCACCCCATTCTCTTCCCCCCACCACCTCTAACCAACTCACCCGTGTTTCCACCCCACCATTTTGGTCATTTAAAGAATGCTGTACAGAGCCCACACTTACATTGTACTTCTGTAATCTCAGCACTTGGAAGGCAGAGGCAGGCAAATCGTGAGTTCAAGGCCAGATTTGGTTATATAGAGTTTGAGATCAGCTTGGGTACATGAGACCCAGACACCATGAATTGGGACCACTGGGGGGAGGGGAGTGAGGGCAGGATCTGGGGATCAGAGCCTGTTAGAGTTCCTCTCCCACAAGTGAGTGCTGAAAAAAAATGGACTCTCACATTTATAGTCTTTTGGGGGTCACTTCCTTTTCCACACAGCCTGATGCAGTGGAGAGGTGCCCAGTGTGCTCCTGCTCTCAGACTCTCATTCCTTTCTGTTGTTGTGGAGCATTCTGTGGGGTCACGCTGCAGTCTGCTTAACCAGGTCTCCATTACTGCAGGGCATTAGGGCTGTTTCCAGAATTGACCCATTCTGAACAAAGCTCCTTGGTGGATAGAAGCTCACGTCTCCAAGGGAAGTGTCCAGGGGTGCAATTGCTGCTGCGTTGCGTAATTAGTGTTTGGGAGGGTTTTCTTTTTAAGGCACTGCTGAGCTCTTTTCAGAGTCACTGTATGCTTTTATATTTCCATCAGCAGTCCTTCCACGCCGTCACCAGTATCACATAAGCTGTGGCTTCATCTTAGTAGTGTGAATACATAACACTCACATCTCACTGTTTTTTTTTAATTTTTATTTTGACAATTTCATATGTGAATATTGTATTTATATTGTTTCTATCTTTCGCCTCCCCCTGCTCTAAGCCTTCATGTGTTCCCCATCTCCCCTTCAAATTCATGACTGTCTGTTCTTCAATTATATGTATATGCATATGTATATATTTATGCACATACATATAACTTGAGTCCACTTAGTGTTGCTCATATGTGCATGCGTTTAGAGCTGACCACATGGACTTGGGTAACCTCTCAGGAAAAACATCCCTGGGGAAAAACTGATTCTCCGTCTCTTAGCAGCCATTGATTGCCTCCAGCTCTTCATCTAGGAGTGAGACCTTGTGAAATTTCTCTCTTCCACATTGACACGATGACGTCTTATGCAGGGCGCTCTCGGGCAGTCATAGCACTGAGATTTCCTGGGGGCAGCTTTCCAGTCTAGTGTAGAAGATACTGTCACACAGCAAGTGTCCCACGGTCTTACTGCCCACTCTTTGGAGAGTTGCCCTAAGTCACAGGTTTGGGGGTCGTGTTGTAGAGTTGTAGGTATGGGGTTGGACACCTGACAGTCATTTGTTGGTTTGCATTGAGACCAGGTGCAGATCTCTGTAACAGTCACCGTCTGCTGCAGAACGAATTTTCTCTGACAAGGTGTGAGAGCTACACTTACCTGTGGGTATAAGAAAGCCTTGTAGGGTAATAAACTTTGGGATCAAAGTTTAGGTGTAGGTGTAGGAAATCAGAGTATCCAGTTCTCTCGTCCTGTGTCTTCATTTTGCATTTTCATAAATTGCCAAGGTATTCGTCATCTATTCATTCTTATTTGCCGTCTGTGTGTCATTTTTGGTAAATGAATCTTCCTTTCTTTTGCCGATTTTCTACTTCAGTTGCTCTGTCTTTACCTTTCTTTGAATCTTAGGGAAAAGCATTCAGTCTTTCACTAGTAAATAACATTAACTGGGGATGTTATAAATGGTTTCTACAAAGTTGAAAAAGGTTTCTATTTGTAGCTTCTGAAAGTATGTGTGTATGCATATCTATCCATGTATATGGTGCATATATATGTGTGTGTATGTGCATATATATATATATATATATATATATATATATATATATCAAACATAGGTCATAAATATAGATGTTGAATTTATTCAAATGCTTTTTTTTTTGCATCAGTTGATGCAATTTTTTTAGCCTGTCAATATGGTCGTGCTACTGATGTGTTTTCAAATACTGAGGCAGCCTTGCCTTCTTAGAGTGACCCCACTTTGGTCATGGTGTCTAATTACTCTTACAGTTGAGTTTGCTTAGGATTTGGGGGCTAATGTGCATATGCAATGTCGTAGTTCTTTTGTTTTCATTATTTATCCTGTCTTTGCTGCCATGGTAACACTGGCCTTACTTAGGAGTGTGGAAGGGGTTTTCTCCTTTAGATTGTTGGGAAGAGATTGTGCCTAGTAGAGTTGGGGTTCATTTGTCTTGATCCAGTTGGTAGAATTCTCTAGTGACTCTAGTACTGGATATTTCTTTTGAGAGATTTTTCTTTTTAAAAGAGGCTTATTTTATTTTTATTTAATGTACATGTGTATCTGTGTGAGTGCATGCCATGTATCTGAGGGAGATTCTAGAGGTCAGAAGAGAGGGTTGAATCCTTTGAAGCTGAAATTGCAAGCAGCTGTGAGTCTCCTAAAGTTGGTGCTAGGATCTTCTGGAAGGGCAATACAGCTGTTCACCACTGAGCTGCCTCTCCAGCCCTCCGCCTTAGTGAGTTTGAAGGTTACCAGGTCAGTTTGCATAATCATCTTAAGGTTAATCAAATTGGCAAAGGTATGGAAATGTATGCCTTTTAGGAAACCGACCGTTTTCCCTCCATTTGTGGAGAGTGTCTTCTGCAGTCAAGACTCTTATTTTCTTTTCTTTTCTTTTTTTTAATTTTTAATATTTTTTATTACGTATTTTCCTCAATTACATTTCCAATGCTATCCCAAAAGTCCCCCATTCCCCCCCCCCCACTTCCCTACCCACCCATTCCCATTCTTTTGGCCCTGGCATTCCCCTGTACTGGGGTATATAAAGTTTGCAAGTCCAATGGGCCTCTCTTTCCAGTGATGGCCGACTAGGCCATCTTTCAATACATATGCAGCTAGAGACAAGAGCTCTGGGGTACTGGTTAGTTCATCATGTTGTTCCCCCTATAGGGTTGCATATCCCTTTAACTCCTTGGGTACTTTCTCTAGCTTCTCCATTGGGAGCCCTGTGATCCATCCAATAGCTGACTGTGAGCATCCACTTCTGTGTTTGCTAGGCCCCGGCATAGTCTCACAAGAGACAGCTATATCTGGGTCCTTTCAGCAAAATCTTGCTAGTGTATGTAATGGTGTCAGCGTTTGGAAGCTGATTATGGGATGGATCCCTGGATATGGCAGTCTCTAGATGGTCCATCCTTTCGTCACAGCTCAGAACTTTGTCTATGTAACTCCTTCCATGGGTGTTTTGTTCCCAATTCTAAGAAGGGGCATAGTGTCCACACTTTGGTCTTCATTCTTCTTGAGTTTCATGCGTTTAACAAATTGTATCTTATATCTTGGGTATCCTAAGTTTTGGGCTAATATCCACTTATCAGTGAATACATATTGTGTGAGTTCCTTTGTGATTGTGTTACCTCACTCAAGATGATGCCCTCCAGGTCCATCCATTTGGCTAGGAATTTCATAAATTCATTCTTTTTAATAGCTGAGTAGTACTCCATTGTGTAAATGTACCATAATTTCTGTATCCATTCCTCTGTTGAGGGGCATCTGGGTTCTTTCCAGCTTCTGGCTATTATAAATAAGACTGCTATGAACATAGTGGAGCATGTGTCCTTCTTACCGGTTGGGACATCTTCTGGATATATGCCCAGGAGAGGTATTGCTGGATCCTCCAGTAGTACTATGTCCAATTTTCTGAGGAACCGCCAGACTGATTTCCAGAGTGGTTGTACAAGCTTGCAATCCCACCAACAATGGAGGAGTGTTCCTCTTTCTCCACATCCTCGCCAGCATCTGCTGTCACCTGAATTTTTGATCTTAGCCATTCTGACTGGACTCTTATTTTCATAACTGCAAAACTGGATTTCCTTAACCCTTGCCAATCTAATAAATGAATTGTGAATTTCTAAGTTTGATTTTCATAGCTTTTTTTTCTGCTTTAAAAATGTACAGGGGTCTGCAACCCTATAGGTGGAACAACAATATGAACTAACCAGTACCCCCCAAAGCTCGTGACTCTAGCTGCATATGTATCAGAAGATGGCCTAGTCAGCCATCATTGGAAAGAGAGGCCCATTGGTCTTGCAAACTTTATATGCCTCAGTACAGGGGAATGCCAGGGCCAAGAAGTGGGAGTGGGTGGGTAGGGGAGTGGGTATGGTGGACTTTTGGGATAGCATTGGAAATGTAAATGAAGAAAATACCTAATAAAAATTTTTTTAAATGTGTGTGTGTGTGTGTATGCAATGCTTGAGAGTAAAGTTCCACATGTATGTGTGAACATGTTCGTGTGGAGGGCAAGAGGGTTTGGGGTGTCATTCCTTGGGTGCCAGCCAGTATTTACTCATTCACTCATTAATTTCTTATGTGCTTGTGAGGTATATGTGCTTGTGAGGTATATGTGCTTGTGAGGTATATGTGCTTGTGAGGTATATGTGCTTGTGAGGTATATGTTCTTGTGAGGTATATGTGCTTGTGAGGTATATGTTCTTGTGAGGTATATGTGCTTGTGAGGTATATGTTCTTGTGAGGTATATGTGCTTGTGAGGTATATGTGCTTGTGAGGTATATGTGCTTGTGAGGTATATGTGCTTGTGAGGTATATGTGCTTGTGAGGTATATGTGCTTGTGAGGTATATGTTCTTGTGAGGTATATGTGCTTGTGCACTGGATGTATGTGTGTGCACATGTAGATGTGCATGCTCATGCTCAGGCATGCGGAGGCCAGAGGTTGATACCAGGTGTTTTCTTCTATCACTAGCCATGATACCCTTTTACATTTTTTTTAAAAAATATACTATTATATTTTATGTGTGGTGGTGTTTTGCCTGCATGTGTGTCTGTACATCTGGCACAGAAGAGACTGTCACATTCCCTGAAATTGGAGTCACAGACAGTTGGTTGTGAGCAGATAATTGGTTGTGAGCCACCATGTGTATGCTGGGAATTGAACCTGAGTTCTTTCTAAGAGCACCCAATGTTTTTCATTACTGAGCACCTCTCCAGCCTCTTGACATTATTGTACAGATAGGGTCTCACTGAATCTGGAACTCACTGATTGGCTGGACTGGCTGGCCAGCAACCCCCCTAGATCTCTTGCCTCTGCCTCCTTACACTGGAATTATAGACACATCTAGCTGTGTCCAGCTTTTACATGGTGCTGGGGATCTGCATCCAGGTCCTCAAACATGTGCACCAAGCAGTTTATCCACTGACCCATCTCCCAAGCTCTTCCGCCCCTACATCTTTCTGAAACAAGGTCTCTCAGTGGCCCAGGGTTCACTAAGTAGACTAGGATGGCTGGCCGTGAGCCCCAGGGATTCATCTGTCTCTTCCTCCCCATTCCTGGGATTATAAACACATACCATCAGTGCCCAGCCTTTCTCCCCTTTCAACATGGGATCTGAAGATAGAACTCAGGATGCTTGTGCATTGTAGACCCATGCATTACCTCTCTAGCTGTCTCCCCAGCCCCAGGTTTCCCTATTTTGATCATCCTTCAGGGTCTGTGTGTCTGTCATTGACCTTGTCTTCTGGTTTGCAAGCACTCCTTTGGCCACGTACGGTTTGTGTCATCTTCCAGTTTATGTGTTCTCTTTATCCTTTTACCGTTATTGTGTGTGTGTGTGTGTGTGTGTGTGTGTTTGTGTGTGTGTGTGTGTGTGTAGTTCAACCAGTGGATATTTAAGGCCTCTGGGTACCATGCAGTATCTGCAGCTGATCAGTTTCAAGAGAAAGACACCTACTTAAGACTAGCTTGAGACAAAACAGAAAGAAAGAGAAGAGGGGAAGTGAGACTTATGTCATTGGGCACTGAGGAGCACTCTCTCCGAGCAGCTGGAACACAGGCCTTTGTCTTCTGTGCCACTGTTCAGCTCTGTTTATACTTGTATGGTGATAACATTCGCTCAGCTAAGGTATAAGGACTCCTGGCACTCCAGAGCTTATACTTCACTTCATTGATTTAAGGTCCAAAAATGAAAGGCTTTCAGAGTCTATGGCTCATACCAAATGAAAGGACTCAAGGTTGTCACACTAGGGTGATGTCAGCTCTACATTCCTCTCCACTTCTTGAGATCCTCCATGGAAGTGAGAGATGGTGTACCATGGTAGGTCATTCACCCATCTCTGCAGTTTGTGGGAAGCTAAGTACAAACCAGAATTCCATGCTGTGGATGGCTCCCTGGAACAGGGGAGGACAGGAAGAAACAAAAGAAGTTCTCTAAGCTAGTCCTTCCAAGAAGAGCCTTCCTCCTCATGTTGGGCTTCCAATATAAGCCCTCATGATGGACTCATACTATAGGTGGCAAAAAGACTGTGTGTGCATGTACGTGTATGTAGGTGTGTATGTGTGCATGCATACAAAGCTGTGTGTGCATGTATGTGCATATATGTGTGTGCGTATGTGTGTGAGTATGCATGTGTATGCACATGTTTACATGTATGTATTTGTGTTCATGTGTGCATTTGTGTATATTTGTGTGTGCATGTGTGTTGGGAATGTGAATATTGAGTGAGGTATGCACATGTGTACATATATGTGCGTTCATGTATGCATTTCTGTGTGCATGTACACATTTGTGTGTGCATGTATGTTGGGAATGTGAATATGAAGGGAGGCAGGAACGCTTTGTTGGATGTCTTTATGCTTGAAGAGATACATTGGAATATTTTTTCTCACCCATAATCACCTTTTCTTCCCATGCTATAAGTTTATTTTGAGCTAACACTGGTCTTACAAGATTAGGGTGGTGGGAGGTTTAAGAGTTTCATCCAGCATGGGGCTTTTCACAGTTGGTATTGTGCTTTAACTTGTGGGAGCCCAGAGCTCTTCATGGCTCTTTACCTGCCAAGTTGGGACATACCAATGGGAAGTCTTGAGCGATACTGAGTTTCTACAGATAGCCCAGGCTACCTTAAAAAATGAGGATAAAGGTTAACATTGAATTCTCTCCCAGTGCCTTCGTGGGGATGAGAGGAGATAGGGTGAGTCTCAGAAAGTGGATGAAGGGCAACGATGAACAAGAGACTGAGCAATTTCACACCACCTGGGGACGGTTAGGTCTCTGGTGGGAGCTGTCATACCTGGATGTCCAATGGCGGGAAAATGTGTCCTGAATGTGTCCCCTGATGCCCAGTACTCATATATAAATAGATAATGTATGTATGTATGTATGTATGTATCTATGTGTGTATATACATATACATATATATATATACATATATATATATATATATATATATATATATATATATATATATATATATACACATACAACACATACACACTTACACATATATGTAGACCAGGGTGACTCTGAATGTATGATTCTCCTGTCTCAGCTCCTGAGTGCTAGGAATTGTAAGGCAAGTACCACTGTGTGTGTCCACTGTCATATTTTCAGCCTTAGAAGACTTTTTAAATGACTCCATGATAAGGATATATCCTCTGAGGCTCAACTATACTTTTGTTTTTTTACCTTAGTATTTTTTCCCATGTAGATTGAAAACAGCACTCCGTCCCATTAAAAGCACGCCCAGCACGATGCCATTCATGTGACGCTATTTCATGGAATTATGGTCTCACCTGGAGATCCCCGCATCTCTTTGTATGTCAACTGTCAAGAAAGATGACTGTTAGATTGTATTCAGCCCTTTATCTTTTTTGCTTTCTTCTTATATTAATAAGCACTTATTCCTATAAAATGGTAGGCATGCCTTTTAAGAATAAGCAACCATCAGAGACATCTACACCCTGCTCCTAGGAGTCAGGTGAATTTTTCTCAGTATGTGAACAGTCTTGTCTGAGGGCAGCTGTCAGTTGGAAATCCATCATGGATTCCACTCAGGCCTTCAAAGGACCTCAGCCAAAAGGGAAGAAACTAGGAGATGAAACCAAAGTAGGAAGAAAAAATCCCAGCAGCCCAGGAGGCAGGCTTCCTACTCGGGGACCAGGCTATGGCTTTAAGGAGTTGCCCCTCCATTTTTTCTCTGTGTGTCAGAAGACACTGTTTCCTGCCCTTCTGTTGGGGCTCACTTTGCCCTTGAAGTTTTCCCCTATGCCTCCAATTTGGGTTTCTTTCCCATTTCTCTCACTGTTAGTCAGCGTCTTGTTCCTGTGATGATGTGTCTAAAACACTCAAAGGAAACAGATTCTCTTTTCCTTTTTTTTTTGCTCCCAGTTTTGGACATTTTAGTCCATGGACAGTTGCGTTCCTGTTGATGTGGGGCTGGCAGTGGGGCTGCATATTGTGGCTGTAACAAAGCTGTTCACCTTAGGACAGGCAGGAAGCAGAAGGAGAGGGAGAGTTATGGATCAATGGTAGAGTGTTTACCTAACGTGTGAGGCCATGGGGCTGATGGGGGTGGGAATAGAGTCTTAACATCTCTCTTCAAAAAAGCACAACCAGTGACCTAATTTACTTCCACCTCTGTCTTAGTTAGGGTTTCTATTGCTGCAATGAAACACCACGACCAAAAAGCAAGTTGGGGAGAAAAGAGTTTATTTGTCTTACACCCCCACATTGCTGTTCATCATCAAAGAAAGTCAGGATAGGAACTCCAACAGGGGAGGAATCTGGAGGCAGGAGCTGATGCAGAGGCCGTGGAGGGGTGCCGTTCACTGGGTTGCTTTGTTGGCTTGCTCTGTCTGCTTTCTTATAGAAGCCAGGACCACCAGCCCACAGATAGAACCACATACAATGGGCTGGTCCCTCCCCTATCAATCTCTAGTTAAGAAAATACTTCACAGTCGGATCTTATGGAGGCATTTCCTCAACTGAGGTCTCCTCATCTCTGATGACTCTAAATTGTATGTCCTGTTGACATAAGACCAGTCAGTACAACCTCCTGAAGGTTCTTGCACCTCCCAGTAACACCCTGAGGACCAAGGCTTCAACACACTGGCTGTATTCAAACCCAGACACTGCTTGTATTTAGATCCCGCTTGTGCATCTAGAAGGTACTGAATGAATCCTTAAGAGACATGCGGTTTCCCCATGAGGTCATTCCTCTCATTCAAACCTCTTTGTCTTCCAGGCTTACCGGCTTTCAGCTACCAGCCACCATAGTCAGTGCGGCCAGCACCTTGTCCCTGAGCCTCATCAGCGACTATGCAGTCAGTGCCCAGGGCTTCCGTGCCAGCTATGAAGGTAGGTGCCTCCCATTGCAACTGCGGGTATGCTGGGTGCTGTCATAGCCACAGGCAGGTCTGGGTCCTGTCTGCCCAGGACACTAGCTCTGCAGATTCGAGCCTGTGCCTGCCTACTGAGACCAGTTAATAACCAGCAACTCAGTTACTATCGCAGCCTCTCCCTCCCTTCCTGGAACTTACAGATTGCAAAGCACAGCTGCTCTAGTTTATCAAGAGGGCCTGGGGATGTCTTTTCTGCCCTGTTTAACTGGTTTTGGTGTGTGTTTAGGTTTTGAAGTCTGTTCTGTATTGGAGTTAGTTCTATGAGGTAGCTCAGATTGGCTTTGAAAATATGAGAGATGTAAAAGGTGAGTAAGAGAAAATAAACACCAGAGAGCTCAACACAGTGATGGTAGAGTCCAGATCATGTTAGCGGGGGGGAAGAACTCTCCATTTTTCCTTAACAGTGCAGATTGGGGCTTCTTGGCTTGATCTGTACAAATGATTTCCACTTCTCTTGGTCTGTTTAGAGACAGTGTCAGAATTCAAATTAGCACTAATACCTTCAGATTATACACTATTATTATTATTAACTTTATTATGTTAGTTTAGAAGGTGGTTCTTGTACATCTCTGTCATTTCCTTGGGAAATTTACATCTCATTAATAGGTAATTAGGCTGCTCTTGGCTAAGACCTGCACTGCTATTTTGTGTCACGATCATTAATAGGCGTATTTTAAGACTGTTAATGATAATTAATAACACTGATGACATAACACCCCAATAAAGCATGCCAATTACTCCAAAGCTCCTTCCCTCGCCTTTAAAACCTCAGCATGTAAGGGATGAGTTGCTGAATGAAGCTGTAGCAACATGGAAATCGATCCTACCCTTGTCTGGGAAGTCAGGAGTACCCCAGCAAAGAGGGTGAGTTCTCACTACTTGTCCAGAGTGACCCAGCTGGGGCAGGGATGGGGGTACAGTTGATGTAGTAACTGGATCCATTGAGGACTTCTTAGAAGATCTTTGGATTATATGCCCCTGCAATGGCTCCCAACTGTCTTGCACATGCCTTTAACTGAGGGCCTCTGCCTTGACTCCAGCCACCTTAACTGAGGGCTCCTGGTCTGATTGTCGCACCTCAAGTAAGCCCCTAACCTTCACATTACCTGAATGCTCTTGAAAATACACACCTTTGTTGCCTTGCAACTGTGCACCCCTGAGATGCATGTTTAAAACCATGCTCAACTGTTACCCGTACCGTGTCTGGGAGCTCGGCCACCTTGGCTGGGCTTTTACCCTGTCTACACCCAAACAGCCTCTGTGCATCAGGCTCCTTCCTGAGAGAAGCCTCTTTGGAGGCTTCTTTTTATTTCCTTCATTAATATATACTCCATGTACAAAGGGCTGCTGTGTCTCACAAAGGCATTTTCATAGGCATGTATCGTGTACCTGCACGTATTCATCTTCCAGTATCTTCCCTTTTACTGTTAGTCTCTTTCCTTCCAGATCATTCCTGTGAACTTCCATCCTGAGTGTGTATGTGTGTGTGTGTGTGTGTGTGTGTGTAAAATCTAGATTCTACACATGACAGAAAGTGGAGTCTGGGGTATTTTGACATTCTAATCTCCAGTTGCACCCATTTATGTGTGTGTAACATGTGTACACAGCTACATATCAGTATTTGGTGCTCATGCATGTGTGTGCATGCATGTGCAGGTCAAAGGCCAGCCTTGGGTGATCTTTCTCAGGAGCTGTGTACCCTTTTTTTTTTTTTTTTTTTTTTTTTTTGAGTCCATAGGGCTCGCAAAATAGAACATAGGCTGGCCGGCCACAAAGCCCCAGAGAGCAACCTGACTTGACCTCTCCAGCTTTGGAATGAGAAGCATGCTCCCCACGCCTGGCTATGTGTAGGGGTGCTGATGTTGGTCTGGGGCTCAGTCAGGTCTTCATGCCTGCACGGCATGTACTTACCAAGTCACCTTTCCATCAAACCATCCGTTTCCATCGACGTCATTCGCCTTTATGACCCAATAATCTCTATTGCGGATGTATGCCGCCTTTCTTGGTTATGCATGTATTCTTGGGCATCTAGGCTGGTTCCACAGCTCGGATGTAGTAAACAGTGCTACATTAAACACAAATGCTCAAGTGGCTCTGAGGCAGGCTGGCTTGGCCCTTTGGGCAGACTCGCCATGAGTGCCATAGCTGGGTCATATGGTGGCTGTATTTTTAGCTCTTTAGGGAGCTTCCATACTGAGCTTCATAGTGTTTGCCTGAGGGCACTGCATCTCACAAGCAGTGTATGAGGGCTTAGCTTTCCCTCCATTCCCACCAGACGATTGTCGTAAGGTCCTAGGTATCGCTCCCTCCACGGTGTGTAGCTTTGGAGAGATTGCATTTGGGTCCTTGAGTGGGTGACACGAAAGCTGTACTGAGAGTAACAGACACAGGGGTCCAAGCTTGACCCTAGGTCCTCATGGTGTCCCCATTCATCACTCCTTCTGAGTGTCTATCGAAGCCCAGACCCTCATAAGACCTTATGAAACACCTACACCATTGGCCCTTGGCACACTACTCTATCCCACACATGTTCGTCAGGGGGGTCCCAGGTACTTTCACAATCATGCCATGACTCCCAGATTCTAGAGGAGCACTCCTTCCAGCCTGGGAAGCCCCAACCATCAGGGCCCTCTCATGCTCTCCAGCCTAGTATCACCCGCGCCATTTCCAAATGGCACCAGGGCGCTGTTCTCAGTGGCTCCTCTTGGCGGGCATCCAAGCTGCCTGTCAGCTATCAAAGCAAGTCTGATCCTCCTGCCCCCCCATCCCCACCCCCGCACCCTCTTCCCCCAGGGTGTGGAAAGCGAAGATAAGGAACTGAACTGCAGCTGGGATTTGAGAGGAAGGTGAAGGTAGGTGAAGTGTCAGCCGCCACTTCAAGGCAGAGATCAAATGGCGCTGCTTCTCAATCTCCTAGAGGAGAAGGGCGCTCCCTGTATAATCCTCCGGGACAGGAGTGTGGGCGGAGTGTGGACCAGAGGGAAAGGGATCAGTGGGTATTAAGCACTGACTGTATGCCAGGATCAGTGTGTATTAAGCACTGACTGTATGCCAGGCACTTTACATACATTTTCTCCTCTAATCTCCCACGACAACTTTGCAGCCAGGCTTGGCTATCTCCATCTTACAGATGTAACCAGCTAAGCCAAGACAGGGTGAGGATGGGCGCGGGCGCAGCTTAAGGGGACTTGATGGCCAAGGGTTTTAATGACACTCTTCTGTCACAAAAATCTTACACGTTGAGTCCTGAAAAACTCTTTGAGTAAAGGAGAAGCTAAATAAAGCCTGTGTCTCAGGTAAGAGGATTGGGGCTAAGACAGACAGACAGGAGGACACACAAAGGCTGCCATGGATTCAGTATCCCTCCTGGATGACCTGAGCTACCTCAGAGAGTCATCAAGGGGACTCTAGAGTACAGTGAGGGTCACCAGAAAAATTAAAGTTGATACCACACGCTGAAATAATTGTCCATGTTGGTATATTCTAGGGTTTTTTTTTTAACTAAAACCTTGTGTGTATTCATGTGTGTGCAGGTGCACACATGTGTGGATGCAGTTGCATGTGGCACCCAGAAGGCATATGTTCCTTCGGGAGCCATTCACCTTGTTTTATGAAGGGGAGTCTCTCACCGCTCAGGATTATCACCAGTCCAGGTCCTTTCATGATCATACCATGATTCCCAGGTTCTAGAGGAGCACCACCCCCTTCCAGCCTAGGAGGCTCCCACCATCAGGGCTCTCTCATGTTCTCCAGCCTCTGGCTGCCTAGAGAGCTCCACAGAACCACCAATCCACCATCTCTGCCTTCACAGCCCTGGAATTCAAAGCGTGTGCCACCACACCTGGCTTTTTGTTTTTAACCAGAATTCTAGGGATCAAATTCAGGTCTTTATGTTTACAAAACAAGTATTCTCCAACCGAGTCAGACTTCCCACTCCTAGACCAAAAAAAACCAAAAAAAAAAAAAAACCAAAAAAAAAATTTATTTTTCCATCTAAAATTCAAATTTTATTTAACAGTCCGTATTTTATTTCGCTTCCTCTAGACCCTTCATTTCCAGCCCCAGATCTGAACGTGATCCCCAGGAATCCTCCTTCTGTCTTCCCTGTTCCTCCTTCCGGCTCTGTCCCTGTTCTGCTCTGCCCATGTCCAGGTCCAGCTCCCCTGGGTCATTCCAGCGGTGTTGACACCACTTCCCACGCAGACGCACACAGGTGATCGTCTGTGGATGCGATTCTGTAATCTGGCTAATGAGGTTAGCCTGTTCATAAAAGGCAGCCCTCCTCCGTTCTTCCTAATATCCATTAGAAAGGGAGCCACGAGGGTTTGCACACACCACTATTGTTAACCAGTCATCTCCTGCTCACATTTAGATGAAGAACACCCGTGTTTACTCAACTTAAGGCCTCATCTAATTATCTTAAGATAAATTCCTGGAAGGCCAATTGCTCGGCCAAAGAGGCTGCAGACTTTCCATTCTGATGCCCAGTTTCAGAGCACTCGGAAAGATTAGACCCACGCACGCTTGCAGCAGCAGGGCCTGTTCGGCTCAGGCCCACTTCCCCCTCACCCTGCCTACCCTGAGTGCTAGTGAGGTTTAAATCAGTTTCATTGATTCAAATGGGCGGAAAATGAAATCTCATTTGTGGTGACAATTTGCATCTCTTTGATGATGGGGAAGGTGGAACACCTGTCAGCACTTACTGGCCATTTGTGGATCATTTGCTAAATTGTCTGTCCCAGTTTTTGCTTACCTCTCCATTGGGGCTGTTAGTATGTTTCTTATCTCCTTTGCATATTAAGGATATTAATGTGGTGGCTTCCCTTTTGATGTGTAGCAGTTTTAATTTATATGTCACTAATTTAAAATTTTAATTAAGAAAAAAAACCTCTTTTTTTTTTTTTTGGTAACATCTATTTTGGGTGCTGTGCACCGAAAGACCTTTTCCATGCCAAGATCAAATAAATATTCACGGAAAAGTTTGTCTTATTGTATGTGTATGCATAAGCATGCATGCACGTGTATGTGTGTACACACACACACACACACACACGTGCGTGTGCGCGAGGGCATGAGTATGTAGGCGCACATGTATACACCCAAAGGTTAACCCTGAGTATTCTTCCTCAGTATCTGCCTTGTGCGTTTTGGAGACAGAGTGTTTCACTAGCATGAGATAGTTTGGCCAGCCAGTGTGAACTCCAGGGGTCCTTCTGTTTAGCATCACCAGAGCTGGGATTCCAAGCACACATTAAAAATGCAGCTTTCTCCATGGGTTCTGGGGATCAAACTTTGGTCTTTGTACTTGGCCAACTGAGGCCACTTCCCAAGCCTTCGTTCTGAACTTCTGTATTACTTTTGCTTTTTATTTCATACTCCCCTGGAGATGAGTGACATTTGTCTTGGAGTCTGTGACTCCCTCCTTGTGTGACAGTGATGGTCTCTGTGCCAGTCTCTGAAGCCTGGATCTTTCTCAGTGTGACCCAGAGCACCCTCTCCCAAGATGCCTCTGGCCTTGCTGCCCCCTAAATACCACTTCATTCTCCCACCTCAGGACCCACATTTCCCAGAATTCTCCACAAGGCTCTCAAGGATGGCCTGAGGGCATCTGTGTCTCTTCTAAACTGAGCACTGTGTGTGTAAGCACATCAGACATTTCAGTGAGGAACCAGGCAGGTGCGTTCCTGCAATCCCCTGCACCCTGGGAACTGAGGCAGGAGGATGTTCAAGTTTAAGGCTTGCCTGGACTACAGAGTGAATTCCAGGTCATCCTGGGCAACTTAGCAAATAAAAAAAGATAAAGCACTCAGTAGTATAGCAAATGCCTAGGAGGTGGAAAGGCCCTGAGGCTCAATCCCTAGTAGGGCAGAAGGAGAGAAACGAAGAAAGGCAGTTAGCCACAAATCCAGGCTAGCTCAGCATGGCCCCTTTGCTTAAACCCCTGTAGACACTCTGATATTTGGGGTTACAAGTCCCTCTGAGGACTGCGGCTGGGACAGTTAGATCTAGTCAACAGTGGCAATCCTCCAGAAGGCATTTCTTTGTTTAGGTCAGCGTAACTGGTCTTGGCTGCTCCCCATCCAAGTGGAGGGCAGTGGGTGGGTATAGACCTAAGGACCCAGACCTGTGCTACCCCATCTGTGACCTCCACCTGGAAGCTGGGAGGGTGAAGAACACTTAGCTTTGCAAGCTCTCCGGCAACCACATGGGAAAGGTGGCACCATGCAAGCGTTAAGAGCTTGGGCTTACAGTTTTGGATACCTGGACTCCTATGCCTCCTGGCCCTTCACTTGGACAATGGATTCATTTCTCTGGATTACAGCCACGTATGTCTATTATGAGAGGAGTGTTTATTTAAAGGTATCTTTGCATGTATGTATGTATGTATGTATGTATGATATGTGTATATGTGGGTGTTCGAGTGTGTTTGCATGTGTGTGTGTTCATGTGTGTGAGTGCATGTGCATGGGTCAAGGTCAGGGGACAACCTCGGGTATTAGGCCTCACCGTCCACTTTGTTGAGACAATGTCTTTTTGACTGCTGCATACACCAGGCTGTGCAGCCTCCAGGGTCCACTGTTTTCCCTTCTGTTTTCACCTCTCTTCTCCTGTAGGAGACTGGAATTACAGCTATCTACTGCAGCATCCACCTATTGTGTGGGTTCTGGGGATCTGATCGAGGGTCACACTTGTGGGACAGGTGCTTGACCTGCTGAGCCATCTCCCAAGCTTCACATGGAGCCATCTAAGCTGAGGATCTGGAAGGTCTCAAAGTGCCAAATCTGTTAAGTACCAAACCGACACTATGCACTGAAATTCCACACCTGGTGTCGTCGGACAGGTCACTGTCAAAGCTCAGATACTCCAAAAATATTGCATACGATTAATTACCTTCAGACGCTGGGTAACAGGTTGTACATGGAGGTTC
Source organism: Mus caroli (assembly GCF_978045245.1). Classification (NCBI taxonomy): domain Eukaryota; kingdom Metazoa; phylum Chordata; class Mammalia; order Rodentia; family Muridae; genus Mus; species Mus caroli. Next base: position 29,555,789 of record NW_028227261.1, on the reverse strand, counting down.
CCTCCACATGGTGTCTTCTAGGTATACGGAAGTATTCCCAAACCTAAAAAACAACTAAAATTTGAAAACATTTTTTTCTCTCCAGACATTTTAGATAAAGAACACTTATCTTTGTAGAGCTACCATGATAGTTAAGGAAACGCAATGGTCACAAAAGACACGTGGCACAGGATCTGACACATTTGTCAGGTCTCAGTCACCGTCAGCGCACTGACTAAGCCACCCTCATCCTGACCTAACCTTGGCTGACATTATCCAGAAGACAGAAGAATTATGCCAACATCACAGAACCCAGTCCCACCCTTACCCTGGTTTCCCACCCCAGAGGTTATATCAAACCCTTAAGCTGTTTTCATGAAGAAATCCTCAATCCAGCTGTTCTACTCTGAAAGCATGACTGTCTTCTCTGGAGAAGCAGTGGAGTGGTGTCAGCATCCAGGGCCTGTAGCCCCACCTGGAAGCTTGCCCACTGGCCCAGGATGTAGTCTGCTCCCTATTGTCTACAATCCTGGAGCCAGCGAGGTCAAGGCCAGCACAGAAGTGTCAATGGGGCATCTGTTTGCATTATTTGATGCTAGCTTTTGAGCCAAGGCTCTTACCATAAGTACATCAATCCCTAGAAGTTTGGAGCTATAGGGAGACAGGGAGGCTGACACACACACACACACACACACACACACACACACACACACACCAACACAACCCTTTCTCATACAACTAGTTCATAAAGTTCACAGATGCTCTGTGGATCCCATAATACCACACTTCCCTTGAGAATCTGAGCCCCGAGGGGCTGACAGCAACTAGAACTGGTGGTAGATGGTCAAGCATTAATTGAACAACAGTAGTTTGCAGCCTTTGATTCTTCCCCTGGATTCTTAGTTTTATAGTCACAGCGTGCAGTTCGCCCCTGGGCCCTCTGCATCCTCCCGAAGTGGGTGGGTGAGGACGGAATGCTGTTCCACAAGAGATCCCAGCAGGGTGTGTTTCTGCTCCTGCGGGGTGTGGGCTGGTCAGCTATGGCACCTCTGCCTTTTGAAACTGGGATCTTTGGAGATGGTGGTCTTCTGAAAGGAAGGAAGGGGATGGCGTGTGCGTTTGGGTCTCCTGGAGATGGGGAGGTTGAAGGTGCTGTGATTGTGCTACTGAACTCATGAGAAAGCTAGGCTGCAGAGCGGGAGAGCCCAGGACATTAGAGCCCAAATCCCTCCACTTTACTTCCTTCCTGCAATTAGATAACCGATTTCCTTCCCCAGGGGCTCCTGTCTCTCAGACAATTTCCTGGTCCTGAAAGAGACTCCAGTTCTGGGGCATTATCCAGATACCTTGAAATTGGGCTAATGGAGGCCATTTGGTACCGTATGGATATGCATTCTGAATATGCAATTTGGCTCCATTCAGGTCACTCTGGACCGGAGCAGCAGGACGCAGGCTCCCGAGGGGCGGAGGTGACCACTTCCTCAGCACAAGGAGGCCAGTGTGCACTTTTAAAGCTCCTGACTCCACTCCCCATGGCTCTGCCTTGAGAGCCGAAACATTCCTCCTTTTAATCAGAGCTTCAGATTAGCAAATTAATACACAAGAGATATGACCTTTGAGACAAATCGTGCGGCACTTCTCCCCAGGTTGGGGGTTGGGATGGTTTTCTTAGCATGTTCTCCGTGAGCCCAAGGCAGTTCACCATGTGCTGTGCTGACCCCCACTTGGTGTAGCTCTTGTGATACGGTGGTAGCCCTAGCCGCATCTTGGTCATGTCTATGTTGTTCTGTAAAGGGGTAAGAGGGGCTGGCGCTGAGGGAGGTCGCATATGCTGATGGTGGCATTGTGTGCCATGCTGGGCCCCTCCTCTCATCCATCCACTCAGCAAGGCTTCCTGCCCCAGACAGCCTCCCAGAGGGCTTTGAGGTACACAGACGCAGAAGCAGCTCTTCTTTTTGTGCAGTGCTGGGGAACTGAGAAAACTGGGGTGGGTAAAGAATGGGGACCCCAGACTTAGCTAGATGTGGCTCACAGATTTCCCTCCTAACCACAGGAGACAGCTGAGTCTGTGACTCTTGTGCACAGCATATTTGCAGAGCAGAGGTGATAAAGCCCTTTTCTGTGGGGTGTAATGAGGATTCATAATTGATGCATGAGTGCTAAGTCACCACTCAGAAAGTACCACGTTGGAGAACCTGCACCCATACCTGACTAGTTCCACGGGGATCCAGGTTACCTAGACTATGACCTGTCTCTTCTGTGTGCCTTCCAGCAGGATCCTAAATCTCTCAGATCCTCCCATGGAACTTGGGGAACCACCCCTTCCTTTGGTGGGGGGGTGGGGGATGTGACAAGCCGTGAGAAGCACTTAACCTGCTGTTTGACCTACAGCAGTCTTCCCAGTCAAAGGAAGCTACAGCAACAGGTTGTGGTGTGCTTCATGAGTGGAAAAAAAAATACCTTTTCTTTTGTTAAAAACCTTTGGCCAGCCTTGTGGCTCTTCAAAGACCAGGACTGTTATGTCACCTACTTTCTGTTGCCCCTGCTGTCATCACTCCTTAGCACACAGCTGGGGCCCTGCTGTAGCAGCTAGCTCCTGCCTCTCCTGACCTAGATCCTTGTGTGTCTGGGCACTCCGTGCTCTCGTGCAGATTGGCCCCATGAGTACGTGGCTCAGTGGCTGGAGTACAAGCTGAGCAGTAGTCGCCTTCATCTCCTTTCCACTGTGAGCACACTGCTGCAGTGCTGAGCAGGAATAGCCCAAGCAGCAACCTTGCTCTGAGCCTTACCTGGCTGTCAGTCAAAGCCTGGAGCCTTGGCCTCCCTTCCTTCCTTCCTCCTCCAGCCACTGACAAGCCTTTGGATAGAGCAGACTGTCTCCCCACTCACTCTTCCGTCATGCCAAGTCCCCTCTCCTGACTCCCCCCCAACTCCCCCACTCTCTGCTTAATTCCAATCCAGAAGACTGCCTCTTTACCCAAGAAGCCCCACCCCCACTCACCTGTATGATATCTTGGTTCCACAAACCACGTTCTTAGTTTTGGGGTCCTGGCTCTTTGCTGTCTCCATTCCCAGGCCACCAATAGCCAGAAGCTTTGGAGAGCACCATGGTCGGAGCTCAGGGACTGGGGGGGAAAGTGAGCACCACCTCTCCCCTCCCCCAGCTCCCAGCCACGTGACCTTTAGCAACTCATCTAGTCTCCCTTGACTCTTCTGTTACAGATGGACCATGACTGTAGTTAAGTCTACTCCGTAGGCTTGTTGGCCATCAGGTGTTCCTCACAGGGGCTATCACGGACTAAACTCTGCAAGAACAAATGTGTGTACCCATCCAGGGTCTGACATACAGCACACAGCAACTTCTCAGGAATTGTGAGTCCTCAAATGGATGAGTTTATAGTCAGGGCAGCTGAGGAGACAACGCCAGCAAGTCAAGACACAGGAAAGCCATAAGGCCCCTTAGTTATCAAAGACATGTAGGTCACAACAGCCCCAGGGCTGGGCATATGGCAGGGCTGGGTATGTGGCTCAGTTGGTAGAGCACTTGCTTAGCACCGAGTTTCATACCTAGCACCTCCAAAGTGTGTGTGTGGGAATTTTAAGTCGCATCGTATCCCTCTAAAACTACATTGACCCCCAAACTTTTGAGAGTCAGGTCAATACTGGAACAGCTGCATAAAAAGGGGGACACAGTGGCCCTGGTGCTGGTGGTGATGTAAATGAGTCCTTTGGGACCAAGACCTGACAACCATATATCAAGAGTCACAAAGTGCTCAAGGCAGTTGACCCAGTAATCTCCCTCCTGGGATGAAATCCTACAGAAATAATTCAGCAACAGAAGAAAGTTCTGTGCACGAGAGTCTTGGTCTCAGCATTATTTATAATGATGAAGAATTGGAAACTGTAAAAACGTCTAACAATTGGGGAACGGCTGGGAAAGTTATAGCATCTCTGCCTAATGGATTTACATGGCCATTTAAAAGTATAATGACATGACCGAGAAATGCAGGGCGATGTTTAGGATATGCTTTTCAGTGACAAAGTGGAGCGCAGAGCTCCATTGTATTTATCACAGCCATGTGAGGAAGCCCTCTAGGAACGGGCAGAGTGAAGGCATAAAGGAAGACCATTGACAAGGAAGGCAGTGAGCCTGGGGGAAGGGATTTGAAGATGGTGTATCCAATGTATATGGATGGTGTGCTTGCATGTGTGTATAGACAACATGTGTGTGCAGTACCCAAAGAGGCCAGAAGAGGGCATCAGATTCCCTCTGGGACTGGAGTTACAGATGCTTGTGAGCTGCCAGGTGGGTGCTAGGAATTAAACTTGGGTCCTCTGGAACCACAGCCAGTGTTTTAACCCCTGAGCCATTTCTACAGCACTCCCACCCCCATTCTTGGTGCTGCTTTGATGTTACCTGCATGGTTAATGGTGCCTGGAGATAGCCCACAGTCAGAACAGAAGCCAAGATCAAATGCAACAGCTAGGAAGTCCTCACGGGTAAGAAAACTGCACAGACGTCTCCTTGCCAATGCCTGTAACAAGAGCCAAAGTCATGTGGCTCTGTTAATAGTATTATAGACTCCAGGTCTTGTAGAGATAAATTACCCAGAAGGAAATTCACTTGATAAAGCCCTGATAAGAATCAAGGTGCCTCAGAAGGTCCTGGGCCCTATATCCAGCATAGGACCCTAAGTTGATCAGGTATTTGGGAGAAATAAATGAGAAAAGTAGTAACCAAAGAAGAGAGAGAGAGAGAGAGAGAGAGAGAGAGAGAGAGAGAGAGAGTAGTGATAGGGATCTGGAGGTGGCAGACGAGTCTGTCACGTAGAAAACCAACATTTGCTTTGGGCAGATCTAGAGAACAGGGTCATGTCCAATGGAAAGGCATGCGAAGCTTGGTCTCGTACTGGAAGTGTCTATGTAGTTCCAGCTTCTTGGGAGGCGGGGGCAGGCACATCTCAAGGTCAAGGCCTGGTTATACTACAGAGTGTGTTCAGATAACCTGGGTATTTTCGTTTCGTCTCAAAAATACAAAAAGATCTGGGGAGGTGGCTCGGTGTTGGGGTGCTTGGCCTAGTATCTGTCAGTTAGAATAACCAACTAGTGAGGCAGTGAGTTCCCCATCTCTGGAGGTGATCAAGCAGATATTTGGTTGGTCAAGGTCTGCTGGGGAAGCCACTGGCATACATCTCAGACTGCTGTGTATTCTGTAGTTTGTCATCACTACCACTATTGGTTTTAAGATGTGCTGTCGTTCTTTGTACCACTAATAAATAAAATCTCTACCAATTAAATGATAGCTTAGCTTTGAAGATAAGACTCACCCTGAATTAATCAATTATTAATTAGTTAATTAATTAATCTATCTATTTATTTTGCTATTTTATTGTGGGGAAGAAATCAACACAGAAGAATGGGACACTAAAGGGATGCTCTTCCAGGGGGCTGGCAGTTTCAGTACAATGATGTGCATGGATACACAGCGTGTTGGGAATGCTCCATACATGAGCAGATGTCCTCTGTGGCCTCACTGATTCTATCAGCCTCAGTTTCCCATTCGTAAATTGGAGATGCACTAAGACAGGCAGGCCCTGTAGAGTTCTCCCTGGGACTAGGAAGCAGTATGAGACAGCAAGTTAGCCATGTCATTGTCAAGCTCAGCCTGCAGCCATGTCACCAAGGTGTCCCAGCACGGGAGAGCACTGAGACTCCCTGGGGTGGACTACAGTGGCTGGATCCTAAAGGAAGACTATGAGTCAGGGAAGGGCTGAGGGCATGCAAGAGGGATGTGAAAGGCTCCCTCCTTAGCCAGGGTAAGGGCAGGAGTAGGGTGTGGGTAGGTGAGCCTGTGGGCATGGAGGGTGCTCCCTCTGCCAACAGAGCACTGACACCTGGCTCTTGGAGGCCAAGAAAATGACACCATCAGGCTTTTCACAGCTTTGCCACCGTTCCGGGTGAGCAAGAAATGGCTGGTGGATTTCCACATGGCTTGAAAACCTCTCAGTGATCCAGTAAGGTGGGGAGACGTGAACACTGGTGGGAGGTGCTTCCTAGGAGTAAAATCCAAAAGATTAAGGGTTTTTGATCAATAGGAAGGGATCAGAAATCAAAGGTGTGCCCCCAGGAGGGCCACCACAGCTTCAGGGAGGCCACCACAGAGACTAGAGCATGCTGGGAGAAGGCTGTGCAGGCGCTGTGTCTGGTCTCCCAGAAGAGGGCACAGAGCAGTACACAACCCAGTCAGCAGAGCAGAATAATGGACCCCACCTAATACCTGGGAATTCCACTTTGGCCAGTCACTCAAGAGGAGCAGGAATCACCATGGTGGAATGCGCCCCCTCCTCCCCACCCTCCTGACTCAGCAGGATGTGGGGATTAAGTCTGAAGTTAGGGTGAGCCATAGAGAAGGGGTGGTTGGGCACTCCTCCTGACACGTTGGAGTCCTAAGAGAAGAGGTGGGCCCTGTGCCCTGGCTGTAGTTTTGAGCTGCTGTACCATGGCTGGATCTAAAGCAAGAAAGGGCGTAGAGAAAAGCAGAGGTTGGGGGAGGGGCAGCAAAGTCCTGAGGGAGGGTGGTGTGGGCTGAGGAGGAGGCAGGACCCCTTCTTCAAAGCAGGTTGCTAGTGGCAACCTGTGTGTTTGGGGATGAGAGGGCTGGCTGAGAAACCCAGGTAGTCATATCAGTCATCCTCAGGTAGGCCAAAGAGAGAAGAGCAGTAAGGACTTGAACCAATCATTCGTTCTTTCTTTTATGCATTCATTCACAGTGAATGAATACCACTGGCTACCTACAAGGCATTCAAAGGGCACCAGAAAAGCTTGTGAGCAGTGTGGGTCCTGCCCAAGCTGCCAGTCTACTAAAACAGATAACCACACATTTAAATATAAATAAATATTTAACAAGTAAATGAAGATATGAATATGCAAATGTCTTAGTGCTCCACTTTTATTCTTTTTTTTTTTTTTTTTTTTTTTTTTTTTTTTTTTTGGTTTTTCGAAACAGGGTTTCTCTGTATAGCCCTGGCTGTCCTGGAACTCACTTTGTAGACTGGCCTCGAACTCAGAAATCTGCCTGCCTCTGCCTCCTGAGTGCTGGGATTAAAGGCGTGCACCACCACACCCGGCTTCCACTTTTATTCTTATTAAGATTCATCTTTGTTAGAGGCTGCCCGTCTACGTGGTGAGACAGGACAGCCATTCGATGCTGACTGTTTTCTGGTGAGTTCTTCAAAGACGGTAGGACAGGGCTTGATCCCTGTGGCTGACCACCAGAGATGGACCTCAGGTAGTCAAAGTCCACTGACATCACTGACAGAACCCAGGCCATTTTCTTAGCGTTTTAGCCTGGCATTTCTTCACCTTGACTCTCAGGGGCTTCTGCCCTGCCACCGTGCTTTGGATGACAGGAGGCAATATGGCACCACTGAAGCATGGGTATTTGGAACCAGTGCGAGGGTGGGGAATAACTTTTGAAACCGATGCTTGCTGGATCTTCCTCCTTGGCAATGGAAGGCTGAGCATGGGCAACGTGGAAAGAGATGTGTGTGAGACACTAAACAGCATGTGCAGCTGTGGGCTTTGTTTCTTTTCTCCCTCCCTCTCTCCCTCCCTCCTTCTTTCCCTCTCTGCCTCCTCCTCTTCTTCATCTCTCCTCTCTGTCTTTCCCTCCTTCCCTCTCTCCCTCCCTCTTCTCCATCCCTCCCTCTATCTCTCCCTCGTGTGTGTGTGTGTGTGTGTGTGTGTGTGTGTGTGTGTGTATACATGGTTTTTCATTGACCTGAAACTTGCCAGTTCTACTGGGTTGATTGGCCAGCAAGCCTCAGCCATCTTCTGCCTCTCCCTGCCAGAGCTGGTATTACAGGTGTTCCCAAGATAGGCATTCCCTGCCATGCCCAGATTGCTTTCCTGGATTCCGGGGACTAAACTCAGGTCCTCCCGTCTGTACAAGCTCTTTACTCTCTGAGCCATCCTTTAGTGGCATGTCACCCACAGAGCTTGGCTCTGGCCCTACAGATACAGAAAAGCTGGGCTCACGTGGTCTATGCACACTCGGATGGAGTCCCACAAACTAACCTCAATGCATTCATTATGTGCCTCACAAGGAAAGCAGGTTAGGTGGTATCCTTAGGAGGTATCTGTGGGTGAGCAGTTTCAGGCTGGAAACAGCTAGGAGGAAGGAGCTACACCCACTGGTTAACCACACTTAAACACTCACATGCAGACAGAGGAGGAAGCTTTGCCGATTCCAAGCCTGACCCATATGAGGAAGGCTTTGACAATTTCCTAGGGGTCTGAAGGCATCGCTCCTTGACATGGCTGCACTCTTGTCAACCAAACACATTCAATCAGGATGTCACCTGCTCTTTACACGTTCCCTCAGGCCTCCCTTGGTTTCCAACACCTCCTTCCCTTGTCTTCCCTTTAACAAATTATGGCACACATTCATGGTGGGCAGTGGAGGAGGAATTACAAAGTCACAAGAGTGAAACATTAAAGCCATCTGTTTTCTGACCCCCTGTATAGCTACAACTCATATATGGTTCTTCCACGCATCTGTGCATAAAATTAGAAATTCACATGTACATATGTATATATAAAACACTTCCATATATTTATAGTATTTATATTACTGTAATTATTTAAGCAGTCCCCTGTGTTTAAAATTTAGTTTGTTTCCACATTTTCCCTGATAGATAATGCTTCAATGAAAAATTTCTATACATAAATCATTGAGTTGCATCTGATTATTTCCTTAGCATAAATGCATACAGGCACGACAATTTCAAAGACTTTTGGAATGTGGTTTTCAAATTGCTTTCCCAAAAGATTAATGTTCTTCCCAGCAATATCTAAACATTTTCCCCTACACTCCCAGCACCACATAGTGACATCTTTGAACAAGGGTATAACAATTTGCGAAGGGGGGGGAGAGGTAGGAAGGTCTTCACTCGCAGGGGTCAGAAGAGGCCTGGTCAGACATGGGGTGGGGGTGGGGTTGAACCATTCAAGCCTCTGTGGGAAATCCAGCAGAAGTGTCACACTAGAGCACAGCCCCGATTCATATTTTATTCACTGAGCATATACCAGAGTGCTCCCTGAGAGCTGAGGGTGTGCTTCCTATGGTCCAGGGAGTCCTCCCTAAAGACTGAATGAGAACTTCTGCAGTGCCAAAAGAGTGCTCCTTGAACGCTGAAGCAAGTACTCACTGAGGACTGAAACAATGCTTCCCGGGACCAAGGAGTGCTCCCCGGGGACTTGGTGACTGCTTCTTAAGGTTTGAGTTCTCTCTAAGAGCCAAGTGAATGTTCCGCAGAGGACAGGGTGGGGGGGTGGGGGGTGGAGGGAGGTGTCACTCAAACACTGAATGAGTGCTTCCTGTGGACCAAGAAGATGCTTCGGGTGGTCTCGCCACAAAGGGCATCTCCATGACACCAAGGTCCAGTCTGAATCTCCGGAGCATCTGTGTCCCAGAGAGAACTGGGGAGCCTCAGGCTGCACAGGACATTTTCCTCATTAGCATCTTGGATGGGATTCTGGGCTTTGATTCTGGTGTCATCTTTTAGCTTCTGCATGGTAAAGCTCCCACATGCTTTAGTAGGTCATAGGGCCTGCCTCTTTGTGAACTAGGTGCGGAGCCTCTGGAAGCAGGGAGTTGACTGTCTGGCCATGGTAGAAGCCATCAGGCACGTGACTGAAATTCAGTGTCTGTGCTGATGGACAGTATTTACCTTTCTCAACGACACCCCCTTATTCCTTGGGAATAATTGTTCTTCTGACTTGGGGTCAACTTGGGGTGCTTCTGTATCCCTCATGTTACCCGTGGTCTCTATCTGGATCAAGCCTTCCTAGGTTCTTGGTGTCTTGCTCAAAGAATTGAAAAAATAAACACAAAGAGATTTTATTTGGATGCAAAACAAAGGCCCAGAATTTATCCACTTGCAAGTAGGCAGTGGGCTCTCAGTGGGATATTTTTCAAGATCCTCTGGTCGCTGTCTGGGGCTTTCTTTTGGGAGTGCAGGAGGAGGTGGTTGCTAAGGGTGGAGTGTAAGTGCTTTTCTGTTTTGATGGATAAGCCTTTGTTATGTAAGGCTTTGTTCACTGCCCATGCCTTTTCCCATGATGCATCTGATTGTAATCACATGCACACCCAGTCACACACAGACATTAGATGATAAACAAAAGTGGTTGGAGAGAGAGCTCAGTGGTTAAGAGCACTTTTAGCTCTCTCAGAGGACCTGGGTTTGGTTCCCAGCACCCACCTGGAGATACAGCGCCCCCTCCTGTCTTCTGTGGGCACTGCATGAACGTGCTGCAGGGGAACTCAGGAAGGCACTCATGCAACACACTTTTTTTTTTCCTCTCTCTCTCTCTTTTAAGATGGCAAATAGGCCCTGTTCTCTAAAAGTTCAGAGTTCACGGTTCACCTTACTGTGCTTGCATTCAAAGCCAGGGCAACCTGGATTGGAACACTGATCCTGTCTCTGCAGCGGGCTTCAGAATATGCTTGACCACAAATGTGGAGGTGCTGGCCTGGAGAAATGGTTCCGTGATGAGGAACACAGGCTGCTCTTGCAGAGGACCTACATTTGGTTTCCAGCACACATACGCTGGCACAAAGCCATGCATAACTCCAGTTCCTAGGTATCTGACCATCTCTTCTGGAGGCCACAAGCATCAGGCACAAGGACACAGATAGGCACATAGGGAAGACCAAAACAAAACAAAACCAAGAAACACTCATTAAAAAAAAATCCCTTTAAAAAACAATAGTTGCTATGGTTTGTAGGGAGTTGTGGGTAGGAATGACTGATTGCCACACCTAGATCCACTAGAATAACTTGGTGATGTCTACGTGAGTCACATTAAGAGAGCAGAGATCACTTAGTGATGTCTGCCTTCATCTGAAAGAGAACATTGGTGGTATGCGTGTTACTTTTTCCATCCTTGATCTCAAATGTCACAGAAGACATCACTGGATTGGCAGAAGGGGCAGTGTAGGTCCCCAGAGCAGTATGCACGATCTATGCTCGTCTCCAGTCACAGGGTGATTTAGTCTAAGGTGTCAGAGGAGAAGTACCACCCACAGGAGAAGCAATCCTGAGCTCACCAGACCATTGGAGTCCCAGTCTATGGGGGCCAGACTCAGAGAAAATTCTGGTGTCAGGGGAGCTGTGGCTCCAGTTGAGGAAATGGAGGCACAAAGCCAAGGCCCTGCTGGACTGACTCACTGAGGTGGAAGGCTGCAGTCCAGAGGACAGGACCCTCCTGGTTCAGGGTACCAGGCCTGTGAGCTCTGCCTTCTAAATTCCAGCACTCTTGATTCAGGAGCACTGAAAGAGCCTGGGTGACAGGGGCAACAGGGGCTGCATGGGCTACACCTGCTCCTGAAGGAATCACAGATCTGCTGTATAGGGAGACAGGAGACACCCCAGCCATGAGGTGTGAGGAGTGTGAGCACGTGTGCAAGCACTGTGTGTGTGCATGTGCACATGTGTGCATGTGCAAGCTGTGAGTGTGTACATGTGCACATGTGTGTGCAAGCTGTGCATGTGTGCATATGTATGCACATGTGTGTGCACAAGTGTGTGCACATGTGTGATCGTGCCTGCATGAATGTATGTGTGCATGTGCAACCTGTGCATGTGTGCTCCATAGAACAACTTCAGTTGTCATCTCTCAGCTTTTGCTGGTTTGTTTGTTTGTTTTTTGTTTGTTTGGAGGCAGGGTCTTTACTGGCCTGGAAGCCCCCAAGTAGTCTAGACTAGCTGACCAGTAAGCCCCCTGTCTCCACATCTCCGATGCTGGGATTACAAGAGCTGGCCACTGTGCCTGGCTATCTTGTGTAGGTTCTGGGGATCAAAGCCAGATCCATTTGCTTTTATACAGCAAGCCCTTTAAGGGCTGAGTTATCTACCCAGCCTCTCTTGGAGGCCTTTTGGCATCACTGCTTCTCTCAGACCAAACCCTCTCCTAAAACTTGGGCACTTCTTATTTCGTTTCAGAGGTGACCTCATAAAACACCCAAGCAGCTATGAGCACCCCCCTGCCACCAGCCAGGCAGGACTCTCACCCTCTCTCTGTCTCTTGGCTGAGACAGGGAAGGTCTCCCAGGCAGACATGCGTTGTCTGGTTCTATTTCTACTTGGGTATTTCTCCATTTCACATCTAATTGGCCTCCCTATTGAGAGATCATTTTCCCTGCTCGGGGACGCAGCTCAGGATTCTCAGCATCAGTATGAACATCCATCGACGGCAGATAGTAGGAGATGGTACCCCGCTGCAGTCTTTCTGTGGCTACCGCTGTCAGAGGCGATCAGCAAATGACCCATGAATGACAGCAAGCCCTGGCCTGCCCCTCCCAACCCTGAAAGGATTGAGGGTGTCCATGGTAATCTCTCCCAGAACATCATGTTCCATGGCATAGGGGACAGTTGGAGCTGATCAATTGGATGAAATTATGATGGCATTTGAAGAGGCCGCAGGAGGACCTGGACCCTACTTCGCACCATCTGCTCCTCCAAGACTCCCTGGGGGAAACCCATTCCTCCCTGATTTCAATATGCGCTTCCTGCCCTCCCAGATCTTTGATGGATTAACCCTTGAGATATTGAAATGTCTTATAATCAACAACTATAGCCTGGGTTCCACTGCTTTTTTTTTTTTCTCCTTGCAGAAAAGCTCTAATTAAATTGACAGCACGTGTCATTATTGAAAGTGTGCTCAAATCAAGGAAATATGGTAGATACTCAAAGAATGAGGCTGGCAAGGAAACCCTTGATTACCAGATAAAGCTGGGGCTCCCAGTGCTCCAAAGAGCTGGCGGGGTTCCAGGGAAAATGTCGTTATCCTCCTTCTGTGACAGCTCTTCGTGGTGCATGAGAAAAAAAGCTACCACAAAGGCATATGGGCGAGAGAGAGACTCTATTAACTTAGTGTCAAGTGTAAGCGGTTTCAGGAATAGCTGTATCCAGCATCTCTCCCTTGTCCACCCCATAGCTTTACCCTGTCCTTCTTATTTGCCCACAAGGAGGTTCCTGGGATCTTTGGCTTATGTGATCCTAGAAAAAAAAAAAAAGGATAAAAATTGCACTTAATCCAATATTATGATTCCAAAGTCATGGCAAACCTGGTATTGGCCACGACTTTGGAATCATGAAACCACCTCAGAGAAAATCACAGGGGACTGGGAGGGAACAAGACAATATAGTGGTTAGAATGTGGAATGTCTGCTAAAGGCTCACATGCTTGGAACATGTGCTCTCTAACTGCAGCACTGTTGTACAATCTTTGGGGATGGAGGTGGGGCTCATGGATGTGGGTCCCAGGGAGTACAGAGTTCATCAGTTATAGACCATCCCTGCCTCTAGCCTGAGCCTCTTGCTTTCTGGTTGGCAGCCATGTGCCTTTGGCTCCCACAAGCTCCCACCCTAGCTCCCACTCTTCCTCCACCACGGTGGACTGTATCCCCAACCCATGAGTCAGAACACACCCTCCTACCCTAAGTTGTCTGCCTTAGGTACTAAGATCTGTGTGTAGCGATGAGAAAACAGCTAATGCAATTGTCCCATCTGATAATTACATGTGGCAAGAAAGGAGGGAGGGTATTGTGGTTTGGTGGAAAACACGTGCAGAACCGCATGAGATTGGGACGAGGCTGTTCTTCATTGGAGACTGCAAGACAAATGCTGAAGAAATAAAAGCAAGAGCTGTGCACTTTGGACTGGCCTTCAGGACGGTCTGAGAACCAGTCTCCACCAGATGTTGACCACTCCTGCCAGCACTGAAGTGTGCAGGTGTGTGAGACCCCTCCCCCCTTCCATGAGGTACTGGATCTGGGTATATTCCCATAGAGGGAGCTTAAACCAGGTTTGCCAGGCAGAGGAGGGGCCAGATCTTCCCACCAAGAAGAAGATAAGCAGGATGCTGCGGCCAGTGCCTGGCACTCGGCACCCAATCAATAAATGGGAGCTCTTATGATTGCCCATTAGGGATCATCCCTCAGCGCCGGCAGTCAGGGCATGATGGATGCAGGCTGGGTTTGTGTAATGGAGATTATTTATTAGTTACCTCGTAAGAAGCAATGACAGTAAGGCACAAGACCACGCTCCTGCAGAGGAGTCTTAGCTCATAGAAATCAAAAGCCTGTTTTGCCTCTGGGAACCCAGAGTGCTTGTTCTCCGAGATTAATCCAGTGCTGCTGGCGAGAAGGGGTTGCGGTTCCCACGGACCTTGGCACAGCTTCTAGTAGCTCCAGTCGCTATGTACCCAGGACCTGGGCACTGGGGGAAGGGGAGAGAAAAGGGAGCTGGGAGGGGGGCAGGAAGAGTTGGGGAACATCCTCCAGCCCTGACTGACTTCTTTACTTTTCCTGTCTCAGAGCAAAGTCACAGAGGTGACAGTCTATTCTTAAAGGCTGGAGGAAGCAGCCGCCCGTCCCCATTCCCTGCCTCCCCTGGAATGCTCTTAGCCCTCTTATGTGGCCCTCTGCAAAGGCCTGGACCCTGAGCAACTACTGCAGACTTACCGCCTAGACACATAATGTAGTTTGTTAGGTTGTGGTTGCCGGGAGCAGATGGTGCAAGAGTGTATTTGTGCAATGGTGCTCATTTAGGGCTTGAGAATGGCTGCCAAATCCCCGTGCGTGCGATCAGGCCCTTTGCTAATTATTTGTTTAATAACACCTCCGCCTGACAACTGTTGAAGACCTAAAGACAACAATCAGGGAATCAGGGAACTCTTCCCCAAAGAACATGGGGGAAATTTAAATTTATGTGTTGCCTAGAAGGCAGCATGCAAATCACTTGTAATTAGCATGCAAGAGACTTGATGGCCACTCTGAATATTAACATTTGCTAAGTACTGGCATCGACCTGGCCCACTCCGATTCTTATCTGACTTGCTCCTCACAGCTGCTCTCTGAAGTAGCTGCTGTGAACTTTTATTGTCCCCATTTGACAGATGAAGAAAGTGAGGCACAAGAGAACACTAGATGAATGTGTTGGTTAATTTCCCTGTTGATTGTGACCGACACCTTGTAAAGGATGGGTTCATTTGGGCTGCTAGTTCAGAAGATGCAGTTCACCATGGCTGGGAAAGTGTGATGGCTGAAGAGGCTTGGTAATCTGTGGTAACAACCATGTATAGCTGCCATTGCTCTCAGGATACCAACAAGGAAGCAGAGAGCTTGGGCCAGAAGCAGAGCTAGCCTATAGCCCTCAGAGAGGCTTAACCCCAGTGTCTTCTCTCCTCCAGCTAGGTCTCTGTCTTCATTACTTTTATATTACTCTGATAAAATACCCCAACAAAGACAACTTAGGGAGGAAAGGTTTATTTTAGCTCACAGAGGTTATAGGCCATTGCTGCAGGGAAGTCACAGACTTTGTGGATTGGGGGCAGTCCCTCGGGTCACATGGCATCTGCAGTCAAGAAGCAGAGAGATGAATGTGGGCTGGAATTCAACTCCCTTTCTCCACTCACACAGGTCAGGACCCCATCTAGGGAATGGTGCCGCCCACGGTGGGCAAGTCTTCCCATTCTAGTTAATGCAGTCACCATAATTCCCACAGGCATGCCCAGGGCCCTGTCTCTCAGGTGGATCTAGATCCTGTCAAGCTAACAATTAACACCAGCCATCACTGTTACCCACCACAAAGAATCCCAGTTCCCCAAACAGCCCCACCAGCAGGAACCTATGGGGAGCATTTCATAGTCAAACCCCAACACTAGGGGAGCCCAGAACCCAGAACTTCAGAGCTGGTGTCTGATGGAACTACGGATGAGGCATGGAGGCTACCTCATCAGCATGGAGAAGTAGATAACAATTTTAGTCTTTTTAAATAACTCACTTCTGTTATGGACACTGGAGCAATATGGTAAAAAGATGAAAGTACAAAGTGTTTTGTAATCAAACAGCATTCTGATGGTGGGAAAGTGAAGCGTCATTAGCGTGTGGAACATGTCAACCTGTTCATCTAGCCACCTTGGGAAGACATCAAGTCTTTGGGACAGCTGTGAGGAAAGACTTTCTGATAAAAATGGGATAGCTGCATGGTCTCGACTTTGTTTTTTTACTTTTGGAAATTGTACTTAATTTCAACAGATGGAGAAAATTAAGGAAAAATTGAAGGCATCATTAAGCTTTGCACAAATAGGACCTAGTTTCTAAAATATACCTATAAGCCAAGAGGCAAGTTTGATGAACTCATTAAGATGATATAGCCATTATCATCATTCATCACCATCACCATCACCATCATCATTCCTTTGAGGCAGGGTCGCTCTCTGACTTGGCCCCAGCACTGGGATTGCAGGTAGACTTGAACTCAGCCCCCATGCTTTCTTGGAATATTCTTTATACCAACTCAGCCATCTCCTTAGCCCTATTTTCATTATTTTTATGATGATGATTTCTGCAACATTAATTATTATTTTGAAAGATGATCTGCTCGTTAACTTTTTTATTGCTTTCCCTTGTGTGTCTGTTTTCAGGCAGGCTCTCATCACATACTTTTGATTGACCTAGATTTTAGTATGTAGCCCAGGCTGACCTTGAACTCACTGAGATCCACCTGCCCCTGGCTCCCACGTGCTAGAATTTAAGGTGCGTGCTTGTGCTTACCCTTATTTCATTGGCTCCTATGTGGATACGAGCATGTGGGTACGTGTGTACCATGG
Source organism: Mus caroli (assembly GCF_978045245.1). Lineage (NCBI taxonomy): Eukaryota > Metazoa > Chordata > Mammalia > Rodentia > Muridae > Mus > Mus caroli. The sequence continues at coordinate 29,539,133 of NW_028227261.1, read as the reverse complement.
CACATCTATGGGCCTCAGAGGACACTTGCGAATCAGTTTTTCTCATCTTCTACCACGTGAGACCCAGGGGACAAACTTGGGTCATCAGGCATGGTAGCAGCCACTGAGCCACTGTCCTGTGAGCCGTCCTCATCATGTGGAATCTTAGCTCCATATTCAATTAAGACTGACCAGTCAGCATCCACCTTTTTGCTATGTATTTTGTATTCAAGAGTTCTGCATTTTGATTGATCTCTGGTTCCACTGAAGTTCACTGTCTCATGGGTGTTGTATTCTCAAAATCCGTACATGCCTGGGAATGTCCGCCTGTTGTCTAAATACTTAAATGACAACTTCAGCGAGGAGGCTGCAGTTCTTTGGCTGTAATTCTCTCTGAGCTTGCGCAGATTGATCTGAGTGAGGCCTGCTAGCATTATTTCTTTCTTGTTTATCATGGGTTTTCTGCCTGGATGCCTGGGTGGTTCATCCTTTCCCTCTCAAAGTTCAGGGGCTTCATAAGGGTATAGCTTGAAGGTGATGGCTATATATATATATAAGATTTTTGGAGATCTGAGCCCCTTTGATCTTGAGATTCAGCATTCTCTATTTCCAGGATATTTTCATTGATTATATCTTCCTATATTTTTTCTCTATGGATGTGTTGATCCTCTCTTGTCAATACTTCCTATCTGTGCTCCTCATTAACACTGTATCCATAGATTTGATCTACTCTACTTGCTTATTTAATTTCCCCAAGCTTGCCGACAATGCCCAGGTTCTGGCTTGAGTATTCGGGTTTGTCTGATTGATCCCCCACCCCCATCCTCCTCGACCCTCTTCCCTCCTTTCTTCTTCTCCCTCCTCCTCGCCCTCCTGCTCCTCCCCTGTGCTTTCTCTCCCTTCAGTCACTTTCCTGGTTGTCATTTTCTCCTGATCTATCAGTCCACCTGTTGTTCTTCCTCAAAGGTTCTTTGATAACCTGATACTATTTTTTTTTTCAATAAATTATTTTAAAAGTGATTGGCTATTTCATTAAGACTAGAGAATCCCGGTATTTTTTTTAAAAGTCATCTTATTTATTTTGATCCCACTCCCCCCTCCCTCCCCACACCCTTCCTCCTTGAATCAACTGTTTATTGAGGAAAAAACATCAGCCTTTGGGTTGTAGAACAAAGAACTGAGCAGGTCTGCTCTGCAGGCCAGGTTGTGCAGGTTAGGGTAGGTTTTGGCTTGCAGCTACCATGTCTTGCTTCCTTGGTTACAGAGCTGCTCTGTGGCTTGGGGTGCACACTCTTCATCCACTGTCTCACCCTGCAGTTTCCCTGGAACAGAGGCTGGCCCAGAGCAGTTGATGGGGGGAGGAGCATCATAGCCTCTACCGACTCCTCACCTTTAAAACATTCTTTTCATGATTTATTATTGCTATACATTTATGGGTGTTTTGCCTTTCTGCATGGCTACACACTATATGAAGTGCCTGTGGAGGACAGAAGAGGCATCAGATCCCCTGGCTCTGGAGTTACAGGTGATTGTGATCAACTGTGTGGATGCTGGGAATTGAACCCAGATCCTCTGGAAGAGCAGCCAGCATCTGCTGAGACATCTCTCCAGTTCCCTCCTCTCCTTTTGATGGTGCTAGGTCTCCCTCTGATGTTCCCATTTATCTATGGCTGCCATGTTTCTACCTCCTGAGACTCTTACTGAAAGTCCACAGAAGACCTTCAGAGTATAGTAGTGAAACCTGGGTTTGCTGATGTCTGAGCCTGTGAGTGGAGACCGTCAGCTTCTCTCTATGCCTGCACCTACACTATATTTGTTCTTTCTGCTTTGTGGTCCATCCATGTCCTCCTTCACACGTCATCCTTCACATGTCCTCCTTCACATGTCCTCCTTCACATTCCTCCTTCTCACATCCTCCTTCACATGTCCTCCTTCACATGTCCATCACATGTCCTCCTTCACATGTCCTTCACATGTCCTCCACATGTCTATCACATGTCCTCCTTTACATGTCCTCCTTCACATGTCCATCACATGTCCTCCTTCACATGTCCATCACATGTCCTCCTTCACATGTCCATCACATGTTCTCCTTCACATGTCCTCCTTCACATGTCCTTCACATGTCCTCCTTCACATGTCCATCACATGTCTTCCTTCACATGTCCTCCTTTACTCCCTGATTTGTTCTTATCGTTGCTTTTCCCCTTAAGCATCAAGGGAAATAAAAAGTGTAAATGTCTTTATTTGACATTTAAAAAAAGAAGTTGTTCCCTTATCACTGCTGTCCAATGGTTACACAGAATTCCATCATGCCTACACTGCTGCCCAATGGTTACATAGAATTCCATCATGCCTATGTAACAACAAACAGCATTTACCAACATTATTCTCTTGTCCCCTCCCCTACTTCTATGTCTTCCACTGAGCTCAGCTTTATACATGCTAGGCAGGCCACCTACTCGGCCATCTTTCCCACATTTTACTGTGCGGTAGGTAGGTCCTTTCTTAGTTGCCCCCGCCTCGGCCTCCTGTGTAGCTGGGATTACAGACATGTTCTACAAAGACCCAGCTTCTCTTGGACACCATTTATTGTATCTCTTTTTCTTCTACTTCATCCTCATCTCCATCTTCTTCTGTTCTTTATTTTTACTAACTGTAAACCAACTGGACTGTAGGAGTATCTTTGGATGTCTGTCCAGTTGCCTTAAGCAACTTTAAAGATCTAGGAGGAGGCCTCAGAGAGGTTAAGAATATTCTTCCAGTGTCTTCAAGGCTCTTGTTATTGAGACCCTGAACACAGCTAGACCTTGAAGCAACAGTGTTAAAACCATCTAACCATCTTAGCCATTGGTGTGCCTTTCCATCCAGCACAGGAAAGACCCTCCCCACTGCTAAACCCCTTTAATTTGCTTCCTTCCTTGGCTCCCCATTCTTGTAGTCTCAGCCCCTGTTCTCAGAGGGATTATCCATAAGAGGATTTCTCTGTAGCTTTTCTCCTGGATTCATACAAAAGGACTCACATAAGTCTTGGCTTATAGGGCCTTAATGGGCTATTAGGGGAAACTGTAACATCTGGGGTCAGCAGTATCCAGAGGCAGCATCAAAGAGGCTGGGTGCTGGGGAGGACATTCCAAAGTCCCTTCTTCAATGTGTTTATTAAGTCAGACCCCAGGCTGTGTGTGACACTTGTACATTTTAAATTCCTTAAATTGTACACCAACGCGTTGGAAGCCCCTCTACCCCCCCCCTCCCCGGAATGGCTAATAATTGAATGCCTCACATTTACCTGCAGATAGATTCATGCTCATGTGACCTATGCTGTGTATCACAACTCCCCAAGACTAGTTCAGTGGTCTCTTCTGGTGCTTTTTAAGTTCTTCGTCATGCTTGAACAAGGGGGTTCTGCATTTTCATTTTATATTGGATAGCTATTGTATAGCTGATCTTCCAAGTGCTTCTCATAGCCCTGAACTCCTTCACCTGAGCCAGCAGAGGCTACCAAACCAAGGGTCAGAGAAGTCGATCTGAGCTGTACCAGCCTTGGAAGGAGTCTATAGCCCACAAGCTGGAGTCAGGACAGCCTAGAAAAGGCACAGCAGCAAGGTGAGCGCAGGGATAGAGATAGAGGGCCACCTGGACCAGTTAACTGTCTTCTGGGCATGTGGCCACAACTGGTCACACTAAAACTGGCCATTTTGCATGCAGATGAGCTGGGGCTTCTGAGCTGCCCCTCAGGGGCCCATGGCATGTGTCTCCTACCTTCCTGGGCTGCAGCTGAGCCATGGACACTGCTAGAAATGCAAATGTCTTTTGGGTCATCACTCAACTTTCTTTTTTTTTTTTTTTTTGTTTTTGTTTTTTCGAGACAGGGTTTCTCTGTATAGCCCTGGCTGTCCTGGAACTCACTTTGTAGACCAGGCTGGCCTCGAACTCAGAAATCCGCCTGCCTCTGCCTCCCGAGTGCTGGGATTAAAGGCGTGCGCCACCACGTCCGGCTATCACTCAACTTTCTACCCATCACCTGTCACATAGCCAAAGCAAAAGAATCCCATTCAGATGTTTGTGCAGCCATCCCCCAGCCTGCCATCCTAACCATCATGGCTGTCTAGCCTCCCTTTTTCTTCCACCTCTCCCTTTTGCTTTTCTTTCTTCTGTTTTATTAGCTATACACAAAAAAGATTTTTATTACTCAAATGAGCTCCCAGCACGTCTGCTAATACACTCCTAATGGGTTTTAAGACTTAAAAGCAGCAGCATGGATCACCATTTGCCTGCTCAGCAAGAATTTGCCTGGTAGGAGGCAGGACACGGGAGGGAGGCAGGCAGGGGACAGGAGCCACCTCCGTTGGCCATCCCCACCATACAAATGAGCTGGGATGTGGTCCCAACATATTAAACGGATCAGAGCAGCTTCTCGTTCACATGTGCAAATTAGATTAATCAACCTAGACTCAGAGAGGGAATAATAATGCCCTTACTAAGGACATATTGGGGCCCATGGGGATCGGAGGGAAGCTTATCTGAGTTGGGAATCATCTTTGAGTGACAGGCCATGACCTGGCTTCCCTCAAGGGGTCTAAACCTGCAGATGGTAGCTCTCCAAGTTCCTCCCACTAGGCTTGGCCAGCTCTCTCAGCTTCCAGGATAAGGATAAAAAAAAAAAAAAAAAAAAAAAGGAAAGCTAACTGGGGTCTGCTCGTGTGTCTCTGGTACTTAGGATCAAGCCCTCCTCCCAGGCCAGACTTCAGAGAGGCACACAGTATGGGCAGAGCCTTCAAAACATAGACCCTGGCACTGTTGCTCAACAACTCTGTAACCTTCTTGGGGAAGTGATTGGAAATTTGGTGTTTGTGCAGATGATCGCTCCTGCAAAGGTGTTTCTATGGAATCTGTAAGGTGGTAACTGCAGGGTGCCCTGTTGGATGCCCAAATGCTACCAGTGCCTCCCTCCCTGCCACCCCTGACTCCTCCCTCCTTCCTTCTTCACCTCCTAACTTCCTACCCTTTCCCTCTCTCCCTCCCTCCATCCTTTCCCCCTCCTGACCCTCTTGCATCCCCAATCCTCCTCCCCCTTTCCTCTCTCCTTCTTTCCTTTCCTCTCCTCTGCTCCTTTTCCTTTCCTGGGTCACAGAATCAATTTCAGTGTTCCCCATCAAGCTCCATTAAATTGCTCCCACAACATCTCTAATTTGATGTTCCAGAAGACAAACACAAGCCTGTCTCACATGGAGATGGTCCTTTGGGGGCTCCTGTTCCCGTTCCTAAAGCGTGAGCCCTAGTTGTGTAATGCTTGCCTTCTAGTTACTTTGAGCTCCCAGGTCCTCCTCCTGGGACTTGGCTCAGCCTTCATGTCTCCCAGTTCCCATCAGCCCCAGGATGACCAGGTTCTGCAGCCAAGACATTCTGTCTGTTCTCAGCATGCCGCACTCTGACAGCTGACAGACACAGAGTCTGTACACCTGTGCCAGGGCCTGTGGGCAGAGAGGTTTTCATGGAAGGGCCAGGCAGCAGGATTCCAAGCTCCACAGAACATGGTTTCTTGTCATCCCTCAGCACTTCCCCCATCCCTCTGTGTGTATCCCAGATGGAGACAGGTTGAAAGGGTGGCAAGGAGAGCCAAGGGTGTGTGTGAAGGAGGGTGGCAGTTACATATGTGCTGATGACCATATTTATTTCTGTTCCCCATCCTGTGGATTTTTGTTCATGTCTTCTGTGTGTCTTCCAGGCTCATTTGGATGCTTTTTCCTTTTGCAGTAACATGCAGAGACACTCTGAATCCCATTAGGGCATCCATTGTTGGGTATATTTTATTCCTGTAGGATGTTCATTCTTAAGTTGTCAATCATGATTTTCACCACATCACTCCAACTGACCTCACTGAGGGTGGTGCCTCTCCTCAGGTATCTTTGTATACGGGTCTGTAGATGTGGCTGGGGTCAGTCCTTGGGTACCACCTGCCTGGTGCACCATAACAGGAAAATGTAGATGTGCCTCCGATGCAGGTTACTAAGTATGAACCCATGTGGACTTTGCAGTTCCTAAAGTAAGGCTTTTCCTCGTTGCAAGAAGTGATTTTCTTTCCCTGGGTGAAAAACGAGTAGAGAGATAATCAGGCCCTGTTGAGATTGGAAACTGACTTTGAATAAAATTGTTAGTGGATAACTCAGGACGGGCAGAGGCAACTAGCAAGACAGTTGTATGGTCTCTGCTTCTTCAGAGCCAAGCTGGACTTAAGAGCTCTAGAGGCTGCCAAGGCTCCTCACAGATCTTTTGATCAGAAGGCCAGTCAGAGAGCCAGACTCCCCTAGGCAGGAGGCCAGGCAGGCAGTGGCTCCTGGTCCACTGTTGAGCTGGAAAGAAGTAGAGTCCAAAGGTTTGATGGCCCAGAACACAGCCCTGAAGCCACCAGGCCCTGCCTGAAGCAACCTCCTGGCAGTGTGTTGGAGACCATACACATTCTTGCCATTGCAAGTGTAAACTGATGGTTCTAACTGGGATAAAAGCAGACTGCACACGTGATTGCAATGTGGGGTAGTTCTCTTGAAAGAGGCCAGAAGAGCACAGCCCACCACAATCCGCGTGGGAATCTGCTCGAATGATTCTTGGAGAGTTCTTTTCTTTATCAATGAGACATGCATTTGATGGGTGCTTCTTGGGTGTGGGACTGGGGGCACCTCATGAAAATATTTGCTAGTTCTGTAAAAGCAGCTGGTCTGTGGAAAAAGCCAACGAGATTAGACATCCAAGTCCATTTCCAAGTGGAAATGACTTCAGGGAAGGGCTCCAGGGTGGCAGGAATCTAAACTAACAGCTAACTAAATTTTGTTCCTTGAGTGAATATTTGAGGAATATCTACCATGTGTTAGGAACTGGGTTGGGATCTGGAAATATAATGAACAAAAAAACAAGAACAGGTGCTGTCCTTCTCCTGCTCCTTAAAGGAGCAAATTTCCTTATAGACTCCATAAAGGCATGCTATGTTCAACTGTAAATAGGGGCAGGAAGGAGCTCTCCAAGGTGCCTTGAGTGTGGCACAGGAAGAGCCAGCCTAGTGGAAGGTGGTGGATTCTGAGCCAACCCTGAAGATTGGGGCCCACCAAGGGAATAAAGGAAGCAGTGAAATGCAGCCTCGGTCCTCCCTGTCAGCACCCCATCACCCCGCTCTACAGCACAACTCTGCTCTGTAGGCTATCGGGGCACTACTTAGTGTACCTTCAAATAGGGGTATTAAGTCTTGCACCCCTTTATATATCTCTTCACTATCCCTGCCTTTTCTGGTTATCGCTTCCTTAGTTCTCGCTAAGGAATGCACCAGCCCCTTACCCTCTCTTACCATTCCCCTCCTCCTGGACCCAGAGCCCCTTCATTTCTTCAGCAAAGGCATACAGAGCAGGATGGGCATTGATGAACCCAGTGAGCTAGTGATGTTTGCGCTGATGTGACCCATGGCACATAAAATAACAACTTGAGGACGTTCACACTTTTAAATACCATTTGTAAGATTTTTTTGTTGAGAATTTCATAGACTGTGTTTCACTCGTATTCATAGCCCTACCCATAGCTCCTCCCAGATCCATCTCTCTGCCCGCTCATCCACCTGTTTCCCTCTCCTTTCTTTCCCTTTCAACCCATCAGTCCTAGTTTATATACTCTTGAGTGGGAGAGCATAACTGGGGGTGTAGTCCACGTGCTAGGAGTCACACCATTAAAGAAAGTCGACTGTCCTCCTCCCAGAAGCTATCAATCGCCAACAGCACCTCAGCTAGGGATAGGGGTCCCTGACCGCCTCAAAAACTCCAAGATATGATTTTGTCTGGCTTGAGCTCAAGTCTCATGCATCGCGCCACAACTGTCCTATACATACAGCTGCCTTGCTTTACAATAAAATAAAAACATTTTATCGTAGTCATTTACAGCCTCTGGCTCCTAGACTCTTTCTGGCTTCTCCTTTGCAATGATCCTTGAGGAACCTTGGGAAGAGAGGCATAATATAGATGTCTCATTTGGTGATGAGCACTCTGGAGTCTCTTATTATCTGCACATTGACCTGTATGGGTCTCTGTTTTAATTGCCATCTACCACAGGCAGTTTTTCTGACAAGGGCCGAGAGATGCACTAAGCTGTGGATATAGTATTACTTCATTGGCTGTTTTAAGGCTGTGTCCATCTAGTAGACTAACACTTGTTGGTTCTCCACTCAAGTCTATGACCTATCTAGTTACCAAATGTGGCCTCCATCTTGTAGAGTAAGCCTTAAGGTCAATTGGAAAGTGATTGGTTACTCCAGTGACATGCATGGCGCCATTGCACCAGTGGCCATCCTTTGCCAGGCCAGCCTTTATTGTAGCTGTCAGGGTTCAGCTAGGTAAGGTTGATAGTGACTTTTCTCCATCAGCAGTGTGGATAGCACCTTCCAGGACTATGAAAGCTAGCCAGTAGGTTTGAATCTCCAAGGTTAGCTTCAGTTTGATTTCTCCATGTTTAATGATTCAAGTATGTAGTGTCTTCAGCACCAGAGTCTTACCATCAAGATCAGGAGGGTAACTGAAGGCAGTGGCAATACCCTGCAGTATTTGGATGCCTATGGAGTCCTACTGGCCAACAACTATTTAAAAAAAAGTAACCCACTCCTAGCACCAGGATTTAATTTGCTAGCCTGAGGTATCTAGTGGAAGCATTATCCCTTAGCATGACTAACTGTTTCAGAAGGTTTCATTCCATCATGGCAGGAAAGCATGGTGGTACATACCAGATGGTATTTACAGGAATGTGTGCTAGAAGTTGATCATCATATGGACCAAAGGACAAGGTAAGATGGAAGATGGAAAGAGACATTTAAGCACTGGTGACCTAGGGACCTACATCCTCCAGCCAGGCCTCACCTCACAACTTTTCCAGAATGTCTCTAAATAGTATTAGCATCTAGAGACAGAGCATCTGAAACTTAAGCCCACGAAGGGGCATTAAATATTCAAGACGTGACACCAACCCTTGTGGTTATGAGTTAGATAGACACCGAGGGAATCATAGAACTTAGCAGTGTAAGAGGTTATGTTTCCTGGGAGGGACCGCCTTTGAGCCACGCACAGAATGGAGTCTGGATGCAAGAAGCAGGTGGAGGAGGATGGCACAGGCCCTTGAAGGAGCAGTGCCCAGAATTGTTCAGGGGCTTAGAGAGCATGGAGCAAGGGAAAGGCAAATTCATGGGGCAGCAGAATGGAAGCCTGCAGAGAAGTGGTTCTTACATGTAGCTGGAAGCATTCAAAAACCAGTGGGCATGGAGTTTAGCGTCAGAGTGATGGGAGCGATGTCTTTAATTGATTATTAATTAACCGCTGCGTGCACATATGTGTGCGGACATAATGTGTGCCACCGTGTGTGTGCGGAGGTCAGAGGAGAGCTTTCTGAAGTTAATATTCTCCTTTCATTAGGTGGGTTCTGGGGATCAGACTCAGGTCATCAGGCTTGGTGGTGGGCATTTTTACCCACCGAACCATCCTGCCAGCCCAGGAAGTATTATTTAAGATGTACTTTTGTTAGTAAGAGCAAAATGAGATGGCACCTAGAAGAAGCAGAATTAGTGGGGAAAAGAAGTGAATGGATGTTGGGTGGGTGGGAGGGTGGGCTCACCAGAAGAGAAGAGCCAGAAAAAGCCTGTGGACTGAGGAAGCCAAATTGTCGAGATGATAAGAGCTTTGAAGAGAGGAAGCAATCAGAGGTAAAGGGTGTTATAGGAAGCAGGGAGGGAAGCCATCGGAGACAGTATTGATGGCCCATCACAACTATATAAGGCAAACTTTTAAGTGATAAAGGAAAATGTCAATTTTTCAAACAGCGCAACCACCTAATAAGTTAGGACCCCCCCTCCCTTGTCCATTTTTTTTCATTCCAGTGATGTTGCAAGGAAGGATTCTCAGGGCTCATGGTTTAGTGTGAAGCCCTTTAGATCTCTTTCTCGCCATCTAAGGAGAAAGATATTGCAAAAATATCAAGATGACCATATAGACAGAGGAACACAGCAAAATACTGATGTTATTTGCTCGTTTGCAACAATGGGATAATGTGCTGTTCACGTCATGTGTCTCTAGAACTCTCTGTATGTTTGGGTCGTTCTTAGAGCTCTCTGGGTTACTATGTTTCTGTGATGAGAGTTCTCATACTGTGTTCTTTGATGGGCATTGAAGAAGCTTCTAGCTGCCTGTGAAGAGATGCAATGGTGGACAGGCAAGCTCATGTTAGCACATCCGTTAGATGGATGTGGAGGAGAGGAATTGTCAGTGGCAGAGGTTCTCAACCCTCCTAATGTTTCGACCCTTTAATACAGTTCCTCATGTTGTGGCAACCCCCAACCATAAAGTTAGTTCATTGCTACTTCATAACTACTTTGTAATTTGCTGCTGTTGTGAGTCATAATGTAAATATCTGATACGTAGGGTATATGATATGCAACCTTTGTGAAAGGGTAGTTAGACCCCCTAAAGGAGTTGCAACCCACAGGTTGAGAACCGCTAGTCTAAGGGAAACCATTAGGGCTGGAAGTTGCTGTGGTCAGTAAAGTGCCTGAATTCGAACCTAGTGTGTGTGTAAATGGGGGGTGTGATGACACATGCCTATAATCCCAACTTTGGGGAGGCAGAGACGGGAGGATCACTAGAACTTGCTGGCCAGCCAGCCTAGTAGAGTTAGTGAGAGACCTTGCCTCAAAAAGTAAGACAGAAAGTGATTAAGGAAGCTAGCCATCATTGACCTTTGGACTCTATATGCACATGTATACACACACACACACACACACACACATATGCATACACACACACACAGCCACCATTTCCAAAGCCATTCTCACTTACCATCTCTCTCACCTTCCAGGCTGGTTCCTTCCTCTCTCCTCCATTCCTGGATTTCATCAGCCTTTTTTTTTTTCCCTCTTCCAAACTGATTGTCAAATATTGCTTTCTCATTGTTGTTTCGATTTGCATTTTCCTGATTATTAATGAGGTTCCTCTTTTCATATGCTTATCCTTTGTTTTTGTTTTTTCTTTCCAGTGAGTTACCTGTTCATGTCCCCTGCTCATTTATTCATCTGATTATTTGTCTTTTTGTTATTGACTGAAGGCTCTTGGTGGATCTGGTATCACTGTGTTCCCTGCCCTGGACATTATGAGGTTTTTCCCCCTTCTATTCTGTAACTTGTATTTAAACTTTTTTGAGGCATACTTTAGAGAAGACTGTAAAACATACATTTTAAATATTTGCCCTGTGTTCCTCAGGCTAGAGGAGTTCATTAAGTCCCAGAATCCAGTCTGACAAGTTTATCTTTAGTCTGTATGGGGTTGAGGCTGTCTTCCCTCTAGATAGCTATGAAGCTGGAGACATATTGAGGTAAAAGCTCAGTCCTGTATGGCTGCAGAGCTGGCTAAGGCAGTGGTGGTGGTGGTGGTGGTGATGGTGATGGTGGTAGTGGTGGTGGTGGTGATGGTGGTGGTGGTGGTGATGGTGATGGTGGTGGTGGTGGTGGTGGTGGTGATGGTGGTGGTGGTGGTGATGGTGATGGTGGTGGTGGTGGTAGTGGTAGTGGTGGTGATGGTGGTGGTGGTGGTAGTGGTAGTGGTGGTGATGGTGGTGGTGGTGGTAGTGGTAGTGGTGGTGATGGTGGTGGTGGTGGTGATGGTGGTTGTGTGGATCTGTGATGGTAGCTCTTGCTGGGTTCCACACCTGCTCTTCTTTGTTCTGCTCTTCCATGTAGATGACATTGAAAGACTTGCCAAGTTCACCCAGGAGATAGTGCTATAAAGAAGGTGGTTCCTAATGTTCTCTGGAACCCTGACAATTTGAGGGTAGTGGCTCAGGGAACACCTGGAATGGGATTGTCAGATTTCCCAAATCAATATGGAGAACACTCAGATGAGTTTGAAGTTCAAATAGATAATGAATACTCTTTAGTTCTAAGTGTGTCCCACATGATATTCCAATACAACTATGCCCCCTCAACACTTACTGATACCAAACAACCCTTCCTTGTAGAACTGAAATCCTGTGTTTATTTAGCAAGCCCAATAGGACAAGACAGAGATACTGGGTGGGCTCAGATCAGCTCACCCCTGGCTTATTAAAATGGTTACCCCATTAAATGTCCATGGATTTAGAATTTAGGAGGTATGGTTCCAAGAGACCAAGGGTATAGATTGTTGTTGGAGGGTAGTAGCCATATAGGGTGAGTGCTCTGAGAGGGAGGAGATCATCCCACTTCCTGCCCCTCCCCACAATGAGGAAGGACATGCGGGAACCCTGGACAGGATGCAGAGGCAGTCCCATGGGGAAAGTGGTGTGCGGGGCTGGAAGGCAAGAGAGTAATGTGTGTTTCCTTCAAGACTCTCATCACCTTAAATGGAGTGAATCCACATTAATTCAGATTAAATAACTATTTAATTGGCTCTAACTCCATTCCCAGGAGTGAATTCACGGCTCATGTATGGATCCTTGGGCCTCTGATTACTGTGTATCTTCTGCTTCTAGCCGTGCTATCATTCTGGTGGATATTTAAATTTTTCATTGCCTTATTGAGAGATATCGTTAATATGTACCGAGTGTGTGTGTGTGTGCGCGTGCGCGCACGTGAGAGTGCACATAGAGCATACATGTGCCTATGTGCACAGGTGTGTGTGTGTGCATCTCGCATTTAGAGACTACAGGTCAACGTCTTTCCCTTATTACTTTCCACTTTCATTTTCAAGGCAAGGTCTCTCACTGAGCCTGGAGCTCACTGAATCAGCAAGATTAGCTGAGCAGCACACCCCAGATCTTCCTGTGGCCACCTATGCCCTGTCAGCACCCTCACCACCAACTTCCAGCACTGTTGTTATAGGCATATGCTGCTGTACCTGCTTTTGACACAGGGGCTGGGGATCTGAACTCAGGTCCTCACGCTTGCACAGCAGGTGATTTACAAATCGAAACATCTCCCCAGCTCTGAAACGCACTGTTCTTAAGTCTTGCAATTTGAGAATCTGACAAACTAATACATTCACTTAGAAATCAACACAGGCACTTCCATCATCTTCGACATCCTCTCTGCCCTTTTTAAGATCCTTCACCCCGTCCCCTTACCTCCAGCCAGAGGCAACTCAGTTCATATTTGATTTGTCTCTTATACAATTTCCCATAATAGACACAATATGATCATACAGGATCCACTTTCCTGGCCTGGTTCCTTCCGGTATCAGGATTTCGAGATTCCTCCATGTACTTAATCTGCAGTTTGTTCCTTTCTACCAATGAGGGAAAGCCACTTAGCCCAAAACTCAAAACAATGCAAATTTCCATCAACAGGTGAATAGATTCTCTATGGCCTATCCTATTATTTTTATTTAATTTTATTTGTTTACTTATTCACTTTACTTCCTGCTCACTGTCCACCTCTGAGTCACCCCCTCCCTCAACCCTTCCCCCATTCCCCTCCCCTTCTCCTTTGAGCACTTGGGTCCCCACTTTGTATCCTTCCACCCTGGCATTTCAAGTCTCTTTGAGGCTAGGCTCATTCTCTCCCACTGAGGCCAGACAAGACAGCCCAGTTCGAAGAGCACAATGTATATCCCGTATACAGGCAACAGTTTTTGGGATAGCCCCCATTCCCGTTCTTCAGGACCCACATGAAGACCAAACTGTACATATGCTGTATATGTGCAGGGAGGTATGGCCTATTCTAAATAAATGTTCTATTGAAGGAACATTTGGTTCTTAGCAAGATAATTTGTGTAAATATCTAGAAATGAAATTATGAAATAGATTGTGTGCTGTGTATGTTGAACTTCATCGTTTTAAAAAGCGCCTGCTTACATATTTTCCAAAGTGTTTACACCGTTTTATGTTCTCACCGGCAATGTGCAATGTATACATCTTTTCAAATCCTGCTCTCCCCAGGCTTTTGAGTTTTAATCATCCATACCTGGGAGTGGAATGGCTCATCATGGTTTTAATTTGCATTCCCTGATGGCCCATGGTGGTAGGCATCTTTTCACAACCATTTGGATGTATCAGTTTGAGTTTTCTGGTATTTGTTTTCTTAATAGCTATGTGATTATATACATGTATCTTATTTATATTTAACTGTGTACCTGTGTGTTTGGGTGAGAGAGGATAGACAGAATGTGAGATGGGGAAAGGAGAGAGAAGAGGCAGGGGCGGAGGTGGAGGCAGAGGCAGAGGCAGAGACAGAGGCAGAGGCAGAGGAGGCAGAGGCAGAGGCAGAGGCAGAGGCAGAGGCAGAGGCAGAGGCAGAGGCAGAGGCAGAGGCAGAGGCAGAGGCAGAGGCAGAGGCAGAGGCAGAGGCAGAGGCAGAGGCAGAGGCAGAGGCAGAGGCAGAGGCAGAGGCAGAGGCAGAGGCAGAGGCAGAGGCAGAGGCAGAGGCAGAGGCAGAGGCAGAGGCAGAGGCAGAGGCAGAGGCAGAGGCAGAGGCAGAGGCAGAGAGGCAGAGGCAGAGGCAGAGGCAGACTGGCTGTTTGATTCTTGCCTGTCTGAAGTTGTGAGCAAAGTCTCCTATTTCCTCTAGAAGTTGCATATTTTTATCTTATACATACATTTGAGTCTAAGACGTATTTTGAGATCATACTTTTATAAGAGTCATGGGTCAATGGGGTCACCCCCTCCCAGGGGATATGCAATTTTTCCAGTTCCACTGATAGAAACAACTACTGGGTCAAGTTGTGGCTAAGATGCAACATGACTGACTTCCTGTCAGCCCTTTTACTCCTTTTCAATCTTTGTTTGCAACTAACATAGATTGTTGAATGTCTGCCACGTGTTAGGCATGGATTCAAATGCTGAGCCTCAGCTGGAACTGGGGAAGGAGTTCCTGCTCTCATGGACGCTAAGGTCTAGATTCAGGAGACAATTTACTGAAAGATTCATAGGTACAATAGACTACTATTCAGTCCTCAGAAAAAGCAAACTTTGCCATGTGCTTGCCCACCTGTAGCACACATGGACCTGGAAGGCACTGTGTTAAGTGAAATAAACCAGGCACAGGAAGGCAGACAGTGTATGTTCTCACTAAGGTGTGGGATGGAAAAGAATTTAGAATTTAGATGCTCGACATGGCGGGCTCCAGAGGCTGGGGGCTGCAACAGATAGGTGTTGAGAGATGAGAAAAACAGAACGACAAAAATGTAACAGTAAGAATAAAGCAGGTGGGTGTTGAGGCAAGATGAGACAAGGTTAGGATCAGCAGTGGGGCACGCTGGGCTGAGATGTGGAGAGAGAGGTTTTCAAGAAGACAGCCACTGGGATGTGGCTTGGCCTTAGCTTCCTGTAGATGTGCATTTAAGGTAAAAAAAATGCTCACCCCCAGACTCTCCATGTCCAGCTTGGCTTCTCTGAAGGGTTCACTATTATGGCTGGCATGCCCTGGTTGAGCCCATGATGATCTGTCAGGAGTCCTCCATCACAGTCCCTTCTGTGTCCTGATGCTCTGGCCACTGCTCACACTGCACCTTGGCTGCAGGTGGTTTGGAATGACTTCAGCAGAACTGACTCCATCACTCATCATGCACTTGGGACATAAGGTTGTGGCTCTGCAGGAAGGAAGTACCTCAAAACAGCTCTTACTAGTGTATGGCTGCGCTGGGTTAGGTGCTTTCTTCCCAGGGTTGTAGGACAAGTCAGGCTGAATCTAGGAAACTTCTGCAGCAGCCAAGCTGAGAAGGGATGCAGACGTGAATTCAGTTAGCACACAACTGCCCGGAGAGTAGAGACCCTGGGTTTCTGACTTGAGCAAAGGGGAGCGCTGGCGCCATTCATTTCTGCAGAGGACACAGGATGAACAGGGTTGAATGAATGGAGACCATGATGAAGGGGCCACTGGGGCGCATGGTAGAGGGAAGGAGATCCAGGTAGAAATATCTAGTTCTGTGTTGTACTTAAAGGCCTTTGTCCATGAAAAAGGTGTAGGCTGCATGCCAGGCTTTGAGATCATCCACTGAGGCTGTAATGGACACCAGAGGGGAGATTAGCTACATTAGCGAGGTATCGAAATGAATGTTTTCTCTGTTCCAGGCTCCTTTCCAAAGACTCAGCCTATTAGTTAAGATGTTGGATTCCAGTGCCCAGTTCCTTGGGTTCAAATTTCAAAATTACTTCTTCTTAACAGAGTAACCTGGGGCAAGCCACATCACCTCGATTTCTGCTTTATTTATAAAATGTAGGGGTAATACGTTTACCTGTGGTGTCCTATGAGGGAAACATTACTTGTTGCAAGCATGCTACTTAGTGTGCTATCACACATGTAGTGTGTCATTGCTGTATGGCCAGTGAACGGAGGCTAGTTATATTATCTTTTTTTTTTTTAATCCTAATAAAACATAGCATCATTATCCATTTTACAGACGAGAGAATGGCCAAGAGCCATGGAATCAGATAGTGGAACCATTAGGACTTGAACACAGGACCCTGTATCTGCAGAGTCTGCCATGCAGGGGTGTCTTCCTTGTGGACAAAGCCCCCTGCATTACTGAGCTCTTGACTGACACCCCTCTACACAGAGGTCATCCAACGCTTTCCTGGGCCTCCATCACAACTGTGCTTCCTTCCAATCAGCATCAGCTCTTTTACACCGCAAGCCTGGGAACAGGGGAGCTTGCAGACAAGCTCACAGGCCTTCCCCGCAGGGGACACTGCCTTGCCTAGACCCTATGGGTGTTTTTGGCCTTTATAATCAGATCCTTCCTCTCTCAGGAATCCCTCCCTGGAATCTCCTGCCCAGGATGCCCCTGTTCCTGTCCCTGGCTATCTGATCATGAGCATTTGAGGGGAGAGATGCTCTTCTCCTAGCGTATGTGCCAAATTAGAATCTGGTGGTGCTTGTTCCCTACCTGGCCAGGGCAGAGGGAAGGAGGCTTTGAACAGAGACCGACAGGAGTCTATTAACCATGCTCAGTGTCCTGTGGTATGCTCCAGGTGTCCCATTTGGAGAAGAGAGCTAGACAGAGCTCTGGCCAAGAGAGCATAGAGGCTTGGGGCTGGAGCCAGGAGTGTAGACTTGCAGGAGGGAAGGCTATTAGCAAATAAACTGCAGACAGAAGCAGACACTGTGACAGGAGCCTGATTAAGGAATAGGCTGGCCATCCAGAGGAAAGCACCAAGAGCAGACAGAGCTAGACATGAAGCCTGGTGCTGCTTACCACCTCATCACAAAGTATCAGGCCTTTCTGGCCCTTTGTCCCCTGTGCAGTAGCATGCATGTGACATTGGGGGTTCCTCACAGGGGTTGTTTGAGGAATCCTGCTGTGCTAGTGCTGTTCTGTTTGGTCTCCCTATTCTCAGAGGGTGGAGTCCTGCAGAGGGCACACCCGACCCCGCAATGAGAGGTGAGGAAGACCGTGAGGCTGTGGACTGAATGCGCAGAGTGTGAGCCCTGTGTCCAGACACTGCAGCCGGACGGAGGCTTCCAGGACTGAGCCAAAAGTGGGCAGAAGTAGGAACTAGATGATACCAGTTTTGGATTAGGCCTTGAGTTGGATTATGGAGGCACAAAGGCAAAGGAAGAATCCCTCTGCCCCATGTGGAACTTTAGGCAATGGTGCAGCAGGTCCTAGTCATGAAACGGTTCCAGCCTGAGTAGTGTGCTCAAGGGCGGAGACAAGCGAACAGCTCGTACAGGAAGAGTTGATGGTGTTTGTGTTCCCAAGAGCCTAGGATTAGACTGTGGTGTGTGTCATGGAGGATGCAGGCTCCCTGTGTGCACTGTTAGACTGGAAGAGAATACATCTTGGTCCCAGCAAGACTAAGCTAGGCAATGGCCTGAGGACCCTGGCCTCCATCGAGAGAAATACAAAGACACTGGTTCACTGGGAGGGTGCTCTCACACCCAGGTGACCCTCCTGAAATATAAAAGTATCGCTTTTCTTTTCTGTCCAAAGTCCAGAGAGGACAAATGACTTATCTAGGGATACACAGTGAGCAAGTAGTACCCAGAGCTGTCCCTTGGGTCTTTTGCTCTTCCTCTTGCACTCCCCTCCCTTCCACCTGTCAGCCAATGTGCCTTCCCAACACATGAGGCTCTTCCAGCTGCCAAGGCCTGCCTCCCTTCAGAGGAGCTGAGGCTGCCTCAGGCCCTGGCCCAAATCAGTCCCTCCTGTCCTCCCCCACTGCCAGAACACTAACTGGCACCCCTGGCATTATGCACTCCAGTGTGTGAGGGCAATTGCTCACAGCTTCTCTCTCGCTCCCTCATATCCCTCAAACCCTGAAAGCCTGGCTCTACGCTGTCTTCCCAGGGAGGGGTGGGATGGATGGGGAAGGAAGGCTGTCTAGCTCTGAGCACCCATGGGGAGAGAGTGACAGCCAACCCCCTGGTCCCTTCCGAACGGAGCCGCCAGGCAGCCTTCCCTCTATCTCTAGCCTTGGCATTTGGCTACAGCATGGATTCGGTTTGAAAATGATGGATTCCGAGAGCAGTGAGGGCTCTCGCGTCAGACTCCTGTCTTTGTCCAAACTGTCTTGTTTCCACTGACGGTTTCTATAATAAGCAAGCAGAACACATTGGTGTGTCTGCAGCACTGGTAATATTAGCGTCATCTGCCTTTTGCACGGGGCTTCCACTTATGAGTTCTTTCGAGACTTTGTCTCGTCAAAAAACTTAAGGCCGAGGGATGTGGTTTGGGTGGTAGAGCGCTTGCCAAGCATGCAGGGAGCCCTGGGTTCAGTCCCAGGGCAGCATGGAAGCAGCAGTGTGCACCTGTGATCCCAGCAGGAGGCAGGAGGATCAGTTCAGCATCATCCTGAGAAAGAGTTAAAGGAGAACCCGAGACACCCAAGACTGTCTCAAAGATTAAAACGTTTGGTCCTCCAAAATTCCAACATCACGTCCTTGCTTGTTCCCACCATGGTCTAAGGACTCAAAGCTCTGGTGTGGACTAAGGCTGCATAGAAATACCAACCTCAGAACTGACCCACAGTAAGGATGTCAGCACCCCCACTTACAGATCCCAGGTGACTTAACACTGCCATAGTATCCTGGCTTTTATATGAAGGAGCACCATGGTGGGGTGGTGGGGTGGTGGGGTTGAGATAGCAGAGCCCCACCCCACTGCCCCCTTCTGACTCAGGAGCAGAGAAGTCCTGACTTCTCCACTGTTCTTAGCAGCCCTGATTAGAGGACAGAGCGTCTCTCTCTGCCCTCAAGATGGATGCTCTCTTTCTGCTACTGGAAATGTGTGTACACCAGTGCGTGCTCTCTCTCTCTCTCTCTCTCTCTCTCTCTCTCTCTCTCTCTCTCTCTCTCCTCAGGGTCCCTTCCTCTCTTGACCAGAGAGCTTTTGCCCCAAATTACCCTATCTGGGGTCATGGGGTCATGGGGTCATGGAGTCATGGTGTGGTGACCACTTGGAACAGCAATGGTGACCCACATCTTTACAAGGGCTCACTTTGGCCTTAACCTCAGCAATCCCCTTTCATCTTCTGCTGCAGAAAGCAGCCGACATAGTGGAGACCAAGTTCCCACCTAAAGAGGGGCGGCATGGTCACAGACCAGACCTGGACAATGATCTTCAGATCCTGTCGCCATGCTCTACAGAGCCATGGGGTGGGCTGGGATCAGCAGAGCTAGGTGGGGAGACAGCTGGGCAAGCCACGCCCTGTGGAGAGCCGCAGAGCGCAGAGCAGCTTCACAGTACACGCTGAGGCTCCTCAAACGGAAGGAAGGCACAAAGACCACACCGATCCTGGGCTGCTGTGGGACCCTTCTGAAGGACACTCCTACCTTGCTGCCATGTCCATCCTTTGGTTCATTTTTCTTGGGGTCCCAGGTCCCACCATTCCTCACTTTATCCCATGCTCCCTAAGGACTCAGACTCAAATTCTCCTGAAGCCTTACTGCCTCACCAGGCTGAGTCATTTGTGTGTAATGTGTCTGCAGAGGTTAACTTCAGAGCCCAAGTCTGGCGCACAGAGCTACTATGTAGGATGATGGCAGAGGCAACTTTCTTGTCTTCCAGATCTTCCCATGCCGGTCAGCCTTCTGAGCTCCCATCTCAGTGGACAGACCCTCTTCCTGAGTCAGAAACTGTGGCCTCTGCCTTCTGGCCCTGCCTGTCTCCTCATTATCTCTCCTCCCAGCCTGCTTCCTCCCTCATCCTGCTGCCCCTGGCCCCAGGCTCCATCCTCTCTCACCTGGACGCCACATTAATTGCCTTGCTGTGTTCACTGTTGCTCCTGACAACCCATTAACAGGGATTTCCAGTCAGCTTGACCAAGTTATCCCTCCTGGGCCTCTCTGCCCTCACACACTCCCTTTGCAGCTGGCTGATGGAAGCCCCTGCCCTTCCAGGCCTCACCCACAGGTCCCACTCTGCCTAAGGGTTGTCCTTAACCTCCACTCCACCCTAAACTGGGTTCTTTACTCATCTAATCCCCTCCTCAGGATCTTTGTATGGCTACCTTTGATTTATACGCATTGTGTGTGTGTGTGTGTGTGTGTGTGTGTGTGTGCACGCATGTGTCTGTCTGTCTATGTCTACATCTATGTCTATGCCTGTGAGTGTCAATGTGTGTGCTTCTATACATGCACACATTGTGGTGTCAAAGGTCTGAGTCAGGTGTTTTGCTCTATAACTCTATTTTTGCAGAAAAGGTAATCTAATGCCACAAACCTGGAACTCACAGATTTGGCAAAACTAGCTGTCAGCAAGATCTGGGCATCCACCTGTCTCCAGTTTAGCAATTCTAGGATTACTGGTCCACATACACCCAGTTTTTTGTTTTGTTTTGTTTTGTTTTGTTTTGTTTTGTTTACGTGGATACTGGGGTCAGAAACTAAGATCCCCACACTTGCATGGCAAGCACTTTAGCAACAGTGCTATCTCCCAGCAGCCCTGCTTCGCTGTATGGTGACAGTGTACTGTTGTCACTTACTGGCCATTTGTCCTTTTTCATGGGGCTGACAATTCCAGGAGGCTTGGGATCTGTCTCCTTCTGGTCTTCATTGTGCCCCTAGCACCTATCCTAAGATGTAGACTTGGCTCAGGCCAGAAATAGATGATAAACAAATGAAAACCAGCAGCAGGAGGAGGAGGTGAGCAGGCAGGTGAATGCATGCAGCCCGGGCCCTCACCCCATACAAGCACCAGATGAGAAAGTTAGCAAGTCTTGTGGAAGTGATAATCAGTCCTGAGCAAGCCTTCCCTGGTGCCCAAATGGGAATGGAGATCTCAGATGACTGGAGCGGTGACTACAGACAGCTGCTAAGAGGCCACCAAGAGCTTCCAGGGCTTCCTGGGCAGCCAGAGGGGGAGCAGAACAGCGAGGGCGAGGGCATAGGGCCTGCAAATGTCTGTGGGCGGTGGCTGAGAGCAGCTGGAGCCAAGGCTGTATTACTCCTGAGGATAAGGCTCACAGAAAGGTGGGTGGTGATGCAGAGATCTGGTGCTGAGCCCGGCAGCCTGGAGTCAGGGATGAACCACTTAAGGCAGAGGCTACAGAAGGTTTGGAGCAGAAAAGTGAACACTCATTCAGGCCTGTTGGCTATGACGTGTTCAGACTACAGTGGGCCCAGGCCTCTTCTACACCATACGCTCCTGCTTCCTTACTTTGCCTAACAAAGTTTGTCAGAGTCCCCAGAGATTGTCTCCTGTCCCCCTCCACCCCCCCATGACCTATCCACACTCCTGGATGATCTCCTAGGGCGTTTCTTTCCTTTGCCCATTTGGGTCAGCCTTCTCACCTTTTGGTTCATAAATGAACTTTGCCTCTATCGTAACCTGGCCTTTACAAATGCCAAACTCTGCCTGGAGAAGCTCCCCTCCAACCCCTTCCCTTCAGACCTTAAGTCCAGTATCGCTTTCTCAAAGGGCCTAGTCCAAATGCTACGTCTCCATTCTCTTCCATGTCTTCATCCTCAATAAGAGAGCTGACGAGGGTACCTTTGTGTTTATGTATTGGGCTTTCTGGAAGCTTCCAGAAAGCATAGGCTTAGCACCAGGGTCTAGCATCTGGTGTGCAGTAAATGTCATACATGAACACAGGGATGATGGAGCCAAGGCAATGGCTGAGTGGACAGAGGTAAGAAAGAACAAAGTAGCTCTCATGAATTGAGCACCTACTGTGTGCAAGGCCCTATGGTCAGTCCTTTCTTAGCCAGCTTGGGCATGCATTCACAAGCTTTTCTCTGTCTGTCCAGAAAGTTGGAAGACCATATATCCCCCTATACACTGCCTCGGTTTCTCTTCACCCAGCTCCAGGCCCCAGCAAGGACAGATCCTGTGGCCTCTAGGCCTCAGTTTATCTATTCTAAGAGAGGGATTTGCTCTGATCTCATCTCTGAAGACCCATGTCAGATGTGACCGTCTGTCTCTGTGATTTACTTCCAAGGTAGTTTTATGACGTCATCTCAAGACCAACCAGGTCCTTCCCAGGAGTCCTACCCTCTAGATCATCCTGGGGCCTGGCTGCTCACCCTCCTTTTCACGACCAGTAAAGGGAACATAGTGATGGTCACACACTCCATCTGCCAACCTGCTTGTGAGAAGCACGCAGGTTTGGAAAGAGACACAGTACCCAGACACAAGCAGACATGCATCTCAGCGACTCCAAGGAATGGGAGCCTTTAGAAATCACTGCTGGATTCCGAGCATTGCTCGCAACTGAAGCTCAGAGAGGTGAAGGAAGTTGTCCAAGGCTGTACAACTAGTTTGTGGCAGCACTGGGCTTTGGACCCTGGCAGATGGTTTCCAGGGTCCCTGTTAGCACATGCGTCTTAAGTCTGAGATATGCAATACAGCCAATCAAGATATACAGGAGTGTAAGAGTTACACTTCTACACACACACATTCTCATGCTTTCCCAGGGAAGCTAATATATGCCTCTGGCCCTCTTCCTATTTCTATCCCTGGGGTATATTTAGTACCTGACTCCCCAAGCCGCCTCAAAGCCTTGCACAGAACTGGAAAGAGTCTCTGCTCAGCTCAATTAGATCTACTCCTGCAGTCTTTCTATGACCCTGCTGGAACCGAGGCCTGATCAGGTCTGCCCTTGCAGTTCCTCTGGATACTGTGTGACCTGCATCAGGTGAGGAGAGTGTCTGTTTCTCAGTAGTCCAGACTCTCACGGCTGCAAGTGAATTGCCTCCTTTATCTCTGTCCCATTAACTCCAACGTGCCATGGTGCCCATGGGAGGAAAACACTGAGACTTGCTGATTCTGCACTGGGTGCCAAATACAGTAAGAACAGACCTTGGCGATGAAGGGGATCTAAGTCCAGCCTGGCATAGCCAGCCTTACCTATCACCAGCTGGGCACAGAGTGGGGATACAGGGAGTCAGCAAAGAATTGAGAAGGGGCAGAGGAGGCCAGCATGAGAGGAGAGAACAGGTTAGCACCAGAGTGACGGAAAATACAGGCAGAGATGAGAGCTTCTAAAGGAAGTGTATTTGTGACGTGGCAGGTGGGTGACGTGGAAGGTGTGTGGCTGCTCTTGCACCCGGTTCTACCACTTCCTGGCTGTGTGATATCGGGCAAGTAGCTTGAATCTCTGTGTGTGGACTCCTCTTCTGTAGACAGAGATGCTGACTTGACTTTCAGGGTTGTTGAGGGTGGGAGGGTGGCCTTAATGAGGTGGCCTTGCAGAGTCTCGTTAATGCAATGCCTGGTGTATCATGAGCATGCTTATCGCTGTCAGTGAAGATGATGGAGTCTCAGAAGAAATGAAGATGGTGTTAGGGGAAAGACTGGGACCACAGGAGTGAAGCTGGGACTTAAGGATGCCAAAAGCAAGGGTAGAATCAAGGGGACCCAGGGAAAAGGCTGAGGATTCAAGGGAACTTGGAGGCAAAGCTGGGACTTAATGGATCCCAGAAGGGAGGCTGGGACTTAAGGATACCCAACGGTAAGACTGGAACTCAAGAATCCCAGAGACAAGGCTGGGGACTTTAGGGACCCAAAAGGAAAGATGGACTCTTGTGTATCTTTGCATCATTCCAGCTCTGAGCACCTACAAATTCTCCAGCACTGTCCCATATGTCCTACCATTTGCCATGTTTATTGACCACAGGATCTAGGAAAATCTAAAACAAAGAAAACAAAGGGGCATTCAGAGGACCTTATAGATAGATGCATGGGCCCTATAGGACCATGCCAAGAGGTCATTCACAGGTCAGCTATAGATGCATGGATCGTGCCAAGAGTCATGCACAGGTCACCGAAGGATTTTTAGTGTCCTTGTAAGGATGAGAGCATTCAAAGCTGTCTGGTGTTACATCCCAGCGGAGCAAAAGGCCTCAGCTCAAGTGCAGGACTCCACAATGGACCCCTAGCCTGATGCTGGGCCAGTGGAGCCCATAATTAGGAGCAAGGAAACCAGGTTCCCTCAGTTCCTGCTCCAAGCTATGTTGCCTGCCTCTGTTGCTTCTGCATTGGGTCAGGCCTCCTCTGAATGCCCTGGGTGAGATGATGTTCCAGACAGGCAGAGGAGCCTCAACTCTAACAAGATCACAAAAGCCAAATTGGAGCAAGGTGAAGAGGCCACACCCCTAAGATGCACTTTATAGTTAAAGTGCACTCAAGCCAGGCATCCCTAGGTAGGCCCTGAGATTCTCCTACATCAGGGTATTCCAAGATTCATTTTGACCAAGGGATCCTGTCTTCAGTACCAGCTTCCAGCCAAGGCCTTACTGAATGCAGTGACACTCATCTTCCCTCTCACCCTCCTTCCTATCCCCTCCTTTCCTCCCTCCCTCCCTTCTTTCTTTCCTCCATCCCTTCCTCCTTTCCTCCCTTTCTCCTCCCTTCCTTCTTCTGTCTTTCCCTCCCTCCCTTCCTTGCTTCTTTCTTCCCTCCTTCCCTCCCTCTCTCCCTTCCTCCCTTCCTTTCTTCCTTCTTCTCCATCCCTCCCTGGCATGCTTCCTTAAGCTTCCCATCCCCCGACTGTCCTCACTTTGTGGTCCATCAGCCTCTGTCTGGATTCTTGTCATCATTACCATATCTCCAGTCATCTCCTGCCCCTGTGCTCAACTCCACACTCATCCCAGAACTGGCCAAGCATCTTCCTGGGTCTTGGTGTGGCAAATGGAATCCTGAAGCCCCTGAATCCTGAGATTCTGGGCAGTCTGAATTAGTGTAGTCCTCTCCAAAGAGACAGTGACCCTGGTCCCATGACTCAGTGCCAGAGACCCCAGAAGCACCAGCAATTTGTTGCTTTTGAACAAGCAGAGAAATGAAACGTGTGAGGATATAACTTTTATCTTAAAACCAGGTGCCCAGTGCGTTTGGGTGTCAGAATTGATCTCCAGTGGCATTTGTGGAGCTGCTGGGGTGAGTGTGTTAGGTCAAACATCATCATTAGCCAGGCTTGGGGGCTGTAGAGGTGGCGGTGGGGGGGGGGGGTGAGGGGGTGAAGAGCTCAGATTGAATCTCTTCCTATCTAGATGTCATCAGAGCTCAAATCCAGCTTAGCACACTCAGAACCATCGCCAGGAACACCGAGAGTGTCCATACGTGTGATGGAACAGGCCATGCTGCCCATAAACCCGTGGCCCACTGGGAAGGGGAAGCAGTCACTTGCAGAACACATGTGTATTGTCTCCATATGTAGAGTTGTCTGTATTTAGAGCAAACCACATCTTGGTTGCCTGAAATTTATCATGGAAGGAATCTGGGCAGCCAGACTTTGTGTGGGATTCCCTGACTTATGCAGCATTTGTATGCGTTTGTGTGTGTGTGTGTGTGTGTGTGTGTGTGTGTGTACATGCTTGTGTGAACATTTGGGAAGAGAGTGGCTTCTATTTCACATCCCTAGATATTGAGATGGGTGCATCCATTTACTTAAAATGCACTTGCTGCGCAGTGACTGCTGAGCAGGTCGTGTGAGTCCAAGGGATAGAGCTGTGAATCAAACAAAGTCTGTGTCAACTCTGATTCGGGAGAAAGTCAATACATAAACAGATGCATCTGCCCCGGGCCTTGTGATTATGTGTACCATGGAGAACCAAGCCCACTAAGGAATACACAGAAAGATTGACACTAGTCCTGATGTACAGGACCCTAAAGCCACCAGTGTCCCTTGGTATGGACTCTGAGCAGATTGCAGAACATATGAAGGGTGTCCCAGGAGCCATCACGTTTGTCAAGCATGTCTGGGTGTGACAGTTCAGAAACCAGGCCTTCTCTGACTATGTATGTCCTCATACTGCTGACTTACACAGAGCGCCCCACCCCCTCTTGTCTCTGCACCCAGCCTATACTGGCTTCTGCAGGGCATGTTAGACTTTTCTGGCTCTGAGCAGGTGAGCAGAGCTCCAGCAATGAAGAGTACCCAGACTGGTCCAGCAGAGCTGGGCCCACCCAACTCCCTCCTTGGACATCATGTGTGGCTCACATTGGTGGCACCATCTAAGGTGCCTTTGTCCTTTACCTTATGAGACACTGAAAGGTAAGGAGAGAAGGTTCATTTAAATAAGCCAGAGTGGCTGGAACTAAGGGTGTGCGCATTCTAGGTGATGTCTGGGAGAAGCATCGGGAACCCAGTGACTTTGCCCTGCAGCCTAGGAGTCAAATTCTGAGACAGTCCCCCTGGTTCCTTCTGGTCCTCCAGGTCACTCTCATACTTCCGCTGACATTTTCCTCAGGGCTGCCATGTGCCCAGCCTGTGCTGTAATGGGCAGTGCTCAGCTCTTGATCTTGACATACTGGTCTCATGGAGGAGAGAGACATGCCAGAAAAATCTTCCCTGCCACTGATAAGCTTCCAGACAACAGAACGTCCACTTAAGTGTTTCTAGGTCTCCGTTGTCTCCTCTGGGAAATGGAGATAGTCATCTCAGACTTCTGCAATGTTTGCATGGGTTCCCATATGTAGGGCATTTAGTGTGTGCAATGCAGCTACTTCCTTGGGTATGGGCAGTCTGGCCGGCTTATATCTGTGCCCCTGTCGTTCAGCATGGTGTCTGCTTTTAGAAGCAGGCTCAGAAGAAAGGCAGGGTAAGCAAACAGCAGGAGGAATCTCCTCTGCTAGTGGGGACCTCAGTTTCGGGTACCATGTGAGATTTGTGCAGGCCCACACAACACACAGGCAGCTCCTGGAGGCTGCTATAAAGCTGCTGCCAACACCTGGCCTGTGAGCTTCTACATTGTGTCTTTGAGCCTTTGATATACGGAGGATGTTTGCCAAGGGAGAAAAATGTTATTGGACATTTTTTTGGTGGTTGTAAAGATTACTTCTTGATGAAAACATACACAAAGAAAGACTTACAAGCTGCCCTTAAAGTAGGCAAATGAATGATGTGTGTTTACAGGATCCCAGCTATTGCTCAGGGCTGTCAGCTCTGTGGACTCTGGCTGGACTGGAGGAAAAGAAGCCACAGCCACAGCCCAAGCTGAGGGCAGCCTGCGCTAAAGCTAGGGAGTCCGGTAGTGTCAGTGCCTTCCTGCTCTGTCTTCTGGGTTTATCTTCGTTTGTCCTCTGAGGTCTGATCTGGTCCATGTCCCCTCCCCAAACTGGAGTGAGTCCCACCCCTTGAGCATGGGGGAGGCCCCTCCCTTGTGAGCCCTGACATGTACGTGGTTGTCTCCTTAAGGCCCGTTTCCTGCATTCCCTGAATATAAGAGTCCAGAGAGAAGAACACTGTCTCCAGGCAGCTACGTGTTCTTCATGCCTGTAATAGTTCATCCTCCTCATCTTCTTGATGGGGCTCGGGACCACTCAGAAACACACCTGTAGGTGTGTTTGTGAAGTTGCTTCCAGGAAGGTTGAACTGAGGAGGGGGGGGGAACCCGTGGGAATGTGGGAAGCACCATCCAATAGACTGGGTCCCCAGCCAGCAAACTCCAACATTCCCTGGTTTACTTCTGATCTGCCAACATGGAAGGAGCCCTGGCCACATGATGCTGCAGCCAGGAGTTCTGCCATGCTCCCCTAAACCATGGGCAGAAATAAGTCCTTCAAGCTGCTTAATGTCAGGTCTTTAGTTACAGGGATGAGAAGAGCTAAACTACAGCGGCCCCCACCGTTCTCCAGCTCCACCGTAGGAGCCTTGTTACCCAAGTCCTGCCAAGCCTGAAACCGTATCTACATAGATGGGTGAATAACAAGGGGCAGAAATCTCTCCATGCTATTTTTGACCCCAATCTCCTTGCAAGGATCTTGCTTGACCCCTTCCGTGGAAAGAGACGTTCCCCTCTTTTACTTCTAATTAATGAATACCTTGGGGGCCATTCCTGTCAACCCACTGCCTTCTAAGGCAGATAATAAATGCTGGATTCCGGTCTGGCTGATCCTGGTGTCTGGTTGGGGAGGGGTTAAAGGCAAACAGAGTGCAGGACATAATGGGTGGCTGGGAACTGGGATGTTAAGTGTCATGGGACAAGACGGTAGTCCTCCGATGCTCATGTGACACTGTTGGTTTGCTCTTGCCTCTGAAACAAATCGTTCTGGTGGCTGAGGTCAACACAAATGTATTCTCTTTCAGTTTGAGGCCAGAGTCCAAGGTCAGCCTTACCAGAATAACTAAGGTCAAGTTATGGGCGGGGCTGGTTCCTTCTAGATGCTCTGGGGGAGAATACGCTTGGTGCCCTTTCTGCTTCTTGGATGGCTGCATTCCTTGGATTGTGGGACTCCCCCAGTAATTCAAACCAGATCCTTAGGCCACGCCTCCAACCATTGACTAATTGTCTAATTAGCCTGCTCCTTCTCCCAGGAATCCAAGTAGCCCATCTGGATAAACCCAGGGCACCCTATCCACCTCAAATCCCTCAGTCACAGCTGCAGGGCTTCTTAGCACGGACCTCTTTCCTTGGTCTGTGAACTGGGATGTGGATAGACACAACTAGGTGGAGTTATTATGAAGCTCGACAGAGTATGAAATGGAAAACTATGAATAAATAGCAGTTAAATAAAGGCATCCCTGTGCATCCTGGTAGCATGGGCTACTTAGCACTGTGCTGAGAGGCGGGGCCGACCTCACCTTGACTCCCGTGGAGCAGAGCTGGGCCTCATCCAACCCATGAGGAGTTCCTTGCCGCTTCTTCTCCATCCACCTTCCAACCAGGTCAGCCCCTGCTTAGCTTCCAGGATTGGTGAATTCACTTTCCAGCCCTGTCAGTTCACACAGCCCTGAGTGCAGCCCAGAGGCTCCATCGAATCCCTACAGATCAGATTGCTTCTTCCCCACCACACA